>NW_026947620.1:0-703586 GCF_034190915.1 Cavia porcellus | reverse complement strand
CATTACATTCACTAGTAGGAGTGAGAAAAACATCACGGGGTGGTGCGCATTGTATGGGTGTGTGTTACATTACATTCACTAGTAGGAGTGAGAAAAACATCACGGGGTGGTGCGCATTGTATGGGTGTGTGTTACATTACATTCACTACGAGGAGTGAGAAAAACATCACGGGGTGGTGCGCATTGTATGGGTGTGTGTTACATTAGATTCACTAGTAGGAGTGAGAAAAACATCACGGGGTGGTGCGCATTGTATGGGTGTGTGTTACATTAGATTCACTAGCAGGAGTGAGAAAAACATCACGGGGTGGTGCGCATTGTATGGGTGTGTGTTACATTACATTCACTAGTAGGAGTGAGAAAAACATCACGGGGTGGTGCGCATTGTATGGGTGTGTGTTACATTACATTCACTAGTAGGAGTGAGAAAAACATCACGGGGTGGTGCGCATTGTATGGGTGTGTGTTACATTACATTCACTAGTGGGAGTGAGAAAAACATCACGGGGTGGTGCGCATTGTATGGGTGTGTGTTACATTACATTCACTAGTGGGAGTGAGAAAAACATCACGGGGTGGTGCGCATTGTATGGGTGTGTGTTACATTACATTCACTAGTAGGAGAGAGAAAAACATCACGGGGTGGTGCGCATTGTATGGGTGTGTGTTACATTACATTCACTAGTAGGAGTGAGAAAAACATCACGGGGTGGTGCGCATTGTATGGGTGTGTGTTACATTACATTCACTAGTAGGAGTGAGAAAAACATCACGGGGTGGTGCGCATTGTATGGGTGTGTGTTACATTACATTCACTAGTAGGAGTGAGAAAAACATCACGGGGTGGTGCGCATTGTATGGGTGTGTGTTACATTACATGCACTAGTAGGAGTGAGAAAAACATCACGGGGTGGTGCGCATTGTATGGGTGTGTGTTACATTACATTCACTACGAGGAGTGAGAAAAACATCACGGGGTGGTGCGCATTGTATGGGTGTGTGTTACATTAGATTCACTAGTAGGAGTGAGAAAAACATCACGGGGTGGTGCGCATTGTATGGGTGTGTGTTACATTAGATACACTAGCAGGAGTGAGAAAAACATCACGGGGTGGTGCGCATTGTATGGGTGTGTGTTACATTAGATTCACTAGCAGGAGTGAGAAAAACATCACGGGGTGGTGCGCATTGTATGGGTGTGTGTTACATTACAGTCACTAGTAGGAGTGAGAAAAACATCACGGGGTGATGCGCATTGTATGGGTGTGTGTTACATTACATTCACTAGTGGGAGTGAGAAAAACATCACGGGGTGGTGCGCATTGTATGGGTGTGTGTTACATTACATTCACTAGTGGGAGTGAGAAAAACATCACGGGGTGGTGCGCATTGTATGGGTGTGTGTTACATTACATTCACTAGTGGGAGTGAGGAGAACATCACGGGTTGGTGCGCATTGTATGGGTGTGTGTTACATTACATTCAATAGTGGGAGTGAGAAGAACATCACGGGGTGGTGCGCATTGTATGGGTGTGTGTTACATTACATTTACTAGTGGGAGTGAGAAAAACATCACGGGGTGGTGCGCATTGTATGGGTGTGTGTTACATTACATTCACTAGTAGGAGTGAGAAAAACATCACGGGGTGGTGCGCATTGTATGGGTGTGTGTTACATTACAGTCACTAGTAGGAGTGAGAAAAACATCACGGGGTGGTGCGCATTGTATGGGTGTGTGTTACATTACATTCACAAGTAGGAGAGAGAAAAACATCACGGAGTGGTGCGCATTGTATGGGTGTGTGTTACATTACATTCACTAGTAAGAGTGAGAAAAACATCACGGGGTGGTGCGCATTGTATGGGTGTGTGTTACATTACATTCACTAGTAGGAGTGAGAAAAACATCACGGGGTGGTGCGCATTGTATGGGTGTGTGTTACATTACATTCACTAGTGGGAGTGAGAAAAACATCACGGGGTGGTGCGCATTGTATGGGTGTGTGTTACATTACATTCACTAGTGGGAGTGAGAAAAACATCACGGGGTGGTGCGCATTGTATGGATGTGTGTTACACTACATTCACTAGTGGGACTGAGAAAAACATCACGGGGTGGTGCGCATTGTATGGGTGTGTGTTACACTACATTCACTAGTAGGAGTGAGAAAAACATCACGGGGTGGTGCGCATTGTATGGGTGTGTGTTACATTACATTCACTATTAGGAGTGAGAAAAACATCACGGGGTGGTGCGCATTGTATGGGTGTGTGTTACATTACATGCACTAGTAGGAGTGAGAAAAACATCACGGGGTGGTGCGCATTGTATGGGTGTGTGTTACATTACATGCACTAGTAGGAGTGAGAAAAACATCACGGGGTGGTGCGCATTGTATGGGTGTGTGTTACATTACATTCACTAGTAGGAGTGAGAAAAACATCACGGGGTGGTGCGCATTGTATGGGTGTGTGTTACAATACATTCACAAGTAGGAGTGAGAAAAACATCACGGGGAGGTGCGCATTGTATGGGTGTGTGTTACATTACATTCACTAGTAGGACTGAGAAAAACATCACGGGGTGGTGCGCATTGTATAGGTGTGTGTTACATTACATTCACTAGTAGGAGTGAGAAAAACATCACGGGGTGGTGCGCATTGTATGGGTGTGTGTTACATTACATTCACTAGTAGGAGTGAGAAAAACATCACGGGTGGTGCGCATTGTATGGGTGTGTGTTACATTACATTCACTAGTAGAAGTGAGAAAAAAATCACGGGGTGGTGCGCATTGTATGGGTGTGTGTTACATTACATTCACTAGTAGAAGTGAGAAAAACATCACGGGGTCGTGCGCATTGTATGGGTGTGTGTTACATTACATTCACTCGTAGGAGTGAGAAAAACATCACAGGGTGGTGCCCATTGTATGGGTGTGTGTTACATTACATTCACTCGTAGGAGTGAGAATAACATCACTGGGTGGTGCGCATTGTATGGGTGTGTGTTACATTACATTCACTAGTAGGAGAGAGAAAAACATCACGGGGTGGTGCGCATTGTATGGGTGTATGTTATATTACATTCACTAGTAGGAGAGAGAAAAACATCACGGGTGGTGCGCATTTTATGGGTGTGTGTTACATTACATTCACTAGTAGGAGTGAGAAAAACATCACGGGGTGGTGCGCATTGTATGGGTGTGTGTTACATTACATTCACCAGTAGGAGAGATAAAAACATCACGGGGTGGTACGCATTGTATGGGTGTGTGTTACATTACATTCACCAGTAGGAGAGAGAAAAACATCACGGGGTGGTGCGCATTGTATGGGTGTGTGTTACATTACATTCACTAGTAGCAGTGAGAAAAACATCACGGGGTGGTGCGCATTGTATGGGTGTGTGTTACATTACATTCACTAGTAGGAGTGAGAAAAACATCACGGGGTGGTGCGCATTGTATGGGTGTGTGTTACATTACATTCACTAGTAGGAGTGAGAAAAACATCAAGGGGTGGTGCGCATTGTATGGGTGTGTGTTACATTACATTCACTAGTAGGAGTGAGAAAAACATCACGGGGTGGTGCGCATTGTATGGGTGTGTGTTACATTACATTCACTAGTAGGAGTGAGAAAAACATCACGGGGTGGTGCGCATTGTATGGGTGTGTGTTACATTACATTCACTAGTAGGAGTGAGAAAAACATCACGGGGTGGTGCGCATTGTATGGGTGTGTGTTACATTACATGCACTAGTAGGAGTGAGAAAAACATCACGGGGTGGTGCGCATTGTATGGGTGTGTGTTACATTACATTCACTACGAGGAGTGAGAAATACATCACGGGGTGGTGCACATTGTATGGGTGTGTGTTACTTTACATTCACTAGTAGGAGTGATAAATACATCATGGGGTGGTGCGCATTTTATGGGTGTGTGTTACATTACATTCACTAGTAGGAGTGAGAAAAACATCACGGGGTGGTGCTCATTGTATGGGTGTGTGTTATATTACATTCACTAGTAGGAGTGAGAAAAACATCACCGGGTGGTGCGCATTGTATGGGTGTGTGTTACATTACATTCACTAGTAGGAGTGAGAAAAACATCGCGGGGGGTGTGCATTGTATGGGTGTGTGTTACATTACATTCACTAGTAGGAGTGAGAAAAACATCGCGGGGTGGTGCGCATTGTATGGGTGTGTGTTACACTAGATTCACTAGTAGGAGTGAGAAAAACATCACGGGGTGGTGCGCATTTAATGGGTGTGTGTTACATTAGATTCACTAGTAGGAGTGAGAAAAACATCACGGGGTGGTGCGCATTGTATGGGTGTGTGTTACATTACATTCACTAGTAGGAGTGAGAAAAACATCACGGGGTGGTGCGCATTGTATGGGTGTGTGTTACATTACATTCACTAGTAGGAGTGAGAAAAACATCACGGGGTGGTGCGCATTGTATGGGTGTGTGTTACATTACATTCACTAGTAGGAGTGAGAAAAACATCACGGGGTGGTGCACATTGTATGGGTGTGTGTTACATTACATTCACTACTAGGAGTGAGAAAAACATCACGGGGTGGTGCGCATTGCAATGGTGTGTGTTACATTACATTCACTACTAGGAGTGAGAAAAACATTACGGGGTGGTGTGAATCGGAGAGTCTGAATTAGGATAGGCAGTGAGTGGCAATGTAGGATGGAGAAAACCTCCGCGAGGTGGTCAGCATGGGGAGGTCAGGGTACATGCAGTGGCAATGTAGGATAGGTTTCTGAAAAACATCACGGGGTGGTGTGTATTGTATGGCTGTGTGTTACATTTCATTCACTAGTAGGAGTGAGAAAAACATCATGGGGTGGTGTGAATTCGATGGTCTGAATTAGGATAGGCAGAGAGTGGCAATGTAGGATGGAGAAAAGCACCGCTGGGTGGTCAGCGTGGGGAGGTCAGGGAACATGCAGTGGCAATGTAGGATTGGTTTCTGAAAAACATCGCGGGGTGGTGCGCATTGTATGGTTGTGTGTTACATTACATTCACTAGTAGGAGTGAGAAAAACATCACGGGGTGGTGCGCATTGCATGGGTGTGTGTTACATTACATTCACTACTAGGAGTGAGAAAAACATCACGGGGAGGTGCGCATTGTATGGGTGTGTGTTACATTACATTTACTACTAGCAGTGAGAAAAACATCAGGGGGTGGTGTGAATCGGAGAGTCTGAATTAGGATAGGCAGTGAGTGGCAATGTAGGATGGAGAAAAGCACCTCGAGTTGGTCAGCATGGGGAGGTCAGGGTACAAGCAGTGGAAATGTAGGATAGGTTTCTGAAAATCATCGCGGGGTGGTGCGCATTGTATGGGTGTGTGTTACATTACATTCACTAGTAGGAGTGAGAAAAACATCGCGGGGTGGTGCGCATTGTATGGGTGTGTGTAACATTACATTCACTAGTAGGAGTGAGAAAAACATCACGGGTTTGTGCACATTGTATGGGTGTGTGTTACATTACATTCACTAGTAGGAGTGAGAAAAACATCACGGGGTGGTGTGAATCGGAGGGTCTGAATTCGGATCGGCAGTGAGTGGCAATGTAGGATGGAGAAAAGCACCGCGGGGTGGTAAGCATGGGGAGGTCAGAGAACATGCAGTGGCAATGTAGGATAGGTTTCTGAAAAAAAATCGCGGGGTGGTGCGCATTGCATGGGTGTGTGTTACATTACATTCACTACTAGGAGTGAGAAAAACATCACGGGGTGGTGCGCATTGTATGGGTGTGTGTTACATTACATTCACTACTAGGAGTGAGAAAAACATCACGGGGTGGTGTGAATCGGAGAGTCTGAATTAGGATAGGCAGTGAGTGGCAATGTAGGATGGAGAAAAGCACCGCGAGGTGGTCAGCATGGGGAAGTCAGGGTACATGCTGTGGCAATGTAGGATAGGTTTCTGAAAAACTTCGCGGAGTGGTGCGCATTGTATGGGTGTGTGTTACATTACATTCACTAGTCGGAGTGAGAAAAGCATCACGGGGTGGTGTGAATCAGATGGTCTGAATAAGGATAGGCAGTGAGTGCCAATATAGGATGGAGAAAAGCACCGCGGGGTGGTCAGCATGGGGAGGTCAGGGAACATGCTGTGGCAATGTAGGATAGGTTTCTGAAAAACATCGCGGCGTGGTGCGCATTGTATGGGTGTGTGTTACATTACATTCACTAGTAGGAGTGAGAAAAACGTCACGGGGTGTTGCGCATTGTATGGGTGTGTGTTACATTACATTCACTATTAGGAGTGAGAAAAACATCACGGGGTGATGCGCATTGTATGGGTGTGTGTTACATTATATTCACTAGTAGGAGTGAGAAAAACATCACGGGGTGGTGCGCATTGTATGGGTGTGTGTTACATTACATTCACTATTAGGAGTGAGAAAAACATCACGGGGTGATGCGCATTGTATGGGTGTGTGTTAAATTACATTCACTAGTAGGAGTGAGAAAAACATCACGGGGTGGTGCGCATTGTATGGGTGTGTGTTACATTAGATTCACTAGTAGCAGTGAGAAAAACATCACGGGGTGGTGCGCATTGTATGGGTGTGTGTTACATTACATTCACTAATAGGAGTGAGAAAAACATCACGGGGTGGTGCGCATTGTATGGGTGTGTGTTAGATTACATTCACTAGTAGGAGTGAGAAAAAAATCACGGGGTGGTGCGCATTGTATGGGTGTGTGTTACATTACATTCACTAGTAGGAGTGAGAAAAACATCACGGGGTGGTGCGCATTGTACGGGTGTGTGTTACATTACATTCACTAGTAGGAGTGAGAAAAACATCACGGGGTGGTGCGCATTGTACGGGTGTGTGTTACAATACAGTCACTAGTAGGAGTGAGAAAAACATCACGGGGTGGTGCGCATTGTATGGGTGTGTGTTACATTACATTCACTAGTAGGAGTGAGAAAAACATCACGGGGTGGTGCGCATTGTATGGGTGTGTGTTACATTACATTCACTAGTAGGAGTGAGAAAAACATCACGGGGTGGTGCGCATTGTATGGGTGTTTGTTACATTACACTCACTAGTAGTAGTGAGAAAAACATCACGGGGTGGTGCGCATTGTATGGGTGTGTGTTACATTACATTCACTAGTAGGAGTGAGAAAAACATCACGGGGTGGTGCGCATTGTATGGGTGTGTGTTACATTACATTCACTAGTAGGAGTGAGAAAAACATCACGGGGTGGTGCACATTGTATGGGTGTGTGTTACATTACATTCACTACTAGGAGTGAGAAAAACATCACGGGGTGGTGCGCATTGCAATGGTGTGTGTTACATTACATTCACTACTAGGAGTGAGAAAAACATTACGGGGTGGTGTGAATCGGAGAGTCTGAATTAGGATAGGCAGTGAGTGGCAATGTAGGATGGAGAAAACCTCCGCGAGGTGGTCAGCATGGGGAGGTCAGGGTACATGCAGTGGCAATGTAGGATAGGTTTCTGAAAAACATCACGGGATGGTGTGTATTGTATGGCTGTGTGTTACATTTCATTCACTAGTAGGAGTGAGAAAAACATCATGGGGTGGTGTGAATTCGATGGTCTGAATTAGGATAGGCAGAGAGTGGCAATGTAGGATGGAGAAAAGCACCGCTGGGTGGTCAGCGTGGGGAGGTCAGGGAACATGCAGTGGCAATGTAGGATTGGTTTCTGAAAAACATCGCGGGGTGGTGCGCATTGTATGGTTGTGTGTTACATTACATTCACTAGTAGGAGTTGGAAAAACATCACGGGGTGGTGCGCATTGCATGGGTGTGTGTTACATTACATTCACTACTAGGAGTGAGAAAAACATCACGGGGAGGTGCGCATTGTATGGGTGTGTGTTACATTACATTTACTACTAGCAGTGAGAAAAACATCAGGGGGTGGTGTGAATCGGAGAGTCTGAATTAGGATAGGCAGTGAGTGGCAATGTAGGATGGAGAAAAGCACCTCGAGTTGGTCAGCATGGGGAGGTCAGGGTACAAGCAGTGGAAATGTAGGATAGGTTTCTGAAAATCATCGCGGGGTGGTGCGCATTGTATGGGGGTGTGTTACATTACATTCACTAGTAGGAGTGAGAAAAACATCGCGGGGTGGTGCGCATTGTATGGGTGTGTGTAACATTACATTCACTAGTAGGAGTGAGAAAAACATCACGGGTTTGTGCACATTGTATGGGTGTGTGTTACATTACATTCACTAGTAGGAGTGAGAAAAACATCACGGGGTGGTGTGAATCGGAGGGTCTGAATTCGGATCGGCAGTGAGTGGCAATGTAGGATGGAGAAAAGCACCGCGGGGTGGTAAGCATGGGGAGGTCAGAGAACATGCAGTGGCAATGTAGGATAGGTTTCTGAAAAAAAATCGCGGGGTGGTGCGCATTGCATGGGTGTGTGTTACATTACATTCACTACTAGGAGTGAGAAAAACATCACGGGGTGGTGCGCATTGTATGGGTGTGTGTTACATTACATTCACTACTAGGAGTGAGAAAAACATCACGGGGTGGTGTGAATCGGAGAGTCTGAATTAGGATAGGCAGTGAGTGGCAATGTAGGATGGAGAAAAGCACCGCGAGGTGGTCAGCATGGGGAAGTCAGGGTACATGCTGTGGCAATGTAGGATAGGTTTCTGAAAAACTTCGCGGAGTGGTGCGCATTGTATGGGTGTGTGTTACATTACATTCACTAGTCGGAGTGAGAAAAGCATCACGGGGTGGTGTGAATCAGATGGTCTGAATAAGGATAGGCAGTGAGTGCCAATATAGGATGGAGAAAAGCACCGCGGGGTGGTCAGCATGGGGAGGTCAGGGAACATGCTGTGGCAATGTAGGATAGGTTTCTGAAAAACATCGCGGCGTGGTGCGCATTGTATGGGTGTGTGTTACATTACATTCACTAGTAGGAGTGAGAAAAACGTCACGGGGTGTTGCGCATTGTATGGGTGTGTGTTACATTACATTCACTATTAGGAGTGAGAAAAACATCACGGGGTGATGCGCATTGTATGGGTGTGTGTTACATTATATTCACTAGTAGGAGTGAGAAAAACATCACGGGGTGGTGCGCATTGTATGGGTGTGTGTTACATTACATTCACTATTAGGAGTGAGAAAAACATCACGGGGTGATGCGCATTGTATGGGTGTGTGTTAAATTACATTCACTAGTAGGAGTGAGAAAAACATCACGGGGTGGTGCGCATTGTATGGGTGTGTGTTACATTAGATTCACTAGTAGCAGTGAGAAAAACATCACGGGGTGGTGCGCATTGTATGGGTGTGTGTTACATTACATTCACTAATAGGAGTGAGAAAAACATCACGGGGTGGTGCGCATTGTATGGGTGTGTGTTAGATTACATTCACTAGTAGGAGTGAGAAAAACATCACGGGGTGGTGCGCATTGTATGGGTGTGTGTTACATTACATTCACTAGTAGGAGTGAGAAAAACATCACGGGGTGGTGCGCATTGTACGGGTGTGTGTTACATTACATTCACTAGTAGGAGTGAGAAAAACATCACGGGGTGGTGCGCATTGTACGGGTGTGTGTTACAATACAGTCACTAGTAGGAGTGAGAAAAACATCACGGGGTGGTGCGCATTGTATGGGTGTGTGTTACATTACATTCACTAGTAGGAGTGAGAAAAACATCACTGGGTGGTGCGCATTGTATGGGTGTGTGTTACATTACATTCACTAGTAGGAGTGAGAAAAACATCACGGGGTGGTGCGCATTGTATGGGTGTTTGTTACATTACACTCACTAGTAGTAGTGAGAAAAACATCACGGGGTGGTGCGCATTGTATGGGTGTGTGTTACATTACATTCACTAGTAGGAGTGAGAAAAACATCACGGGGTGGTGCGCATTGTATGGGTGTGTGTTACATTACATTCACTAGTAGGAGTGAGAAAAACATCACGGGGTGGTGCACATTGTATGGGTGTGTGTTACATTACATTCACTACTAGGAGTGAGAAAAACATCACGGGGTGGTGCGCATTGCAATGGTGTGTGTTACATTACATTCACTACTAGGAGTGAGAAAAACATTACGGGGTGGTGTGAATCGGAGAGTCTGAATTAGGATAGGCAGTGAGTGGCAATGTAGGATGGAGAAAACCTCCGCGAGGTGGTCAGCATGGGGAGGTCAGGGTACATGCAGTGGCAATGTAGGATAGGTTTCTGAAAAACATCACGGGATGGTGTGTATTGTATGGCTGTGTGTTACATTTCATTCACTAGTAGGAGTGAGAAAAACATCATGGGGTGGTGTGAATTCGATGGTCTGAATTAGGATAGGCAGAGAGTGGCAATGTAGGATGGAGAAAAGCACCGCTGGGTGGTCAGCGTGGGGAGGTCAGGGAACATGCAGTGGCAATGTAGGATTGGTTTCTGAAAAACATCGCGGGGTGGTGCGCATTGTATGGTTGTGTGTTACATTACATTCACTAGTAGGAGTTGGAAAAACATCACGGGGTGGTGCGCATTGCATGGGTGTGTGTTACATTACATTCACTACTAGGAGTGAGAAAAACATCACGGGGAGGTGCGCATTGTATGGGTGTGTGTTACATTACATTTACTACTAGCAGTGAGAAAAACATCAGGGGGTGGTGTGAATCGGAGAGTCTGAATTAGGATAGGCAGTGAGTGGCAATGTAGGATGGAGAAAAGCACCTCGAGTTGGTCAGCATGGGGAGGTCAGGGTACAAGCAGTGGAAATGTAGGATAGGTTTCTGAAAATCATCGCGGGGTGGTGCGCATTGTATGGGTGTGTGTTACATTACATTCACTAGTAGGAGTGAGAAAAACATCGCGGGGTGGTGCGCATTGTATGGGTGTGTGTAACATTACATTCACTAGTAGGAGTGAGAAAAACATCACGGGTTTGTGCACATTGTATGGGTGTGTGTTACATTACATTCACTAGTAGGAGTGAGAAAAACATCACGGGGTGGTGTGAATCGGAGGGTCTGAATTCGGATCGGCAGTGAGTGGCAATGTAGGATGGAGAAAAGCACCGCGGGGTGGTAAGCATGGGGAGGTCAGAGAACATGCAGTGGCAATGTAGGATAGGTTTCTGAAAAAAAATCGCGGGGTGGTGCGCATTGCATGGGTGTGTGTTACATTACATTCACTACTAGGAGTGAGAAAAACATCACGGGGTGGTGCGCATTGTATGGGTGTGTGTTACATTACATTCACTACTAGGAGTGAGAAAAACATCACGGGGTGGTGTGAATCGGAGAGTCTGAATTAGGATAGGCAGTGAGTGGCAATGTAGGATGGAGAAAAGCACCGCGAGGTGGTCAGCATGGGGAAGTCAGGGTACATGCTGTGGCAATGTAGGATAGGTTTCTGAAAAACTTCGCGGAGTGGTGCGCATTGTATGGGTGTGTGTTACATTACATTCACTAGTCGGAGTGAGAAAAGCATCACGGGGTGGTGTGAATCAGATGGTCTGAATAAGGATAGGCAGTGAGTGCCAATATAGGATGGAGAAAAGCACCGCGGGGTGGTCAGCATGGGGAGGTCAGGGAACATGCTGTGGCAATGTAGGATAGGTTTCTGAAAAACATCGCGGCGTGGTGCGCATTGTATGGGTGTGTGTTACATTACATTCACTAGTAGGAGTGAGAAAAACGTCACGGGGTGTTGCGCATTGTATGGGTGTGTGTTACATTACATTCACTATTAGGAGTGAGAAAAACATCACGGGGTGATGCGCATTGTATGGGTGTGTGTTACATTATATTCACTAGTAGGAGTGAGAAAAACATCACGGGGTGGTGCGCATTGTATGGGTGTGTGTTACATTACATTCACTATTAGGAGTGAGAAAAACATCACGGGGTGATGCGCATTGTATGGGTGTGTGTTAAATTACATTCACTAGTAGGAGTGAGAAAAACATCACGGGGTGGTGCGCATTGTATGGGTGTGTGTTACATTAGATTCACTAGTAGCAGTGAGAAAAACATCACGGGGTGGTGCGCATTGTATGGGTGTGTGTTACATTACATTCACTAATAGGAGTGAGAAAAACATCACGGGGTGGTGCGCATTGTATGGGTGTGTGTTAGATTACATTCACTAGTAGGAGTGAGAAAAACATCACGGGGTGGTGCGCATTGTATGGGTGTGTGTTACATTACATTCACTAGTAGGAGTGAGAAAAACATCACGGGGTGGTGCGCATTGTACGGGTGTGTGTTACATTACATTCACTAGTAGGAGTGAGAAAAACATCACGGGGTGGTGCGCATTGTACGGGTGTGTGTTACAATACAGTCACTAGTAGGAGTGAGAAAAACATCACGGGGTGGTGCGCATTGTATGGGTGTGTGTTACATTACATTCACTAGTAGGAGTGAGAAAAACATCACGGGGTGGTGCGCATTGTATGGGTGTGTGTTACATTACATTCACTAGTAGGAGTGAGAAAAACATCACGGGGTGGTGCACATTGTATGGGTGTGTGTTACATTACATTCACTACTAGGAGTGAGAAAAACATCACGGGGTGGTGCGCATTGCAATGGTGTGTGTTACATTACATTCACTACTAGGAGTGAGAAAAACATTACGGGGTGGTGTGAATCGGAGAGTCTGAATTAGGATAGGCAGTGAGTGGCAATGTAGGATGGAGAAAACCTCCGCGAGGTGGTCAGCATGGGGAGGTCAGGGTACATGCAGTGGCAATGTAGGATAGGTTTCTGAAAAACATCACGGGATGGTGTGTATTGTATGGCTGTGTGTTACATTTCATTCACTAGTAGGAGTGAGAAAAACATCATGGGGTGGTGTGAATTCGATGGTCTGAATTAGGATAGGCAGAGAGTGGCAATGTAGGATGGAGAAAAGCACCGCTGGGTGGTCAGCGTGGGGAGGTCAGGGAACATGCAGTGGCAATGTAGGATTGGTTTCTGAAAAACATCGCGGGGTGGTGCGCATTGTATGGTTGTGTGTTACATTACATTCACTAGTAGGAGTTGGAAAAACATCACGGGGTGGTGCGCATTGCATGGGTGTGTGTTACATTACATTCACTACTAGGAGTGAGAAAAACATCACGGGGAGGTGCGCATTGTATGGGTGTGTGTTACATTACATTTACTACTAGCAGTGAGAAAAACATCAGGGGGTGGTGTGAATCGGAGAGTCTGAATTAGGATAGGCAGTGAGTGGCAATGTAGGATGGAGAAAAGCACCTCGAGTTGGTCAGCATGGGGAGGTCAGGGTACAAGCAGTGGAAATGTAGGATAGGTTTCTGAAAATCATCGCGGGGTGGTGCGCATTGTATGGGTGTGTGTTACATTACATTCACTAGTAGGAGTGAGAAAAACATCGCGGGGTGGTGCGCATTGTATGGGTGTGTGTAACATTACATTCACTAGTAGGAGTGAGAAAAACATCACGGGTTTGTGCACATTGTATGGGTGTGTGTTACATTACATTCACTAGTAGGAGTGAGAAAAACATCACGGGGTGGTGTGAATCGGAGGGTCTGAATTCGGATCGGCAGTGAGTGGCAATGTAGGATGGAGAAAAGCACCGCGGGGTGGTAAGCATGGGGAGGTCAGAGAACATGCAGTGGCAATGTAGGATAGGATTCTGAAAAAAAATCGCGGGGTGGTGCGCATTGCATGGGTGTGTGTTACATTACATTCACTACTAGGAGTGAGAAAAACATCACGGGGTGGTGCGCATTGTATGGGTGTGTGTTACATTACATTCACTACTAGGAGTGAGAAAAACATCACGGGGTGGTGTGAATCGGAGAGTCTGAATTAGGATAGGCAGTGAGTGGCAATGTAGGATGGAGAAAAGCACCGCGAGGTGGTCAGCATGGGGAAGTCAGGGTACATGCTGTGGCAATGTAGGATAGGTTTCTGAAAAACTTCGCGGAGTGGTGCGCATTGTATGGGTGTGTGTTACATTACATTCACTAGTCGGAGTGAGAAAAGCATCACGGGGTGGTGTGAATCAGATGGTCTGAATAAGGATAGGCAGTGAGTGCCAATATAGGATGGAGAAAAGCACCGCGGGGTGGTCAGCATGGGGAGGTCAGGGAACATGCTGTGGCAATGTAGGATAGGTTTCTGAAAAACATCGCGGCGTGGTGCGCATTGTATGGGTGTGTGTTACATTACATTCACTAGTAGGAGTGAGAAAAACGTCACGGGGTGTTGCGCATTGTATGGGTGTGTGTTACATTACATTCACTATTAGGAGTGAGAAAAACATCACGGGGTGATGCGCATTGTATGGGTGTGTGTTACATTATATTCACTAGTAGGAGTGAGAAAAACATCACGGGGTGGTGCGCATTGTATGGGTGTGTGTTACTTTACATTCACTATTAGGAGTGAGAAAAACATCACGGGGTGATGCGCATTGTATGGGTGTGTGTTAAATTACATTCACTAGTAGGAGTGAGAAAAACATCACGGGGTGGTGCGCATTGTATGGGTGTGTGTTACATTAGATTCACTAGTAGCAGTGAGAAAAACATCACGGGGTGGTGCGCATTGTATGGGTGTGTGTTACATTACATTCACTAATAGGAGTGAGAAAAACATCACGGGGTGGTGCGCATTGTATGGGTGTGTGTTAGATTACATTCACTAGTAGGAGTGAGAAAAACATCACGGGGTGGTGCGCATTGTATGGGTGTGTGTTACATTACATTCACTAGTAGGAGTGAGAAAAACATCACGGGGTGGTGCGCATTGTACGGGTGTGTGTTACATTACATTCACTAGTAGGAGTGAGAAAAACATCACGGGGTGGTGCGCATTGTACGGGTGTGTGTTACAATACAGTCACTAGTAGGAGTGAGAAAAACATCACGGGGTGTTGCGCATTGTATGGGTGTGTGTTACATTACATTCACTAGTAGGAGTGAGAAAAACATCACGGGGTGGTGCGCATTGTATGGGTGTGTGTTACATTACATTCACTAGTAGGAGTGAGAAAAAAATCACGGGGTGGTGCGAATTGTATGGGTGTGTGTTACATTACATTCACTAGTAGGAGTGAGAAAAACATCACGGGGTGGTGCGCATTGTATGGGTGTGTGTTACATTACATGCACTAGTAGGAGTGAGAAAAACATCACGGGGTGGTGCGCATTGTATGGGTGTGTGTTACATTACATTCACTACGAGGAGTGAGAAAAACATCACGGGGTGGTGCGCATTGTATGGGTGTGTGTTACATTAGATTCACTAGTAGGAGTGAGAAAAACATCACGGGGTGGTGCGCATTGTATGGGTGTGTGTTACATTAGATTCACTAGCAGGAGTGAGAAAAACATCACGGGGTGGTGCGCATTGTATGGGTGTGTGTTACATTAGATTCACTAGCAGGAGTGAGAAAAACATCACGGGGTGGTGCGCATTGTATGGGTGTGTGTTACAATACAGTCACTAGTAGGAGTGAGAAAAACATCACGGGGTGGTGCGCATTGTATGGGTGTGTGTTACATTACATTCACTAGTAGGAGTGAGAAAAACATCACGGGGTGGTGCGCATTGTATGGGTGTGTGTTACATTACATTCACTAGTAGGAGTGAGAAAAACATCACGGGGAGGTGCGCATTGCATGGGTGTGTGTTACATTACATTCACTAGTGGAAGTGAGAAAAACATCACGGGGTGGTGCGCATTGTATGCGTGTGTGTTACATTACATTGACTAGTGGGAGTGAGAAAAACATCACGGGGTGGTGCGCATTGTATGGGTGTGTGTTACATTACATTCACTAGTGGGAGTGAGAAAAACATCACGGGGTGGTGCGCATTGTATGGGTGTGTGTTACATTACATTCACTAGTGGGAGTGAGAAAAACATCACGGGCTGGTGCGCATTGTATGGGTGTGTGTTACATTACATTCACTAGTGGGAGTGAGAAAAACATCACGGGGTGGTGCGCATTGTATGGGTGTGTGTTACATTACATTCACTAGTGGGAGTGAGAAAAACATCACGGGGTGGTGCGCATTGTATGGGTGTGTGTTACATTACATTCAATAGTGGGAGTGAGAAGAACATCACGGGGTGGTGCGCATTGTATGGGTGTGTGTTACATTACATTCACTAGTGGGAGTGAGAAAAACATCACGTGGTGGTGCGCATTGTATGGGTGTGTGTTACATTACATTCACTAGTAGGAGTGAGAAAAACATCACGGGGTGGTGCACATTGTATGGGTGTGTGTTACATTACATTCACTAGTAGGAGTGAGAAAAACATCACGGGGTGGTGCGCATTGTATGGGTGTGTGTTACATTACATTCACTAGTAGGAGAGAGAAAAACATCACGGAGTGGTGCGCATTGTATGGGTGTGTGTTACATTACATTCACTAGTAAGAGTGAGAAAAACATCACGGGGTGGTGCGCATTGTATGGGTGTGTGTTACATTAGATTCACTAGCAGGAGTGAGAAAAACATCACGGGGTGGTGCGCATTGTATGGGTGTGTGTTACAATACAGTCACTAGTAGGAGTGAGAAAAACATCACGGGGTGGTGCGCATTGTATGGGTGTGTGTTACATTACATTCACTAGTAGGAGTGAGAAAAACATCACGGGGTGGTGCGCATTGTATGGGTGTGTGTTACATTACATTCACTAGTAGGAGTGAGAAAAACATCACGGGGAGGTGCGCATTGCATGGGTGTGTGTTACATTACATTCACTAGTGGAAGTGAGAAAAACATCACGGGGTGGTGCGCATTGTATGCGTGTGTGTTACATTACATTGACTAGTGGGAGTGAGAAAAACATCACGGGGTGGTGCGCATTGTATGGGTGTGTGTTACATTACATTCACTAGTGGGAGTGAGAAAAACATCACGGGGTGGTGCGCATTGTATGGGTGTGTGTTACATTACATTCACTAGTGGGAGTGAGAAAAACATCACGGGCTGGTGCGCATTGTATGGGTGTGTGTTACATTACATTCACTAGTGGGAGTGAGAAAAACATCACGGGGTGGTGCGCATTGTATGGGTGTGTGTTACATTACATTCACTAGTGGGAATGAGAAAAACATCACGGGGTGGTGCGCATTGTATGGGTGTGTGTTACATTACATTCAATAGTGGGAGTGAGAAGAACATCACGGGGTGGTGCGCATTGTATGGGTGTGTGTTACATTACATTCACTAGTAGGAGTGAGAAAAACATCACGTGGTGGTGCGCATTGTATGGGTGTGTGTTACATTACATTCACTAGTAGGAGTGAGAAAAACATCACGGGGTGGTGCACATTGTATGGGTGTGTGTTACATTACATTCACTAGTAGGAGTGAGAAAAACATCACGGGGTGGTGCGCATTGTATGGGTGTGTGTTACATTACATTCACTAGTAGGAGAGAGAAAAACATCACGGAGTGGTGCGCATTGTATGGGTGTGTGTTACATTACATTCACTAGTAAGAGTGAGAAAAACATCACGGGGTGGTGCGCATTGTATGGGTGTGTGTTACATTACATTCACTAGTAGGAGTGAGAAAAACATCACGGGGTGGTGCGCATTGTATGGGTGTGTGTTACATTACATTCACTAGTGGGAGTGAGAAAAACATCACGGGGTGGTGCGCATTGTATGGGTGTGTGTTACATTACATTCACTAGTAGGAGAGAGAAAAACATCACGGGGTGGTGCGCATTGTATGGGTGTGTGTTACATTACATTCACTAGTAGGAGTGAGAAAAACATCACGGGGTGGTGCGCATTGTATGGGTGTGTGTTACATTACATTCACTAGTAGGAGTGAGAAAAACATCACGGGGTGGTGCGCATTGTATGGGTGTGTGTTACATCACATTCACTAGTAGGAGTGAGAAAAACATCACGGGGTGGTGCGCATTGTATGGGTGTGTGTTACATTACATGCACTAGTTGGAGTGAGAAAAACATCACGGGGTGGTGCGCATTGTATGGGTGTGTGTTACATTACATTCACTAGTAGGAGTGAGAAAAACATCACGGGGTGGTGCGCATTGTATGGGTGTGTGTTACATTAGATTCACTAGTAGGAGTGAGAAAAACATCACGGGGTGGTGCGCATTGTATGGGTGTGTGTTACATTAGATACACTAGCAGGAGTGAGAAAAACATCACGGGGTGGTGCGCATTGTATGGGTGTGTGTTACATTAGATTCACTAGCAGGAGTGAGAAAAACATCACGGGGTGGTGCGCATTGTATGGGTGTGTGTTACATTACAGTCACTAGTAGGAGTGAGAAAAACATCACGGGGTGATTCGCATTGTATGGGTGTGTGTTACATTACATTCACTAGTGGGAGTGAGAAAAACATCACGGGGTGGTGCGCATTGTATGGGTGTGTGTTACATTACATTCACTAGTGGGAGTGAGAAAAACATCACGGGGTGGTGCGCATTGTATGGGTGTGTGTTACATTACATTCACTAGTGGGAGTGAGGAGAACATCACGGGTTGGTGCGCATTGTATGGGTGTGTGTTACATTACATTCAATAGTGGGAGTGAGAAGAACATCACGGGGTGGTGCGCATTGTATGGGTGTGTGTTACATTACATTTACTAGTGGGAGTGAGAAAAACATCACGGGGTGGTGCGCATTGTATGGGTGTGTGTTACATTACATTCACTAGTAGGAGTGAGAAAAACATCACGGGGTGGTGCGCATTGTATGGGTGTGTGTTACATTACAGTCACTAGTAGGAGTGAGAAAAACATCACGGGGTGGTGCGCATTGTATGGGTGTGTTGTACATTACATTCACAAGTAGGAGAGAGAAAAACATCACGGAGTGGTGCGCATTGTATGGGTGTGTGTTACATTACATTCACTAGTAAGAGTGAGAAAAACATCACGGGGTGGCGCGCATTGTATGGGTGTGTGTTACATTACATTCACTAGTAGGAGTGAGAAAAACATCACGGGGTGGTGCGCATTGTATGGGTGTGTGTTACATTACATTCACTAGTGGGAGTGAGAAAAACATCACGGGGTGGTGCGCATTGTATGGGTGTGTGTTACATTACATTCACTAGTGGGAGTGAGAAAAACATCACGGGGTGGTGCGCATTGTATGGGTGTGTGTTACATTACATTCACTAGTAGGAGTGAGAAAAACATCACGGGGTGGTGCGCATTGTATGGGTGTGTGTTACATTACATGCACTAGTAGGAGTGAGAAAAACATCACGGGGTGGTGCGCATTGTATGGGTGTGTGTTACATTACATTCACTAGTAGGAGTGAGAAAAACATCACGGGGTGGTGCGCATTGTATGGGTGTGTGTTACATTACATTCACTAGTAGGAGTGAGAAAAACATCACGGGGTGGTGCGCATTGTATGGGTGTGTGTTACAATACATTCACTAGTAGGAGTGAGAAAAACATCACGGGGAGGTGCGCATTGTATGGGTGTGTGTTACATTATATTCCCTAGTAGGAGTGAGAAAAACATCACGGGGTGGTGCGCATTGTATGGGTGTGTGTTACATTACATTCACTAGTGGGAGTGAGAAAAATATCACGGGGTGGTGCGCATTGTATGGGTGTGTGTTACATTACATTCACTAGTAGGAGTGAGAAAAACATCACGGGTGGTGCGCATTGTATGGGTGTGTGTTACATTACATTCACTAGTAGAAGTGAGAAAAAAATCACGGGGTGGTGCGCATTGTATGGGTGTGTGTTACATTACATTCACTAGTAGAAGTGAGAAAAACATCACGGGGTGGTGCGCATTGTATGGGTGTGTGTTACATTACATTCACTCGTAGCAGTGAGAAAAACATCACAGGGTGGTGCCCATTGTATGGGTGTGTGTTACATTACATTCACTCGTAGGAGTGAGAATAACATCACTGGGTGGTGCGCATTGTATGGGTGTGTGTTACATTACATTCACTAGTAGGAGAGAGAAAAACATCACGGGGTGGTGCGCATTGTATGGGTGTGTGTTACATTACATTCACTAATAGGAGAGAGAAAAACATCACGGGGTGGTGCGCATTGTATGGGTGTGTGTTACATTACATTCACTAGTAGGAGTGAGAAAAACATCACGGGGTGGTGCGCATTGTATGGGTGTGTGTTACATTACATTCACTAGTAGGAGAGAGAAAAACATCACGGGGTGGTGCGCATTGTATGGGTGTGTGTTACATTACATTCACTAGTAGGAGAGAGAAAAACATCACGGGGTGGTGCTCATTGTATGGGTGTGTGTTACATTACATTCACTAGTAGCAGTGAGAAAAACATCACGGGGTGGTGCGCATTGTATGGGTGTGTGTTACATTACATTCACTAGTAGGAGTGAGAAAAACATCACGGGGTGGTGCGCATTGTATGGGTGTGTGTTACATTACATTCACTAGTAGGAGTGAGAAAAACATCACGGGGTGGTGCGCATTGTATGGGTGTGTGTTACATTACATTCACTAGTAGGAGTGAGAAAAACATCACGGGGTGGTGCGCATTGTATGGGTGTGTGTTACATTACATTCACCAGTAGGAGTGAGAAAAACATCACGGGGTGGTGCGCATTGTATGGGTGTGTGTTACATTACATTCACTAGTAGGAGTGAGAAAAACATCACGGGGTGGTGCGCATTGTATGGGTGTGTGTTACATTACATTCACTAGTAGGAGAGAGAAAAACATCACGGGGTGGTGCGCATTGTATGGGTGTGTGTTACATTACATTCACTAGTAGGAGTGAGAAAAACATCACGGGGTGGTGCGCATTGTATGGGTGTGTGTTACATTACATTCACTAGTAGGAGTGAGAAAAACATCACGGGGTGGTGCGCATTGTATGGGTGTGTGTTACATCACATTCACTAGTAGGAGTGAGAAAAACATCACGGGGTGGTGCGCATTGTATGGGTGTGTGTTACATTACATGCACTAGTAGGAGTGAGAAAAACATCACGGGGTGGTGCGCATTGTATGGGTGTGTGTTACATTACATTCACTAGTAGGAGTGAGAAAAACATCACGGGGTGGTGCGCATTGTATGGGTGTGTGTTACATTAGATTCACTAGTAGGAGTGAGAAAAACATCACGGGGTGGTGCGCATTGTATGGGTGTGTGTTACATTAGATACACTAGCAGGAGTGAGAAAAACATCACGGGGTGGTGCGCATTGTATGGGTGTGTGTTACATTAGATTCACTAGCAGGAGTGAGAAAAACATCACGGGGTGGTGCGCATTGTATGGGTGTGTGTTACATTACAGTCACTAGTAGGAGTGAGAAAAACATCACGGGGTGATTCGCATTGTATGGGTGTGTGTTACATTACATTCACTAGTGGGAGTGAGAAAAACATCACGGGGTGGTGCGCATTGTATGGGTGTGTGTTACATTACATTCACTAGTGGGAGTGAGAAAAACATCACGGGGTGGTGCGCATTGTATGGGTGTGTGTTACATTACATTCACTAGTGGGAGTGAGGAGAACATCACGGGTTGGTGTGCATTGTATGGGTGTGTGTTACATTACATTCAATAGTGGGAGTGAGAAGAACATCACGGGGTGGTGCGCATTGTATGGGTGTGTGTTACATTACATTTACTAGTGGGAGTGAGAAAAACATCACGGGGTGGTGCGCATTGTATGGGTGTGTGTTACATTACATTCACTAGTAGGAGTGAGAAAAACATCACGGTGTGGTGCGCATTGTATGGGTGTGTGTTACATTACAGTCACTAGTAGGAGTGAGAAAAACATCACGGGGTGGTGCGCATTGTATGGGTGTGTTGTACATTACATTCACAAGTAGGAGAGAGAAAAACATCACGGAGTGGTGCGCATTGTATGGGTGTGTGTTACATTACATTCACTAGTAAGAGTGAGAAAAACATCACGGGGTGGCGCGCATTGTATGGGTGTGTGTTACATTACATTCACTAGTAGGAGTGAGAAAAACATCACGGGGTGGTGCGCATTGTATGGGTGTGTGTTACATTACATTCACTAGTGGGAGTGAGAAAAACATCACGGGGTGGTGCGCATTGTATGGGTGTGTGTTACATTACATTCACTAGTGGGAGTGAGAAAAACATCACGGGGTGGTGCGCATTGTATGGGTGTGTGTTACATTACATTCACTAGTAGGAGTGAGAAAAACATCACGGGGTGGTGCGCATTGTATGGGTGTGTGTTACATTACATGCACTAGTAGGAGTGAGAAAAACATCACGGGGTGGTGCGCATTGTATGGGTGTGTGTTACATTACATTCACTAGTAGGAGTGAGAAAAACATCACGGGGTGGTGCGCATTGTATGGGTGTGTGTTACATTACATTCACTAGTAGGAGTGAGAAAAACATCACGGGGTGGTGCGCATTGTATGGGTGTGTGTTACAATACATTCACTAGTAGGAGTGAGAAAAACATCACGGGGAGGTGCGCATTGTATGGGTGTGTGTTACATTATATTCCCTAGCAGGAGTGAGAAAAACATCACGGGGTGGTGCGCATTGTATGGGTGTGTGTTACATTACATTCACTAGTAGGAGTGAGAAAAACATCACGGGGTGGTGCGCATTGTATGGGTGTGTGTTACATTACATTCACTAGTAGGAGTGAGAAAAACATCACGGGTGGTGCGCATTGTATGGGTGTGTGTTACATTACATTCACTAGTAGAAGTGAGAAAAAAATCACGGGGTGGTGCGCATTGTATGGGTGTGTGTTACATTACATTCACTAGTAGAAGTGAGAAAAACATCACGGGGTGGTGCGCATTGTATGGGTGTGTGTTATATTACATTCACTCGTAGGAGTGAGAAAAACATCACAGGGTGGTGCCCATTGTATGGGTGTGTGTTACATTACATTCACTCGTAGGAGTGAGAATAACATCACTGGGTGGTGCGCATTGTATGGGTGTGTGTTACATTACATTCACTAGTAGGAGAGAGAAAAACATCACGGGGTGGTGCGCATTGTATGGGTGTGTGTTACATTACATTCACTAATAGGAGAGAGAAAAACATCACGGGGTGGTGCGCATTGTATGGGTGTGTGTTACATTACATTCACTAGTAGGAGTGAGAAAAACATCACGGGGTGGTGCGCATTGTATGGGTGTGTGTTACATTACATTCACTAGTAGGAGAGAGAAAAACATCACGGGGTGGTGCGCATTGTATGGGTGTGTGTTACATTACATTCACTAGTAGGAGAGAGAAAAACATCACGGGGTGGTGCTCATTGTATGGGTGTGTGTTACATTACATTCACTAGTAGCAGTGAGAAAAACATCACGGGGTGGTGCGCATTGTATGGGTGTGTGTTACATTACATTCACTAGTAGGAGTGAGAAAAACATCACGGGGTGGTGCGCATTGTATGGGTGTGTGTTACATTACATTCACTAGTAGGAGTGAGAAAAACATCACGGGGTGGTGCGCATTGTATGGGTGTGTGTTACATTACATTCACTAGTAGGAGTGAGAAAAACATCACGGGGTGGTGCGCATTGTATGGGTGTGTGTTACATTACATTCACCAGTAGGAGTGAGAAAAACATCACGGGGTGGTGCGCATTGTATGGGTGTGTGTTACATTACATTCACTAGTAGGAGTGAGAAAAACATCACGGGGTGGTGCGCATTGTATGGGTGTGTGTTACATTACATGCACTAGTAGGAGTGAGAAAAACATCACGGGGTGGTGCGCATTGTATGGGTGTGTGTTACATTACATTCACTACGAGGAGTGAGAAATACATCACGGGGTGGTGCGCATTGTATGGGTGTGTGTTACATTACATTCAGTAGTAGGAGTGAGAAATACATCACGGGGTGGTGCGCATTTTATGGGTGTGTGTTACATTACATTCACTAGTAGGAGTGAGAAAAACATCACGGGGTGGTGCTCATTGTATGGGTGTGTGTTATATTACATTCACTAGTAGGAGTGAGAAAAACATCACCGGGTCGTGCGCATTGTATGGGTGTGTGTTACATTACATTCACTAGTAGGAGTGAGAAAAACATCGCGGGGGGGTGTGCATTGTATGGGTGTGTGTTACATTACATTCACTAGTAGGAGTGAGAAAAACATCGCGGGGTGGTGCGCATTGTATGGGTGTGTGTTACACTAGATTCACTAGTAGGAGTGAGAAAAACATCACGGGGTGGTGCGCATTTTATGGGTGTGTGTTACATTAGATTCACTAGTAGGAGTGAGAAAAACATCACGGGGTGGTGCGCATTGTATGGGTGTGTGTTACATTACATTCACTAGTAGGAGTGAGAAAAACATCACGGGGTGGTGCGCATTGTATGGGTGTGTGTTACATTACATTCAGTAGTAGGAGTGAGAAAAACATCACGGGGTGGTGCGCATTGTATGGGTGTGTGTTACATTACATTCACTAGTAGGAGTGAGAAAAACATCACGGTGTGGTGCGCATTGTATGGGTGTGTGTTACATTACATTCACTAGTAGGAGTGAGAAAAACATCATGGGGTGGTGCGCATTGTATGGGTGTCTGTTACATTACATTCACTAGTAGGAGTGAGAAAAACATCACGGGGTGGTGCGCATTGTATGGGTGTGTGTTACATTACATTCACTAGTAGGAGTGAGAAAAACATCACGGGGTGGTGCGCATTGTATGGGTGTTTGTTACATTACACTCACTAGTAGTAGTGAGAAAAACATCACGGGGTGGTGCGCATTGTATGGGTGTGTGTTACATTACATTCACTAGTAGGAGTGAGAAAAACATCACGGGGTGGTGCGCATTGTATGGGTGTGTGTTACATTACATTCACTAGTAGGAGTGAGAAAAACATCACGGGGTGGTGCGCATTGTATGGGTGTGTGTTACATTACATTCACTAGTGGGAGTGAGAAAAACATCACGGGGTGGTGCGCATTGTATGGGTGTGTGTTACATTACATTCACTAGTGGGAGTGAGAAAAACATCACGGGGTGGTGCGCATTGTATGGGTGTGTGTTACATTACATTCACTAGTAGGAGTGAGAAAAACATCACGGGGTGGTGCGCATTGTATGGGTGTGTGTTATATTACATTCACTAGTGGGAGTGAGAAAAACATCACGGGGTGGTGCGCATTGTATGGGTGTGTGTTACATTACATTCACTAGTGGGAGTGAGAAAAACATCACGGGGTGGTGCGCATTGTATGGGTGTGTGTTACATTACATTCACTAGTAGGAGTGAGAAAAACATCACGGGGTGGTGCGCATTGTATGGGTGTGTGTTACATTACATGCACTAGTAGGAGTGAGAAAAACATCACGGGGTGGTGCGCATTGTATGGGTGTGTGTTACATTACATTCACTAGTAGGAGTGAGAAAAACATCACGGGGTGGTGCGCATTGTATGGGTGTGTGTTACATTACATTCACTAGTAGGAGTGAGAAAAACATCACGGGGTGGTGCGCATTGTATGGGTGTGTGTTACAATACATTCACTAGTAGGAGTGAGAAAAACATCACGGGGAGGTGCGCATTGTATGGGTGTGTGTTACATTATATTCCCTAGTAGGAGTGAGAAAAACATCACGGGGTGGTGCGCATTGTATGGGTGTGTGTTACATTACATTCACTAGTAGGAGTGAGAAAAACATCACGGGGTGGTGCGCATTGTATGGGTGTGTGTTACATTACATTCACTAGTAGGAGTGAGAAAAACATCACGGGTGGTGCGCATTGTATGGGTGTGTGTTACATTACATTCACTAGTAGAAGTGAGAAAAAAATCACGGGGTGGTGCGCATTGTATGGGTGTGTGTTACATTACATTCACTAGTAGAAGTGAGAAAAACATCACGGGGTGGTGCGCATTGTATGGGTGTGTGTTACATTACATTCACTCGTAGGAGTGAGAAAAACATCACAGGGTGGTGCCCATTGTATGGGTGTGTGTTACATTACATTCACTCGTAGGAGTGAGAATAACATCACTGGGTGGTGCGCATTGTATGGGTGTGTGTTACATTACATTCACTAGTAGGAGAGAGAAAAACATCACGGGGTGGTGCGCATTGTATGGGTGTGTGTTACATTACATTCACTAATAGGAGAGAGAAAAACATCACGGGGTGGTGCGCATTGTATGGGTGTGTGTTACATTACATTCACTAGTAGGAGTGAGAAAAACATCACGGGGTGGTGCGCATTGTATGGGTGTGTGTTACATTACATTCACTAGTAGGAGAGAGAAAAACATCACGGGGTGGTGCGCATTGTATGGGTGTGTGTTACATTACATTCACTAGTAGGAGAGAGAAAAACATCACGGGGTGGTGCTCATTGTATGGGTGTGTGTTACATTACATTCACTAGTAGCAGTGAGAAAAACATCACGGGGTGGTGCGCATTGTATGGGTGTGTGTTACATTACATTCACTAGTAGGAGTGAGAAAAACATCACGGGGTGGTGCGCATTGTATGGGTGTGTGTTACATTACATTCACTAGTAGGAGTGAGAAAAACATCACGGGGTGGTGCGCATTGTATGGGTGTGTGTTACATTACATTCACTAGTAGGAGTGAGAAAAACATCACGGGGTGGTGCGCATTGTATGGGTGTGTGTTACATTACATTCACCAGTAGGAGTGAGAAAAACATCACGGGGTGGTGCGCATTGTATGGGTGTGTGTTACATTACATTCACTAGTAGGAGTGAGAAAAACATCACGGGGTGGTGCGCATTGTATGGGTGTGTGTTACATTACATGCACTAGTAGGAGTGAGAAAAACATCACGGGGTGGTGCGCATTGTATGGGTGTGTGTTACATTACATTCACTACGAGGAGTGAGAAATACATCACGGGGTGGTGCGCATTGTATGGGTGTGTGTTACATTACATTCAGTAGTAGGAGTGAGAAATACATCACGGGGTGGTGCGCATTTTATGGGTGTGTGTTACATTACATTCACTAGTAGGAGTGAGAAAAACATCACGGGGTGGTGCTCATTGTATGGGTGTGTGTTATATTACATTCACTAGTAGGAGTGAGAAAAACATCACCGGGTCGTGCGCATTGTATGGGTGTGTGTTACATTACATTCACTAGTAGGAGTGAGAAAAACATCGCGGGGGGGTGTGCATTGTATGGGTGTGTGTTACATTACATTCACTAGTAGGAGTGAGAAAAACATCGCGGGGTGGTGCGCATTGTATGGGTGTGTGTTACACTAGATTCACTAGTAGGAGTGAGAAAAACATCACGGGGTGGTGCGCATTTTATGGGTGTGTGTTACATTAGATTCACTAGTAGGAGTGAGAAAAACATCACGGGGTGGTGCGCATTGTATGGGTGTGTGTTACATTACATTCACTAGTAGGAGTGAGAAAAACATCACGGGGTGGTGCGCATTGTATGGGTGTGTGTTACATTACATTCAGTAGTAGGAGTGAGAAAAACATCACGGGGTGGTGCGCATTGTATGGGTGTGTGTTACATTACATTCACTAGTAGGAGTGAGAAAAACATCACGGTGTGGTGCGCATTGTATGGGTGTGTGTTACATTACATTCACTAGTAGGAGTGAGAAAAACATCATGGGGTGGTGCGCATTGTATGGGTGTCTGTTACATTACATTCACTAGTAGGAGTGAGAAAAACATCACGGGGTGGTGCGCATTGTATGGGTGTGTGTTACATTACATTCACTAGTAGGAGTGAGAAAAACATCACGGGGTGGTGCGCATTGTATGGGTGTTTGTTACATTACACTCACTAGTAGTAGTGAGAAAAACATCACGGGGTGGTGCGCATTGTATGGGTGTGTGTTACATTACATTCACTAGTAGGAGTGAGAAAAACATCACGGGGTGGTGCGCATTGTATGGGTGTGTGTTACATTACATTCACTAGTAGGAGTGAGAAAAACATCACGGGGTGGTGCACATTGTATGGGTGTGTGTTACATTACATTCACTAGTGGGAGTGAGAAAAACATCACGGGGTGGTGCGCATTGTATGGGTGTGTGTTACATTACATTCACTAGTGGGAGTGAGAAAAACATCACGGGGTGGTGCGCATTGTATGGGTGTGTGTTACATTACATTCACTAGTGGGAGTGAGAAAAACATCACGGGGTAGTGCGCATTGTATGTGTGTGTTACATTACATTCACTAGTGGGAGTGAGAAAAACATCACGGGGTGGTGCGCATTGTATGCGTGTGTGTTACATTACATTCAATAGTGGGAGTGAGAAGAACATCACGGGGTGTGCGCATTGTATGGGTGTGTGTTACATTACATTCACTAGTAGGAGTGAGAAAAACATCACGGGGTGGTGCGCATTGTATGGGTGTGTGTTACATTACATGCACTAGTAGGAGTGAGAAAAACATCACGGGGTGGTGCGCATTGTATGGGTGTGTGTTACATTAGATTCACTAGTAGGAGTGAGAAAAACAGCACGGGGTGGTGCGCATTGTATGGGTGTGTGTTACATTACATTCACTAGTAGGAGTGAGAAAAACATCACGGGGTGGTGCGCATTGTATGGGTGTGTGTTACATTACATTCACTAGTAGGAGTGAGAAAAACAGCACGGGGTGGTGCGCATTGTATGGGTGTGTGTTACATTACATTCACTAGTAGGAGTGAGAAAAACATCACGGGGTGGTGCGCATTGTATGGGTGTGTGTTACATTACATTCACTAGTAGGAGTGAGAAAAACATCACGGGGAGGTGCGCATTGTATGGGTGTGTGTTACATTACATTCACTAGTAGGAGTGAGAAAAACATCACGGGGTGGTGCGCATTGTATGGGTGTGTGTTACATTACATTCACTAGTAGGAGTGAGAAAAACATCACGGGGTGGTGCGCATTGTATGGGTGTGTGTTACATTACATTCACTAGTAGGAGTGAGAAAAACATCACGGGGTGGTGCGCATTGTATGGGTGTGTGTTACATTACATTCAGTAGTAGGAGTGAGAAAAACATCACGGGGTGATGCGCATTGTATGGGTGTGTGTTACATTACATTCACTAGTAGAAGTGAGAAAAAAATCACGGGGTGGTGCGCATTGTATGGGTGTGTGTTACATTACATTCACTCATAGGAGTGAGAAAAACATCTCGGGGTGGTGCGCATTTTATGGGTGTGTGTTACATTACATTCACTCATAGGAGTGAGAAAAACATCACAGGGTGGTGCCCATTGTATGGGTGTGTGTTACATTACATTCACTCGTAGGAGTGAGAAAAACATCACGGGGTGTTGCGCACTGTATGGGTGTGTGTTACATTACATTCACTATTAGGAGAGAGAAAAACATCACGGGGTGGTGCGCATTGTATGGGTGTGTGTTACATTACATACACTAGTAGGAGTGAGAAAAACATCACGGGGTGGTGCGCATTGTATGGGTGTGTGTTACATTACATTCACTAGTAGGAGTGAGAAAAACATCACGGGGTGGTGCGCATTGTATGGGTGTGTGATACATTACATTCACTAGTAGGAGAGAGAAAAACATCACGGGGTGGTGCGCATTGTATGGGTGTGTGTTACATTACATTCACTAGTAGGAGTGAGAAAAACATCACGGGGTGGTGCGCATTGTATGGGTGTGTGTTACATTACATTCACTAGTAGGAGTGAGAAAAACATCACGGGGTGGTGCGCATTGTATGGGTGTGTGTTACATTACAGTCACTAGTAGGAGTGAGAAAAACATCATGGGGTGGTGCGCATTGTATGGGTGTGTGTTACATTACATTCACAAGTAGGAGAGAGAAAAACATCACGGAGTGGTGCGCATTGTATGGGTGTGTGTTACATTACATTCACTAGTAAGAGTGAGAAAAACATCACGGGGTGGTGCGCATTGTATGGGTGTGTGTTACATTACATTCACTAGTAGGAGTGAGAAAAACATCACGGGGTGGTGCGCATTGTATGGGTGTGTGTTACATTACATTCACTAGTGGGAGTGAGAAAAACATCACAGGGTGGTGCGCATTGTATGGGTGTGTGTTACATTACATTCACTAGTAGGAGTGAGAAAAACATCACGGGGTGGTGCGCATTGTATGGGTGTGTGTTACATTACATTCACTAGTAGGAGTGAGAAAAACATCACGGGGTGGTGCGCATTGTATGGGTGTGTGTTACATTACATTCACTAGTAGGAGTGAGAAAAACATCACGGGGTGGTGCGAATTGTATGGGTGTGTGTTACATTACATTCACTAGTAGGAGTGAGAAAAACATCACGGGGTGGTGCGCATTGTATGGGTGTGTGTTACATTACATGCACTAGTAGGAGTGAGAAAAACATCACGGGGTGGTGCGCATTGTATGGGTGTGTGTTACATTACATTCACTACGAGGAGTGAGAAAAACATCACGGGGTGGTGCGCATTGTATGGGTGTGTGTTACATTAGATGCACTAGTAGGAGTGAGAAAAACATCACGGGGTGGTGCGCATTGTATGGGTGTGTGTTACATTAGATTCACTAGCAGGAGTGAGAAAAACATCACGGGGTGGTGCGCATTGTATGGGTGTGTGTTACATTAGATTCACTAGCAGGAGTGAGAAAAACATCACGGGGTGGTGCGCATTGTATGGGTGTGTGTTACAATACAGTCACTAGTAGGAGTGAGAAAAACATCACGGGGTGGTGCGCATTGTATGGGTGTGTGTTACATTACATTCACTAGTAGGAGTGAGAAAAACATCACGGGGTGGTGCGCATTGTATGGGTGTGTGTTACATTACATTCACTAGTAGGAGTGAGAAAAACATCACGGGGAGGTGCGCATTGCATGGGTGTGTGTTACATTACATTCACTAGTGGAAGTGAGAAAAACATCACGGGGTGGTGCGCATTGTATGGGTGTGTGTTACATTACATTCACTAGTGGGAGTGAGAAAAACATCACGGGGTGGTGCGCATTGTATGGGTGTGTGTTACATTAGATTCACTAGTAGGAGTGAGAAAAACATCACGGGGTGGTGCGCATTGTATGGGTGTGTGTTACATTAGATACACTAGCAGGAGTGAGAAAAACATCACGGGGTGGTGCGCATTGTATGGGTGTGTGTTACATTAGATTCACTAGCAGGAGTGAGAAAAACATCACGGGGTGGTGCGCATTGTATGGGTGTGTGTTACATTACAGTCACTAGTAGGAGTGAGAAAAACATCACGGGGTGATTCGCATTGTATGGGTGTGTGTTACATTACATTCACTAGTGGGAGTGAGAAAAACATCACGGGGTGGTGCGCATTGTATGGGTGTGTGTTACATTACATTCACTAGTGGGAGTGAGAAAAACATCACGGGGTGGTGCGCATTGTATGGGGGTGTGTTACATTACATTCACTAGTGGGAGTGAGGAGAACATCACGGGTTGGTGCGCATTGTATGGGTGTGTGTTACATTACATTCAATAGTGGGAGTGAGAAGAACATCACGGGGTGGTGCGCATTGTATGGGTGTGTGTTACATTACATTTACTAGTGGGAGTGAGAAAAACATCACGGGGTGGTGCGCATTGTATGGGTGTGTGTTACATTACATTCACTAGTAGGAGTGAGAAAAACATCACGGGGTGGTGCGCATTGTATGGGTGTGTGTTACATTACAGTCACTAGTAGGAGTGAGAAAAACATCACGGGGTGGTGCGCATTGTATGGGTGTGTTGTACATTACATTCACAAGTAGGAGAGAGAAAAACATCACGGAGTGGTGCGCATTGTATGGGTGTGTGTTACATTACATTCACTAGTAAGAGTGAGAAAAACATCACGGGGTGGCGCGCATTGTATGGGTGTGTGTTACATTACATTCACTAGTAGGAGTGAGAAAAACATCACGGGGTGGTGCGCATTGTATGGGTGTGTGTTACATTACATTCACTAGTGGGAGTGAGAAAAACATCACGGGGTGGTGCGCATTGTATGGGTGTGTGTTACATTACATTCACTAGTGGGAGTGAGAAAAACATCACGGGGTGGTGCGCATTGTATGGGTGTGTGTTACATTACATTCACTAGTAGGAGTGAGAAAAACATCACGGGGTGGTGCGCATTGTATGGGTGTGTGTTACATTACATGCACTAGTAGGAGTGAGAAAAACATCACGGGGTGGTGCGCATTGTATGGGTGTGTGTTACATTACATTCACTAGTAGGAGTGAGAAAAACATCACGGGGTGGTGCGCATTGTATGGGTGTGTGTTACATTACATTCACTAGTAGGAGTGAGAAAAACATCACGGGGAGGTGCGCATTGTATGGGTGTGTGTTACATTATATTCCCTAGTAGGAGTGAGAAAAACATCACGGGGTGGTGCGCATTGTATGGGTGTGTGTTACATTACATTCACTAGTAGGAGTGAGAAAAACATCACGGGGTGGTGCGCATTGTATGGGTGTGTGTTACATTACAGTCACTAGTAGGAGTGAGAAAAACATCACGGTGTGATTCGCATTGTATGGGTGTGTGTTACATTACATTCACTAGTGGGAGTGAGGAGAACATCACGGGTTGGTGCGCATTGTATGGGTGTGTGTTACATTACATTCAATAGTGGGAGTGAGAAGAACATCACGGGGTGGTGCGCATTGTATGGGTGTGTGTTACATTACATTTACTAGTGGGAGTGAGAAAAACATCACGGGGTGGTGCGCATTGTATGGGTGTGTGTTACATTACATTCACTAGTAGGAGTGAGAAAAACATCACGGGGTGGTGCGCATTGTATGGGTGTGTGTTACATTACAGTCACTAGTAGGAGTGAGAAAAACATCACGGGGTGGTGCGCATTGTATGGGTGTGTTGTACATTACATTCACAAGTAGGAGAGAGAAAAACATCACGGAGTGGTGCGCATTGTATGGGTGTGTGTTACATTACATTCACTAGTAAGAGTGAGAAAAACATCACGGGGTGGCGCGCATTGTATGGGTGTGTGTTACATTACATTCACTAGTAGGAGTGAGAAAAACATCACGGGGTGGTGCGCATTGTATGGGTGTGTGTTACATTACATTCACTAGTGGGAGTGAGAAAAACATCACGGGGTGGTGCGCATTGTATGGGTGTGTGTTACATTACATTCACTAGTGGGAGTGAGAAAAACATCACGGGGTGGTGCGCATTGTATGGGTGTGTGTTACATTACATTCACTAGTAGGAGTGAGAAAAACATCACGGGGTGGTGCGCATTGTATGGGTGTGTGTTACATTACATGCACTAGTAGGAGTGAGAAAAACATCACGGGGTGGTGCGCATTGTATGGGTGTGTGTTACATTACATTCACTAGTAGGAGTGAGAAAAACATCACGGGGTGGTGCGCATTGTATGGGTGTGTGTTACATTACATTCACTAGTAGGAGTGAGAAAAACATCACGGGGAGGTGCGCATTGTATGGGTGTGTGTTACATTATATTCCCTAGTAGGAATGAGAAAAACATCACGGGGTGGTGCGCATTGTATGGGTGTGTGTTACATTACATTCACTAGTAGGAGTGAGAAAAACATCACGGGGTGGTGCGCATTGTATGGGTGTGTGTTACATTACATTCACTAGTAGGAGTGAGAAAAACATCACGGGTGGTGCGCTTTGTATGGGTGTGTGTTACATTACATTCACTAGTAGAAGTGAGAAAAAAATCACGGGGTGGTGCGCATTGTATGGGTGTGTGTTACATTACATTCACTAGTAGAAGTGAGAAAAACATCACGGGGTGGTGCGCATTGTATGGGTGTGTGTTACATTACATTCACTCGTAGGAGTGAGAAAAACATCACAGGGTGGTGCCCATTGTATGGGTGTGTGTTACATTACATTCACTCGTAGGAGTGAGAATAACATCACTGGGTGGTGCGCATTGTATGGGTGTGTGTTACATTACATTCACTAGTAGGAGAGAGAAAAACATCACGGGGTGGTGCGCATTGTATGGGTGTGTGTTACATTACATTCACTAATAGGAGAGAGAAAAACATCACGGGGTGGTGCGCATTGTATGGGTGTGTGTTACATTACATTCACTAGTAGGAGTGAGAAAAACATCACGGGGTGGTGCGCATTGTATGGGTGTGTGTTACATTACATTCACTAGTAGGAGAGAGAAAAACATCACGGGGTGGTGCGCATTGTATGGGTGTGTGTTACATTACATTCACTAGTAGGAGAGAGAAAAACATCACGGGGTGGTGTTCATTGTATGGGTGTGTGTTACATTACATTCACTAGTAGCAGTGAGAAAAACATCACGGGGTGGTGCGCATTGTATGGGTGTGTGTTACATTACATTCACTAGTAGGAGTGAGAAAAACATCACGGGGTGGTGCGCATTGTATGGGTGTGTGTTACATTACATTCACTAGTAGGAGTGAGAAAAACATCACGGGGTGGTGCGCATTGTATGGGTGTGTGTTACATTACATTCACTAGTAGGAGTGAGAAAAACATCACGGGGTGGTGCGCATTGTATGGGTGTGTGTTACATTACATTCACCAGTAGGAGTGAGAAAAACATCACGGGGTGGTGCGCATTGTATGGGTGTGTGTTACATTACATTCACTAGTAGGAGTGAGAAAAACATCACGGGGTGGTGCGCATTGTATGGGTGTGTGTTACATTACATGCACTAGTAGGAGTGAGAAAAACATCACGGGGTGGTGCGCATTGTATGGGTGTGTGTTACATTACATTCACTACGAGGAGTGAGAAATACATCACGGGGTGGTGCGCATTGTATGGGTGTGTGTTACATTACATTCAGTAGTAGGAGTGAGAAATACATCACGGGGTGGTGCGCATTTTATGGGTGTGTGTTACATTACATTCACTAGTAGGAGTGAGAAAAACATCACGGGGTGGTGCTCATTGTATGGGTGTGTGTTATATTACATTCACTAGTAGGAGTGAGAAAAACATCACCGGGTCGTGCGCATTGTATGGGTGTGTGTTACATTACATTCACTAGTAGGAGTGAGAAAAACATCGCGGGGGGGTGTGCATTGTATGGGTGTGTGTTACATTACATTCACTAGTAGGAGTGAGAAAAACATCGCGGGGTGGTGCGCATTGTATGGGTGTGTGTTACACTAGATTCACTAGTAGGAGTGAGAAAAACATCACGTGGTGGTGCGCATTTTATGGGTGTGTGTTACATTAGATTCACTAGTAGGAGTGAGAAAAACATCACGGGGTGGTGCGCATTGTATGGGTGTGTGTTACATTACATTCACTAGTAGGAGTGAGAAAAACATCACGGGGTGGTGCGCATTGTATGGGTGTGTGTTACATTACATTCAGTAGTAGGAGTGAGAAAAACATCACGGGGTGGTGCGCATTGTATGGGTGTGTGTTACATTACATTCACTAGTAGGAGTGAGAAAAACATCACGGTGTGGTGCGCATTGTATTGGTGTGTGTTACATTACATTCACTAGTAGGAGTGAGAAAAACATCTCGGGGTGGTGCGCATTGTATGGGTGTCTGTTACATTACATTCACTAGTAGGAGTGAGAAAAACATCACGGGGTGGTGCGCATTGTATGGGTGTGTGTTACATTACATTCACTAGTAGGAGTGAGAAAAACATCACGGGGTGGTGCGCATTGTATGGGTGTTTGTTACATTACACTCACTAGTAGTAGTGAGAAAAACATCACGGGGTGGTGCGCATTGTATGGGTGTGTGTTACATTACATTCACTAGTAGGAGTGAGAAAAACATCACGGGGTGGTGCGCATTGTATGGGTGTGTGTTACATTACATTCACTAGTAGGAGTGAGAAAAACATCACGGGGTGGTGCACATTGTATGGGTGTGTGTTACATTACATTCACTAGTGGGAGTGAGAAAAACATCACGGGGTGGTGCGCATTGTATGGGTGTGTGTTACATTACATTCACTAGTGGGAGTGAGAAAAACATCACGGGGTGGTGCGCATTGTATGGGTGTGTGTTACATTACATTCACTAGTGGGAGTGAGAAAAACAACACGGGGTGGTGCGCATTGTATGTGTGTGTTACATTACATTCACTAGTGGGAGTGAGAAAAACATCACGGGGTGGTGCGCATTGTATGCGTGTGTGTTACATTACATTCAATAGTGGGAGTGAGAAGAACATCACGGGGTGTGCGCATTGTATGGGTGTGTGTTACATTACATTCACTAGTAGGAGTGAGAAAAACATCACGGGGTGGTGCGCATTGTATGGGTGTGTGTTACATTACATGCACTAGTAGGAGTGAGAAAAACATCACGGGGTGGTGCGCATTGTATGGGTGTGTGTTACATTAGATTCACTAGTAGGAGTGAGAAAAACAGCACGGGGTGGTGCGCATTGTATGGGTGTGTGTTACATTACATTCACTAGTAGGAGTGAGAAAAACATCACGGGGTGGTGCGCATTGTATGGGTGTGTGTTACATTACATTCACTAGTAGGAGTGAGAAAAACATCACGGGGTGGTGCGCATTGTATGGGTGTGTGTTACATTACATTCACTAGTAGGAGTGAGAAAAACATCACGGGGTGGTGCGCATTGTATGGGTGTGTGTTACATTACATTCACTAGTAGGAGTGAGAAAAACATCACGGGGAGGTGCGCATTGTATGGGTGTGTGTTACATTACATTCACTAGTAGGAGTGAGAAAAACATCACGGGGTGGTGCGCATTGTATGGGTGTGTGTTACATTACATTCACTAGTAGGAGTGAGAAAAACATCACGGGGTGGTGCGCATTGTATGGGTGTGTGTTACATTACATTCACTAGTAGGAGTGAGAAAAACATCACGGGGTGGTGCGCATTGTATGGGTGTGTGTTACATTACATTCAGTAGTAGGAGTGAGAAAAACATCACGGGGTGATGCGCATTGTATGGGTGTGTGTTACATTACATTCACTAGTAGAAGTGAGAAAAAAATCACGGGGTGGTGCGCATTGTATGGGTGTGTGTTACATTACATTCACTCATAGGAGTGAGAAAAACATCACGGGGTGGTGCGCATTTTATGGGTGTGTGTTACATTACATTCACTCATAGGAGTGAGAAAAACATCACAGGGTGGTGCCCATTGTATGGGTGTGTGTTACATTACATTCACTCGTAGGAGTGAGAAAAACATCACGGGGTGTTGCGCACTGTATGGGTGTGTGTTACATTACATTCACTATTAGGAGAGAGAAAAACATCACGGGGTGGTGCGCATTGTATGGGTGTGTGTTACATTACATACACTAGTAGGAGTGAGAAAAACATCACGGGGTGGTGCGCATTGTATGGGTGTGTGTTACATTACATTCACTAGTAGGAGTGAGAAAAACATCACGGGGTGGTGCGCATTGTATGGGTGTGTGATACATTACATTCACTAGTAGGAGAGAGAAAAACATCACGGGGTGGTGCGCATTGTATGGGTGTGTGTTACATTACATTCACTAGTAGGAGTGAGAAAAACATCACGGGGTGGTGCGCATTGTATGGGTGTGTGTTACATTACATTCACTAGTAGGAGTGAGAAAAACATCACGGGGTGGTGCGCATTGTATGGGTGTGTGTTACATTACAGTCACTAGTAGGAATGAGAAAAACATCACGGGGTGGTGTGCATTGTATGGGTGTGTGTTACATTACATTCACAAGTAGGAGAGAGAAAAACATCACGGAGTGGTGCGCATTGTATGGGTGTGTGTTACATTACATTCACTAGTAAGAGTGAGAAAAACATCACGGGGTGGTGCGCATTGTATGGGTGTGTGTTACATTACATTCACTAGTAGGAGTGAGAAAAACATCACGGGGTGGTGCGCATTGTATGGGTGTGTGTTACATTACATTCACTAGTGGGAGTGAGAAAAACATCACAGGGTGGTGCGCATTGTATGGGTGTGTGTTACATTACATTCACTAGTAGGAGTGAGAAAAACATCACGGGGTGGTGCGCATTGTATGGGTGTGTGTTACATTACATTCACTAGTAGGAGTGAGAAAAACATCACGGGGTGGTGCGCATTGTATGGGTGTGTGTTACATTACATTCACTAGTAGGAGTGAGAAAAACATCACGGGGTGGTGCGAATTGTATGGGTGTGTGTTACATTACATTCACTAGTAGGAGTGAGAAAAACATCACGGGGTGGTGCGCATTGTATGGGTGTGTGTTACATTACATGCACTAGTAGGAGTGAGAAAAACATCACGGGGTGGTGCGCATTGTATGGGTGTGTGTTACATTACATTCACTACGAGGAGTGAGAAAAACATCACGGGGTGGTGCGCATTGTATGGGTGTGTGTTACATTAGATGCACTAGTAGGAGTGAGAAAAACATCACGGGGTGGTGCGCATTGTATGGGTGTGTGTTACATTAGATTCACTAGCAGGAGTGAGAAAAACATCACGGGGTGGTGCGCATTGTATGGGTGTGTGTTACATTAGATTCACTAGCAGGAGTGAGAAAAACATCACGGGGTGGTGCGCATTGTATGGGAGTGTGTTACAATACAGTCACTAGTAGGAGTGAGAAAAACATCACGGGGTGGTGCGCATTGTATGGGTGTGTGTTACATTACATTCACTAGTAGGAGTGAGAAAAACATCACGGGGTGGTGCGCATTGTATGGGTGTGTGTTACATTACATTCACTAGTAGGAGTGAGAAAAACATCACGGGGTGGTGCGCATTGTATGGGTGTGTGTTACATTACATTCACTAGTAGGAGTGAGAAAAACATCACGGGGTGGTGCGCATTGTATGGGTGTGTGTTACATTACATGCACTAGTAGGAGTGAGAAAAACATCACGGGGTGGTGCGCATTGTATGGGTGTGTGTTACATTACATTCACTCGTAGGAGTGAGAAAAACATCACGGGGTGGTGCGCATTGTATGGGTGTGTGTTACATTACATTCACTCGTAGGAGTGAGAAAAACATCACAGGGTGGTGCCCATTGTATGGGTGTGTGTTACATTACATTCACTCGTAGGAGTGAGAATAACATCACTGGGTGGTGCGCATTGTATGGGTGTGTGTTACATTACATTCACTAGTAGGAGAGAGAAAAACATCACGGGGTGGTGCGCATTGTATGGGTGTGTGTTACATTACATTCACTAATAGGAGAGAGAAAAACATCACGGGGTGGTGCGCATTGTATGGGTGTGTGTTACATTACATTCACTAGTAGGAGTGAGAAAAACATCACGGGGTGGTGCGCATTGTATGGGTGTGTGTTACATTACATTCACTAGTAGGAGAGAGAAAAACATCACGGGGTGGTGCGCATTGTATGGGTGTGTGTTACATTACATTCACTAGTAGGAGAGAGAAAAACATCACGGGGTGGTGCTCATTGTATGGGTGTGTGTTACATTACATTCACTAGTAGCAGTGAGAAAAACATCACGGGGTGGTGCGCATTGTATGGGTGTGTGTTACATTACATTCACTAGTAGGAGTGAGAAAAACATCACGGGGTGGTGCACATTGTATGGGTGTGTGTTACATTACATTCACTAGTAGGAGTGAGAAAAACATCACGGGGTGGTGCGCATTGTATGGGTGTGTGTTACATTACATTCACTAGTAGGAGTGAGAAAAACATCACGGGGTGGTGCGCATTGTATGGGTGTGTGTTACATTACATTCACCAGTAGGAGTGAGAAAAACATCACGGGGTGGTGCGCATTGTATGGGTGTGTGTTACATTACATTCACTAGTAGGAGTGAGAAAAACATCACGGGGTGGTGCGCATTGTATGGGTGTGTGTTACATTACATGCACTAGTAGGAGTGAGAAAAACATCACGGGGTGGTGCGCATTGTATGGGTGTGTGTTACATTACATTCACTACGAGGAGTGAGAAATACATCACGGGGTGGTGCGCATTGTATGGGTGTGTGTTACATTACATTCAGTAGTAGGAGTGAGAAATACATCACGGGGTGGTGCGCATTTTATGGGTGTGTGTTACATTACATTCACTAGTAGGAGTGAGAAAAACATCACGGGGTGGTGCTCATTGTATGGGTGTGTGTTATATTACATTCACTAGTAGGAGTGAGAAAAACATCACCGGGTCGTGCGCATTGTATGGGTGTGTGTTACATTACATTCACTAGTAGGAGTGAGAAAAACATCGCGGGGGGGTGTGCATTGTATGGGTGTGTGTTACATTACATTCACTAGTAGGAGTGAGAAAAACATCACGGGGTGGTGCGCATTGTATGGGTGTGTGTTACACTAGATTCACTAGTAGGAGTGAGAAAAACATCACGGGGTGGTGCGCATTTTATGGGTGTGTGTTACATTAGATTCACTAGTAGGAGTGAGAAAAACATCACGGGGTGGTGCGCATTGTATGGGTGTGTGTTACATTACATTCACTAGTAGGAGTGAGAAAAACATCACGGGGTGGTGCGCATTGTATGGGTGTGTGTTACATTACATTCAGTAGTAGGAGTGAGAAAAACATCACGGGGTGGTGCGCATTGTATGGGTGTGTGTTACATTACATTCACTAGTACGAGTGAGAAAAACATCACGGTGTGGTGCGCATTGTATGGGTGTGTGTTACATTACATTCACTAGTAGGAGTGAGAAAAACATCACGGGGTGGTGCGCATTGTATTGGTGTCTGTTACATTACATTCACTAGTAGGAGTGAGAAAAACATCACGGGGTGGTGCGCATTGTATGGGTGTGTGTTACATTACATTCACTAGTAGGAGTGAGAAAAACATCACGGGGTGGTGCGCATTGTATGGGTGTTTGTTACATTACACTCACTAGTAGTAGTGAGAAAAACATCACGGGGTGGTGCGCATTGTATGGGTGTGTGTTACATTACATTCACTAGTAGGAGTGAGAAAAACATCACGGGGTGGTGCGCATTGTATGGGTGTGTGTTACATTACATTCACTAGTAGGAGTGAGAAAAACATCACGGGGTGGTGCACATTGTATGGGTGTGTGTTACATTACATTCACTAGTGGGAGTGAGAAAAACATCACGGGGTGGTGCGCATTGTATGGGTGTGTGTTACATTACATTCACTAGTGGGAGTGAGAAAAACATCACGGGGTGGTGCGCATTGTATGGGTGTGTGTTACATTACATTCACTAGTGGGAGTGAGAAAAACATCACGGGGTGGTGCGCATTGTATGTGTGTGTTACATTACATTCACTAGTGGGAGTGAGAAAAACATCACGGGGTGGTGCGCATTGTATGCGTGTGTGTTACATTACATTCAATAGTGGGAGTGAGAAGAACATCACGGGGTGTGCGCATTGTATGGGTGTGTGTTACATTACATTCACTAGTAGGAGTGAGAAAAACATCACGGGGTGGTGCGCATTGTATGGGTGTGTGTTACATTACATGCACTAGTAGGAGTGAGAAAAACATCACGGGGTGGTGCGCATTGTATGGGTGTGTGTTACATTAGATTCACTAGTAGGAGTGAGAAAAACAGCACGGGGTGGTGCGCATTGTATGGGTGTGTGTTACATTACATTCACTAGTAGGAGTGAGAAAAACATCACGGGGTGGTGCGCATTGTATGGGTGTGTGTTACATTACATTCACTAGTAGGAGTGAGAAAAACATCACGGGGTGGTGCGCATTGTATGGGTGTGTGTTACATTACATTCACTAGTAGGAGTGAGAAAAACATCACGGGGTGGTGCGCATTGTATGGGTGTGTTACATTACATTCACTAGTAGGAGTGAGAAAAACATCACGGGGAGGTGCGCATTGTATGGGTGTGTGTTACATTACATTCACTAGTAGGAGTGAGAAAAACATCACGGGGTGGTGCGCATTGTATGGGTGTGTGTTACATTACATTCACTAGTAGGAGTGAGAAAAACATCACGGGGTGGTGCGCATTGTATGGGTGTGTGTTACATTACATTCACTAGTAGGAGTGAGAAAAACATCACGGGGTGGTGCGCATTGTATGGGTGTGTGTTACATTACATTCAGTAGTAGGAGTGAGAAAAACATCACGGGGTGATGCGCATTGTATGGGTGTGTGTTACATTACATTCACTAGTAGAAGTGAGAAAAAAATCACGGGGTGGTGCGCATTGTATGGGTGTGTGTTACATTACATTCACTCATAGGAGTGAGAAAAACATCACGGGGTGGTGCGCATTTTATGGGTGTGTGTTACATTACATTCACTCATAGGAGTGAGAAAAACATCACAGGGTGGTGCCCATTGTATGGGTGTGTGTTACATTACATTCACTCGTAGGAGTGAGAAAAACATCACGGGGTGTTGCGCACTGTATGGGTGTGTGTTACATTACATTCACTATTAGGAGAGAGAAAAACATCACGGGGTGGTGCGCATTGTATGGGTGTGTGTTACATTACATACACTAGTAGGAGTGAGAAAAACATCACGGGGTGGTGCGCATTGTATGGGTGTGTGTTACATTACATTCACTAGTAGGAGTGAGAAAAACGTCACGGGGTGGTGCGCATTGTATGGGTGTGTGATACATTACATTCACTAGTAGGAGAGAGAAAAACATCACGGGGTGGTGCGCATTGTATGGGTGTGTGTTACATTACATTCACTAGTAGGAGTGAGAAAAACATCACGGGGTGGTGCGCATTGTATGGGTGTGTGTTACATTACATTCACTAGTAGGAGTGAGAAAAACATCACGGGGTGGTGCGCATTGTATGGGTGTGTGTTACATTACAGTCACTAGTAGGAGTGAGAAAAACATCACGGGGTGGTGCGCATTGTATGGGTGTGTGTTACATTACATTCACAAGTAGGAGAGAGAAAAACATCACGGAGTGGTGCGCATTGTATGGGTGTGTGTTACATTACATTCACTAGTAAGAGTGAGAAAAACATCACGGGGTGGTGCGCATTGTATGGGTGTGTGTTACATTACATTCACTAGTAGGAGTGAGAAAAACATCACGGGGTGGTGCGCAATGTATGGGTGTGTGTTACATTACATTCACTAGTAGGAGTGAGAAAAACATCACGGGGTGGTGCGCATTGTATGGGTGTGTGTTACATTACATTCACTAGTAGGAGTGAGAAAAACATCACGGGGAGGTGCGCATTGCATGGGTGTGTGTTACATTACATTCACTAGTGGAAGTGAGAAAAACATCACGGGGTGGTGCGCATTGTATGGGTGTGTGTTACATTACATTCACTAGTGGGAGTGAGAAAAACATCACGGGGTGGTGCGCATTGTATGGGTGTGTGTTACATTACATTCACTAGTGGGAGTGAGAAAAACATCACGGGGTGGTGCGCATTGTATGGGTGTGTGTTACATTACATTCACTAGTGGGAGTGAGAAAAACATCACGGGGTGGTGCGCATTGTATGGGTGTGTGTTACATTACATTCACTAGTGGGAGTGAGAAAAACATCACGGGGTGGTGCGCATTGTATGGGTGTGTGTTACATTACATTCACTAGTGGGAGTGACAAAAACATCACGGGGTGGTGCGCATTGTATGGGTGTGTGTTACATTACATTCAATAGTGGGAGTGAGAAGAACATCACGAGGTGGTGCGCATTGTATGGGTGTGTGTTACATTACATTCACTAGTGGGAGTGAGAAAAACATCACGTGGTGGTGCGCATTGTATGGGTGTGTGTTACATTACATTCACTAGTAGGAGTGAGAAAAACATCACGGGGTGGTGCGCATTGTATGGGTGTGTGTTACATTACAGTCACTAGTAGGAGTGAGAAAAACATCACGGGGTGGTGCGCATTGTATGGGTGTGTGTTACATTACATTCACTAGTAGGAGAGAGAAAAACATCACGGAGTGGTGCGCATTGTATGGGTGTGTGTTACATTACATTCACTAGTAGGAGTGAGAAAAACATCACGGGGTGGTGCGCATTGAATGGGTGTGTGTTACATTACATTCACTAGTGGGAGTGAGAAAAACATCACGGGGTGGTGCGCATTGTATGGGTGTGTGTTACATTACATTCACTAGTAGGAGAGAGAAAAACATCACGGGGTGGTGCGCATTGTATGGGTGTGTGTTACATTACATTCACTAGTAGGAGTGAGAAAAACATCACGGGGTGGTGCGCATTGTATGGGTGTGTGTTACATTACATTCACTAGTAGGAGTGAGAAAAACATCACGGGGTGGTGCGCATTGTATGGGTGTGTGTTACATTACATTCACTAGTAGGAGTGAGAAAAACATCACGGGGTGGTGCGCATTGTATGGGTGTGTGTTACATTACATGCACTAGTAGAAGTGAGAAAAACATCACGGGGTGGTGCGCATTGTATGGGTGTGTGTTACATTACATTCACTACGAGGAGTGAGAAAAACATCACGGGGTGGTGCGCATTGTATGGGTGTGTGTTACATTAGATTCACTAGTAGGAGTGAGAAAAACATCACGGGGTGGTGCGCATTGTATGGGTGTGTGTTACATTAGATACACTAGCAGGAGTGAGAAAAACATCACGGGGTGGTGCGCATTGTATGGGTGTGTGTTACATTAGATTCAATAGCAGGAGTGAGAAAAACATCACGGGGTGGTGCGCATTGTATGGGTGTGTGTTACATTACAGTCACTAGTAGGAGTGAGAAAAACATCACGGGGTGATTCGCATTGTATGGGTGTGTGTTACATTACATTCACTAGTGGGAGTGAGAAAAACATCACGGGGTGGTGCGCATTGTATGGGTGTGTGTTACATTACATTCACTAGTGGGAGTGAGAAAAACATCACGGGGTGGTGCGCATTGTATGGGTGTGTGTTACATTACATTCACTAGTGGGAGTGAGGAGAACATCACGGGTTGGTGCGCATTGTATGGGTGTGTGTTACATTACATTCAATAGTGGGAGTGAGAAGAACATCACGGGGTGGTGCGCATTGTATGGGTGTGTGTTACATTACATTTACTAGTGGGAGAGAGAAAAACATCACGGGGTGGTGCGCATTGTATGGGTGTGTGTTACATTACATTCACTAGTAGGAGTGAGAAAAACATCACGGGGTGGTGCGCATTGTATGGGTGTGTGTTACATTACAGTCACTAGTAGGAGTGAGAAAAACATCACGGGGTGGTGCGCATTGTATGGGTGTGTTGTACATTACATTCACAAGTAGGAGAGAGAAAAACATCACGGAGTGGTGCGCATTGTATGGGTGTGTGTTACATTACATTCACTAGTAAGAGTGAGAAAAACATCACGGGGTGGCGCGCATTGTATGGGTGTGTGTTACATTACATTCACTAGTAGGAGTGAGAAAAACATCACGGGGTGGTGCGCATTGTATGGGTGTGTGTTAAATTACATTCACTAGTGGGAGTGAGAAAAACATCACGGGGTGGTGCGCATTGTATGGGTGTGTGTTACATTACATTCACTAGTGGGAGTGAGAAAAACATCACGGGGTGGTGCGCATTGTATGGGTGTGTGTTACACTACATTCACTAGTGGGACTGAGAAAAACATCACGGGGTGGTGCGCATTGTATGGGTGTGTGTTACATTACATTCACTAGTAGGAGTGAGAAAAACATCACGGGGTGGTGCGCATTGTATGGGTGTGTGTTACATTACATTCACTAGTAGGAGTGAGAAAAACATCACGGGGTGGTGCGCATTGTATGGGTGTGTGTTACATTACATGCACTAGTAGGAGTGAGAAAAACATCACGGGGTGGTGCGCATTGTATGGGTGTGTGTTACATTACATTCACTAGTAGGTGTGAGAAAAACATCACGGGGTGGTGCGCATTGTATGGGTGTGTGTTACATTACATTCACTAGTAGGAGTGAGAAAAACATCACGGGGTGGTGCGCATTGTATGGGTGTGTGTTACAATACATTCACTAGTAGGAGTGAGAAAAACATCACGGGGAGGTGCGCATTGTATGGGTGTGTGTTACATTACATTCACGAGTAGGAGTGAGAAAAACATCACGGGGTGGTGCGCATTGTATGGGTGTGTGTTACATTACATTCACTAGTAGGAGTGAGAAAAACATCACGGGGTGGTGCGCATTGTATGGGTGTGTGTTACATTACATTCACTAGTAGGAGTGAGAAAAACATCACGGGTGGTGCGCATTGTATGGGTGTGTGTTACATTACATTCACTAGTAGAAGTGAGAAAAAAATCACGGGGTGGTGCGCATTGTATGGGTGTGTGTTACATTACATTCACTAGTAGAAGTGAGAAAAACATCACGGGGTGGTGCGCATTGTATGGGTGTGTGTTACATTACATTCACTCGTAGGAGTGAGAAAAACATCACAGGGTGATGCCCATTGTATGGGTGTGTGTTACATTACATTCACTCGTAGGAGTGAGAATAACATCACTGGGTGGTGCGCATTGTATGGGTGTGTGTTACATTACATTCACTAGTAGGAGAGAGAAAAACATCACGGGGTGGTGCACATTGTATGGGTGTGTGTTACATTACAATCACTAATAGGAGAGAGAAAAACATCACGGGGTGGTGCGCATTGTATGGGTGTGTGTTACATTACATTCACTAGTAGGAGTGAGAAAAACATCACGGGGTGGTGCGCATTGTATGGGTGTGTGTTACATTACATTCACTAGTAGGAGAGAGAAAAACATCACGGGGTGGTGCGCATTGTATGGGTGTGTGTTACATTACATTCACTAGTAGGAGAGAGAAAAACATCACGGGGTGGTGCTCATTGTATGGGTGTGTGTTACATTACATTCACTAGTAGCAGTGAGAAAAACATCACGGGGTGGTGCGCATTGTATGGGTGTGTGTTACATTACATTCACTAGTAGGAGTGAGAAAAACATCAAGGGGTGGTGCGCATTGTATGGGTGTGTGTTACATTACATTCACTAGTAGGAGTGAGAAAAACATCACGGGGTGGTGCGCATTGTATGGGTGTGTGTTACATTACATTCACTAGTAGGAGTGAGAAAAACATCACGGGGTGGTGCGCATTGTATGGGTGTGTGTTACATTACATTCACTAGTAGGAGTGAGAAAAACATCACGGGGTGGTGCGCATTGTATGGGTGTGTGTTACATTACATTCACTAGTAGGAGTGAGAAAAACATCACGGGGTGGTGCGCATTGTATGGGTGTGTGTTACATTACATGCACTAGTAGGAGTGAGAAAAACATCACGGGGTGGTGCGCATTGTATGGGTGTGTGTTACATTACATTCACTACGAGGAGTGAGAAATACATCACGGGGTGGTGCGCATTGTATGGGTGTGTGTTACATTACATTCACTAGTAGGAGTGAGAAATACATCACGGGGTGGTGCGCATTTTATGGGTGTGTGTTACATTACATTCACTAGTAGGAGTGAGAAAAACATCACGGGGTGGTGCTCATTGTATGGGTGTGTGTTATATTACATTCACTAGTAGGAGTGAGAAAAACATCACCGGGTCGTGCGCATTGTATGGGTGTGTGTTACATTACATTCACTAGTAGGAGTGAGAAAAACATAGCGGGGGGGTGTGCATTGTATGGGTGTGTGTTACATTACATTCACTAGTAGGAGTGAGAAAAACATCGCGGGGTGGTGCGCATTGTATGGGTGTGTGTTACACTAGATTCACTAGTAGGAGTGAGAAAAACATCACGGGGTGGTGCGCATTTTATGGGTGTGTGTTACATTAGATTCACTAGTAGGAGTGAGAAAAACATCACGGGGTGGTGCGCATTGTATGGGTGTGTGTTACATTACATTCACTAGTAGGAGTGAGAAAAACATCACGGGGTGGTGCGCATTGTATGGGTGTGTGTTACATTACATTCAGTAGTAGGAGTGAGAAAAACATCACGGGGTGGTGCGCATTGTATGGGTGTGTGTTACATTACATTCACTAGTAGGAGTGAGAAAAACATCACGGTGTGGTGCGCATTGTATGGGTGTGTGTTACATTACATTCACTAGTAGGAGTGAGAAAAACATCACGGGGTGGTGCGCATTGTATGGGTGTCTGTCACATTACATTCACTAGTAGGAGTGAGAAAAACATCACGGGGTGGTGCGCATTGTATGGGTGTGTGTTACATTACATTCACTAGTAGGAGTGAGATAAACATCACGGGGTGGTGCGCATTGTATGGGTGTGTGTTACATAACATTCACTAGTAGGAGTGAGAAAAACATCACGGGGTGGTGCGCATTGTATGGGTGTGTGTTACATTACATTCACTAGTAGGAGTGAGAAAAACATCACGGGGTGGTGCGCATTGTATAGGTGTTTGTTACATTACACTCACTAGTAGTAGTGAGAAAAACATCACGGGGTGGTGCGCATTGTATGGGTGTGTGTTACATTACATTCACTAGTAGGAGTGAGAAAAACATCACGGGGTGGTGCGCATTGTATGGGTGTGTGTTACATTACATTCACTAGTAGGAGTGAGAAAAACATCACGGGGTGGTGCGCATTGTATGGGTGTGTGTTACAATACATTCACTAGTAGGAGTGAGAAAAACATCACGGGGAGGTGCGCATTGTATGGGTGTGTGTTACATTACATTCACTAGTAGGAGTGAGAAAAACATCACGGGGTGGTGCGCATTGTATGGGTGTGTGTTACATTACATTCACTAGTAGGAGTGAGAAAAACATCACGGGGTGGTGCGCATTGTATGGGTGTGTGTTACATTACATTCACTAGTAGGAGTGAGAAAAACATCACGGGTGGTGCGCATTGTATGGGTGTGTGTTACATTACATTCACTAGTAGAAGTGAGAAAAAAATCACGGGGTGGTGCGCATTGTATGGGTGTGTGTTACATTACATTCACTAGTAGAAGTGAGAAAAACATCACGGGGTGGTGCGCATTGTATGGGTGTGTGTTACATTACATTCACTCGTAGGAGTGAGAAAAACATCACAGAGTGGTGCCCATTGTATGGGTGTGTGTTACATTACATTCACTCGTAGGAGTGAGAATAACATCACTGGGTGGTGCGCATTGTATGGGTGTGTGTTACATTACATTCACTAGTAGGAGAGAGAAAAACATCACGGGGTGGTGCGCATTGTATGGGTGTGTGTTACATTACATTCACTAATAGGAGAGAGAAAAACATCACGGGGTGGTGCGCATTGTATGGGTGTGTGTTACATTACATTCACTAGTAGGAGTGAGAAAAACATCACGGGGTGGTGCGCATTGTATGGGTGTGTGTTACATTACATTCACTAGTAGGAGAGAGAAAAACATCACGGGGTGGTGCGCATTGTATGGGTGTGTGTTACATTACATTCACTAGTAGGAGAGAGAAAAACATCACGGGGTGGTGCTCATTGTATGGGTGTGTGTTACATTACATTCACTAGTAGCAGTGAGAAAAACATCACGGGGTGGTGCGCATTGCATGGGTGTGTGTTACATTACATTCACTAGTGGAAGTGAGAAAAACATCACGGGGTGGTGCGCATTGTATGGGTGTGTGTTACATTACATTCACTAGTGGGAGTGAGAAAAACATCACGGGGTGGTGCGCATTGTATGGGTGTGTGTTACATTACATTCACTAGTGGGAGTGAGAAAAACATCACGGGGTGGTGCGCATTGTATGGGTGTGTGTTACATTACATTCACTAGTGGGAGTGAGAAAAACATCACGGGGTGGTGCGCATTGTATGGGTGTGTGTTACATTACATTCACTAGTGGGAGTGAGAAAAACATCACGGGGTGGTGCGCATTGTATGGGTGTGTGTTACATTACATTCACTAGTGGGAGTGAGAAAAACATCACGGGGTGGTGCGCATTGTATGGGTGTGTGTTACATTACATTCAATAGTGGGAGTGAGAAGAACATCACGAGGTGGTGCGCATTGTATGGGTGTGTGTTACATTACATTCACTAGTGGGAGTGAGAAAAACATCACGTGGTGGTGCGCATTGTATGGGTGTGTGTTACATTACATTCACTAGTAGGAGTGAGAAAAACATCACGGGGTGGTGCTCATTGTATGGGTGTGTGTTATATTACATTCACTAGTAGGAGTGAGAAAAACATCACCGGGTCGTGCGCATTGTATGGGTGTGTGTTACATTACATTCACTAGTAGGAGTGAGAAAAACATCGCGGGGGGGTGTGCATTGTATGGGTGTGTGTTACATTACATTCACTAGTAGGAGTGAGAAAAACATCACGGGGTGGTGCGCATTGTATGGGTGTGTGTTACACTAGATTCACTAGTAGGAGTGAGAAAAACATCACGGGGTGGTGCGCATTTTATGGGTGTGTGTTACATTAGATTCACTAGTAGGAGTGAGAAAAACATCACGGGGTGGTGCGCATTGTATGGGTGTGTGTTACATTACATTCACTAGTAGGAGTGAGAAAAACATCACGGGGTGGTGCGCATTGTATGGGTGTGTGTTACATTACATTCAGTAGTAGGAGTGAGAAAAACATCACGGGGTGGTGCGCATTGTATGGGTGTGTGTTACATTACATTCACTAGTACGAGTGAGAAAAACATCACGGTGTGGTGCGCATTGTATGGGTGTGTGTTACATTACATTCACTAGTAGGAGTGAGAAAAACATCACGGGGTGGTGCGCATTGTATTGGTGTCTGTTACATTACATTCACTAGTAGGAGTGAGAAAAACATCACGGGGTGGTGCGCATTGTATGGGTGTGTGTTACATTACATTCACTAGTAGGAGTGAGAAAAACATCACGGGGTGGTGCGCATTGTATGGGTGTTTGTTACATTACACTCACTAGTAGTAGTGAGAAAAACATCACGGGGTGGTGCGCATTGTATGGGTGTGTGTTACATTACATTCACTAGTAGGAGTGAGAAAAACATCACGGGGTGGTGCGCATTGTATGGGTGTGTGTTACATTACATTCACTAGTAGGAGTGAGAAAAACATCACGGGGTGGTGCACATTGTATGGGTGTGTGTTACATTACATTCACTAGTGGGAGTGAGAAAAACATCACGGGGTGGTGCGCATTGTATGGGTGTGTGTTACATTACATTCACTAGTGGGAGTGAGAAAAACATCACGGGGTGGTGCGCATTGTATGGGTGTGTGTTACATTACATTCACTAGTGGGAGTGAGAAAAACATCACGGGGTGGTGCGCATTGTATGTGTGTGTTACATTACATTCACTAGTGGGAGTGAGAAAAACATCACGGGGTGGTGCGCATTGTATGCGTGTGTGTTACATTACATTCAATAGTGGGAGTGAGAAGAACATCACGGGGTGTGCGCATTGTATGGGTGTGTGTTACATTACATTCACTAGTAGGAGTGAGAAAAACATCACGGGGTGGTGCGCATTGTATGGGTGTGTGTTACATTACATGCACTAGTAGGAGTGAGAAAAACATCACGGGGTGGTGCGCATTGTATGGGTGTGTGTTACATTAGATTCACTAGTAGGAGTGAGAAAAACAGCACGGGGTGGTGCGCATTGTATGGGTGTGTGTTACATTACATTCACTAGTAGGAGTGAGAAAAACATCACGGGGTGGTGCGCATTGTATGGGTGTGTGTTACATTACATTCACTAGTAGGAGTGAGAAAAACATCACGGGGTGGTGCGCATTGTATGGGTGTGTGTTACATTACATTCACTAGTAGGAGTGAGAAAAACATCACGGGGTGGTGCGCATTGTATGGGTGTGTTACATTACATTCACTAGTAGGAGTGAGAAAAACATCACGGGGAGGTGCGCATTGTATGGGTGTGTGTTACATTACATTCACTAGTAGGAGTGAGAAAAACATCACGGGGTGGTGCGCATTGTATGGGTGTGTGTTACATTACATTCACTAGTAGGAGTGAGAAAAACATCACGGGGTGGTGCGCATTGTATGGGTGTGTGTTACATTACATTCACTAGTAGGAGTGAGAAAAACATCACGGGGTGGTGCGCATTGTATGGGTGTGTGTTACATTACATTCAGTAGTAGGAGTGAGAAAAACATCACGGGGTGATGCGCATTGTATGGGTGTGTGTTACATTACATTCACTAGTAGAAGTGAGAAAAAAATCACGGGGTGGTGCGCATTGTATGGGTGTGTGTTACATTACATTCACTCATAGGAGTGAGAAAAACATCACGGGGTGGTGCGCATTTTATGGGTGTGTGTTACATTACATTCACTCATAGGAGTGAGAAAAACATCACAGGGTGGTGCCCATTGTATGGGTGTGTGTTACATTACATTCACTCGTAGGAGTGAGAAAAACATCACGGGGTGTTGCGCACTGTATGGGTGTGTGTTACATTACATTCACTATTAGGAGAGAGAAAAACATCACGGGGTGGTGCGCATTGTATGGGTGTGTGTTACATTACATACACTAGTAGGAGTGAGAAAAACATCACGGGGTGGTGCGCATTGTATGGGTGTGTGTTACATTACATTCACTAGTAGGAGTGAGAAAAACGTCACGGGGTGGTGCGCATTGTATGGGTGTGTGATACATTACATTCACTAGTAGGAGAGAGAAAAACATCACGGGGTGGTGCGCATTGTATGGGTGTGTGTTACATTACATTCACTAGTAGGAGTGAGAAAAACATCACGGGGTGGTGCGCATTGTATGGGTGTGTGTTACATTACATTCACTAGTAGGAGTGAGAAAAACATCACGGGGTGGTGCGCATTGTATGGGTGTGTGTTACATTACAGTCACTAGTAGGAGTGAGAAAAACATCACGGGGTGGTGCGCATTGTATGGGTGTGTGTTACATTACATTCACAAGTAGGAGAGAGAAAAACATCACGGAGTGGTGCGCATTGTATGGGTGTGTGTTACATTACATTCACTAGTAAGAGTGAGAAAAACATCACGGGGTGGTGCGCATTGTATGGGTGTGTGTTACATTACATTCACTAGTAGGAGTGAGAAAAACATCACGGGGTGGTGCGCAATGTATGGGTGTGTGTTACATTACATTCACTAGTAGGAGTGAGAAAAACATCACGGGGTGGTGCGCATTGTATGGGTGTGTGTTACATTACATTCACTAGTAGGAGTGAGAAAAACATCACGGGGAGGTGCGCATTGCATGGGTGTGTGTTACATTACATTCACTAGTGGAAGTGAGAAAAACATCACGGGGTGGTGCGCATTGTATGGGTGTGTGTTACATTACATTCACTAGTGGGAGTGAGAAAAACATCACGGGGTGGTGCGCATTGTATGGGTGTGTGTTACATTACATTCACTAGTGGGAGTGAGAAAAACATCACGGGGTGGTGCGCATTGTATGGGTGTGTGTTACATTACATTCACTAGTGGGAGTGAGAAAAACATCACGGGGTGGTGCGCATTGTATGGGTGTGTGTTACATTACATTCACTAGTGGGAGTGAGAAAAACATCACGGGGTGGTGCGCATTGTATGGGTGTGTGTTACATTACATTCACTAGTGGGAGTGACAAAAACATCACGGGGTGGTGCGCATTGTATGGGTGTGTGTTACATTACATTCAATAGTGGGAGTGAGAAGAACATCACGAGGTGGTGCGCATTGTATGGGTGTGTGTTACATTACATTCACTAGTGGGAGTGAGAAAAACATCACGTGGTGGTGCGCATTGTATGGGTGTGTGTTACATTACATTCACTAGTAGGAGTGAGAAAAACATCACGGGGTGGTGCGCATTGTATGGGTGTGTGTTACATTACAGTCACTAGTAGGAGTGAGAAAAACATCACGGGGTGGTGCGCATTGTATGGGTGTGTGTTACATTACATTCACTAGTAGGAGAGAGAAAAACATCACGGAGTGGTGCGCATTGTATGGGTGTGTGTTACATTACATTCACTAGTAGGAGTGAGAAAAACATCACGGGGTGGTGCGCATTGAATGGGTGTGTGTTACATTACATTCACTAGTGGGAGTGAGAAAAACATCACGGGGTGGTGCGCATTGTATGGGTGTGTGTTACATTACATTCACTAGTAGGAGAGAGAAAAACATCACGGGGTGGTGCGCATTGTATGGGTGTGTGTTACATTACATTCACTAGTAGGAGTGAGAAAAACATCACGGGGTGGTGCGCATTGTATGGGTGTGTGTTACATTACATTCACTAGTAGGAGTGAGAAAAACATCACGGGGTGGTGCGCATTGTATGGGTGTGTGTTACATTACATTCACTAGTAGGAGTGAGAAAAACATCACGGGGTGGTGCGCATTGTATGGGTGTGTGTTACATTACATGCACTAGTAGAAGTGAGAAAAACATCACGGGGTGGTGCGCATTGTATGGGTGTGTGTTACATTACATTCACTACGAGGAGTGAGAAAAACATCACGGGGTGGTGCGCATTGTATGGGTGTGTGTTACATTAGATTCACTAGTAGGAGTGAGAAAAACATCACGGGGTGGTGCGCATTGTATGGGTGTGTGTTACATTAGATACACTAGCAGGAGTGAGAAAAACATCACGGGGTGGTGCGCATTGTATGGGTGTGTGTTACATTAGATTCAATAGCAGGAGTGAGAAAAACATCACGGGGTGGTGCGCATTGTATGGGTGTGTGTTACATTACAGTCACTAGTAGGAGTGAGAAAAACATCACGGGGTGATTCGCATTGTATGGGTGTGTGTTACATTACATTCACTAGTGGGAGTGAGAAAAACATCACGGGGTGGTGCGCATTGTATGGGTGTGTGTTACATTACATTCACTAGTGGGAGTGAGAAAAACATCACGGGGTGGTGCGCATTGTATGGGTGTGTGTTACATTACATTCACTAGTGGGAGTGAGGAGAACATCACGGGTTGGTGCGCATTGTATGGGTGTGTGTTACATTACATTCAATAGTGGGAGTGAGAAGAACATCACGGGGTGGTGCGCATTGTATGGGTGTGTGTTACATTACATTTACTAGTGGGAGAGAGAAAAACATCACGGGGTGGTGCGCATTGTATGGGTGTGTGTTACATTACATTCACTAGTAGGAGTGAGAAAAACATCACGGGGTGGTGCGCATTGTATGGGTGTGTGTTACATTACAGTCACTAGTAGGAGTGAGAAAAACATCACGGGGTGGTGCGCATTGTATGGGTGTGTTGTACATTACATTCACAAGTAGGAGAGAGAAAAACATCACGGAGTGGTGCGCATTGTATGGGTGTGTGTTACATTACATTCACTAGTAAGAGTGAGAAAAACATCACGGGGTGGCGCGCATTGTATGGGTGTGTGTTACATTACATTCACTAGTAGGAGTGAGAAAAACATCACGGGGTGGTGCGCATTGTATGGGTGTGTGTTAAATTACATTCACTAGTGGGAGTGAGAAAAACATCACGGGGTGGTGCGCATTGTATGGGTGTGTGTTACATTACATTCACTAGTGGGAGTGAGAAAAACATCACGGGGTGGTGCGCATTGTATGGGTGTGTGTTACACTACATTCACTAGTGGGACTGAGAAAAACATCACGGGGTGGTGCGCATTGTATGGGTGTGTGTTACATTACATTCACTAGTAGGAGTGAGAAAAACATCACGGGGTGGTGCGCATTGTATGGGTGTGTGTTACATTACATTCACTAGTAGGAGTGAGAAAAACATCACGGGGTGGTGCGCATTGTATGGGTGTGTGTTACATTACATGCACTAGTAGGAGTGAGAAAAACATCACGGGGTGGTGCGCATTGTATGGGTGTGTGTTACATTACATTCACTAGTAGGTGTGAGAAAAACATCACGGGGTGGTGCGCATTGTATGGGTGTGTGTTACATTACATTCACTAGTAGGAGTGAGAAAAACATCACGGGGTGGTGCGCATTGTATGGGTGTGTGTTACAATACATTCACTAGTAGGAGTGAGAAAAACATCACGGGGAGGTGCGCATTGTATGGGTGTGTGTTACATTACATTCACGAGTAGGAGTGAGAAAAACATCACGGGGTGGTGCGCATTGTATGGGTGTGTGTTACATTACATTCACTAGTAGGAGTGAGAAAAACATCACGGGGTGGTGCGCATTGTATGGGTGTGTGTTACATTACATTCACTAGTAGGAGTGAGAAAAACATCACGGGTGGTGCGCATTGTATGGGTGTGTGTTACATTACATTCACTAGTAGAAGTGAGAAAAAAATCACGGGGTGGTGCGCATTGTATGGGTGTGTGTTACATTACATTCACTAGTAGAAGTGAGAAAAACATCACGGGGTGGTGCGCATTGTATGGGTGTGTGTTACATTACATTCACTCGTAGGAGTGAGAAAAACATCACAGGGTGATGCCCATTGTATGGGTGTGTGTTACATTACATTCACTCGTAGGAGTGAGAATAACATCACTGGGTGGTGCGCATTGTATGGGTGTGTGTTACATTACATTCACTAGTAGGAGAGAGAAAAACATCACGGGGTGGTGCACATTGTATGGGTGTGTGTTACATTACAATCACTAATAGGAGAGAGAAAAACATCACGGGGTGGTGCGCATTGTATGGGTGTGTGTTACATTACATTCACTAGTAGGAGTGAGAAAAACATCACGGGGTGGTGCGCATTGTATGGGTGTGTGTTACATTACATTCACTAGTAGGAGAGAGAAAAACATCACGGGGTGGTGCGCATTGTATGGGTGTGTGTTACATTACATTCACTAGTAGGAGAGAGAAAAACATCACGGGGTGGTGCTCATTGTATGGGTGTGTGTTACATTACATTCACTAGTAGCAGTGAGAAAAACATCACGGGGTGGTGCGCATTGTATGGGTGTGTGTTACATTACATTCACTAGTAGGAGTGAGAAAAACATCAAGGGGTGGTGCGCATTGTATGGGTGTGTGTTACATTACATTCACTAGTAGGAGTGAGAAAAACATCACGGGGTGGTGCGCATTGTATGGGTGTGTGTTACATTACATTCACTAGTAGGAGTGAGAAAAACATCACGGGGTGGTGCGCATTGTATGGGTGTGTGTTACATTACATTCACTAGTAGGAGTGAGAAAAACATCACGGGGTGGTGCGCATTGTATGGGTGTGTGTTACATTACATTCACTAGTAGGAGTGAGAAAAACATCACGGGGTGGTGCGCATTGTATGGGTGTGTGTTACATTACATGCACTAGTAGGAGTGAGAAAAACATCACGGGGTGGTGCGCATTGTATGGGTGTGTGTTACATTACATTCACTACGAGGAGTGAGAAATACATCACGGGGTGGTGCGCATTGTATGGGTGTGTGTTACATTACATTCACTAGTAGGAGTGAGAAATACATCACGGGGTGGTGCGCATTTTATGGGTGTGTGTTACATTACATTCACTAGTAGGAGTGAGAAAAACATCACGGGGTGGTGCTCATTGTATGGGTGTGTGTTATATTACATTCACTAGTAGGAGTGAGAAAAACATCACCGGGTCGTGCGCATTGTATGGGTGTGTGTTACATTACATTCACTAGTAGGAGTGAGAAAAACATAGCGGGGGGGTGTGCATTGTATGGGTGTGTGTTACATTACATTCACTAGTAGGAGTGAGAAAAACATCGCGGGGTGGTGCGCATTGTATGGGTGTGTGTTACACTAGATTCACTAGTAGGAGTGAGAAAAACATCACGGGGTGGTGCGCATTTTATGGGTGTGTGTTACATTAGATTCACTAGTAGGAGTGAGAAAAACATCACGGGGTGGTGCGCATTGTATGGGTGTGTGTTACATTACATTCACTAGTAGGAGTGAGAAAAACATCACGGGGTGGTGCGCATTGTATGGGTGTGTGTTACATTACATTCAGTAGTAGGAGTGAGAAAAACATCACGGGGTGGTGCGCATTGTATGGGTGTGTGTTACATTACATTCACTAGTAGGAGTGAGAAAAACATCACGGTGTGGTGCGCATTGTATGGGTGTGTGTTACATTACATTCACTAGTAGGAGTGAGAAAAACATCACGGGGTGGTGCGCATTGTATGGGTGTCTGTCACATTACATTCACTAGTAGGAGTGAGAAAAACATCACGGGGTGGTGCGCATTGTATGGGTGTGTGTTACATTACATTCACTAGTAGGAGTGAGATAAACATCACGGGGTGGTGCGCATTGTATGGGTGTGTGTTACATAACATTCACTAGTAGGAGTGAGAAAAACATCACGGGGTGGTGCGCATTGTATGGGTGTGTGTTACATTACATTCACTAGTAGGAGTGAGAAAAACATCACGGGGTGGTGCGCATTGTATAGGTGTTTGTTACATTACACTCACTAGTAGTAGTGAGAAAAACATCACGGGGTGGTGCGCATTGTATGGGTGTGTGTTACATTACATTCACTAGTAGGAGTGAGAAAAACATCACGGGGTGGTGCGCATTGTATGGGTGTGTGTTACATTACATTCACTAGTAGGAGTGAGAAAAACATCACGGGGTGGTGCGCATTGTATGGGTGTGTGTTACAATACATTCACTAGTAGGAGTGAGAAAAACATCACGGGGAGGTGCGCATTGTATGGGTGTGTGTTACATTACATTCACTAGTAGGAGTGAGAAAAACATCACGGGGTGGTGCGCATTGTATGGGTGTGTGTTACATTACATTCACTAGTAGGAGTGAGAAAAACATCACGGGGTGGTGCGCATTGTATGGGTGTGTGTTACATTACATTCACTAGTAGGAGTGAGAAAAACATCACGGGTGGTGCGCATTGTATGGGTGTGTGTTACATTACATTCACTAGTAGAAGTGAGAAAAAAATCACGGGGTGGTGCGCATTGTATGGGTGTGTGTTACATTACATTCACTAGTAGAAGTGAGAAAAACATCACGGGGTGGTGCGCATTGTATGGGTGTGTGTTACATTACATTCACTCGTAGGAGTGAGAAAAACATCACAGGGTGGTGCCCATTGTATGGGTGTGTGTTACATTACATTCACTCGTAGGAGTGAGAATAACATCACTGGGTGGTGCGCATTGTATGGGTGTGTGTTACATTACATTCACTAGTAGGAGAGAGAAAAACATCACGGGGTGGTGCGCATTGTATGGGTGTGTGTTACATTACATTCACTAATAGGAGAGAGAAAAACATCACGGGGTGGTGCGCATTGTATGGGTGTGTGTTACATTACATTCACTAGTAGGAGTGAGAAAAACATCACGGGGTGGTGCGCATTGTATGGGTGTGTGTTACATTACATTCACTAGTAGGAGAGAGAAAAACATCACGGGGTGGTGCGCATTGTATGGGTGTGTGTTACATTACATTCACTAGTAGGAGAGAGAAAAACATCACGGGGTGGTGCTCATTGTATGGGTGTGTGTTACATTACATTCACTAGTAGCAGTGAGAAAAACATCACGGGGTGGTGCGCATTGCATGGGTGTGTGTTACATTACATTCACTAGTGGAAGTGAGAAAAACATCACGGGGTGGTGCGCATTGTATGGGTGTGTGTTACATTACATTCACTAGTGGGAGTGAGAAAAACATCACGGGGTGGTGCGCATTGTATGGGTGTGTGTTACATTACATTCACTAGTGGGAGTGAGAAAAACATCACGGGGTGGTGCGCATTGTATGGGTGTGTGTTACATTACATTCACTAGTGGGAGTGAGAAAAACATCACGGGGTGGTGCGCATTGTATGGGTGTGTGTTACATTACATTCACTAGTGGGAGTGAGAAAAACATCACGGGGTGGTGCGCATTGTATGGGTGTGTGTTACATTACATTCACTAGTGGGAGTGAGAAAAACATCACGGGGTGGTGCGCATTGTATGGGTGTGTGTTACATTACATTCAATAGTGGGAGTGAGAAGAACATCACGAGGTGGTGCGCATTGTATGGGTGTGTGTTACATTACATTCACTAGTGGGAGTGAGAAAAACATCACGTGGTGGTGCGCATTGTATGGGTGTGTGTTACATTACATTCACTAGTAGGAGTGAGAAAAACATCACGGGGTGGTGCGCATTGTATGGGTGTGTGTTACATTACAGTCACTAGTAGGAGTGAGAAAAACATCACGGGGTGGTGCGCATTGTATGGGTGTGTGTTACATTACATTCACTAGTAGGAGAGAGAAAAATATCACGGAGTGGTGCGCATTGTATGGGTGTGTGTTACATTACATTCACTAGTAGGAGTGAGAAAAACATCACGGGGTGGTGCGCATTGAATGGGTGTGTGTTACATTACATTCACTAGTGGGAGTGAGAAAAACATCACGGGGTGGTGCGCATTGTATGGGTGTGTGTTACATTACATTCACTAGTAGGAGAGAGAAAAACATCACGGGGTGGTGCGCATTGTTTGGGTGTGTGTTACATTACATTCACTAGTAGGAGTGAGAAAAACATCACGGGGTGGTGCGCATTGTATGGGTGTGTGTTACATTACATTCACTAGTAGGAGTGAGAAAAACATCACGGGGTGGTGCGCATTGTATGGGTGTGTGTTACATTACATTCACTAGTAGGAGTGAGAAAAACATCACGGTGTGGTGCGCATTGTATGGGTGTGTGTTACATTACATGCACTAGTAGGAGTGAGAAAAACATCACGGGGTGGTGCGCATTGTATGGGTGTGTGTTACATTACATTCACTACGAGGAGTGAGAAAAACATCACGGGGTGGTGCGCATTGTATGGGTGTGTGTTACATTCGATTCACTAGTAGGAGTGAGAAAAACATCACGGGGTGGTGCGCATTGTATGGGTGTGTGTTACATTAGATACACTAGCAGGAGTGAGAAAAACATCACGGGGTGGTGCGCATTGTATGGGTGTGTGTTACATTAGATTCACTAGCAGGAGTGAGAAAAACATCACGGGGTGGTGCGCATTGTATGGGTGTGTGTTACATTACAGTCACTAGTAGGAGTGAGAAAAACATCACGGGGTGATTCGCATTGTATGGGTGTGTGTTACATTACATTCACTAGTGGGAGTGAGAAAAACATCACGGGGTGGTGCGCATTGTATGGGTGTGTGTTACATTACATTCACTAGTGGGAGTGAGAAAAACATCACGGGGTGGTGCGCATTGTATGGGTGTGTGTTACATTACATTCACTAGTGGGAGTGAGGAGAACATCACGGGTTGGTGCGCATTGTATGGGTGTGTGTTACATTACATTCAATAGTGGGAGTGAGAAGAACATCACGGGGTGGTGCGCATTGTATGGGTGTGTGTTACATTACATTTACTAGTGGGAGTGAGAAAAACATCACGGGGTGGTGCGCATTGTATGGGTGTGTGTTACATTACATTCACTAGTAGGAGTGAGAAAAACATCACGGGGTGGTGCGCATTGTATGGGTGTGTGTTACATTACAGTCACTAGTAGGAGTGAGAAAAACATCACGGGGTGGTGCGCATTGTATGGGTGTGTTGTACATTACATTCACAAGTAGGAGAGAGAAAAACATCACGGAGTGGTGCGCATTGTATGGGTGTGTGTTACATTACATTCACTAGTAAGAGTGAGAAAAACATCACGGGGTGGCGCGCATTGTATGGGTGTGTGTTACATTACATTCACTAGTAGGAGTGAGAAAAACATCACGGGGTGGTGCGCATTGTATGGGTGTGTGTTACATTACATTCACTAGTGGGAGTGAGAAAAACATCACGGGGTGGTGCGCATTGTATGGGTGTGTGTTACATTACATTCACTAGTGGGAGTGAGAAAAACATCACGGGGTGGTGCGCATTGTATGGGTGTGTGTTACACTACATTCACTAGTGGGACTGAGAAAAACATCACGGGGTGGTGCGCATTGTATGGGTGTGTGTTACATTACATTCACTAGTAGGAGTGAGAAAAACATCACGGGGTGGTGCGCATTGTATGGGTGTGTGTTACATTACATTCACTAGTAGGAGTGAGAAAAACATCACGGGGTGGTGCGCATTGTATGGGTGTGTGTTACATTACATGCACTAGTAGGAGTGAGAAAAACATCACGGGGTGGTGCGCATTGTATGGGTGTGTGTTACATTACATTCACTAGTAGATGTGAGAAAAACATCACGGGGTGGTGCGCATTGTATGGGTGTGTGTTACATTACATTCACTAGTAGGAGTGAGAAAAACATCACGGGGTGGTGCGCATTGTATGGGTGTGTGTTACAATACATTCACTAGTAGGAGTGAGAAAAACATCACGGGGAGGTGCGCATTGTATGGGTGTGTGTTACATTACATTCACTAGTAGGAGTGAGAAAAACATCACGGGGTGGTGCGCATTGTATGGGTGTGTGTTACATTACATTCACTAGTAGGAGTGAGAAAAACATCACGGGGTGGTGCGCATTGTATGGGTGTGTGTTACATTAAATTCACTAGTAGGAGTGAGAAAAACATCACGGGTGGTGCGCATTGTATGGGTGTGTGTTACATTACATTCACTAGTAGAAGTGAGAAAAAAATCACGGGGTGGTGCGCATTGTATGGGTGTGTGTTACATTACATTCACTAGTAGAAGTGAGAAAAACATCACGGGGTGGTGCGCATTGTATGGGTGTGTGTTACATTACATTCACTCGTAGGAGTGAGAAAAACATCACAGGGTGGTGCCCATTGTATGGGTGTGTGTTACATTACATTCACTCGTAGGAGTGAGAATAACATCACTGGGTGGTGCGCATTGTATGGGTGTGTGTTACATTACATTCACTAGTAGGAGAGAGAAAAACATCACACGGTGGTGCGCATTGTATGGGTGTGTGTTACATTACATTCACTAATAGGAGAGAGAAAAACATCACGGGGTGGTGCGCATTGTATGGGTGTGTGTTACATTACATTCACTAGTAGGAGTGAGAAAAACATCACGGGGTGGTGCGCATTGTATGGGTGTGTGTTACATTACATTCACTAGTAGGAGAGAGAAAAACATCACGGGGTGGTGCGCATTGTATGGGTGTGTGTTACATTACATTCACTAGTAGGAGAGAGAAAAACATCACGGGGTGGTGCTCATTGTATGGGTGTGTGTTACATTACATTCACTAGTAGCAGTGAGAAAAACATCACGGGGTGGTGCGCATTGTATGGGTGTGTGTTACATTACATTCACTAGTAGGAGTGAGAAAAACATCACGGGGTGGTGCGCATTGTATGGGTGTGTGTTACATTACATTCACTAGTAGGAGTGAGAAAAACATCACGGGGTGGTGCGCATTGTATGGGTGTGTGTTACATTACATTCACTAGTAGGAGTGAGAAAAACATCACGGGGTGGTGCTCATTGTATGGGTGTGTGTTACATTACATTCACTAGTAGGAGTGAGAAACACATCACGGGGTGGTGCGCATTGTATGGGTGTGTGTTACATTACATTCACTAGTAGGAGTGAGAAAAACATCACGGGGTGGTGCGCATTGTATGGGTGTGTGTTACATTACATGCACTAGTAGGAGTGAGAAAAACATCACGGGGTGGTGCGCATTGTATGGGTGTGTGTTACATTACATTCACTACGAGGAGTGAGAAATACATCACGGGGTGGTGCGCATTGTATGGGTGTGTGTTACATTACATTCACTAGTAGGAGTGAGAAATACATCACGGGGTGGTGCGCATTTTATGGGTGTGTGTTACATTACATTCACTAGTAGGAGTGAGAAAAACATCACGGGGTGGTGCTCATTGTATGGGTGTGTGTTATATTACATTCACTAGTAGGAGTGAGAAAAACATCACCGGGTCGTGCGCATTGTATGGGTGTGTGTTACATTACATTCACTAGTAGGAGTGAGAAAAACATCGCGGGGGGGTGTGCATTGTATGGGTGTGTGTTACATTACATTCACTAGTAGGAGTGAGAAAAACATCGCGGGGTGGTGCGCATTGTATGGGTGTGTGTTACATTAGATTCACTAGTAGGAGTGAGAAAAACATCACGGGGTGGTGCGCATTTTATGGGTGTGTGTTACATTACATTCACTAGTAGGAGTGAGAAAAACATCACGGGGTGGTGCGCATTGTATGGGTGTGTGTTACATTACATTCACTAGTAGGAGTGAGAAAAACATCACGGGGTGGTGCGTATTGTATGGGTGTGTGTTACATTACATTCAGTAGTAGGAGTGAGAAAAACATCACGGGGTGGTGCGCATTGTATGGGTGTGTGTTACATTACATTCACTAGTAGGAGTGAGAAAAACATCACGGTGTGGTGCGCATTGTATGGGTGTGTGTTACATTACATTCACTAGTAGGAGTGAGAAAAACATCACGGGGTGGTGCGCATTGTATGGGTGTCTGTCACATTACATTCACTAGTAGGAGTGAGAAAAACATCACGGGGTGGTGCGCATTGTATGGGTGTGTGTTACATTCGATTCACTAGTAGGAGTGAGAAAAACATCACGGGGTGGTGCGCATTGTATGGGTGTGTGTTACATTAGATACACTAGCAGGAGTGAGAAAAACATCACGGGGTGGTGCGCATTGTATGGGTGTGTGTTACATTAGATTCACTAGCAGGAGTGAGAAAAACATCACGGGGTGGTGCGCATTGTATGGGTGTGTGTTACATTACAGTCACTAGTAGGAGTGAGAAAAACATCACGGGGTGATTCGCATTGTATGGGTGTGTGTTACATTACATTCACTAGTGGGAGTGAGAAAAACATCACGGGGTGGTGCGCATTGTATGGGTGTGTGTTACATTACATTCACTAGTGGGAGTGAGAAAAACATCACGGGGTGGTGCGCATTGTATGGGTGTGTGTTACATTACATTCACTAGTGGGAGTGAGGAGAACATCACGGGTTGGTGCGCATTGTATGGGTGTGTGTTACATTACATTCAATAGTGGGAGTGAGAAGAACATCACGGGGTGGTGCGCATTGTATGGGTGTGTGTTACATTACATTTACTAGTGGGAGTGAGAAAAACATCACGGGGTGGTGCGCATTGTATGGGTGTGTGTTACATTACATTCACTAGTAGGAGTGAGAAAAACATCACGGGGTGGTGCGCATTGTATGGGTGTGTGTTACATTACATTCACTAGTAGGAGTGAGAAAAACATCACGGGGTGGTGCGCATTGTATGGGTGTGTTGTACATTACATTCACAAGTAGGAGAGAGAAAAACATCACGGAGTGGTGCGCATTGTATGGGTGTGTGTTACATTACATTCACTAGTAAGAGTGAGAAAAACATCACGGGGTGGCGCGCATTGTATGGGTGTGTGTTACATTACATTCACTAGTAGGAGTGAGAAAAACATCACGGGGTGGTGCGCATTGTATGGGTGTGTGTTACATTACATTCACTAGTGGGAGTGAGAAAAACATCACGGGGTGGTGCGCATTGTATGGGTGTGTGTTACACTACATTCACTAGTGGGACTGAGAAAAACATCACGGGGTGGTGCGCATTGTATGGGTGTGTGTTACATTACATTCACTAGTAGGAGTGAGAAAAACATCACGGGTGGTGCGCATTGTATGGGTGTGTGTTACATTACATTCACTAGTAGAAGTGAGAAAAAAATCACGGGGTGGTGCGCATTGTATGGGTGTGTGTTACATTACATTCACTAGTAGAAGTGAGAAAAACATCACGGGGTGGTGCGCATTGTATGGGTGTGTGTTACATTACATTCACTCGTAGGAGTGAGAAAAACATCACAGGGTGGTGCCCATTGTATGGGTGTGTGTTACATTACATTCACTCGTAGGAGTGAGAATAACATCACTGGGTGGTGCGCATTGTATGGGTGTGTGTTACATTACATTCACTAGTAGGAGAGAGAAAAACATCACGGGGTGGTGCGCATTGTATGGGTGTGTGTTACATTACATTCACTAATAGGAGAGAGAAAAACATCACGGGGTGGTGCGCATTGTATGGGTGTGTGTTACATTACATTCACTAGTAGGAGTGAGAAAAACATCACGGGGTGGTGCGCATTGTATGGGTGTGTGTTACATTACATTCACTAGTAGGAGAGAGAAAAACATCACGGGGTGGTGCGCATTGTATGGGTGTGTGTTACATTACATTCACTAGTAGGAGAGAGAAAAACATCACGGGGTGGTGCTCATTGTATGGGTGTGTGTTACATTACATTCACTAGTAGCAGTGAGAAAAACATCACGGGGTGGTGCGCATTGTATGGGTGTGTGTTACATTACATTCACTAGTAGGAGTGAGAAAAACATCACGGGGTGGTGCGCATTGTATGGGTGTGTGTTACATTACATTCACTAGTAGGAGTGAGAAAAACATCACGGGGTGGTGCGCATTGTATGGGTGTGTGTTACATTACATTCACTAGTAGGAGTGAGAAAAACATCACGGGGTGGTGCGCATTGTATGGGTGTGTGTTACATTACATTCACTACGAGGAGTGAGAAATACATCACGGGGTGGTGCGCATTGTATGGGTGTGTGTTACATTACATTCACTAGTAGGAGTGAGAAATACATCACGGGGTGGTGCGCATTTTATGGGTGTGTGTTACATTACATTCACTAGTAGGAGTGAGAAAAACATCACGGGGTGGTGCTCATTGTATGGGTGTGTGTTATATTACATTCACTAGTAGGAGTGAGAAAAACATCACCGGGTCGTGCGCATTGTATGGGTGTGTGTTACATTACATTCACTAGTAGGAGTGAGAAAAACATCGCGGGGGGGTGTGCATTGTATGGGTGTGTGTTACATTACATTCACTAGTAGGAGTGAGAAAAACATCGCGGGGTGGTGCGCATTGTATGGGTGTGTGTTACATTAGATTCACTAGTAGGAGTGAGAAAAACATCACGGGGTGGTGCGCATTTTATGGGTGTGTGTTACATTACATTCACTAGTAGGAGTGAGAAAAACATCACGGGGTGGTGCGCATTGTATGGGTGTGTGTTACATTACATTCACTAGTAGGAGTGAGAAAAACATCACGGGGTGGTGCGTATTGTATGGGTGTGTGTTACATTACATTCAGTAGTAGGAGTGAGAAAAACATCACGGGGTGGTGCGCATTGTATGGGTGTGTGTTACATTACATTCACTAGTAGGAGTGAGAAAAACATCACGGTGTGGTGCGCATTGTATGGGTGTGTGTTACATTACATTCACTAGTAGGAGTGAGAAAAACATCACGGGGTGGTGCGCATTGTATGGGTGTCTGTCACATTACATTCACTAGTAGGAGTGAGAAAAACATCACGGGGTGGTGCGCATTGTATGGGTGTGTGTTACATTACATTCACTAGTAGGAGTGAGATAAACATCACGGGGTGGTGCGCATTGTATGGGTGTGTGTTACATTACATTCACTAGTAGGAGTGAGAAAAACATCACGGGGTGGTGCGCATTGTATAGGTGTTTGTTACATTACACTCACTAGTAGGAGTGAGAAAAACATCACGGGGTGGTGCGCATTGTATGGGTGTTTGTTACATTACACTCACTAGTAGTAGTGAGAAAAACATCACGGGGTGGTGCGCATTGTATGGGTGTGTGTTACATTACATTCACTAGTAGGAGTGAGAAAAACATCACGGGGTGGTGCGCATTGTATGGGTGTGTGTTACATTACATTCACTAGTAGGAGTGAGAAAAACATCACGGGGTGGTGCGCATTGTATGGGTGTGTGTTACAATACATTCACTAGTAGGAGTGAGAAAAACATCACGGGGAGGTGCGCATTGTATGGGTGTGTGTTACATTACATTCACTAGTAGGAGTGAGAAAAACATCACGGGGTGGTGCGCATTGTATGGGTGTGTGTTACATTACATTCACTAGTAGGAGTGAGAAAAACATCACGGGGTGGTGCGCATTGTATGGGTGTGTGTTACATTACATTCACTAGTAGGAGTGAGAAAAACATCACGGGGTGGTGCGCATTGTATGGGTGTGTGTTACATTACATTCACTAGTAGAAGTGAGAAAAACATCACGGGGTGGTGCGCATTGTATGGGTGTGTGTTACATTACATTCACTCGTAGGAGTGAGAAAAACATCACGGGGTGGTGCGCATTGTATGGGTGTGTGTTACATTACATTCACTCGTAGGAGTGAGAAAAACATCACAGGGTGGTGCCCATTGTATGGGTGTGTGTTACATTACATTCACTAGTAGGAGAGAGAAAAACATCACTGGGTGGTGCGCATTGTATGGGTGTGTGTTACATTACATTCACTAGTAGGAGAGAGAAAAACATCACGGGGTGGTGCGCATTGTATGGGTGTGTGTTACATTACATTCACTAGTAGGAGAGAGAAAAACATCACGGGGTGGTGCGCATTGTATGGGTGTGTGTTACATTACATTCACTAGTAGGAGTGAGAAAAACATCACGGGGTGGTGCGCATTGTATGGGTGTGTGTTACATTACATTCACTAGTAGGAGAGAGAAAAACATCACGGGGTGGTGCGCATTGTATGGGTGTGTGTTACATTACATTCACTAGTAGGAGAGAGAAAAACATCACGGGGTGGTGCTCATTGTATGGGTGTGTGTTACATTACATTCACTAGTAGCAGTGAGAAAAACATCACGGGGTGGTGCGCATTGTATGGGTGTGTGTTACATTACATTCACTAGTAGGAGTGAGAAAAACATCACGGGGTGGTGCGCATTGTATGGGTGTGTGTTACATTACATTCACTAGTAGGAGTGAGAAAAACATCACGGGGTGGTGCGCATTGTATGGGTGTGTGTTACATTACATTCACTAGTAGGAGTGAGAAAAACATCACGGGGTGGTGCGCATTGTATGGGTGTGTGTTACATTACATTCACTAGTAGGAGTGAGAAAAACATCACGGGGTGGTGCGCATTGTATGGGTGTGTGTTACATTACATGCACTAGTAGGAGTGAGAAAAACATCACGGGGTGGTGCGCATTGTATGGGTGTGTGTTACATTACATTCACTACGAGGAGTGAGAAATACATCACGGGGTGGTGCGCATTGTATGGGTGTGTGTTACATTACATTCACTAGTAGGAGTGAGAAATACATCACGGGGTGGTGCGCATTTTATGGGTGTGTGTTACATTACATTCACTAGTAGGAGTGAGAAAAACATCACGGGGTGGTGCTCATTGTATGGGTGTGTGTTATATTACATTCACTAGTAGGAGTGAGAAAAACATCACGGGGTGGTGCGCATTGTATGGGTGTGTGTTACATTACATTCACTAGTAGGAGTGAGAAAAACATCGCGGGGGGGTGCGCATTGTATGGGTGTGTGTTACATTACATTCACTAGTAGGAGTGAGAAAAACATCGCGGGGGGGTGTGCATTGTATGGGTGTGTGTTACATTACATTCAATAGTAGGAGTGAGAAAAACATCGCGGGGTGGTGCTCATTGTATGGGTGTGTGTTACATTAGATTCACTAGTAGGAGTGAGAAAAACATCACGGGGTGGTGCGCATTGTATGGGTGTGTGTTACATTACATTCACTAGTAGGAGTGAGAAAAACATCGCGGGGGGGTGTGCATTGTATGGGTGTGTGTTACATTACATTCACTAGTAGGAGTGAGAAAAACATCGCGGGGTGGTGCGCATTGTATGGGTGTGTGTTACATTAGATTCACTAGTAGGAGTGAGAAAAACATCACGGGGTGGTGCGCATTTTATGGGTGTGTGTTACATTACATTCACTAGTAGGAGTGAGAAAAACATCACGGGGTGGTGCGCATTGTATGGGTGTGTGTTACATTACATTCACTAGTAGGAGTGAGAAAAACATCACGGGGTGGTGCGTATTGTATGGGTGTGTGTTACATTACATTCAGTAGTAGGAGTGAGAAAAACATCACGGGGTGGTGCGCATTGTATGGGTGTGTGTTACATTACATTCACTAGTAGGAGTGAGAAAAACATCACGGTGTGGTGCGCATTGTATGGGTGTGTGTTACATTACATTCACTAGTAGGAGTGAGAAAAACATCACGGGGTGGTGCGCATTGTATGGGTGTCTGTCACATTACATTCACTAGTAGGAGTGAGAAAAACATCACGGGGTGGTGCGCATTGTATGGGTGTGTGTTACATTCGATTCACTAGTAGGAGTGAGAAAAACATCACGGGGTGGTGCGCATTGTATGGGTGTGTGTTACATTAGATACACTAGCAGGAGTGAGAAAAACATCACGGGGTGGTGCGCATTGTATGGGTGTGTGTTACATTAGATTCACTAGCAGGAGTGAGAAAAACATCACGGGGTGGTGCGCATTGTATGGGTGTGTGTTACATTACAGTCACTAGTAGGAGTGAGAAAAACATCACGGGGTGATTCGCATTGTATGGGTGTGTGTTACATTACATTCACTAGTGGGAGTGAGAAAAACATCACGGGGTGGTGCGCATTGTATGGGTGTGTGTTACATTACATTCACTAGTGGGAGTGAGAAAAACATCACGGGGTGGTGCGCATTGTATGGGTGTGTGTTACATTACATTCACTAGTGGGAGTGAGGAGAACATCACGGGTTGGTGCGCATTGTATGGGTGTGTGTTACATTACATTCAATAGTGGGAGTGAGAAGAACATCACGGGGTGGTGCGCATTGTATGGGTGTGTGTTACATTACATTTACTAGTGGGAGTGAGAAAAACATCACGGGGTGGTGCGCATTGTATGGGTGTGTGTTACATTACATTCACTAGTAGGAGTGAGAAAAACATCACGGGGTGGTGCGCATTGTATGGGTGTGTGTTACATTACAGTCACTAGTAGGAGTTAGAAAAACATCACGGGGTGGTGCGCATTGTATGGGTGTGTTGTACATTACATTCACAAGTAGGAGAGAGAAAAACATCACGGAGTGGTGCGCATTGTATGGGTGTGTGTTACATTACATTCACTAGTAAGAGTGAGAAAAACATCACGGGGTGGCGCGCATTGTATGGGTGTGTGTTACATTACATTCACTAGTAGGAGTGAGAAAAACATCACGGGGTGGTGCGCATTGTATGGGTGTGTGTTACATTACATTCACTAGTGGGAGTGAGAAAAACATCACGGGGTGGTGCGCATTGTATGGGTGTGTGTTACATTACATTCACTAGTGGGAGTGAGAAAAACATCACGGGGTGGTGCGCATTGTATGGGTGTGTGTTACACTACATTCACTAGTGGGACTGAGAAAAACATCACGGGGTGGTGCGCATTGTATGGGTGTGTGTTACATTACATTCACTAGTAGGAGTGAGAAAAACATCACGGGTGGTGCGCATTGTATGGGTGTGTGTTACATTACATTCACTAGTAGAAGTGAGAAAAAAATCACGGGGTGGTGCGCATTGTATGGGTGTGTGTTACATTACATTCACTAGTAGAAGTGAGAAAAACATCACGGGGTGGTGCGCATTGTATGGGTGTGTGTTACATTACATTCACTCGTAGGAGTGAGAAAAACATCACAGGGTGGTGCCCATTGTATGGGTGTGTGTTACATTACATTCACTCGTAGGAGTGAGAATAACATCACTGGGTGGTGCGCATTGTATGGGTGTGTGTTACATTACATTCACTAGTAGGAGAGAGAAAAACATCACGGGGTGGTGCGCATTGTATGGGTGTGTGTTACATTACATTCACTAATAGGAGAGAGAAAAACATCACGGGGTGGTGCGCATTGTATGGGTGTGTGTTACATTACATTCACTAGTAGGAGTGAGAAAAACATCACGGGGTGGTGCGCATTGTATGGGTGTGTGTTACATTACATTCACTAGTAGGAGAGAGAAAAACATCACGGGGTGGTGCGCATTGTATGGGTGTGTGTTACATTACATTCACTAGTAGGAGAGAGAAAAACATCACGGGGTGGTGCTCATTGTATGGGTGTGTGTTACATTACATTCACTAGTAGCAGTGAGAAAAACATCACGGGGTGGTGCGCATTGTATGGGTGTGTGTTACATTACATTCACTAGTAGGAGTGAGAAAAACATCACGGGGTGGTGCGCATTGTATGGGTGTGTGTTACATTACATTCACTAGTAGGAGTGAGAAAAACATCACGGGGTGGTGCGCATTGTATGGGTGTGTGTTACATTACATTCACTAGTAGGAGTGAGAAAAACATCACGGGGTGGTGCGCATTGTATGGGTGTGTGTTACATTACATTCACTACGAGGAGTGAGAAATACATCACGGGGTGGTGCGCATTGTATGGGTGTGTGTTACATTACATTCACTAGTAGGAGTGAGAAATACATCACGGGGTGGTGCGCATTTTATGGGTGTGTGTTACATTACATTCACTAGTAGGAGTGAGAAAAACATCACGGGGTGGTGCTCATTGTATGGGTGTGTGTTATATTACATTCACTAGTAGGAGTGAGAAAAACATCACCGGGTCGTGCGCATTGTATGGGTGTGTGTTACATTACATTCACTAGTAGGAGTGAGAAAAACATCGCGGGGGGGTGTGCATTGTATGGGTGTGTGTTACATTACATTCACTAGTAGGAGTGAGAAAAACATCGCGGGGTGGTGCGCATTGTATGGGTGTGTGTTACATTAGATTCACTAGTAGGAGTGAGAAAAACATCACGGGGTGGTGCGCATTTTATGGGTGTGTGTTACATTACATTCACTAGTAGGAGTGAGAAAAACATCACGGGGTGGTGCGCATTGTATGGGTGTGTGTTACATTACATTCACTAGTAGGAGTGAGAAAAACATCACGGGGTGGTGCGTATTGTATGGGTGTGTGTTACATTACATTCAGTAGTAGGAGTGAGAAAAACATCACGGGGTGGTGCGCATTGTATGGGTGTGTGTTACATTACATTCACTAGTAGGAGTGAGAAAAACATCACGGTGTGGTGCGCATTGTATGGGTGTGTGTTACATTACATTCACTAGTAGGAGTGAGAAAAACATCACGGGGTGGTGCGCATTGTATGGGTGTCTGTCACATTACATTCACTAGTAGGAGTGAGAAAAACATCACGGGGTGGTGCGCATTGTATGGGTGTGTGTTACATTACATTCACTAGTAGGAGTGAGATAAACATCACGGGGTGGTGCGCATTGTATGGGTGTGTGTTACATTACATTCACTAGTAGGAGTGAGAAAAACATCACGGGGTGGTGCGCATTGTATAGGTGTTTGTTACATTACACTCACTAGTAGGAGTGAGAAAAACATCACGGGGTGGTGCGCATTGTATGGGTGTTTGTTACATTACACTCACTAGTAGTAGTGAGAAAAACATCACGGGGTGGTGCGCATTGTATGGGTGTGTGTTACATTACATTCACTAGTAGGAGTGAGAAAAACATCACGGGGTGGTGCGCATTGTATGGGTGTGTGTTACATTACATTCACTAGTAGGAGTGAGAAAAACATCACGGGGTGGTGCGCATTGTATGGGTGTGTGTTACAATACATTCACTAGTAGGAGTGAGAAAAACATCACGGGGAGGTGCGCATTGTATGGGTGTGTGTTACATTACATTCACTAGTAGGAGTGAGAAAAACATCACGGGGTGGTGCGCATTGTATGGGTGTGTGTTACATTACATTCACTAGTAGGAGTGAGAAAAACATCACGGGGTGGTGCGCATTGTATGGGTGTGTGTTACATTACATTCACTAGTAGGAGTGAGAAAAACATCACGGGGTGGTGCGCATTGTATGGGTGTGTGTTACATTACATTCACTAGTAGAAGTGAGAAAAACATCACGGGGTGGTGCGCATTGTATGGGTGTGTGTTACATTACATTCACTCGTAGGAGTGAGAAAAACATCACGGGGTGGTGCGCATTGTATGGGTGTGTGTTACATTACATTCACTCGTAGGAGTGAGAAAAACATCACAGGGTGGTGCCCATTGTATGGGTGTGTGTTACATTACATTCACTAGTAGGAGAGAGAAAAACATCACTGGGTGGTGCGCATTGTATGGGTGTGTGTTACATTACATTCACTAGTAGGAGAGAGAAAAACATCACGGGGTGGTGCGCATTGTATGGGTGTGTGTTACATTACATTCACTAGTAGGAGAGAGAAAAACATCACGGGGTGGTGCGCATTGTATGGGTGTGTGTTACATTACATTCACTAGTAGGAGTGAGAAAAACATCACGGGGTGGTGCGCATTGTATGGGTGTGTGTTACATTACATTCACTAGTAGGAGAGAGAAAAACATCACGGGGTGGTGCGCATTGTATGGGTGTGTGTTACATTACATTCACTAGTAGGAGAGAGAAAAACATCACGGGGTGGTGCTCATTGTATGGGTGTGTGTTACATTACATTCACTAGTAGCAGTGAGAAAAACATCACGGGGTGGTGCGCATTGTATGGGTGTGTGTTACATTACATTCACTAGTAGGAGTGAGAAAAACATCACGGGGTGGTGCGCATTGTATGGGTGTGTGTTACATTACATTCACTAGTAGGAGTGAGAAAAACATCACGGGGTGGTGCGCATTGTATGGGTGTGTGTTACATTACATTCACTAGTAGGAGTGAGAAAAACATCACGGGGTGGTGCGCATTGTATGGGTGTGTGTTACATTACATTCACTAGTAGGAGTGAGAAAAACATCACGGGGTGGTGCGCATTGTATGGGTGTGTGTTACATTACATGCACTAGTAGGAGTGAGAAAAACATCACGGGGTGGTGCGCATTGTATGGGTGTGTGTTACATTACATTCACTACGAGGAGTGAGAAATACATCACGGGGTGGTGCGCATTGTATGGGTGTGTGTTACATTACATTCACTAGTAGGAGTGAGAAATACATCACGGGGTGGTGCGCATTTTATGGGTGTGTGTTACATTACATTCACTAGTAGGAGTGAGAAAAACATCACGGGGTGGTGCTCATTGTATGGGTGTGTGTTATATTACATTCACTAGTAGGAGTGAGAAAAACATCACGGGGTGGTGCGCATTGTATGGGTGTGTGTTACATTACATTCACTAGTAGGAGTGAGAAAAACATCGCGGGGGGGTGCGCATTGTATGGGTGTGTGTTACATTACATTCACTAGTAGGAGTGAGAAAAACATCGCGGGGGGGTGTGCATTGTATGGGTGTGTGTTACATTACATTCAATAGTAGGAGTGAGAAAAACATCGCGGGGTGGTGCTCATTGTATGGGTGTGTGTTACATTAGATTCACTAGTAGGAGTGAGAAAAACATCACGGGGTGGTGCGCATTGTATGGGTGTGTGTTACATTACATTCACTAGTAGGAGTGAGAAAAACATCACGGGGTGGTGCGCATTGTATGGGTGTGTGTTACATTACATTCAGTAGTAGGAGTGAGAAAAACATCACGGGGTGGTGCGCATTGTATGGGTGTGTGTTACATTACATTCACTAGTAGGAGTGAGAAAAACATCACGGGGTGGTGCGCATTGTATGGGTGTGTGTTACATTACATTCACTAGTAGGAGTGAGAAAAACATCACGGGGTGGTGCGCATTGTATGGGTGTGTGTTACATTACATTCACTAGTAGGAGTGAGAAAAACATCACGGGGTGGTGCGCATTGTATGTGTGTCTGTCACATTACATTCACTAGTAGGAGTGCGAAAAACATCACGGGGTGGTGCGCATTGTATGGGTGTGTGTTACATTACATTCACTAGTAGGAGTGAGATAAACATCACGGGGTGGTGCGCATTGTATGGGTGTGTGTTACATTACATTCACTAGTAGGAGTGAGAAAAACATCACGGGGTGGTGCGCATTGTATGGGTGTGTGTTACATTACATTCACTAGTAGGAGTGAGAAAAACATCACGGGGTGGTGCGCATTGTATGGGTGTTTGTTACATTACACTCACTAGTAGTAGTGAGAAAAACATCACGGGGTGGTGCGCATTGTATGGGTGTGTGTTACATTACATTCACTAGTAGGAGTGAGAAAAACATCACGGGGTGGTGCGCATTGTATGGGTGTGTGTTACATTACATTCACTAGTAGGAGTGAGAAAAACATCACGGGGTGGTGCACATTGTATGGGTGTGTGTTACATTACATTCACTAGTGGGAGTGAGAAAAACATCACGGGGTGGTGCGCATTGTATGGGTGTGTGTTACATTACATTCACTAGTGGGAGTGAGAAAAACATCACGGGGTGGTGCGCATTGTATGGGTGTGTGTTACATTACATTCACTAGTGGGAGTGAGAAAAACATCACGGGGTGGTGCGCATTGTATGGGTGTGTGTTACATTACATTCACTAGTAGGAGTGAGAAAATCATCAGAGGGTGGTGCGCATTGTATGGGTGTGTGTTACATTACATTCAATACTAGGAGTGAGAAAAACATCACGGGGTGGTGTGAATTGGAGGGTCTGAATTAGGATAGGCAGTGAGTGGCAATGTAGGATGGAGAAAAGCACCGCGGGGTGGTCAGCATGGGGAGGTCATGGAACATGCAGTGGCAATGTAGGATAGGTTTCTGAAAAACATCGCGGGGTGGTGCGCATTGTATGGGTGTGTGTTACATTAGTTTCACTAGTAGGAGTGAGAAAAACATCACGGGTGGTGCGCATTGTATGGGTGTGTGTTACATTACATTCACTAGTAGGAGTGAGAAAAACATCATGGGGTCGTGCGCATTGTATGGGTGTGTGTTACATTAGATTCACTAGTAGGAGTGAGAAAAACATCACGGGGTGGTGCGCATTGTATGGGTGTGTGTTACATTACATTCACTAGTAGGAGTGAGAAAAACATCACGGGGTGGTGCGCATTGTATGGGTTTGTGTTACATCACATTCACTAGTAGGAGTGAGAAAAACATCACGGGGTGGTGCACATTTTATGGGTGTGTGTTACATTACATTCACTAGTAGGAGTGAGAAAAACATCACGGGGTGGTCGCATTGTATGGGTGTGTGTTACATTACATTCACTAGTAGGAGTGAGAAAAACATCACGAGGTGGTGCGCATTGTATGGGTGTGTGTTACATTAGATTCACTAGTAGGAGTGAGAAAAACATCACGGGGTGGTGCGCATTGTATGGGTGTGTGTTACACTACATTCACTAGTAGGAGTGAGAACAACATCACGGGGTGGTGTGAATCGGAGGGTCTGAATTAGGATAGGCTGTGAGTGGCAATGTAGGATGGAGAAAAGCACCGCGGGGTGGTCATCATGGGGAGGTCAGGGAACATGCAGTGGCAATGTAGGATAGGTTTCTGAAAAGCTTCGCGGGGTGGTGCGCATTGTATGGGTGTGTGTTACCTTAGATTCACTAGTAGGAGTGAGAAAAACATCACGGGGTGGTGCGCATTGTATGGGTGTGTGTTACATTATATTCACTAGAAGGAGTGAGAAAAACATCACGGGGTGGTGCGCATTGTATGGGTGTGTGTTACATTACATTCACTAGTAGGAGTGAGAAAAACATCACGGGGTGGTGCGCATTGTATGGGTGTGTGTTACATTAGATTCACTTGTAGCAGTGAGAAAAACATCACGGGGTGGTGCGCATTGTATGGGTGTGTGTTACATTAGATTCACTAGTAGGAGTGAGAATAACATCACGGGGTGGTGCGCATTGTATGGGTGTGTGTTACATTAGATTCACTAGTAGGAGTGAGAAAAACATCACGGGGTGGTGCGCATTGTATGGGTGTGTGTTACATTACATTCACTAGTAGGGGTAAGAAAAACATCAAAGGCTGATGCGCATTGTATGGGTGTGTGTTACATAACATTCACTAGTAGGAGTGAGAAAAACATCACGGGGTGGTGCGCATTGTATGGGTGTGTGTTACATTACAGTCACTAGTAGGAGTGAGAAAAACATCACGGGGTGGTGCGCATTGTATGGGTGTGTGTTACATTACATTCACTATTAGGAGTGAGAAAAACATCACGGGGTGGTGCGCATTGTATGGGTGTGTGTTACATTAGATTCACTAGTAGGAGTGAGAAAAACATCACGGGGAGGTGCGCATTGTATGGGTGTCTGTTACATTAGATTCACTAGTAGGAGTGAGAAAAACATCACGAGGTGGTGCGCATTGTATGGGTGTGTGTTACATTACATTCACAAATAGGAGTGAGAAAAACATCACGGGGTGGTGCGCATTTTATGGGTGTGTGTTACATTACATTCACTAGTAGGAGTGAGAAAAACATCACGGGGTGGTGCGCATTGTATTGGTGTGTGTTACATTACATTCACTAGTAGGAGTGAGAAAAACATCACGGGGTGGTGCGCATTGTATGGGTGTGTGTTACATTACATTCACTAGTGGGACTGAGAAAAACATCACGGGGTGGTTCGCAATGTATGGGTGTGTGTTACATTACATTCACTAGTAGGAGTGAGAGAAACATCACAGGGTGGTGCGCATTGTATGGGTGTGTGTTACATTACATTCACTAGTAGGAGTGAGAAAAACATCACGGGGTGGTGCGCATTGTATGGGTGTGTATTACATTACATTCACTACTAGGAGTGAGAAAATCATCACGGGGTGGTGCGCATTGTATGGGTGTGTATTACATTACATTCACTATTAGCAGTGAGAAAAACATCACGGGGTGGTGCGCATTGTATGGGTGTGTGTTACATTACATTCACTAGTAGGAGTGAGAAAAACATCACGGGGTGGTGCGCATTGTATGGGTGTGTGTTACATTAGTTTCACTAGTAGGAGTGAGAAAAACATCACGGGGTGGTGCGCATTGTATGGGTGTGTGTTACATTACATTCACTAGTAGGAGTGAGAAAAACATCACGGGGTGGTGCGCATTGTATGGGTGTGTATTACATTACATTCACTACTAGTAGTGAGAAAAACATCACGGGGTGGTGCGCATTGTATGGGTGTGTATTACATTACATTCACTATTAGCAGTGAGAAAAACATCACGGGGTGGTGCGCATTGTATGGGTGTGTGTTACATTACATTCACTAGTAGGAGTGAGAAAAACATCACGGGGTGGTGCGCATTGTATGGGTGTGTGTTACATTAGTTTCACTAGTAGGAGTGAGAAAAACATCACGGGGTGGTGCGCATTGTATGGGTGTGTGTTACATTACATTCACTAGTAGGAGTGAGAAAAACATCACGTGGTGGTGCGCATTGTATGGGTGTGTGTTACATTACATTCACTAGTAGGGGTGAGAAAAACATCACGGGGTGATGCGCATTGTATGGGTGTGTGTTACATTACATTCACTAGTAGGAGTGAGAAAAACATCACGGGGTGGTGCGCATTGTATGGGTGTGTGTTACATTACATTCACTAGTAGGAGTGAGAAAAACATCACGGGGTGGTGCGCATTGTATGGGTGTGTGTTACATTACATTCACTAGTAGGAGTGAGAAAAACATCACGGGGTGGTACGCATTGTATGGGTGTGTGTTACATTAGATTCACTAGTAGGAGTGAGAAAAACATCACGGGGTGGTGCGCATTGTATGGGTGTGTGTTACATTAGATTCACTAGTAGGAGTGAGAAAAACATCACGGGGTGGTGCGCATTGTATGGGTGTGTGTTACATTACATTCACTAGTAGGAGTGAGAAAAACATCACGGGGTGGTGCGCATTGTATGGGTGTGTGTTACATTACATTCACTAGTAGGAGTGAGAAAAATATCACGCGGTGGTGCGCATTGTATGGGTGTGTGTTACATTACATTCACTAGTTGGAGTGAGAAAAACATCACGGGGTTGTGCGCATTGTATGGGTGTGTGTTACATTAGATTCACTATTAGGAGTGAGAAAAACATCACGGGATGGTGCGCATTGTATGGGTGTGTGTTACATTAGATTCACTAGTAGGAGTGAGAAAAACATCACGGGTTGGTGCGCGTTGTATGGGTGTGTGTTACATTAGATTCACTAGTAGGAGTGAGAAAAACATCACGGGGTGGTGCCCATTGTATGGGTGTGTGTTACATTAGATTCACTAGTAGGAGTGAGAAAATCATCACAGGGTGGTGCGCATTGTATGGGTGTGTGTTACATTACATTCAATACTAGGAGTGAGAAAAACATCACGGGGTGGTGTGAATCGGAGGGTCTGAATTAGGATAGGCAGTGAGTGGCAATGTAGGATGGAGAAAAGCACCGCGGGGTGGTCAGCATGGGGAGGTCATGGAACATGCAGTGGCAATGTAGGATAGGTTTCTGAAAAACATCGCAGGGTGGTGCGCATTGTATGGGTGTGTGTTACATTAGTTTCACTAGTAGGAGTGAGAAAAACATCACGGGTGGTGCGCATTGTATGTGTGTGTGTTACATTACATTCACTAGTAGGAGTGAGAAAAACATCATGGGGTCGTGCGCATTGTATGGGTGTGTGTTACATTAGATTCACTAGTAGGAATGAGAAAAACATCACGGGGTGGTGCGCATTGTATGGGTGTGTGTTACATTACATTCACTAGTAGGAGTGAGAAAAACATCACGGGGTGGTGCGCATTGTATGGGTGTGTGTTACATTACATTCACTAGTAGGAGTGAGAAAAACATCACGGGGTGGTGCGCATTGTATGGGTGTGTGTTACATTACATTCACTAGTAGGAGTGAGAAAAACATCACGGGGTGGTGCGCATTGTATGGGTGTGTGTTACATTACATGCACTAGTAGGAGTGAGAAAAACATCACGGGGTGGTGCGCATTGTATGGGTGTGTGTTACATTACATTCACTACGAGGAGTGAGAAATACATCACGGGGTGGTGCGCATTGTATGGGTGTGTGTTACATTACATTCACTAGTAGGAGTGAGAAATACATCACGGGGTGGTGCGCATTTTATGGGTGTGTGTTACATTACATTCACTAGTAGGAGTGAGAAAAACATCACGGGGTGGTGCTAATTGTATGGGTGTGTGTTATATTACATTCACTAGTAGGAGTGAGAAAAACATCACGGGGTGGTGCGCATTGTATGGGTGTGTGTTACATTACATTCACTAGTAGGAGCGAGAAAAACATCGCGGGGGGGTGCGCATTGTATGGGTGTGTGTTACATTACATTCACTAGTAGGAGTGAGAAAAACATCGCGGGGGGGTGTGCATTGTATGGGTGTGTGTTACATTACATTCAATAGTAGGAGTGAGAAAAACATCGCGGGGTGGTGCTCATTGTATGGGTGTGTGTTACATTAGATTCACTAGTAGGAGTGAGAAAAACATCACGGGGTGGTGCGCATTGTATGGATGTGTTTTACATTACATTCACTAGTAGGAGTGAGAAAAACATCACGGGGTGGTGCGCATTGTATGGGTGTGTGTTACATTACATTCAGTAGTAGGAGTGAGAAAAACATCACGGGGTGGTGCGCATTGTATGGGTGTGTGTTACATTACAGTCACTAGTAGGAGTGAGAAAAACATCACGGGGTGGTGCGCATTGTATGGGTGTGTGTTACATTACATTCACTAGTAGGAGTGAGAAAAACATCACGGGGTGGTGCGCATTGTATGTGTGTCTGTCACATTACATTCACTAGTAGGAGTGCGAAAAACATCACGGGGTGGTGCGCATTGTATGGGTGTGTGTTACATTACATTCACTAGTAGGAGTGAGATAAACATCACGGGGTGGTGCGCATTGTATGGGTGTGTGTTACATTACATTCACTAGTAGGAGTGAGAAAAACATCACGGGGTGGTGCGCATTGTATGGGTGTGTGTTACATTACATTCACTAGTAGGAGTGAGAAAAACATCACGGGGTGGTGCGCATTGTATGGGTGTTTGTTACATTACACTCACTAGTAGTAGTGAGAAAAACATCACGGGGTGGTGCGCATTGTATGGGTGTGTGTTACATTACATTCACTAGTAGGAGTGAGAAAAACATCACGGGGTGGTGCGCATTGTATGGGTGTGTGTTACATTACATTCACTAGTAGGAGTGAGAAAAACATCACGGGGTGGTGCACATTGTATGGGTGTGTGTTACATTACATTCACTAGTGGGAGTGAGAAAAACATCACGGGGTGGTGCGCATTGTATGGGTGTGTGTTACATTACATTCACTAGTGGGAGTGAGAAAAACATCACGGGGTGGTGCGCATTGTATGGGTGTGTGTTACATTACATTCACTAGTGGGAGTGAGAAAAACATCACGGGGTGGTGCGCATTGTATGGGTGTGTGTTACATTACATTCACTAGTGGGAGTGAGAAAAACATCACGGGGTGGTGCGCATTGTATGCGTGTGTGTTACATTACATTCAATAGTGGGAGTGAGAAGAACATCACGGGGTGGTGCGCATTGTATGGGTGTGTGTTACATTACATTCACGAGTAGGAGTGAGAAAAACATCACGGGGTGGTGCGCATTGTATGGGTGTGTGTTACATTACATGCACTAGTAGGAGTGAGAAAAACATCACGGGGTGGTGCGCATTGTGTGGGTGTGTGTTACATTAGATTCACTAGTAGGAGTGAGAAAAACAGCACGGGGTGGTGCGCATTGTATGGGTGTGTGTTACATTACATTCACTAGTAGGAGTGAGAAAAACATCACGGGGTGGTGCGCATTGTATGGGTGTGTGTTACATTACATTCACTAGTAGGAGTGAGAAAAACATCACGGGGTGGTGCGCATTGTATGGGTGTGTGTTACATTACATTCACTAGTAGGAGTGAGAAAAACATCACGGGGTGGTGCGCATTGTATGGGTGTGTGTTACATTACATTCACTAGTAGGAGTGAGAAAAACATCACGGGGAGGTGCGCATTGTATGGGTGTGTGTTACATTACATTCACTAGTAGGAGTGAGAAAAACATCACGGGGTGGTGCGCATTGTAAGGGTGTGTGTTACATTACATTCACTAGTAGGAGTGAGAAAAACATCACGGGGTGGTGCGCATTGTATGGGTGTGTGTTACATTACATTCACTAGTAGGAGTGAGAAAAACATCACGGGGTGGTGCGCATTGTATGGGTGTGTGTTGCATTACATTCACTAGTAGGAGTGAGAAAATCATCACAGGGTGGTGCGCATTGTATGGGTGTGTGTTACATTACATTCAATACTAGGAGTGAGAAAAACATCACGGGGTGGTGTGAATCGGAGGGTCTGAATTAGGATAGGCAGTGAGTGGCAATGTAGGATGGAGAAAAGCACCGCGGGGTGGTCAGCATGGGGAGGTCATGGAACATGCAGTGGCAATGTAGGATAGGTTTCTGAAAAACATCGCAGGGTGGTGCGCATTGTATGGGTGTGTGTTACATTAGTTTCACTAGTAGGAGTGAGAAAAACATCACGGGTGGTGCGCATTGTATGTGTGTGTGTTACATTACATTCACTAATAGGAGTGAGAAAAACATCATGGGGTCGTGCGCATTGTATGGGTGTGTGTTACATTAGATTCACTAGTAGGAATGAGAAAAACATCACGGGGTGGTGCGCATTGTATGGGTGTGTGTTACATTACATTCACTAGTAGGAGTGAGAAAAACATCACGGGGTGGTGCGCATTGTATGGGTGTGTGTTACATTACATTCACTAGTAGGAGTGAGAAAAACATCACGGGGTGGTGCGCATTGTATGGGTGTGTGTTACATTACATTCACTAGTAGGAGTGAGAAAAACATCACGGGGTGGTGCGCATTGTATGGGTGTGTGTTACATTACATGCACTAGTAGGAGTGAGAAAAACATCACGGGGTGGTGCGCATTGTATGGGTGTGTGTTACATTACATTCACTACGAGGAGTGAGAAATACATCACGGGGTGGTGCGCATTGTATGGGTGTGTGTTACATTACATTCACTAGTAGGAGTGAGAAATACATCACGGGGTGGTGCGCATTTTATGGGTGTGTGTTACATTACATTCACTAGTAGGAGTGAGAAAAACATCACGGGGTGGTGCTAATTGTATGGGTGTGTGTTATATTACATTCACTAGTAGGAGTGAGAAAAACATCACGGGGTGGTGCGCATTGTATGGGTGTGTGTTACATTACATTCACTAGTAGGAGCGAGAAAAACATCGCGGGGGGGTGCGCATTGTATGGGTGTGTGTTACATTACATTCACAAGTAGGAGTGAGAAAAACATCGCGGGGGGGTGTGCATTGTATGGGTGTGTGTTACATTACATTCACTAGTAGGAGTGAGATAAACATCACGGGGTGGTGCGCATTGTATGGGTGTGTGTTACATTACATTCACTAGTAGGAGTGAGAAAAACATCACGGGGTGGTGCGCATTGTATGGGTGTGTGTTACATTACATTCACTAGTAGGAGTGAGAAAAACATCACGGGGTGGTGCGCATTGTATGGGTGTTTGTTACATTACACTCACTAGTAGTAGTGAGAAAAACATCACGGGGTGGTGCGCATTGTATGGGTGTGTGTTACATTACATTCACTAGTAGGAGTGAGAAAAACATCACGGGGTGGTGCGCATTGTATGGGTGTGTGTTACATTACATTCACTAGTAGGAGTGAGAAAAACATCACGGGGTGGTGCACATTGTATGGGTGTGTGTTACATTACATTCACTAGTGGGAGTGAGAAAAACATCACGGGGTGGTGCGCATTGTATGGGTGTGTGTTACATTACATTCACTAGTGGGAGTGAGAAAAACATCACGGGGTGGTGCGCATTGTATGGGTGTGTGTTACATTACATTCACTAGTGGGAGTGAGAAAAACATCACGGGGTGGTGCGCATTGTATGGGTGTGTGTTACATTACATTCACTAGTGGGAGTGAGAAAAACATCACGGGGTGGTGCGCATTGTATGCGTGTGTGTTACATTACATTCAATAGTGGGAGTGAGAAGAACATCACGGGGTGGTGCGCATTGTATGGGTGTGTGTTACATTACATTCACGAGTAGGAGTGAGAAAAACATCACGGGGTGGTGCGCATTGTATGGGTGTGTGTTACATTACATGCACTAGTAGGAGTGAGAAAAACATCACGGGGTGGTGCGCATTGTGTGGGTGTGTGTTACATTAGATTCACTAGTAGGAGTGAGAAAAACAGCACGGGGTGGTGCGCATTGTATGGGTGTGTGTTACATTACATTCACTAGTAGGAGTGAGAAAAACATCACGGGGTGGTGCGCATTGTATGGGTGTGTGTTACATTACATTCACTAGTAGGAGTGAGAAAAACATCACGGGGTGGTGCGCATTGTATGGGTGTGTGTTACATTACATTCACTAGTAGGAGTGAGAAAAACATCACGGGGTGGTGCGCATTGTATGGGTGTGTGTTACATTACATTCACTAGTAGGAGTGAGAAAAACATTACGGGGAGGTGCGCATTGTATGGGTGTGTGTTACATTACATTCACTAGTAGGAGTGAGAAAAACATCACGGGGTGGTGCGCATTGTATGGGTGTGTGTTACATTACATTCACTAGTAGGAGTGAGAAAAACATCACGGGGTGGTGCGCATTGTATGGGTGTGTGTTACATTACATTCACTAGTAGGAGTGAGAAAAACATCACGGGGTGGTGCGCATTGTATGGGTGTGTGTTACATTACATTCAGTAGTAGGAGTGAGAAAAACATCACGGGGTGATGCGCATTGTATGGGTGTGTGTTACATTACATTCACTAGTAGAAGTGAGAAAAAAATCACGGGGTGGTGCGCATTGTATGGGTGTGTGTTACATTACATTCACTCATAGGAGTGAGAAAAACATCACGGGGTGGTGCGCATTGTATGGGTGTGTGTTACATTACATTCACTCATAGGAGTGAGAAAAACATCACAGGGTGGTGCCCATTGTATGGGTGTGTGTTACATTACATTCACTCGTAGGAGTGAGAAAAACATCACGGGGTGGTGCGCATTGTATGGGTGTGTGTTACATTACATTCACTATTAGGAGAGAGAAAAACATAACGGGGTGGTGCGCATTGTATGGGTGTGTGTTACATTACATACACTAGTAGGAGTGAGAAAAACATCACGGGGTGGTGCGCATTGTATGGGTGTGTGTTACATTACATTCACTAGTAGGAGTGAGAAAAACATCACGGGGTGGTGCGCATTGTATGGGTGTGTGTTACATTACATTCACTCGTAGGAGTGAGAAAAACATCACGGGGTGGTGCGCATTGTATGGGTGTGTGTTACATTACATTCACTCGTAGGAGTGAGAAAAACATCACGGGGTGGTGCGCATTGTATGGGTGTGTGTTACATTACATTCACTAGTAGGAGTGAGAAAAACATCACGGGGTGGTGCGAATTGTATGGGTGTGTGTTACATTACATTCACTAGTAGGAGTGAGAAAAACATCACGGGGTGGTGCGCATTGCATGGGTGTGTGTCACATTACATTCACTAGTAGGAGTGAGAAAAACATCACGGGGTGGTGCGCATTGTATGGCTGTGTGTTACATTACATTCACTAGTGGGAGTGAGAAAAACATCACGGGGAGGTGCGCATTGTATGGGTGTGTGTTACATTACATTCACTAGTGGGAGTGAGAAAAACATCACGGGGTGGTGCGCATTGTATGGGTGTGTGTTACATTACATTCACTAGTGGGAGTGAGAAAAACATCACGGGGTGGTGCGCATTGTATGGGTGTGTGTTACATTACATTCACTAGTGGGAGTGAGAAAAACATCACGGGGTGGTGCGCATTGTATGGGTGTGTGTTACATTACATTCACTAGTGGGAGTGAGAAAAACATCACGGGGTGGTGCGCATTGTATGGGTGTGTGTTACATTACATTCACTATTGGGAGTGAGAAAAACATCACGGGGTGGTGCGCATTGTATGGGTGTGTGTTACATTACATTCACTAGTGGGAGTGAGAAAAACATCACGGGGTGGTGCGCAATGTATGGGTGTGTGTTACATTACATTCAATAGTGGGAGTGAGAAGAACATCACGGGGTGGTGCGCATTGTATGGGTGTGTGTTACATTACATTCACTAGTGGGAGTGAGAAAAACATCACGGGGTGGTGCGCATTGTATGGGTGTGTGTTACATTACATTCTCTAGTGGGAGTGAGAAAAACATCACGGGGTGGTGCGCATTGTATGGGTGTGTGTTACATTACATTCACTAGTAGGAGTGAGAAAAACATCACGGGGTGGTGCGCATTGTATGGGTGTGTGTTACATTAGATTCACTAGTAGGAGTGAGAAAAACATCACGGGGTGGTGCGCATTGTATGGGTGTGTGTTACATTAGATTCACTAGCAGGAGTGAGAAAAACATCAAGGGGTGGTGCGCATTGTATGGGTGTGTGTTACATTAGATTCACTAGCAGGAGTGAGAAAAACATCACGGGGTGGTGCGCATTGTATGGGTGTGTGTTACATTACAGTCACTAGTAGGAGTGAGAAAAACATCACGGGGTGGTGCGCATTGTATGGGTGTGTGTTACATTACATTCACTAGTAGGAGTGAGAAAAACATCACGGGGTGGTGCGCATTGTATGGGTGTGTGTTACATTACATTCACTAGTAGGAGTGAGAAAAACATCACGGGGTGGTGCGCATTGTATGGGTGTGTGTTACATTACATTCACTAGTAGGAGTGAGAAAAACATCACGGGGAGGTGCGCATTGTATGGGTGTGTGTTACATTACATTCACTAGTAGGAGTGAGAAAAACATCACGGGGTGGTGCGCATTGTATGGGTGTGTGTTACATTACATTCACTAGTAGGAGTGAGAAAAACATCACGGGGTGGTGCGCATTGTATGGGTGTGTGTTACATTACATTCACTAGTAGGAGTGAGAAAAACATCACGGGTGGTGCGCATTGTATGGGTGTGTGTTACATTACATTCACTAGTAGAAGTGAGAAAAAAATCACGGGGTGGTGCGCATTGTATGGGTATGTGTTACATTACATTCACTAGTAGAAGTGAGAAAAACATCACGGGGTGGTGCGCATTGTATGGGTGTGTGTTACATTACATTCACTCGTAGGAGTGAGAAAAACATCACAGTGTGGTGCCCATTGTATGGGTGTGTGTTACATTACATTCACTCGTAGGAGTGAGAAAAACATCACGGGGTGGTGCGCATTGTATGGGTGTGTGTTACATTACATTCACTAGTAGGAGAGAGAAAAACATCACGGGGTGGTGCGCATTGTATGGGTGTGTGTTACATTACATTCACTAGTAGGAGTGAGAAAAACATCACGGGGTGGTGCGCATTGTATGGGTGTGTGTTACATTACATTCACTAGTAGGAGTGAGAAAAACATCACGGGGTGGTGCGCATTGTATGGGTGTGTGTTACATTACATTCACTAGTAGGAGAGAGAAAAACATCACGGGGTGGTGCGCATTGTATGGGTGTGTGTTACATTACATTCACTAGTAGGAGAGACAAAAACATCACGGGGTGGTGCGCATTGTATGGGTGTGTGTTACATTACATTCACTAGTAGGAGTGAGAAAAACATCACGGGGTGGTGCGCATTGTATGGGTGTGTGTTACATTACATTCACTAGTAGGAGTGAGAAAAACATCACGGGGTGGTGCGCATTGTATGGGTGTGTGTTACATTACATTCACTAGTAGGAGTGAGAAAAACATCACGGGGTGGTGCGCATTGTATGGGTGTGTGTTACATTACATTCACTAGTAAGAGTGAGAAAAACATCACGGGGTGGTGCGCATTGTATGGGTGTGTGTTACATTACATTCACTAGTAGGAGTGAGAAAAACATCACGGGGTGGTGCGCATTGTATGGGTGTGTGTTACATTACATGCACTAGTAGGAGTGAGAAAAACATCACGGGGTGGTGCGCATTGTATGGGTTTGTGTTACATTACATTCACTACGAGGAGTGAGAAATACATCACGGGGTGGTGCGCATTGTATGGGTGTGTGTTACATTACATTCACTAGTAGGAGTGAGAAATACATCACGGGGTGGTGCGCATTGTATGGGTGTGTGTTACATTACATTCACTAGTAGGAGTGAGAAAAACATCACGGGGTGGTGCTCATTGTATGGGTGTGTGTTATATTACATTGACTAGTAGGAGTGAGAAAAACATCACCGGGTGGTGCGCATTGTATGGGTGTGTGTTACATTACATTCACTAGTAGGAGTGAGAAAAACATCGCGGGGTGGTGCGCATTTTATGGGTGTGTGTTACATTACATTCACTAGTAGGAGTGAGAAAAACATCGCGGGGTGGTGCGCATTGTATGGGTGTGTGTTACACTACATTCACTAGTAGGAGTGAGAAAAACATCACGGGGTGGTGCGCATTTTATGGGTGTGTGTTACATTAGATTCACTAGTAGGAGTGAGAAAAACATCACGGGGTGGTGCGCATTGTATGGGTGTGTGTTACATTACATTCACTAGTAGGAGTGAGAAAAACATCACGGGGTGCTGCGCATTGTATGGGTGTGTGTTACATTACATTCACTAGTAGGAGTGAGAAAAACATCACGGGGTGGTGCGCATTGTATGGGTGTGTGTTACATTACATTCAGTAGTAGGAGTGAGAAAAACATCACGGGGTGGTGCGCATTGTATGGGTGTGTGTTACATTACATTCACTACTAGGAGTGAGAAAAACATCACGGGGTGGTGCGCATTGTATGGGTGTGTGTTACATTACATTCACTAGTAGGAGTGAGAAAAACATCACGGGGTGGTGCGCATTGTATGGGTGTCTGTCACATTACATTCACTAGTAGGAGTGAGAAAAACATCACGGGGTGGTGCGCATTGTATGGGTGTCTGTCACATTACATTCACTAGTAGGAGTGAGATAAACATCACGGGGTGGTGCGCATTGTATGGGTGTGTGTTACATTACATTCACTAGTAGGAGTGAGATAAACATCACGGGGTGGTGCGCATTGTATGGGTGTGTGTTACATTACATTCACTCGTAGGAGTGAGAAAAACATCACGGGGTGGTGCGCATTGTATGGGTGTGTGTTACATTACATTCACTAGTAGGAGTGAGAAAAACATCACGGGGTGGTGCGCATTGTATGGGTGTGTGTTACATTACATTCACAAGTAAGAGTGAGAAAAACATCATGGGGTGGTGCGCATTGTATGGGTGTGTGTTACATTACATTCACTAGTAGGAGTGAGAAAAACATCACGGGGTGGTGCATATTGTATGGGTGTGTGTTACATTACATTCACTAGTGGGAGTGAGAAAAACATCACGGGGTGGTGTGCATTGTATGGGTGTGTGTTACATTACATTCACTAGTGGGAGTGAGAAAAACATCACGGGGAGGTGCGCATTGTATGGGTGTGTGTTACATTACATTCACTAGTGGGAGTGAGAAAAACATCACGGGGTGGTGCGCATTGTATGGGTGTGTGTTACATTACATTCACTAGTGGGAGTGAGAAAAACATCACGGGGTGGTGCGCATTGTATGCGTGTGTGTTACATTACATTCAATAGTGGGAGTGAGAAGAACATCACGGGGTGGTGCGCATTGTATGGGTGTGTGTTACATTACATTCACTAGTGGGAGTGAGAAAAACATCACGGGGTGGTGCGCATTGTATGGGTGTGTGTTACATTACATTCACTAGTGGGAGTGAGAAAAACATCACGGGGTGGTGAGCATTGTATGGGTGTGTGTTACATTACATTCACTAGTAGGAGTGAGAAAAACATCACGGGGTGGTGCGCATTGTATGGGTGTGTGTTACATTACATTCACTAGTGGGAGTGAGAAAAACATCACGGGGTGGTGCGCATTGTATGGGTGTGTGTTACATTACATTCACTAGTAGGAGTGAGAAAAACATCACGGGGAGGTGCGCATTGTACGGGTGTGTGTTACATTACATGCACTAGTAGGAGTGAGAAAAACATCACGGGGTGGTGCGCATTGTACGGGTGTGTGTTACATTACATTCACTACGAGGAGTGAGAAAAACATCACGGGGTGGTGCGCATTGTATGGGTGTGTGTTACATTACATTCACTAGTAGGAGTGAGAAAAACATCACGGGGTGGTGCGCATTGTATGGGTGTGTGTTACATTAGATTCACTAGTAGGAGTGAGAAAAACATCACGGGGTGGTGCGCATTGTATGGGTGTGTGTTACATTAGATTCACTAGTAGGAGTGAGAAAAACATCACGGGGTGGTGCGCATTGTATGGGTGTGTGTTACATTACAGTCACTAGTAGGAGTGAGAAAAACATCACGTGGTGGTGCGCATTGTATGGGTGTGTGTTACATTACATTCACTAGTAGGAGAGAGAAAAACATCACGGGGTGGTGCGCATTGTATGGGTGTGTGTTACATTACATACACTAGTAGGAGTGAGAAAAACATCACGGGGTGGTGCGCATTGTATGGGTGTGTGTTACATTACATTCACTAGTAGGAGTGAGAAAAACATCACGGGGTGGTGCGCATTGTATGGGTGTGTGTTACATTACTTTCACTAGTAGGAGAGAGAAAAACATCACGGGGTGGTGCGCATTGTATGGGTGTGTGTTACATTACATTCACTAGTGGGAGTGAGAAAAACATCACGGGGTGGTGCGCATTGTATGGGTGTGTGTTACATTACATTCACTAGTGGGAGTGAGAAAAACATCACGGGGTGGTGCGCATTGTATGGGTGTGTGTTACATTACATTCACTAGTGGGAGTGAGAAAAACATCACGGGGTGGTGTGCATTGTATGGGTGTGTGTTACATTACATTCACTAGTGGGAGTGAGAAAAACATCACGGGGTGGTGCGCATTGTATGGGTGTGTGTTACATTACATGCACTAGTAGGAGTGAGAAAAACATCACGGGGTGGTGCGCATTGTATGGGTGTGTGTTACATTACATTCACTACGAGGAGTGAGAAAAACATCACGGGGTGGTGCGCACTGTATGGGTGTGTGTTACATTAGATTCACTAGTAGGAGTGAGAAAAACATCATGGGGTGGTGCGCATTGTATGGGTGTGTGTTACATTAGCTTCACTAGTAGGAGTGAGAAAAACATCACGGGGTGGTGCGCATTGTATGGGTGTGTGTTACATTACAGTCACTAGTAGGAGTGAGAAAAACATCAAGGGGTGGTGCGCATTGTATGGGTGTGTGTTACATTTCAGTCACTAGTAGGAGTGAGAAAAACATCACGGGGTGGTGCGCATTGTATGGGTGTGTGTTACATTACATTCACTAGTAGGAGTGAGAAAAACATCACGGGGTGGTGCGCATTTTATGGGTGTGTGTTACATTACATTCACTAGTAGGAGTGAGAAAAACATCACGGGGTGGTGTGCATTGTATGGGTGTGTGTTACATTACATTCACTAGTAGGAGTGAGAAAAACATCACGGGGTTGTGCGCATTGTATGGGTGTGTGTTACATTACATTCACTAGTAGGAGTGAGAAAAACATCACGGGGTGGTGCGCATTGTATGGGTGTGTGTTACATTACATGCACTAGTAGGAGTGAGAAAAACATCACGGGGTGGTGCACATTGTATGGGTGTGTGTTACATTACATTCACTACGAGGAGTGAGAAAAACTTCACGGGGTGGTGCGCATTGTATGGGTGTGTGTTACATTAGATTCACTAGTATGAGTGAGAAAAACATCACGGGGGGGTGCGCATTGTATGGGTGTGTGTTACATTAGATTCACTAGTAGGAGTGAGAAAAACATCACGGGGTGGTGCGCATTGTATGGGTGTGTGTTACATTAGATTCACTAGTAGGAGTGAGAAAAACATCACGGGGTGGTGCGCATTGTATGGGTGTGTGTTACATTACAGTCACTAGTAGGAGTGAGAAAAACATCACGGGGTGGTGCGCATTGTATGGGTGTGTATTACATTACATTCACTAGTAGGAGTGAGAAAAAAATCACGGGGTGGTGCGCATTGTATGGGTGTGTGTTACATTACATTCACTAGTAGGAGTGAGAAAAACATCACGGGGTGGTGCGCATTGTATGGGTGTGTGTTACATTATATTCACTAGTAGGAGTGAGAAAAACATCACGGGGAGGTGCGCATTGTATGGGTGTGTGTTACATTACATTCACTAGTAGGAGTGAGAAAAACATCACGGGGTGGTGCGCATTGTATGGATGTGTGTTACATTACATTCACTAGTAGGAGTGAGAAAAACATCACGGGGTGGTGCGCATTGTATGGGTGTGTGTTACATTACATTCACTAGTAGGAGTGAGAAAAACATCACGGGGTGGTGCGCATTGTATGGGTGTGTGTTACATTACATTCACTAGTAGGAGTGAGAAAAACATCACGGGGTGATGCGCATTGTATGGGTGTGTGTTACATTACATTCACTAGTAGAAGTGAGAAAAAAATCACGGGGTGGTGCGCATTGTATGGGTGTGTGTTACATTACATTCACTCATAGGAGTGAGAAAAACATCACGGGGTGGTGCGCATTGTATGGGTGTGTGTTACATTACATTCACTCGTAGGAGTGAGAAAAACATCACAGGGTGGTGCCCATTGTATGGGTGTGTGTTACATTACATTCACTCGTAGGAGTGAGAAAAACATCACGGGGTGGTGCGCATTGTATGGGTTTGTGTTACATTACATTCACTAGTAGGAGAGAGAAAAACATCACGGGGTGGTGCGCATTGTATGTGTGTGTGTTACATTACATACACTAGTAGGAGTGAGAAAAACATCACGGGGTGGTGCGCATTGTATGGGTGTGTGTTACATTACATTCACTAGTAGGAGTGAGAAAAACATCACGGGGTGGTGCGCATTGTATGGGTGTGTGTTACATTACATTCACTAGTAGGAGAGAGAAAAACATCACGGGGTGGTGCGCATTGTATGGGTGTGTGTTACATTACATTCACTAGTAGGAGTGAGAAAAACATCACGGGGTGGTGCGCATTGTATGGGTGTGTGTTACATTACATTCACTCGTAGGAGTGAGAAAAACATCACGGGGTGGTGCGCATTGTATGGGTGTGTGTTACATTACATTCACTAGTAGGAGTGACAAAAACATCACGGGGTGGTGCCCATTGTATGGGTGTGTGTTACATTACATTCACTAGTAGGAGTGAGGAAAACATCACGGGGTGGTGCGCATTGTATGGGTGTGTGTTACATTACATTCACTCGAAGGAGTGAGAAAAACATCACGGGGTGGTGCGCATTGTATGGGTGTGTGTTACATTTCATTCACTCGTAGGAGTGAGAAAAACATCACGGGGTGGTGCGCATTGTATGGGTGTGTGTTACATTACATTCACTCGTAGGAGTGAGAAAAACATCACGTGGTGGTGCGCATTGCATGGGTGTGTGTTACATTACATTCACTAGTAGGAGAGAGAAAAACATCACGGGGTGGTGCGCATTGTATGGGTGTGTGTTACATTACATTCACTAGTAGGAGTGAGAAAAACATCACGGGGTGGTGCGCATTGTATGGGTGTGTGTTACATTACATTCACTAGTAGGAGTGAGAAAAACATCACGGGGTGGTGCCCATTGTATGGGTGTGGGTTACATTACATTCACTAGTAGGAGTGAGGAAAACATCACGGGGTGGTGCGCATTGTATGGGTGTGTGTTACATTACATTCACTCGAAGGAGTGAGAAAAACATCACGGGGTGGTGCGCATTGTATGGGTGTGTGTTACATTACATTCACTCGTAGGAGTGAGAAAAACATCACGGGGTGGTGCGCATTGTATGGGTGTGTGTTACATTACATTCACTCGTAGGAGTGAGAAAAACATCACGGGGTGGTGCGCATTGTATGGGTGTGTGTTACATTACATTCACTAGTAGGAGAGAGAAAAACATCACGGGGTGGTGCGCATTGTATGGGTGTGTGTTACATTACATTCACTAGTAGGAGTGAGAAAAACATCACGGGGTGGTGCGCATTGTATGGGTGTGTGTTACATTACATTCACTAGTAGGAGTGAGAAAAACATCACGGGGTGGTGCGCATTGTATGGGTGTGTGTTACATGACATTCACCAGTAATAGTGAGAAAAACATCAGGGGGTGGTGCACATTTTATGGGTGTGTGTTACATTACATTCACTAGTAGGAGTGAGAAAAACATCACGGGGTGGTGCGCATTGTATGGGTGTGTGTTACATTACAGTCACTAGTAGGAGTGAGAAAAACATCACTGGGTGGTGCGCATTGTATGGGTGTGTATTACATTACATTCACTAGTAGGAGTGAGAAAAAAATCACGGGGTGGTGCGCATTGTATGGGTGTGTGTTACATTACATTCACTAGTAGGAGTGAGAAAAACATCACGGGGTGGTGCGCATTGTATGGGTGTGTGTTACATTATATTCACTAGTAGGAGTGAGAAAAACATCACGGGGAGGTGCGCATTGTATGGGTGTGTGTTACATTACATTCACTAGTAGGAGTGAGAAAAACATCACGGGGTGGTGCGCATTGTATGGATGTGTGTTACATTACATTCACTAGTAGGAGTGAGAAAAACATCACGGGGTGGTGCGCATTGTATGGGTGTGTGTTACATTACATTCACTAGTAGGAGTGAGAAAAACATCACGGGGTGGTGCGCATTGTATGGGTGTGTGTTACATTACATTCACTAGTAGGAGTGAGAAAAACATCACGGGGTTATGCGCATTGTATGGGTGTGTGTTACATTACATTCACTAGTAGAAGTGAGAAAAAAATCACGGGGTGGTGCGCATTGTATGGGTGTGTGTTACATTACATTCACTCATAGGAGTGAGAAAAACATCACGGGGTGGTGCGCATTGTATGGGTGTGTGTTACATTACATTCACTCGTAGGAGTGAGAAAAACATCACAGGGTGGTGCCCATTGTATGGGTGTGTGTTACATTACATTCACTAGTAGGAGTGAGAAAAACATCACGGGGTGGTGCGCATTGTATGGGTTTGTGTTACATTACATTCACTAGTAGGAGAGAGAAAAACATCACGGGGTGGTGCGCATTGTATGGGTGTGTGTTACATTACATACACTAGTAGGAGTGAGAAAAACATCACGGGGTGGTGCGCATTGTATGGGTGTGTGTTACATTACATTCACTAGTAGGAGTGAGAAAAACATCACGGGGTGGTGCGCATTGTATGGGTGTGTGTTACATTACATTCACTAGTAGGAGAGAGAAAAACATCACGGGGTGGTGCGCATTGTATGGGTGTGTGTTACATTACATTCACTAGTAGGAGTGAGAAAAACATCACGGGGTGGTGCGCATTGTATGGGTGTGTGTTACATTACATTCACTCGTAGGAGTGAGAAAAACATCACGGGGTGGTGCGCATTGTATGGGTGTGTGTTACATTACATTCACTAGTAGGAGTGAGAAAAACATCACGGGGTGGTGCCCATTGTATGGGTGTGTGTTACATTACATTCACTAGTAGGAGTGAGGAAAACATCACGGGGTGGTGCGCATTGTATGGGTGTGTGTTACATTACATTCACTCGAAGGAGTGAGAAAAACATCACGGGGTGGTGCGCATTGTATGGGTGTGTGTTACATTACATTCACTCATAGGAGTGAGAAAAACATCACGGGGTGGTGCGCATTGTATGGGTGTGTGTTACATTACATTCACTCGTAGGACTGAGAAAAACATCACGGGGTGGTGCGCATTGTATGGGTGTGTGTTACATTACATTCACTAGTAGGAGAGAGAAAAACATCACGGGGTGGTGCGCATTGTATGGGTGTGTGTTACATTACATTCACTAGTAGGAGTGAGAAAAACATCACGGGGTGGTGCGCATTGTATGGGTGTGTGTTACATTACATTCACTAGTGGGAGTGAGAAAAACATCACGGGGTGGTGCGCATTGTATGGGTGTGTGTTACATTACATTCACTAGTGGGAGTGAGAAAAACATCACGGGGTGGTGCGCATTGTATGGGTGTGTGTTACATTACATTCACTAGTGGGAGTGAGAAAAACATCACGGGGTGGTGCGCATTGTATGGGTGTGTGTTACATTACATTCACTAGTGGGAGTGAGAAAAACATCACGGGGTGGTGCGCATTGTATGGGTGTGTGTTACATTACATGCACTAGTAGGAGTGAGAAAAACATCACGGGGTGGTGCGCATTGTATGGGTGTGTGTTACATTACATTCACTACGAGGAGTGAGAAAAACATCACGGGGTGGTGCGCACTGTATGGGTGTGTGTTACATTAGATTCACTAGTAGGAGTGAGAAAAACATCATGGGGTGGTGCGCATTGTATGGGTGTGTGTTACATTAGCTTCACTAGTAGGAGTGAGAAAAACATCACGGGGTGGTGCGCATTGTATGGGTGTGTGTTACATTACAGTCACTAGTAGGAGTGAGAAAAACATCAAGGGGTGGTGTGCATTGTATGGGTGTGTGTTACATTTCAGTCACTAGTAGGAGTGAGAAAAACATCACGGGGTGGTGCGCATTGTATGGGTGTGTGTTACATTACATTCACTAGTAGGAGTGAGAAAAACATCACGGGGTGGTGCGCATTTTATGGGTGTGTGTTACATTACATTCACTAGTAGGAGTGAGAAAAACATCACGGGGTGGTGTGCATTGTATGGGTGTGTGTTACATTACATTCACTAGTAGGAGTGAGAAAAACATCACGGGGTTGTGCGCATTGTATGGGTGTGTGTTACATTACATTCACTAGTAGGAGTGAGAAAAACATCACGGGGTGGTGCGCATTGTATGGGTGTGTGTTACATTACATGCACTAGTAGGAGTGAGAAAAACATCACGGGGTGGTGCGCATTGTATGTGTGTGTGTTACATTACATTCACTACGAGGAGTGAGAAAAACATCACGGGGTGGTGCGCATTGTATGGGTGTGTGTTACATTAGATTCACTAGTATGAGTGAGAAAAACATCACGGGGGGGTGCGCATTGTATGGGTGTGTGTTACATTAGATTCACTAGTAGGAGTGAGAAAAACATCACGGGGTGGTGCGCATTGTATGGGTGTGTGTTACATTAGATTCACTAGTAGGAGTGAGAAAAACATCACGGGGTGGTGCGCATTGTATGGGTGTGTGTTACATTACAGTCACTAGTAGGAGTGAGAAAAACATCACGGGGTGGTGCGCATTGTATGGGTGTGTATTACATTACATTCACTAGTAGGAGTGAGAAAAAAATCACTGGGTGGTGCGCATTGTATGGGTGTGTGTTACATTACATTCACTAGTAGGAGTGAGAAAAACATCACGGGGTGGTGCGCATTGTATGGGTGTGTGTTACATTATATTCACTAGTAGGAGTGAGAAAAACATCACGGGGAGGTGCGCATTGTATGGGTGTGTGTTACATTACATTCACTAGTAGGAGTGAGAAAAACATCACGGGGTGGTGCTCATTGTATGGATGTGTGTTACATTACATTCACTAGTAGGAGTGAGAAAAACATCACGGGGTGGTGCGCATTGTATGGGTGTGTGTTACATTACATTCACTAGTAGGAGTGAGAAAAACATCACGGGGTGGTGCGCATTGTATGGGTGTGTGTTACATTACATTCACTAGTAGGAGTGAGAAAAACATCACGGGGTGATGCGCATTGTATGGGTGTGTGTTACATTACATTCACTAGTAGAAGTGAGAAAAAAATCACGGGGTGGTGCGCATTGTATGGGTGTGTGTTACATTACATTCACTCATAGGAGTGAGAAAAACATCACGGGGTGGTGCGCATTGTATGGGTGTGTGTTACATTACATTCACTCGTAGGAGTGAGAAAAACATCACAGGGTGGTGCCCATTGTATGGGTGTGTGTTACATTACATTCACTCGTAGGAGTGAGAAAAACATCACGGGGTGGTGCGCATTGTATGGGTTTGTGTTACATTACATTCACTAGTAGGAGAGAGAAACACATCACGGGGTGGTGCGCATTGTATGGGTGTGTGTTACATTACATACAGTAGTAGGAGTGAGAAAAACATCACGGGGTGGTGCGCATTGTATGGGTGTGTGTTACATTACATTCACTAGTAGGAGTGAGAAAAACATCACGGGGTGGTGCGCATTGTATGGGTGTGTGTTACATTACATTCACTAGTAGGAGAGAGAAAAACATCACGGGGTGGTGCGCATTGTATGGGTGTGTGTTACATTACATTCACTAGTAGGAGTGAGAAAAACATCACGGGGTGGTGCGCATTGTATGGGTGTGTGTTACATTACATTCACTCGTAGGAGTGAGAAAAACATCACGGGGTGGTGCGCATTGTATGGGTGTGTGTTACATTACATTCACTAGTAGGAGTGAGAAAAACATCACGGGGTGGTGCCCATTGTATGGGTGTGTGTTACATTACATTCACTAGTAGGAGTGAGGAAAACATCACGGGGTGGTGCGCATTGTATGGGTGTGTGTTACATTACATTCACTCGAAGGAGTGAGAAAAACATCACGGGGTGGTGCGCATTGTATGGGTGTGTGTTACATTTCATTCACTCGTAGGAGTGAGAAAAACATCACGGGGTGGTGCGCATTGTATGGGTGTGTGTTACATTACATTCACTCGTAGGAGTGAGAAAAACATCACGTGGTGGTGCGCATTGTATGGGTGTGTGTTACATTACATTCACTAGTAGGAGAGAGAAAAACATCACGGGGTGGTGCGCATTGTATGGGTGTGTGTTACATTACATTCACTAGTAGGAGTGAGAAAAACATCACGGGGTGGTGCGCATTGTATGGGTGTGTGTTACATTACATTCACTAGTAGGAGTGAGAAAAACATCACGGGGTGGTGCCCATTGTATGGGTGTGGGTTACATTACATTCACTACTAGGAGTGAGGAAAACATCACGGGGTGGTGCGCATTGTATGGGTGTGTGTTACATTACATTCACTCGAAGGAGTGAGAAAAACATCACGGGGTGGTGCGCATTGTATGGGTGTGTGTTACATTACATTCACTCGTAGGAGTGAGAAAAACATCACGGGGTGGTGCGCATTGTATGGGTGTGTGTTACATTACATTCACTCGTAGGAGTGAGAAAAACATCACGGGGTGGTGCGCATTGTATGGGTGTGTGTTACATTACATTCACTAGTAGGAGAGAGAAAAACATCACGGGGTGGTGCGCATTGTATGGGTGTGTGTTACATTACATTCACTAGTAGGAGTGAGAAAAACATCACGGGGTGGTGCGCATTGTATGGGTGTGTGTTACATTACATTCACTAGTAGGAGTGAGAAAAACATCACGGGGTGGTGCGCATTGTATGGGTGTGTGTTACATTACATTCAATAGTAGGAGTGAGAAAAACATCAGGGGGTGGTGCACATTTTATGGGTGTGTGTTACATTACATTCACTAGTAGGAGTGAGAAAAACATCACGGGGTGGTGCGCATTGTATGGGTGTGTGTTACATTACAGTCACTAGTAGGAGTGAGAAAAAAATCACGGGGTGGTGCGCATTGTATGGGTGTGTGTTACATTACATTCACTAGTAGGAGTGAGAAAAACATCACGGGGTGGTGCCCATTGTATGGGTGTGTGTTACATTACATTCACTAGTAGGAGTGAGGAAAACATCACGGGGTGGTGCGCATTGTATGGGTGTGTGTTACATTACATTCACTCGAAGGAGTGAGAAAAACATCACGGGGTGGTGCGCATTGTATGGGTGTGTGTTACATTACATTCACTCGTAGGAGTGAGAAAAACATCACGGGGTGGTGCGCATTGTATGGGTGTGTGTTACATTACATTCACTCGTAGGAGTGAGAAAAACATCACGGGGTGGTGCGCATTGTATGGGTGTGTGTTACATTACATTCACTAGTAGGAGAGAGAAAAACATCACGGGGTGGTGCGCATTGTATGGGTGTGTGTTACATTACATTCACTAGTAGGAGTGAGAAAAACATCACGGGGTTATGCGCATTGTATGGGTGTGTGTTACATTACATTCACTAGTAGAAGTGAGAAAAAAATCACGGGGTGGTGCGCATTGTATGGGTGTGTGTTACATTACATTCACTCATAGGAGTGAGAAAAACATCACGGGGTGGTGCGCATTGTATGGGTGTGTGTTACATTACATTGACTCTTAGGAGTGAGAAAAACATCACAGGGTGGTGCCCATTGTATGGGTGTGTGTTACATTACATTCACTAGTAGGAGTGAGAAAAACATCACGGGGTGGTGCGCATTGTATGGGTTTGTGTTACATTACATTCACTAGTAGGAGAGAGAAAAACATCACGGGGTGGTGCGCATTGTATGGGTGTGTGTTACATTACATACACTAGTAGGAGTGAGAAAAACATCACGGGGTGGTGCGCATTGTATGGGTGTGTGTTACATTACATTCACTAGTAGGAGTGAGAAAAACATCACGGGGTGGTGCGCATTGTATGGGTGTGTGTTACATTACATTCACTAGTAGGAGAGAGAAAAACATCACGGGGTGGTGCGCATTGTATGGGTGTGTGTTACATTACATTCACTAGTAGGAGTGAGAAAAACATCACGGGGTGGTGCGCATTGTATGGGTGTGTGTTACATTACATTCACTCGTAGGAGTGAGAAAAACATCACGGGGTGGTGCGCATTGTATGGGTGTGTGTTACATTACATTCACTAGTAGGAGTGAGAAAAACATCACGGGGTGGTGCCCATTGTATGGGTGTGTGTTACATTACATTCACTAGTAGGAGTGAGGAAAACATCACGGGGTGGTGCGCATTGTATCGGTGTGTGTTACATTACATTCACTCGAAGGAGTGAGAAAAACATCACGGGGTGGTGCGCATTGTATGGGTGTGTGTTACATTACATTCACTCGTAGGAGTGAGAAAAACATCACGGGGTGGTGCGCATTGTATGGGTGTGTGTTACATTACATTCACTCGTAGGACTGAGAAAAACATCACGGGGTGGTGCGCATTGTATGGGTGTGTGTTACATTACATTCACTAGTAGGAGAGAGAAAAACATCACGGGGTGGTGCGCATTGTATGAGTGTGTGTTACATTACATTCACTAGTAGGAGTGAGAAAAACATCACGGGGTGGTGCGCATTGTATGGGTGTGTGTTACATTACATTCACTAGTAGGAGTGAGAAAAACATCACGGGGTGGTGCCCATTGTATGGGTGTGTGTTACATTACATTCACTAGTAGGAGTGAGGAAAACATCACGGGGTGGTGCGCATTGTATGGGTGTGTGTTACATTACATTCACTCGAAGGAGTGAGAAAAACATCACGGGGTGGTGCGCATTGTATGAGTGTGTGTTACATTACATTCACTCGTAGGAGTGAGAAAAACATCACGGGGTGGTGCGCATTGTATGGGTGTGTGTTACATTACATTCACTCGTAGGAGTGAGAAAAACATCACGGGGTGGTGCGCATTGTATGGGTGTGTGTTACATTACATTCACTAGTAGGAGAGAGAAAAACATCACGGGGTGGTGCGCATTGTATGGGTGTGTGTTACATTACATTCACTAGTAGGAGTGAGAAAAACATCACGGGGTGGTGCGCATTGTATGGGTGTGTGTTACATTACATTCACTAGTAGGAGTGAGAAAAACATCACGGGGTGGTGCGCATTGTATGGGTGTGTGCTACATGACATTCACCAGTAATAGTGAGAAAAACATCAGGGGGTGGTGCACATTTTATGGGTGTGTGTTACATTACATTCACTAGTAGGAGTGAGAAAAACATCACGGGGTGGTGCGCATTGTATGGGTGTGTGTTACATTACATTCACTAGTAGGAGTGAGAAAAACATCACGGGGTGTTGCGCATTGTATGGATGTGTGTTACATTACATTCACTCGTAGGAGTGAGAAAAACATCACAGGGTGGTGCCCATTGTATGGGTGTGTGTTACATTACATTCACTCGTAGGAGTGAGAAAAACATCACGGGGTGGTGCGCATTGTATGGGTTTGTGTTACATTACATTCACTAGTAGGAGAGAGAAAAACATCACGGGGTGGTGCGCATTGTATGGGTGTGTGTTACATTACATACACTAGTAGGAGTGAGAAAAACATCACGGGGTGGTGCGCATTGTATGGGTGTGTGTTACATTACATTCACTAGTAGGAGTGAGAAAAACATCAAGGGGTGGTGCGCATTGTATGGGTGTGTGTTACATTACATTCACTAGTAGGAGAGAGAAAAACATCACGGGGTGGTGCGCATTGTATGGGTGTGTGTTACATTACATTCACTAGTAGGAGTGAGAAAAACATCACGGGGTGGTGCGCATTGTATGGGTGTGTGTTACATTACATTCACTCGTAGGAGTGAGAAAAACATCACGGGGTGGTGCGCATTGTATGGGTGTGTGTTACATTACATTCACTAGTAGGAGTGAGAAAAACATCACGGGGTGGTGCCCATTGTATGGGTGTGTGTTACATTACATTCACTAGTAGGAGTGAGGAAAACATCACGGGGTGGTGCGCATTGTATGGGTGTGTGTTACATTACATTCACTCGAAGGAGTGAGAAAAACATCACGGGGTGGTGCGCATTGTATGGGTGTGTGTTACATTACATTCACACGTAGGAGTGAGAAAAACATCACGGGGTGGTGCGCATTGTATGGGTGTGTGTTACATTACATTCACTCGTAGGAGTGAGAAAAACATCACGGGGTGGTGCGCATTGTATGGGTGTGTGTTACATTACATTCACTAGTAGGAGAGAGAAACACATCACGGGGTGGTGCGCATTGTATGGGTGTGTGTTACATTACATACAGTAGTAGGAGTGAGAAAAACATCACGGGGTGGTGCGCATTGTATGGGTGTGTGTTACATTACATTCACTAGTAGGAGTGAGAAAAACATCACGGGGTGGTGCGCATTGTATGGGTGTGTGTTACATTACATTCACTAGTAGGAGAGAGAAAAACATCACGGGGTGGTGCGCATTGTATGGGTGTGTGTTACATTACATTCACTAGTAGGAGTGAGAAAAACATCACGGGGTGGTGCGCATTGTATGGGTGTGTGTTACATTACATTCTCTCGTAGGAGTGAGAAAAACATCACGGGGTGGTGCGCATTGTATGGGTGTGTGTTACATTACATTCACTAGTAGGAGTGAGAAAAACATCACGGGGTGGTGCCCATTGTATGGGTGTGTGTTACATTACATTCACTAGTAGGAGTGAGGAAAACATCACGGGGTGGTGCGCATTGTATGGGTGTGTGTTACATTACATTCACTCGAAGGAGTGAGAAAAACATCACGGGGTGGTGCGCATTGTATGGGTGTGTGTTACATTTCATTCACTCGTAGGAGTGAGAAAAACATCACGGGGTGGTGCGCATTGTATGGGTGTGTGTTACATTACATTCACTCGTAGGAGTGAGAAAAACATCACGTGGTGGTGCGCATTGTATGGGTGTGTGTTACATTACATTCACTAGTAGGAGAGAGAAAAACATCACGGGGTGGTGCGCATTGTATGGGTGTGTGTTACATTACATTCACTATTAGGAGTGAGAAAAACATCACGGGGTGGTGCGCATTGTATGGGTGTGTGTTACATTACATTCACTAGTAGGAGTGAGAAAAACATCACGGGGTGGTGCCCATTGTATGGGTGTGGGTTACATTACATTCACTAGTAGGAGTGAGGAAAACATCACGGGGTGGTGCGCATTGTATGGGTGTGTGTTACATTACATTCACTCGAAGGAGTGAGAAAAACATCACGGGGTGGTGCGCATTGTATGGGTGTGTGTTACATTACATTCACTCGTAGGAGTGAGAAAAACATCACGGGGTGGTGCGCATTGTATGGGTGTGTGTTACATTACATTCACTCGTAGGAGTGAGAAAAACATCACGGGGTGGTGCGCATTGTATGGGTGTGTGTTACATTACATTCACTAGTAGGAGAGAGAAAAACATCACGGGGTGGTGCGCATTGTATGGGTGTGTGTTACATTACATTCACTAGTAGGAGTGAGAAAAACATCACGGGGTGGTGCGCATTGTATGGGTGTGTGTTACATTACATTCACTAGTAGGAGTGAGAAAAACATCACGGGGTGGTGCGCATTGTATGGGTGTGTGTTACATGACATTCACCAGTAATAGTGAGAAAAACATCAGGGGGTGGTGCACATTTTATGGGTGTGTGTTACATTACATTCACTAGTAGGAGTGAGAAAAACATCACGGGGTGGTGCGCATTGTATGGGTGTGTGTTACATTACAGTCACTAGTAGGAGTGAGAAAAACATCACGGGGTGGTGCGCATTGTATGGGTGTGTGTTACATTACATTCACTAGTAGGAGTGAGAAAAACATCACGGGGTGGTGCCCATTGTATGGGTGTGTGTTACATTACATTCACTAGTAGGAGTGAGGAAAACATCACGGGGTGGTGCGCATTGTATGGGTGTGTGTTACATTACATTCACTCGAAGGAGTGAGAAAAACATCACGGGGTGGTGCGCATTGTATGGGTGTGTGTTACATTACATTCACTCGTAGGAGTGAGAAAAACATCACGGGGTGGTGCGCATTGTATGGGTGTGTGTTACATTACATTCACTCGTAGGAGTGAGAAAAACATCACGGGGTGGTGCGCATTGTATGGCTGTGTGTTACATTACATTCACTAGTAGGAGAGAGAAAAACATCACGGGGTGGTGCGCATTGTATGGGTGTGTGTTACATTACATTCACTAGTAGGAGTGAGAAAAACATCACGGGGTTATGCGCATTGTATGGGTGTGTGTTACATTACATTCACTAGTAGAAGTGAGAAAAAAATCACGGGGTGGTGCGCATTGTATGGGTGTGTGTTACATTACATTCACTCATAGGAGTGAGAAAAACATCACGGGGTGGTGCGCATTGTATGGGTGTGTGTTACATTACATTGACTCTTAGGAGTGAGAAAAACATCACAGGGTGGTGCCCATTGTATGGGTGTGTGTTACATTACATTCACTAGTAGGAGTGAGAAAAACATCACGGGGTGGTGCGCATTGTATGGGTTTGTGTTACATTACATTCACTAGTAGGAGAGAGAAAAACATCACGGGGTGGTGCGCATTGTATGGGTGTGTGTTACATTACATACACTAGTAGGAGTGAGAAAAACATCACGGGGTGGTGCGCATTGTATGGGTGTGTGTTACATTACATTCACTAGTAGGAGTGAGAAAAACATCACGGGGTGGTGCGCATTGTATGGGTGTGTGTTACATTACATTCACTAGTAGGAGAGAGAAAAACATCACGGGGTGGTGCGCATTGTATGGGTGTGTGTTACATTACATTCACTAGTAGGAGTGAGAAAAACATCACGGGGTGGTGCGCATTGTATGGGTGTGTGTTACATTACATTCACTCGTAGGAGTGAGAAAAACATCACGGGGTGGTGCGCATTGTATGGGTGTGTGTTACATTACATTCACTAGTAGGAGTGAGAAAAACATCACGGGGTGGTGCCCATTGTATGGGTGTGTGTTACATTACATTCACTAGTAGGAGTGAGGAAAACATCACGGGGTGGTGCGCATTGTATGGGTGTGTGTTACATTACATTCACTCGAAGGAGTGAGAAAAACATCACGGGGTGGTGCGCATTGTATGGGTGTGTGTTACATTACATTCACTCGTAGGAGTGAGAAAAACATCACGGGGTGGTGCGCATTGTATGGGTGTGTGTTACATTACATTCACTCGTAGGACTGAGAAAAACATCACGGGGTGGTGCGCATTGTATGGGTGTGTGTTACATTACATTCACTAGTAGGAGAGAGAAAAACATCACGGGGTGGTGCGCATTGTATGAGTGTGTGTTACATTACATTCACTAGTAGGAGTGAGAAAAACATCACGGGGTGGTGCGCATTGTATGGGTGTGTGTTACATTACATTCACTAGTAGGAGTGAGAAAAACATCACGGGGTGGTGCCCATTGTATGGGTGTGTGTTACATTACATTCACTAGTAGGAGTGAGGAAAACATCACGGGGTGGTGCGCATTGTATGGGTGTGTGTTACATTACATTCACTCGAAGGAGTGAGAAAAACATCACGGGGTGGTGCGCATTGTATGAGTGTGTGTTACATTACATTCACTCGTAGGAGTGAGAAAAACATCACGGGGTGGTGCGCATTGTATGGGTGTGTGTTACATTACATTCACTCGTAGGAGTGAGAAAAACATCACGGGGTGGTGCGCATTGTATGGGTGTGTGTTACATTACATTCACTAGTAGGAGAGAGAAAAACATCACGGGGTGGTGCGCATTGTATGGGTGTGTGTTACATTACATTCACTAGTAGGAGTGAGAAAAACATCACGGGGTGGTGCGCATTGTATGGGTGTGTGTTACATTACATTCACTAGTAGGAGTGAGAAAAACATCACGGGGTGGTGCGCATTGTATGGGTGTGTGTTACATGACATTCACCAGTAATAGTGAGAAAAACATCAGGGGGTGGTGCACATTTTATGGGTGTGTGTTACATTACATTCACTAGTAGGAGTGAGAAAAACATCACGGGGTGGTGCGCATTGTATGGGTGTGTGTTACATTACATTCACTAGTAGGAGTGAGAAAAACATCACGGGGTGGTGCGCATTGTATGGATGTGTGTTACATTACATTCACTCGTAGGAGTGAGAAAAACATCACAGGGTGGTGCCCATTGTATGGGTGTGTGTTACATTACATTCACTCGTAGGAGTGAGAAAAACATCACGGGGTGGTGCGCATTGTATGGGTTTGTGTTACATTACATTCACTAGTAGGAGAGAGAAAAACATCACGGGGTGGTGCGCATTGTATGGGTGTGTGTTACATTACATACACTAGTAGGAGTGAGAAAAACATCACGGGGTGGTGCGCATTGTATGGGTGTGTGTTACATTACATTCACTAGTAGGAGTGAGAAAAACATCAAGGGGTGGTGCGCATTGTATGGGTGTGTGTTACATTACATTCACTAGTAGGAGAGAGAAAAACATCACGGGGTGGTGCGCATTGTATGGGTGTGTGTTACATTACATTCACTAGTAGGAGTGAGAAAAACATCACGGGGTGGTGCGCATTGTATGGGTGTGTGTTACATTACATTCACTCGTAGGAGTGAGAAAAACATCACGGGGTGGTGCGCATTGTATGGGTGTGTGTTACATTACATTCACTAGTAGGAGTGAGAAAAACATCACGGGGTGGTGCCCATTGTATGGGTGTGTGTTACATTACATTCACTAGTAGGAGTGAGGAAAACATCACGGGGTGGTGCGCATTGTATGGGTGTGTGTTACATTACATTCACTCGAAGGAGTGAGAAAAACATCACGGGGTGGTGCGCATTGTATGGGTGTGTGTTACATTACATTCACACGTAGGAGTGAGAAAAACATCACGGGGTGGTGCGCATTGTATGGGTGTGTGTTACATTACATTCACTCGTAGGAGTGAGAAAAACATCACGGGGTGGTGCGCATTGTATGGGTGTGTGTTACATTACATTCACTAGTAGGAGAGAGAAAAACATCACGGGGTGGTGCGCATTGTATGGGTGTGTGTTACATTACATTCACTAGTAGGAGTGAGAAAAACATCACGGGGTGGTGCGCATTGTATGGGTGTGTGTTACATGACATTCACCAGTAATAGTGAGAAAAACATCAGGGGGTGGTGCACATTTTATGGGTGTGTGTTACATTACATTCACTAGTAGGAGTGAGAAAAACATCACGGGGTGGTGCGCGTTGTATGGGTGTGTGTTACATTACAGTCACTAGTAGGAGTGAGAAAAACATCACGGGGTGGTGCGCATTGTATGGGTTTGTGTTACATTACATTCACTAGTAGGAGAGAGAAAAACATCACGGGGTGGTGCGCATTGTATGGGTGTGTGTTACATTACATACACTAGTAGGAGTGAGAAAAACATCACGGGGTGGTGCGCATTGTATGGGTGTGTGTTACATTAAATTCACTCGTAGGAGTGAGAAAAACATCACAGGGTGGTGCCCATTGTATGGGTGTGTGTTACATTACATTCACTCGTAGGAGTGAGAAAAACATCACGGGGTGGTGCGCATTGTATGGGTTTGTGTTACATTACATTCACTAGTAGGAGAGAGAAAAACATCACGGGGTGATGCGCATTGTATGGGTGTGTGTTACATTACATTCACTAGTAGAAGTGAGAAAAAAATCACGGGGTGGTGCGCATTGTATGGGTGTGTGTTACATTACATTCACTCATAGGAGTGAGAAAAACATCACGGGGTGGTGCGCATTGTATGGGTGTGTGTTACATTACATTCACTCGTAGGAGTGAGAAAAACATCACGGGGTGGTGCGCATTGTATGGGTTTGTGTTACATTACATTCACTAGTAGGAGAGAGAAAAACATCACGGGGTGGTGCGCATTGTATGGGTGTGTGTTACATTACATACACTAGTAGGAGTGAGAAAAACATCACGGGGTGGTGCGCATTGTATGGGTGTGTGTTACATTACATTCACTAGTAGGAGTGAGAAAAACATCACGGGGTGGTGGGCATTGTATGGGTGTGTGTTACATTACATTCACTAGTACGAGAGAGAAAAACATCACGGGGTGGTGCGCATTGTATGGGTGTGTGTTACATTACATTCACTAGTAGGAGTGAGAAAAACATCACGGGGTGGTGCGCATTGTATGGGTGTGTGTTACATTACATTCACTCGTAGGAGTGAGAAAAACATCACGGGGTGGTGCGCATTGTATGGGTGTGTGTTACATTACATTCACTAGTAGGAGTGAGAAAAACATCATGGGGTGGTGCCCATTGTATGCGTGTGTGTTACATTACATTCACTAGTAGGAGTGAGGAAAACATCACGGGGTGGTGCGCATTGTATGGGTGTGTGTTACATTACATTCACTCGAAGGAGTGAGAAAAACATCACGGGGTGGTGCGCATTGTATGGGTGTGTGTTACATTACATTCACTCGTAGGAGTGAGAAAAACATCACGGGGTGGTGCGCATTGTATGGGTGTGTGTTACATTACATTCACTCGTAGGAGTGAGAAAAACATCACGGGGTGGTGCGCATTGTATGGGTGTGTGTTACATTACATTCACTAGTAGGAGAGAGAAAAACATCACGGGGTGGTGCGCATTGTATGGGTGTGTGTACATTACATTCACTAGTAGGAGTGAGAAAAACATCACGGTGTGGTGCGCATTGTATGGGTGTGTGTTACATTACATTCACTAGTAGCAGTGAGAAAAACATCACGGGGTGGTGCCCATTGTATGGGTGTGTGTTACAATACATTCACTAGTAGGAGTGAGGAAAACATCACGGGGTGGTGCGCATTGTATGGGTGTGTGTTACATTACATTCACTAGTAGGAGTGAGAAAAACATCACGGGGTGGTGCGCATTGTATGGGTGTGTGTTACATTACATTCACTAGTAGGAGTGAGAAAAACATCACGGGGTGGTGCCCATTGTATGGGTGTGTGTTACATTACATTCACTAGTAGGAGTGAGGAAAACATCACGGGGTGGTGCGCATTGTATGGGTGTGTGTTACATTACATTCACTCGAAGGAGTGAGAAAAACATCACGGGGTGGTGCGCATTGTATGGGTGTGTGTTACATTACATTCACTCGTAGGAGTGAGAAAAACATCACGGGGTGGTGCGCATTGTATGGGTGTGTGTTACATTACATTCACTCGTAGGAGTGAGAAAAACATCACGGGGTGGTGCACATTTTATGGGTGTGTGTTACATTACATTCACTAGTAGGAGTGAGAAAAACATCACGGGGTGGTGCGCATTGTATGGGTGTGTGTTACATTACATTCACTAGTAGGAGTGAGAAAAACATCACGGGGTGGTGCGCATTGTATGGATGTGTGTTACATTACATCCACTAGTAGGAGTGAGAAAAACATCACGGGGTGGTGCGCATTGTATGGGTGTGTGTTACATTACATTCACTAGTAGGAGTGAGAAAAACATCACGGGGTGGTGCGCATTGTATGGGTGTGTGTTACATTACATTCACTAGTAGGAGTGAGAAAAACATCACGGGGTGATGCGCATTGTATGGGTGTGTGTTACATTACATTCACTAGTAGAAGTGAGAAAAAAATCACGGGGTGGTGCGCATTGTATGGGTGTGTGTTACATTACATTCACTCATAGGAGTGAGAAAAACATCACGGGGTGGTGCGCATTGTATGGGTGTGTGTTACATTACATTCACTCGTAGGAGTGAGAAAAACATCACAGGGTGGTGCCCATTGTATGGGTGTGTGTTACATTACATTCACTCGTAGGAGTGAGAAAAACATCACGAGGTGGTGCGCATTGTATGGGTTTGTGTTACATTACATTCACTAGAAGGAGAGAGAAAAACATCAAGGGGTGGTGCGCATTGTATGGGTGTGTGTTACATTACATACACTAGTAGGAGTGAGAAAAACATCACGGGGTGGTGCGCATTGTATGGGTGTGTGTTACATTACATTCACTAGTAGGAGTGAGAAAAACATCACGGGGTGGTGCGCATTGTATGGGTGTGTGTTACATTACATTCACTAGTAGGAGAGAGAAAAACATCACGGGGTGGTGCGCATTGTATGGGTGTGTGTTACATTACATTCACTAGTAGGAGTGAGAAAAACATCACGGGGTGGTGCGCATTGTATGGGTGTGTGTTACATTACATTCACTCGTAGGAGTGAGAAAAACATCACGGGGTGGTGCGCATTGTATGGGTGTGTGTTACATTACATTCACTAGTAGTAGTGAGAAAAACATCACGGGGTGGTGCCCATTGTATGGGTGTGTGTTACATTACATTCATTAGTAGGAGTGAGGAAAACATCACGGGGTGGTGCGCATTGTATGGGTGTGTGTTACATTACATTCACTCGAAGGAGTGAGAAAAACATCACGGGGTGGTGCGCATTGTATGGGTGTGTGTTACATTACATTCACTCGTAGGAGTGAGAAAAACATCACGGGGTGGTGCGCATTGTATGGGTGTGTGTTACATTACATTCACTCGTAGGAGTGAGAAAAACATCACGGGGTGGTGCGCATTGTATGGGTGTGTGTTACATTACATTCACTAGTAGGAGAGAGAAAAACATCACGGGGTGGTGCGCATTGTATGGGTGTGTGTTACATTACATTCACTAGTAGGAGTGAGAAAAACATCACGGGGTGGTGCGCATTGTATGGGTGTGTGTTACATTACATTCACTAGTAGGAGTGAGAAAAACATCACGGGGTGGTGCCCATTGTATGGGTGTGTGTTACATTACATTCACTAGTAGGAGTGAGGAAAACATCACGGGGTGGTGCGCATTGTATGGTTGTGTGTTACATTACATTCACTCGAAGGAGTGAGAAAAACATCACGGGGTGGTGCGCATTGTATGGGTGTGTGTTACATTACATTCACTCGTAGGAGTGAGAAAAACATCACGGGGTGGTGCGCATTGTATGGGTGTGTGTTACATTACATTCACTCGTAGGAGTGAGAAAAACATCACGGGGTGGTGCGCATTGTATGGGTGTGTGTTACATTACATTCACTAGTAGGAGAGAGAAAAACATCATGGGGTGGTGCGCATTGTATGGGTGTGTGTTACATTACATTCACTAGTAGGAGTGAGAAAAACATCACGGGGTGGTGCGCATTGTATGGGTGTGTGTTACATTACATTCACTAGTAGGAGTGAGAAAAACATCACGGGGTGGTGCGCATTGTATGGGTGTGTGTTACATGACATTCACCAGTAATAGTGAGAAAAACATCAGGGGGTGGTGCACATTTTATGGGTGTGTGTTACATTACATTCACTAGTAGGAGTGAGAAAAACATCACGGGGTGGTGCGCATTGTATGGGTGTGTGTTACATTACATTCACTAGTAGGAGTGAGAAAAACATCACGGGGTGGTGCGCATTGTATGGGTGTGTGTTACATTACATTCACTAGTAGGAGTGAGAAAAACATCACGGGGTGGTGCGCATTGTATGGGTGTGTGTTACATTACATTCACTAGTAAGAGTGAGAAAAACATCACGGGGTGGTGCGCATTGTATGGGTGTGTGTTACATTACATTCACTAGTAGGAGTGAGAAAAACATCACGGGGTGGTGCGCATTGTATGGGTGTGTGTTACATTACATGCACTAGTAGGAGTGAGAAAAACATCACGGGGTGGTGCGCATTGTATGGGTGTGTGTTACATTACATTCACTACGAGGAGTGAGAGAAACATAACGGGGTGGTGCGCATTGTATGGGTGTGTGTTACATTACATTCACTAGTAGGAGTGAGAACTACATCACGGGGGGGTGCGCATTTTATGGGTGTGTGTTACATTACATTCACTAGTAGGAGTGAGAAAAACATCACGGGGTGGTGCTCATTGTATGGGTGTGTGTTATATTACATTCACTAGTAGGAGTGAAAAAAACATCACCGGGTGGTGCGCATTGTATGGGTGTGTGTTACATTACATTCACTAGTAGGAGTGAGAAAAACATCACGGGGTGGTGCGCATTGTATGGGTGTGTGTTACATTACATTCACTAGTAGGAGAGAGAAAAACATCACGGGGTGGTGCGCATTGTATGGGTGTGTGTTACATTACATTCACTAGTAGGAGTGAGAAAAACATCACGGGGTGGTGCGCATTGTATGGCTGTGTGTTACATTACATTCACTAGTGGGAGTGAGAAAAACATCACGGGGTGGTGCGCATTGTATGGGTGTGTGTTACATTACATTCACTCGTAGGAGTGAGAAAAACATCACCGGGTGGTGCGCATTGTATGCGTGTGTGTTACATTACATTCACTAGTAGGAGTGAGAAAAACATCACGGGGTGGTGCGCATTGTATGGGTGTGTGTTACATTACATTCAGTAGTAGGAGTGAGAAAAACAACACGGGGTGGTGCGCATTGTATGGGTGTGTGTTACATTACATTCACTAGTAGGAGTGAGAAAAACATCACGGGGTGGTGCGCATTGTATGGGTGTGTGTTACATTACATTCATTAGTAGGAGTGTGAAAAACATCACGGGGTGGTGCGCATTGTATGGGTGTGTGTTACATTACATTCACTAGTAGGAGTGAGAAAAACATCACGGGGTCGTGCGCATTGTATGGGTGTGTGTTACATTAGATTCACTAGTAGGAGTGAGAAAAACATCACGGTGTGGTGCGCATTGTATGGGTGTGTGTTACATTACATTCACTAGTAGGAGTGAGAAAAACATCACGGGGTGGTGCGCATTGTATGGGTGTGTGTTACATTACATTCAATAGTAGGAGTGAGAAAAACATCACGGGTGGTGCGCATTGTATGGGTGTGTGTTACATTAGATTCACTAGTAGGAGTGAGAAAAACATCACGGGGTGGTGCGCATTGTATGGGTGTGTGTTACATTACATTCACTAGTAGGAGTGAGAAAAACATGACAGGGTGGTGCGCATTGTATGGGTGTGTGTTACATTACATTCACTAGTAGGAGAGAGAAAAACATCACGGGGTGGTGCGCATTGTATGGGTGTGTGTTACATTACATTCACTAGTAGGAGTGAGAAAAACATCACGGGGTGGTGCGCATTGTATGGGTGTGTGTTACATTACATTCACTAGTAGGAGTGAGAAAAACATCACGGGGTGGTGCGCATTGTATGGGTGTGTGTTACATTACATTCACTAATAGGAGAGAGAAAAACATCAAGGGGTGGTGCGCATTGTATGGGTGTGTGTTACATTACATTCACTAGTAGGAGTGAGAAAAACATCACGGGGTGGTGCGCATTGTATGGGTGTGTGTTACATTACATTCACTAGTGGGAGTGAGAAAAACATCACGGGGTGGTGCGCATTGTATGGGTGTGTGTTACATTATATTCACTCGTAGGAGTGAGAAAAACATCACGGGGTGGTGAGCATTGTATGGGTGTGTGTTACATTACATTCACTAGTAGGAGTGAGAAAAACATCACGGGGTGGTGCGAATTGTATGGGTATGTGTTACATTACATTCACTAGTAGGAGTGAGAAAAACATCACGGGGTGGTGCGCATTGTATGGGTGTGTGTTACATTACATTCACTAGTAGGAGTGAGAAAAACATCACGGGGTGGTGCGCATTGTATGGGTGTGTGTTACATGACATTCACCAGTAATAGTGAGAAAAACATCACGGGGTGGTGCGCATTGAATGGGTGTGTGTTACATTACATTCACTAGTAGGAGTGAGAAAAACATCACGGGGTGGTGCGCATTGTATGGGTGTGTGTTACATTACATGCACTAGTAGGAGTGAGAAAAACATCACGGTGTGGTGCGCATTGTATGGGTGTGTGTTACATTACATTCACTACGAGTAGTGAGAAAAACATAACGGGGTGGTGCGCATTGTATGGGTGTGTGTTACATTACATTCACTAGTAGGAGTGAGAAATACATCACGGGGTTGTGCGCATTTTATGGGTGTGTGTTACATTACATTCACTAGTAGGAGTGAGAAAAACATCACGAGGTGGTGCTCATTGTATGGGTGTGTGTTACATTACATTCACTCGTAGGAGTGAGAAAAACATCATCGGGTGGTGCGCATTGTATGCGTGTGTGTTACATTACATTCACTAGTAGGAGTGAGAAAAACATCACGGGGTGGTGCGCATTGTATGGGTGTGTTTTACATTACATTCAGTAGTAGGAGTGAGAAAAACATCACGGGGTGGTGCGCATTGTATGGGTGTGTGTTACATTACATTCACTAGTAGGAGTAAGAAAAACATCATGGGGTGGTGCGCATTGTATGGGTGTGTGTTACATTACATTCATTAGTAGGAGTGTGAAAAACATCACGGGGTGGTGCGCATTGTATGGGTGTGTGTTACATTACATTCACTAGTAGGAGTGAGAAAAACATCACGGGGTGGTGCACATTGTATGGGTGTGTGTTACATTACATTCACTAGTAGGAGTGAGAAAAACATCACGGGGTGGTGCGCATTGTATGGGTGTGTGTTACATTACATTCACTAGTAGGAGTGAGAAAAACATCACGGGGTGGTGCGCATTGTATGGGTGTGTGTTACATTACATTCACTAGTAGGAGTGAGAAAAACATCACGGGTGGTGCGCATTGTATGGGTGTGTGTTACATTAGATTCACTAGTAGGAGTGAGAAAAACATCACGGGGTGGTGCGCATTGTATGGGTGTGTGTTACATTACATTCACCAGTAGGAGTGAGAAAAACATCACGGGGTGGTGCGCATTGTATGGGTGTGTGTTACATTACATTAACCAGTAGGAGTGAGAAAAACATCACGGGGTGGTGCGCATTGTATGGGTGTGTGTTACATTACATTCACTAGTAGGAGTGAGAAAAACATCACGGGGTGGTGCGCATTGTATGGGTGTGTGTTACATTACATTCACTAGTAGGAGTGAGAAAAACATCACGGGGTGGTGCGCATTGTATGGGTGTGTGTTACATTACATTCACTAGTAGGAGTGAGAAAAACATCACGGGGTGGTGCGCATTGTATGGGTGTGTGTTACATTACATTCACTAGTAGGAGTGAGAAAAACATCACGGGGTGGTGCGCATTGTATGGGTGTGTGTTACATTACATTCACTAGTAAGAGTGAGAAAAACATCACGGGGTGGTGCGCATTGTATGGGTGTGTGTTACATTACATTCACTAGTAGGAGTGAGAAAAACATCACGGGGTGGTGCCCATTGTATGGGTGTGTGTTACATTACATTCACTAGTAGGAGTGAGGAAAACATCACGGGGTGGTGCGCATTGTATGGGTGTGTGTTACATTACATTCACTCGAAGGAGTGAGAAAAACATCACGGGGTGGTGCGCATTGTATGGGTGTGTGTTACATTACATTCACACGTAGGAGTGAGAAAAACATCACGGGGTGGTGCGCATTGTATGGGTGTGTGTTACATTACATTCACTCGTAGGAGTGAGAAAAACATCACGGGGTGGTGCGCATTGTATGGGTGTGTGTTACATTACATTCACTAGTAGGAGAGAGAAAAACATCACGGGGTGGTGCGCATTGTATGGGTGTGTGTTACATTACATTCACTAGTAGGAGTGAGAAAAACATCACGGGGTAGTGCGCATTGTATGGGTGTGTGTTACATTACATTCACTAGTAGGAGTGAGAAAAACATCACGGGGTGGTGCGCATTGTATGGGTGTGTGTTACATGACATTCACCAGTAATAGTGAGAAAAACATCAGGGGGTGGTGCACATTTTATGGGTGTGTGTTACATTACATTCACCAGTAGGAGTGAGAAAAACATCACGGGGTGGTGCGCGTTGTATGGGTGTGTGTTACATTACAGTCACTAGTAGGAGTGAGAAAAACATCACGGGGTGGTGCGCATTGTATGGGTGTGTATTACATTACATTCACTAGTAGGAGTGAGAAAAAAATCACGGGGTGGTGCGCATTGTATGGGTGTGTGTTACATTACATTCACTAGTAGGAGTGAGAAAAACATCACGGGGTGGTGCGCATTGTATGGGTGTGTGTTACATTATATTCACTAGTAGGAGTGAGAAAAACATCACGGGGAGGTGCGCATTGTATGGGTGTGTGTTACATTACATTCACTAGTAGGAGTGAGAAAAACATCACGGGGAGGTGCGCATTGTATGGATGTGTGTTACATTACATTCACTAGTAGGAGTGAGAAAAACATCACGGGGTGGTGCGCATTGTATGGGTGTGTGTTACATTACATTCACTAGTAGGAGTGAGAAAAACATCACGGGGTGGTGCGCATTGTATGGGTGTGTGTTACATTACATTCACTAGTAGGAGTGAGAAAAACATCACGGGGTGATGCGCATTGTATGGGTGTGTGTTACATTACATTCACTAGTAGAAGTGAGAAAAAAATCACAGGGTGGTGCGCATTGTATGGGTGTGTGTTACATTACATTCACTCATAGGAGTGAGAAAAACATCACGGGGTGGTGCGCATTGTATGGGTGTGTGTTACATTACATTCACTCGTAGGAGTGAGAAAAACATCACAGGGTGGTGCCCATTGTATGGGTGTGTGTTACATTACATTCACTCGTAGGAGTGAGAAAAACATCACGGGGTGGTGCGCATTGTATGGGTTTGTGTTACATTACATTCACTAGTAGGAGAGAGAAAAACATCACGGGGTGGTGCGCATTGTATGGGTGTGTGTTACATTACATACACTAGTAGGAGTGAGAAAAACATCACGGGGTGGTGCGCATTGTATGGGTGTGTGTTACATTACATTCACTAGTAGGAGTGAGAAAAACATCACGGGGTGGTGCGCATTGTATGGGTGTGTGTTACATTACATTCACTAGTAGGAGAGAGAAAAACATCACGGGGTGGTGCGCATTGTATGGGTGTGTGTTACATTACATTCACTAGTAGGAGTGAGAAAAACATCACGGGGTGGTGCGCATTGTATGGGTGTGTGTTACATTACATTCACTAGTAGGAGTGAGAAAAACATCACGGGGTGGTGCGCATTGTATGGGTGTGTGTTACATTACATTCACTAGTAGGAGTGAGAAAAACATCATGGGGTGGTGCCCATTGTATGGGTGTGTGTTACATTACATTCACTAGTAGGAGTGAGGAAAACATCACGGGGTGGTGCGCATTGTATGGGTGTGTGTTACATTACATTCACTCGAAGGAGTGAGAAAAACATCACGGGGTGGTGCGCATTGTATGGGTGTGTGTTACATTACATTCACTCGTAGGAGTGAGAAAAACATCACGGGGTGGTGCGCATTGTATGGGTGTGTGTTACATTACATTCACTCGTAGGAGTGAGAAAAACATCACGGGGTGGTGCGCATTGTATGGGTGTGTGTTACATTACATTCACTAGTAGGAGAGAGAAAAACATCACGGGGTGGTGCGCATTGTATGGGTGTGTGTTACATTACATTCACTAGTAGGAGTGAGGAAAACATCACGGGGTGGTGCCCATTGTATGGGTGTGTGTTACATTACATTCACTAGTAGGAGTGAGGAAAACATCACGGGGTGGTGCGCATTGTATGGGTGTGTGTTACATTACATTCACTCGAAGGAGTGAGAAAAACATCACGGGGTGGTGCGCATTGTATGGGTGTGTGTTACATTACATTCACTCGTAGGAGTGAGAAAAACATCACGGGGTGGTGCGCATTGTATGGGTGTGTGTTACATTACATTCACTCGTAGGAGTGAGAAAAACATCACGGGGTGGTGCACATTTTATGGGTGTGTGTTACATTACATTCACTAGTAGGAGTGAGAAAAACATCACGGGGTGGTGCGCATTGTATGGGTGTGTGTTACATTACATTCACTAGTAGGAGTGAGAAAAACATCACGGGGTGGTGCGCATTGTATGGATGTGTGTTACATTACATCCACTAGTAGGAGTGAGAAAAACATCACGGGGTGGTGCGCATTGTATGGGTGTGTGTTACATTACATTCACTAGTAGGAGTGAGAAAAACATCACGGGGTGGTGCGCATTGTATGGGTGTGTGTTACATTACATTCACTAGTAGGAGTGAGAAAAACATCAAGGGGTGATGCGCATTGTATGGGTGTGTGTTACATTACATTCACTAGTAGAAGTGAGAAAAAAATCACGGGGTGGTGCGCATTGTATGGGTGTGTGTTACATTACATTCACTCATAGGAGTGAGAAAAACATCACGGGGTGGTGCGCATTGTATGGGTGTGTGTTACATTACATTCACTCGTAGGAGTGAGAAAAACATCACAGGGTGGTGCCCATTGTATGGGTGTGTGTTACATTACATTCACTCGTAGGAGTGAGAAAAACATCACGAGGTGGTGCGCATTGTATGGGTTTGTGTTACATTACATTCACTAGAAGGAGAGAGAAAAACATCAAGGGGTGGTGCGCATTGTATGGGTGTGTGTTACATTACATACACTAGTAGGAGTGAGAAAAACATCACGGGGTGGTGCGCATTGTATGGGTGTGTGTTACATTACATTCACTAGTAGGAGTGAGAAAAACATCACGGGGTGGTGCGCATTGTATGGGTGTGTGTTACATTACATTCACTAGTAGGAGAGAGAAAAACATCACGGGGTGGTGCGCATTGTATGGGTGTGTGTTACATTACATTCACTAGTAGGAGTGAGAAAAACATCACGGGGTGGTGCGCATTGTATGGGTGTGTGTTACATTACATTCACTCGTAGGAGTGAGAAAAACATCACGGGGTGGTGTGCATTGTATGGGTGTGTGTTACATTACATTCACTAGTAGTAGTGAGAAAAACATCACGGGGTGGTGCCCATTGTATGGGTGTGTGTTACATTACATTCATTCTAGGAGTGAAGAAAACATCACGGGGTGGTGCGCATTGTATGGGTGTGTGTTACATTACATTCACTCGAAGGAGTGAGAAAAACATCACGGGGTGGTGCGCATTGTATGGGTGTGTGTTACATTACATTCACTCGTAGGAGTGAGAAAAACATCACGGGGTGGTGCGCATTGTATGGGTGTGTGTTACATTACATTCACTCGTAGGAGTGAGAAAAACATCACGGGGTGGTGCGCATTGTATGGGTGTGTGTTACATTACATTCACTAGTAGGAGAGAGAAAAACATCACGGGGTGGTGCGCATTGTATGGGTGTGTGTTACATTACATTCACTAGTAGGAGTGAGAAAAACATCACGGGGTGGTGCGCATTGTATGGGTGTGTGTTACATTACATTCACTAGTAGGAGTGAGAAAAACATCACGGGGTGGTGCCCATTGTATGGGTGTGTGTTACATTACATTCACTAGTAGGAGTGAGGAAAACATCACGGGGTGGTGCGCATTGTATGGGTGTGTGTTACATTACATTCACTCGAAGGAGTGAGAAAAACATCACGGGGTGGTGCGCATTGTATGGGTGTGTGTTACATTACATTCACTCGTAGGAGTGAGAAAAACATCACGGGGTGGTGCGCATTGTATGGGTGTGTGTTACATTACATTCACTCGTAGGAGTGAGAAAAACATCACGGGGTGGTGCGCATTGTATGGGTGTGTGTTACATTACATTCACTAGTAGGAGAGAGAAAAACATCATGGGGTGGTGCGCATTGTATGGGTGTGTGTTACATTACATTCACTAGTAGGAGTGAGAAAAACATCACGGGGTGGTGCGCATTGTATGGGTGTGTGTTACATTACATTCACTAGTAGGAGTGAGAAAAACATCACGGGGTGGTGCGCATTGTATGGGTGTGTGTTACATGACATTCACCAGTAATAGTGAGAAAAACATCAGGGGGTGGTGCACATTTTATGGGTGTGTGTTACATTACATTCACTAGTAGGAGTGAGAAAAACATCACGGGGTGGTGCGCATTGTATGGGTGTGTGTTACATTACATTCACTAGTAGGAGTGAGAAAAACATCACGGGGTGGTGCGCATTGTATGGGTGTGTGTTACATTACATTCACTAGTAGGAGTGAGAAAAACATCACGGGGTGGTGCGCATTGTATGGGTGTGTGTTACATTACATTCACTAGTAAGAGTGAGAAAAACATCACGGGGTGGTGCGCATTGTATGGGTGTGTGTTACATTACATTCACTAGTAGGAGTGAGAAAAACATCACGGGGTGGTGCGCATTGTATGGGTGTGTGTTACATTACATGCACTAGTAGGAGTGAGAAAAACATCACGGGGTGGTGCGCATTGTATGGGTGTGTGTTACATTACATTCACTACGAGGAGTGAGAAAAACATAACGGGGTGGTGCGCATTGTATGTGTGTGTGTTACATTACATTCACTAGTAGGAGTGAGAACTACATCACGGGGGGGTGCGCATTTTATGGGTGTGTGTTACATTACATTCACTAGTAGGAGTGAGAAAAACATCACGGGGTGGTGCTCATTGTATGGGTGTGTGTTATATTACATTCACTAGTAGGAGTGAAAAAAACATCACGGGGTGGTGCGCATTGTATGGGTGTGTGTTACATTACATTCACTAGTAGGAGTGAGAAAAACATCACGGGGTGGTGCGCATTGTATGGGTGTGTGTTACATTACATTCACTAGTAGGAGAGAGAAAAACATCACGGGGTGGTGCGCATTGTATGGGTGTGTGTTACATTACATTCACTAGTAGGAGTGAGAAAAACATCACGGGGTGGTGCGCATTGTATGGCTGTGTGTTACATTACATTCACTAGTGGGAGTGAGAAAAACATCACGGGGTGGTGCGCATTGTATGGGTGTGTGTTACATTACATTCACTCGTAGGAGTGAGAAAAACATCACCGGGTGGTGCGCATTGTATGCGTGTGTGTTACATTACATTCACTAGTAGGAGTGAGAAAAACGTCACGGGGTGGTGCGCATTGTATGGGTGTGTGTTACATTACATTCAATAGTAGGAGTGAGAAAAACAACACGGGGTGGTGCGCATTGTATGGGTGTGTGTTACATTACATTCACTAGTAGGAGTGAGAAAAACATCACGGGGTGGTGCGCATTGTATGGGTGTGTGTTACGTTACATTCATTAGTAGGAGTGTGAAAAACATCACGGGGTGGTGCGCATTGTATGGGTGTGTGTTACATTACATTCACTAGTAGGAGTGAGAAAAACGTCACGGGGTCGTGCGCATTGTATGGGTGTGTGTTACATTAGATTCACTAGTAGGAGTGAGAAAAACATCACGGTGTGGTGCGCATTGTATGGGTGTGTGTTACATTACATTCACTAGTAGGAGTGAGAAAAACATCACGGGGTGGTGCGCATTGTATGGGTGTGTGTTACATTACATTCAATAGTAGGAGTGAGAAAAACATCACGGGTGGTGCGCATTGTATGGGTGTGTGTTACATTAGATTCACTAGTAGGAGTGAGAAAAACATCACGGGGTGGTGCGCATTGTATGGGTGTGTGTTACATTACATTCACTAGTAGGAGTGAGAAAAACATGACAGGGTGGTGCGCATTGTATGGGTGTGTGTTACATTACATTCACTAGTAGGAGAGAGAAAAACATCACGGGGTGGTGCGCATTGTATGGGTGTGTGTTACATTACATTCACTAGTAGGAGTGAGAAAAACATCACGGGGTGGTGCGCATTGTATGGGTGTGTGTTACATTACATTCACTAGTAGGAGTGAGAAAAACATCACGGGGTGGTGCGCATTGTATGGGTGTGTGTTACATTACATTCACTAATAGGAGAGAGAAAAACATCACGGGGTGGTGCGCATTGTATGGGTGTGTGTTACATTACATTCACTAGTAGGAGTGAGAAAAACATCACGGGGTGGTGCGCATTGTATGGGTGTGTGTTACATTACATTCACTAGTGGGAGTGAGAAAAACATCACGGGGTGGTGCGCATTGTATGGGTGTGTGTTACATTATATTCACTCGTAGGAGTGAGAAAAACATCACGGGGTGGTGAGCATTGTATGGGTGTGTGTTACATTACATTCACTAGTAGGAGTGAGAAAAACATCACGGGGTGGTGCGAATTGTATGGGTATGTGTTACATTACATTCACTAGTAGGAGTGAGAAAAACATCACGGGGTGGTGCGCATTGTATGGGTGTGTGTTACATTACATTCACTAGTAGGAGAGAGAAAAACATCACGGGGTGGTGCGCATTGTATGGGTGTGTGTTACATGACATTCACCAGTAATAGTGAGAAAAACATCACGGGGTGGTGCACATTTTATGGGTGTGTGTTACATTACATTCACTAGTAGGAGTGAGAAAAACATCACGGGGTGGTGCGCATTGTATGGGTGTGTGTTACATTACATTCACTAGTAGGAGTTAGAAAAACATCACGGGGTGGTGCGCATTGAATGGGTGTGTGTTACATTACATTCACTAGTAGGAGTGAGAAAAACATCACGGGGTGGTGCGCATTGTATGGGTGTGTGTTACATTACATTCACTAGTAAGAGTGAGAAAAACATCACGGGGTGGTGCGCATTGTATGGGTGTGTGTTACATTACATTCACTAGTAGGAGTGAGAAAAACATCACGGGGTGGTGCGCATTGTATGGGTGTGTGTTACATTACATGCACTAGTAGGAGTGAGAAAAACATCACGGTGTGGTGCGCATTGTATGGGTGTGTGTTACATTACATTCACTACGAGTAGTGAGAAAAACATAACGGGGTGGTGCGCATTGTATGGGTGTGTGTTACATTACATTCACTAGTAGGAGTGAGAAATACATCACGGGGTTGTGCGCATTTTATGGGTGTGTGTTACATTACATTCACTAGTAGGAGTGAGAAAAACATCACGGGGTGGTGCTCATTGTATGGGTGTGTGTTACATTACATTCACTCGTAGGAGTGAGAAAAACATCACCGGGTGGTGCGCATTGTATGCGTGTGTGTTACATTACATTCACTAGTAGGAGTGAGAAAAACATCACGGGGTGGTGCGCATTGTATGGGTGTGTTTTACATTACATTCAGTAGTAGGAGTGAGAAAAACATCACGGGGTGGTGCGCATTGTATGGGTGTGTGTTACATTACAATCACTAGTAGGAGTGAGAAAAACATCATGGGGTGGTGCGCATTGTATGGGTGTGTGTTACATTACATTCATTAGTAGGAGTGTGAAAAACATCACGGGGTGGTGCGCATTGTATGGGTGTGTGTTACATTACATTCACCAGTAGGAGTGAGAAAAACATCACGGGGTGGTGCGCATTGTATGGGTGTGTGTTACATTACATTAACCAGTAGGAGTGAGAAAAACATCACGGGGTGGTGCGCATTGTATGGGTGTGTGTTACATTACATTCACTAGTAGGAGTGAGAAAAACATCACGGGGTGGTGCGCATTGTATGGGTGTGTGTTACATTACATTCACTAGTAGGAGTGAGAAAAACATCACGGGGTGGTGCGCATTGTATGGGTGTGTGTTACATTACATTCACTAGTAGGAGTGAGAAAAACATCACGGGGTGGTGCGCATTGTATGGGTGTGTGTTACATTACATTCACTAGTAGGAGTGAGAAAAACATCACGGGGTGGTGCGCATTGTATGGGTGTGTGTTACATTACATTCACTAGTAGGAGTGAGAAAAACATCACGGGGTGGTGCGCATTGTATGGGTGTGTGTTACATTACATTCACTAGTAAGAGTGAGAAAAACATCACGGGGTGGTGCGCATTGTATGGGTGTGTGTTACATTACATTCACTAGTAGGAGTGAGAAAAACATCACGGGTTGGTGCGCATTGTATGGGTGTGTGTTACATTACATGCACTAGTAGGAGTGAGAAAAACATCACGGGGTGGTGCGCATTGTATGGGTGTGTGTTACATTACATTCACTAGTAGGAGTGAGAAAAACATCACGGGGTGGTGCGCATTGTATGGGTGTGTGTTACATTACATTCACTAGTAGGAGTGAGAAATACATCACGGGGTGGTGCGCATTGTATGGGTGTGTGTTACATTACATTCACTAGTAGGAGTGAGAAAAACATCACGGGGAGTTGCTCATTGTATGGGTGTGTGTTACATTACATTCAATAGTAGGAGTGAGAAAAACATCACGGGGTGGTGCGCATTGTATGGGAGTGTGTTACATTACATGCACTAGTAGGAGTGAGAAAAACATCACGGGGTGGTGCGCATTGTATGGGTGTGTGTTACATTACATTCACTACGAGGAGTGAGAAAAACATCACGGGGTGGTGCGCATTGTATGTGTGTGTGTTACATTAGATTCACTAGTAGGAGTGAGAAAAACATCACAGGGTGGTGCGCATTTTATGGGTGTGTGTTACATTAGATTCACTAGTAGGAGTGAGAAAAACATCGCGGGGTGGTGCGCATTGTATTGGTGTGTGTTACATTACATTCACTAGTAGGAGTGATAAAAACATCACGGGGCGGTGCGCATTGTATGGGTGTGTGTTACATTACATTCACTAGTAGGAGTGAGAAAAACATCACGGGGTGGTGCTCATTGTATGGGTGTGTGTTATATTCACTCATAGGAATGAGAAAAACATCACGGGGTGGTGCGCATTGTATGGGTGTGTGTTGCATTACATTCACTCGTAGGAGTGAGAAAAACATCACGGGGTGCTGCGCATTGTATGGGTGTGTGTTACATTACATTCACTAGTAGGAGAGAGAAAAACATCACGGGGTGGTGCGCATTGTATGGGTGTGTGTTACATTACATTCACCAGTAGGAGTGAGAAAAACATCACGGGGTGGTGCGCATTGTATGGGTGTGTGTTACATTACATTCACCAGTAGGAGTGAGAAAAACATCACGGGGTGGTGCGCATTGTATGGGTGTGTGTTACATTACATTCACTAGTAGGAGTGAGAAAAACATCACGGGGTGGTGCGCATTGTATGGGTGTGTGTTACATTACATTCACTAGTAGGAGTGACAAAAACATCACGGGGAGGTGCGCATTGTATGGGTGTGTGTTACATTACATTCACTAGTAGGAGTGAGAAAAACATCACGGGGTGGTGCGCATTGTATGGGTGTGTGTTACATTACATTCACTAGTAGGAGTGAGAAAAACATCACGGGGTGGTGCGCATTGTATGGGTGTGTGTTACATTACATTCACTAGTAGGAGTGAGAAAAACATCACGGGGTGGTGCGCATTGTATGGGTGTGTGTTACATTACATTCACCAGTAGGAGTGAGAAAAACATCACGGGGTGGTGCGCATTGTATGGGTGTGTGTTACATTACATTCACCAGTAGGAGTGAGAAAAACATCACGGGGTGGTGCGCATTGTATGGGTGTGTGTTACATTACATTCACTAGTAGGAGTGAGAAAAACATCACGGGGTGGTGCGCATTGTATGGGTGTGTGTTACATTACATTCACTAGTAGGAGTGAGAAAAACATCACGGGAAGGTGCGCATTGTATGGGTGTGTGTTACATTACATTCACCAGTAGGAGTGAGAAAAACATCACGGGGTGGTGCGCATTGTATGGGTGTGTGTTACATTACATTCACTAGTAGGAGTGAGAAAAACATCACGGGGTGGTGCGCATTGTATGGGTGTGTGTTACATTACATTCACTAGTAGGAGTGAGAAAAACATCACGGGGTGGTGCGCATTGTATGGGTGTGTGTTACATTACATTCACTAGTAGGAGTGAGAAAAACATCACGGGGTGGTGCGCATTGTATGGGTGTGTGTTACATTACATTCACTAGTAGGAGTGAGAAAAACATCACGGGGTGGTGCGCAATGTATGGGTGTGTGTTACATTAGATTCACTAGTAGGAGTGAGAAAAACATCACGGGGTGGTGCGCATTGTATGGGTGTGTGTTACATTAGATTCACTAGTAGGAGTGAGAAAAACATCACGGGGTGGTGCGCATTGTATGGGTGTGTGTTACTTTACAGTCACTAGTAGGAGTGAGAAAAACATCACGGGGTGGTGCGCATTTTATGGGTGTGTGTTACATTACATTCACTAGTAGGAGTGAGAAAAACATCACGGGGTGGTGCGCATTGTATGGGTGTGTGTTACATTACATTCACTAGTAGGAGTGAGAAAAACATCACGGGGTGGTGCGCGTTGTATGGGTGTGTGTTACATTACATTCACTAGTAGGAGTGAGAAAAACATCACGGGGAGGTGCGCATTGTATGGGTGTGTGTTACATTACATTCACTACTAGGAGTGAGAAAAACATCACGGGGTGGTGCGCATTGTATGGGTGTGTGTTACATTACATTCACTAGTAGGAGTGAGAAAAACATCACGGGGTGGTGCGCATTGTATGGGTGTGTGTTACATTACATTCACTAGTAGGAGTGAGAAAAACATCACGGGGTGGTGCGCATTGTATGGGTGTGTGTTACATTACATTCACTAGTAGGAGTGAGAAAAACATCACGGGGTGATGCGCATTGTATGGGTGTGTGTTACATTATATTCACTAGTAGAAGTGAGAAAAAAATCACGGGGTGGTGCGCATTGTATGGGTGTGTGTTACATTACATTCACTCATAGGAGTGAGAAAAACATCACGGGGTGGTGCGCATTGTATGGGTGTGTGTTACATTACATTCACTCGTAGGAGTGAGAAAAACATAACGGGGTGGTGCCCATTGTATGGGTGTGTGCTACATTACATTCACTCGTAGGAGTGAGAAAAACATCACGGGTTGGTGCGCATTGTATGGGTGTGTGTTACATTACATTCACTAGTAGGAGAGAGAAAAACGTCACGGGGTGGTGCCCATTGTATGGGTGTGTGTTACATTACATACACTAGTAGGAGTGAGAAAAACATCACGGGGTGGTGCGCATTGTATGGGTGTGTGTTACATTACATTCACTAGTAGGAGTGAGAAAAACATCACGGGGTGGTGCGCATTGTATGGGTGTGTGTTACATTACATTCACTAGTAGGAGAGAGAAAAACATCACGGGGTGGTGCGCATTGTATGGGTGTGTGTTACATTACATTCACTAGTAGGAGTGAGAAAAACATCACGGGGTGGTGCGCATTGTATGGGTGTGTGTTACATTACATTCACTAGTGGGAGTGAGAAAAACATCACGGGGTGGTGCGCATTGTATGGGTGTGTGTTACATTACATTCACTAGTAGGAGTGAGAAAAACATCACGGGGTGGTGCGCATTGTATGGGTGTGTGTTACATTACATTCACTCGTAGGAGTGAGAAAAACATCACGCGGTGGTGGGCATTGTATGGGTGTGTGTTACATTACATTCACTCGTAGGAGTGAGAAAAACATCACGGGGTGGTGCGCATTGTATGGGTGTGTGTTACATTACATTCACTCGTAGGAGTGAGAAAAACATCACGGGGTGGTGCGCATTGTATGGGTGTGTGTTACATTACATTCACTCGTAGGAGAGAGAAAAACATCACGGGGTGGTGCGCATTGTATGGGTGTGTGTTACATTACATTCACTAGTAGGAGTGAGAAAAACATCACGGGGTGGTGCGCATTGTATGGGTGTGTGTTACATTACATTCACTAGTAGGAGTGAGAAAAACATCACGGGGTGGTGCGCATTGTATGGGTGTGTGTTACATTACATTCACTAGTAGGAGAGAGAAAAACATCACGGGGTGGTGCGCATTGTATGGGTGTGTGTTACATTACATTGACTAGTAGGAGTGAGAAAAACATCACGGGGTGGTGCGCATTGTATGGGTGTGTGTTACATTACATTCACTAGTGGGAGTGAGAAAAACATCACGGGGTGGTGCGCATTGTATGGGTGTGTGTTACATTACATTCACTAGTAGGAGTGAGAAAAACATCACGGGGTGGTGCGAATTGTATGGGTATGTGTTACATTACATTCACCAGTAGGAGTGAGAAAAACATCACGGGGTGGTGCGCATTGCATGGGTGTGTGTTACATTACATTCACTAGTAGGAGTGAGAAAAACATCACGGGGTGGTGCGCATTGCATGGGTGTGTGTTACATTACATTCACTAGTAGGAGTGAGAAAAACATCACGGGGTGGTGCGCATTGTATGGGTGTGTGTTACATTACATTCACTAGTAGGAGTGAGAAAAACATCACGGGGTGGTGCGCATTGTATGGGTGTGTGTTACATTAGATTCACTAGTAGGAGTGAGAAAAACATCACGGGGTGGTGCGCATTGTATGGGTGTGTGTTACATTACATTCACTAGTAGGAGTGAGAAAAACATCACGGGGTGGTGCGCATTGTATGGGTGTGTGTTACATTACATTCACTAGTAGGAGTGAGAAAAACATCACGGGGTGGTGCGCATTGTATGGGTGTGTGTTACATTACATGCACTACTAGGTGTGAGAAAAACATCACGTGGTGGTGCGCATTGTATGGGTGTGTGTTACATTACATTCACTACGAGGAGTGAGAAAAACATAACGGGGTGGTGCGAATTGTATGGGTGTGTGTTACATTACATTCACTAGTAGGAGTGAGAAATACATCACGGGGTGGTGCGCATTTTATGGGTGTGTGTTACATTACATTCACTAGTAGGAGTGAGAAAAACATCACGGGGTGGTGCGCATTGTATGGGTCTGTGTTACATTACATTCACTAGTGGGAGTGAGAAAAACATCACGGGGTGGTGCGCATTGTATGGGTGTGTGTTACATTACATTCACTCGTAGGAGTGAGAAAAATATCACGTGGTGGTGCGCATTGTATGGGTGTGTGTTACATTACATTCACTAGTAGGAGTGAGAAAAACATCACGGGGTGGTGCGCATTGTATGGGTGTGTGTTACATTACATTCAGTAGTAGGAGTGAGAAAAACATCACGGGGTGGTGCGCATTGTATGGGTGTGTGTTACATTACATTCACTAGTAGGAGTGAGAAAAACATCATGGGGTGGTGCGCATTGTATGGGTGTGTGTTACATTACATTCACTAGTAGGAGTGAGAAAAACATCACGGGGTGGTGCGCATTGTATGGGTGTGTGTTACATTACATTCACTAGTAGGAGTGAGAAAAACATCACGGGGTCGTGCGCATTGTATGGGTGTGTGTTACATTAGATTCACTAGTAGGAGTGAGAAAAACATCACGGTGTGGTGCGCATTGTATGGGTGTGTGTTACATTACATTCACTCGTAGGAGTGAGAAAAACATCACGGGGTGGTGCGCATTGTATGGGTGTGTGTTACATTACATTCACTAGTAGGAGTGAGAAAAACATCACGGGGTGGTGCGCATTGTATTGGTGTGTGTTACATTACATTCACTACGAGGAGTGAGAAAAACATCACGGGGTGGTGCGCATTGTATGGGTGTGTGTTACATTACATTCACCAGTAGGAGTGAGAAAAACATCACGGGGTGGTGTGCATTGTATGGGTGTGTGTTACATTACATTCACTAGTAGGAGTGAGAAAAACATCACGGGGTGGTGCGCATTGTATGGGTGTGTGTTACATTACATTCACTAGTAGGAGTGAGAAAAACATCACGGGGTGGTGCGCATTGTATGGGTGTGTGTTACATTACATTCACTAGTGGGAGTGAGAAAAACATCACGGGGTGGTGCGCATTGTATGGGTGTGTGTTACATTACATTCACTAGTAGGAGTGAGAAAAACATCACGGGGTGGTGCGCAATGTATGGGTGTGTGTTACATTAGATTCACTAGTAGGAGTGAGAAAAACATCACGGGGTGGTGCGCATTGTATGGGTGTGTGTTACATTAGATTCACTAGTAGGAGTGAGAAAAACATCACGGGGTGGTGCGCATTGTATGGGTGTGTGTTACATTACAGTCACTAGTAGGAGTGAGAAATACATCACGGGGTGGTGCGCATTGTATGGGTGTGTGTTACATTACATTCACTAGTAGGAGTGAGAAAAACATCACGGGGTGGTGCGCATTGTATGGGTGTGTGTTACATTACATTCACTAGTAGGAGAGAGAAAAACATCACGGGGTGGTGCACATTGTATGGGTGTGTGTTACATTACATTCACTAGTAGGAGTGAGAAAAACATCACGGGGAGGTGCGCATTGTATGGGTGTGTGTTACATTACATTCACTAGTAGGAGTGAGAAAAACATCACGGGGTGGTGCGCATTGTACGGGTGTGTGTTACATTACATTCACTAGTAGGAGTGAGAAAAACATCACGGGGTGGTGCGCATTGTATGGGTGTGTGTTACATTACATTCACTAGTAGGAGTGAGAAAAACATCACGGGGTGGTGCGCATTGTATGGGTGTGTGTTACATTACATTCACTAGTAGGAGTGAGAAAAACATCACGGGGTGATGCGCATTGTATGGATGTGTGTTACATTACATTCACTAGTAGGAGTGAGAAAAAAATCACGGGGTGGTGCGCATTTTATGGGTGTGTGTTACATTACATTCACTCGTAGGAGTGAGAAAAACATCACGGGGTGGTGCGCATTGTATGGGTGTGTGTTACATTACATTCACTCGTAGGAGTGAGAAAAACATCACGGGGTGGTGCGCATTGTATGGGTGTGTGTTACATTACATTCACTCGTAGGAGTGAGAAAAACATCACGGGGTGGTGCGCATTGTATGGGTGTGTGTTACATTACATTCACTAGTAGGAGAGAGAAAAACATCACGGGGTGGTGCGCATTGTATGGGTGTGTGTTACATTACATACACTAGTAGGAGTGAGAAAAACATCACGGGGTGGTGCGCATTGTATGGGTGTGTGTTACATTACATTCACTCGTAGGAGTGAGAAAAATATCACGGGGTGGTGCGCATTGTATGGGTGTGTGTTACATTAGATTCACTAGTAGGAGTGAGAAAAACATCACGGGGTGGTGCGCATTGTATGGGTGTGTGTTACATTACATTCACTAGTAGGAGTGAGAAAAACATCACGGGGTGGTGCGCATTGTATGGGTGTGTGTTACATTACATTCACTAGTAGGAGAGAGAAAAACATCACGGGGTGGTGCGCATTGTATGGGTGTGTGTTACATTACATACACTAGTAGGAGTGAGAAAAACATCACGGGGTGGTGCGCATTGTATGGGTGTGTGTTACATTACATTCACTAGTAGGAGTGAGAAAAACATCACGGGGTGGTGCGCATTGCATGGGTGTGTGATACATTACATTCACTAGTAGGAGTGAGAAAAACATCACGGGGTGGTGCGCATTGTATGGGTGTGTGTTACATTACATTCACTAGTAGGAGTGAGAAAAACATCACGGGGTGGTGCGCATTGTATGGGTGTGTGTTACATTACATTCACTAGTAGGAGTGAGAAAAACATCACGGGGTGGTGCGCATTGTATGGGTGTGTGTTACATTAGATTCACTAGTAGGAGTGAGAAAAACATCATGGGGTGGTGCGCATTGTATGGCTGTGTGTTACATTACATTCACTAGTAGGAGTGAGAAAAACATCACGGGGTGGTGCGCATTGTATGGGTGTGTGTTACATTACATTCACTAGTAGGAGTGAGAAAAACATCACGGGGTGGTGCGCATTGTATGGGTGTGTGTTACATTACATTCACTAGTAAGAGTGAGAAAAACATCACGGGGTGGTGCGCATTGTATGGGTGTGTGTTACATTACATTCACTAGTAGGAGTGAGAAAAACATCACGGGGTGGTGCGCATTGTATGGGTGTGTGTTACATTACATGCACTAGTAGGAGTGAGAAAAACATCACGGGGTGGTGCGCATTGTATGGGTGTGTGTTACATTACATTCACTACGAGGAGTGAGAAAAACATAACGGGGTGGTGCGCATTGTATGGGTGTGTGTTACACTACATTCACTAGTAGGAGTGAGAAATACATCACGGGGTGGTGTGCATTGTATGGGTGTGTGTTACATTACATTCACTAGTAGGAGTGAGAAAAACATCACGGGGTGGTGCGCATTGTATGGGTGTGTGTTACATTAGATTTACTAGTAGGAGTGAGAAAAACATCACGGGGTGGTGCGCATTGTATGGGTGTGTGTTACATTAGATTCACTAGTAGGAGTAAGAAAAACATCACGGGGTGGTGCGCATTGTATGGGTGTGTGTTACATTACAGTCACTAGTAGGAGTGAGAAAAACATCACGGGGTGATGCGCATTGCATGGGTGTGTGTTACATTACATTCACTAGTAGGAGTGAGAAAAACATCACGGGGTGGTGCGCATTGTATGGGTGTGTGTTACATTACATTCACTAGTAGGAGTGAGAAAAACATCACGGGGTGGTGCGCATTGTATGGGTGTGTGTTACATTACATTCACTAGTAGGAGTGAGAAAAACATCACGGGGTGGTGCGCATTGTATGGGTGTGTGTTACATTAGATTCACTAGTAGGAGTGAGAAAAACATCATGGGGTGGTGCGCATTGTATGGCTGTGTGTTACATTACATTCACTAGTAGGAGTGAGAAAAACATCACGGGGTGGTGCGCATTGTATGGGTGTGTGTTACATTACATTCTATAGTACGAGTGAGAAAAACATCACGGGGTGGTGCGCATTGTATGGGTGTGTGTTACAATAGATTCACTAGTAGGAGGGAGAAAAACATCACGGGGTGGTGCGCATTGTATGGGTGTGTGTTACATTACATTCACTAGTAGGAGTGAGAAAAACATCACGGGGTGGTGCGCATTGTATGGGTGTGTTTTACATTACATTCACTAGTAGGAGTGAGAAAAACATCACGGGGTGGTGCGCATTGTATGGGTGTGTGTTACATTACATTCACTAGTAGGAGTGAGAAAAACATCACGGGGTCGTGCGCATTGTATGGGTGTGTGTTACATTAGATTCACTAGTAGGAGTGAGAAAAACATCACGGTGTGGTGCGCATTGTATGGGTGTGTGTTACATTACATTCACTAGTAGGAGTGAGAAAAACATCACGGGGTGGTGCACATTGTATGGGTGTGTGTTACATTACATTCAATAGTAGGAGTGAGAAAAACATCACGGGTGGTGCGCATTGTATGGGTGTGTGTTACATTAGATTCACTAGTAGGAGTGAGAAAAACATCACGGGGTGGTGCGCATTGTATGGGTGTGTGTTACATTACATTCACCAGTAGGAGTGAGAAAAACATCACGGGGTGGTGCGCATTGTATGCGTGTGTGTTACATTACATTCACCAGTAGGAGTGAGAAAAACATCACGGGGTGGTGCGCATTGTATGGGTGTGTGTTACATTACATTCACTAGTAGGAGTGAGAAAAACATCACGGGGTGGTGCGCATTGTATGGGTGTGTGTTACATTACATTCACTAGTATGAGTGAGAAAAACATCACGGGGTGGTGCGCATTGTATGGGTGTGTGTTACATTACATTCCCTAGTAGGAGTGAGAAAAACATCACGGGGTGGTGCGCATTGTATGGGTGTGTGTTACATTACATTCACTAGTAGGAGTGAGAAAAACATCACGGGGTGGTGCGCATTGTATGGGTGTGTGTTACATTACATTCACTAGTAAGAGTGAGAAAAACATCACGGGGTGGTGCGCATTGTATGGGTGTGTGTTACATTACATTCACTAGTAGGAGTGAGAAAAACATCACGGGTTGGTGCGCATTGTATGGGTGTGTGTTACATTACATGCACTAGTAGAAGTGAGAAAAACATCACGGGGTGGTGCGCATTGTATGGGTGTGTGTTACATTACATTCACTACGAGGAGTGAGAAAAACATAACGGGGTGGTGCGCATTGTATGGGTGTGTGTTACATTACATTCACTAGTAGGAGTGAGAAATACATCACGGGGTGGTGTGCATTGTATGGGTGTGTGTTACATTACATTCACTAGTAGGAGTGAGAAAAACATCACGGGGTGGTGCGCATTGTATGGGTGTGTGTTACATTAGATTTACTAGTAGGAGTGAGAAAAACATCACGGGGTGGTGCGCATTGTATGGGTGTGTGTTACATTAGATTCACTAGTAGGAGTAAGAAAAACATCACGGGGTGGTGCGCATTGTATGGGTGTGTGTTACATTACAGTCACTAGTAGGAGTGAGAAAAACATCACGGGGTGATGCGCATTGCATGGGTGTGTGTTACATTACATTCACTAGTAGGAGTGAGAAAAACATCACGGGGTGGTGCGCATTGTATGGGTGTGTGTTACATTACATTCACTAGTAGGAGTGAGAAAAACATCACGGGGTGGTGCGCATTGTATGGGTGTGTGTTACATTACATTCACTAGTAGGAGTGAGAAAAACATCACGGGGTGGTGCGCATTGTATGGGTGTGTGTTACATTAGATTCACTAGTAGGAGTGAGAAAAACATCATGGGGTGGTGCGCATTGTATGGCTGTGTGTTACATTACATTCACTAGTAGGAGTGAGAAAAACATCACGGGGTGGTGCGCATTGTATGGGTGTGTGTTACATTACATTCTATAGTAGGAGTGAGAAAAACATCACGGGGTGGTGCGCATTGTATGGGTGTGTGTTACAATAGATTCACTAGTAGGAGGGAGAAAAACATCACGGGGTGGTGCGCATTGTATGGGTGTGTGTTACATTACATTCACTAGTAGGAGTGAGAAAAACATCACGGGGTGGTGCGCATTGTATGGGTGTGTTTTACATTACATTCACTAGTAGGAGTGAGAAAAACATCACGGGGTGGTGCGCATTGTATGGGTGTGTGTTACATTACATTCACTAGTAGGAGTGAGAAAAACATCACGGGGTCGTGCGCATTGTATGGGTGTGTGTTACATTAGATTCACTAGTAGGAGTGAGAAAAACATCACGGTGTGGTGCGCATTGTATGGGTGTGTGTTACATTACATTCACTAGTAGGAGTGAGAAAAACATCACGGGGTGGTGCGCATTGTATGGGTGTGTGTTACATTACATTCAATAGTAGGAGTGAGAAAAAATCACGGGTGGTGCGCATTGTATGGGTGTGTGTTACATTAGATTCACTAGTAGGAGTGAGAAAAACATCACGGGGTGGTGCGCATTGTATGGGTGTGTGTTACATTACATTCACCAGTAGGAGTGAGAAAAACATCACGGGGTGGTGCGCATTGTATGCGTGTGTGTTACATTACATTCACCAGTAGGAGTGAGAAAAACATCACGGGGTGGTGCGCATTGTATGGGTGTGTGTTACATTACATTCACTAGTAGGAGTGAGAAAAACATCACGGGGTGGTGCGCATTGTATGGGTGTGTGTTACATTACATTCACTAGTATGAGTGAGAAAAACATCACGGGGTGGTGCGCATTGTATGGGTGTGTGTTACATTACATTCCCTAGTAGGAGTGAGAAAAACATCACGGGGTGGTGCGCATTGTATGGGTGTGTGTTACATTACATTCACTAGTAGGAGTGAGAAAAACATCACGGGGTGGTGCGCATTGTATGGGTGTGTGTTACATTACATTCACTAGTAAGAGTGAGAAAAACATCACGGGGTGGTGCGCATTGTATGGGTGTGTGTTACATTACATTCACTAGTAGGAGTGAGAAAAACATCACGGGTTGGTGCGCATTGTATGGGTGTGTGTTACATTACATGCACTAGTAGAAGTGAGAAAAACATCACGGGGTGGTGCGCATTGTATGGGTGTGTGTTACATTACATTCACTACGAGGAGTGAGAAAAACATAACGGGGTGGTGCGCATTGTATGGGTGTGTGTTACATTACATTCACTAGTAGGAGTGAGAAATAAATCACGGGGTGGTGCGCATTGTATGGTTGTGTGTTACATTACATTCACTAGTAGGAGTGAGAAAAACATCACGGGGAGTTGCTCAATGTATGGGTGTGTGTTACATTACATTCAATAGTAGGAGTGAGAAAAACATCACGGGGTGGTGCGCATTGTATGGGTGTGTGTTACATTACATGCACTAGTAGGAGTGAGAAAAACATCACGGGGTGGTGCGCATTCTATGGGTGTGTGTTACATTACATTCACTACGAGGAGTGAGAAAAACATCACGGGGTGGTGCGCATTGTATGGGTGTGTGTTACATTAGATTCACTAGTAGGAGTGAGAAAAACATCACGGGGTGGTGCGCATTGTATGGGTGTGTGTTACATTAGATTCACTAGTAGGAGTGAGAAAAACATCACGGGGTGGTGCGCATTGTATTGGTGTGTGTTACATTAGATTCACTAGTAGGAGTGAGAAAAACATCACGGGGTGTTGCGCATTGTATGGGTGTGTGTTACATTACAGTCACTAGTAGGAGTGAGAAAAACATCACGGGCTGGTGCGCATTGTATGGGTGTGTGTTACATTAGATTCACTAGTAGGAGTGAGAAAAACATCACGGGGTGGTGCGCATTGTATGGGTGTGTGTTACATTAGATTCACTAGTAGGAGTGAGAAAAACATCACGGGGTGGTGCGCATTGTATTGGTGTGTGTTACATTAGATTCACTAGTAGGAGTGAGAAAAACATCACGGGGTGTTGCGCATTGTATGGGTGTGTGTTACATTACAGTCACTAGTAGGAGTGAGAAAAACATCACGGGCTGGTGCGCATTGTATGGGTGTGTGTTACATTACATTCACTAGTAGGAGTGAGAAAAACATCACGGGGTGGTGCGCATTGTATGGGTGTGTGTTACATTACATTCACTAGTAGGAGTGAGAAAAACATCACGGGGTGGTGCGCATTTTATGGGTGTGTGTTACATTACATTCACTAGTAGGAGTGAGAAAAACATAACGGGGAGGTGCGCATTGTATGGGTGTGTGTTACATTACATTCACTAGTAGGAGTGATAAAAACATCACGGGGTGGTGCGCATTGTATGGGTGTGTGTTACATTACATTCACTAGTAGGAGTGAGAAAAACATCACGGGGTGGTGCGCATTGTATGGGTGTGTGTTACATTACATTCACTCATAGGAATGAGAAAAACATCACGGGGTGGTGCGCATTGTATGGGTGTGTGTTGCATTACATTCACTCGTAGGAGTGAGAAAAACATCACGGGGTGCTGCGCATTGTATGGGTGTGTGTTACATTACATTCACTAGTAGGAGAGAGAAAAACATCACGGGGTGGTGCGCATTGTATGGGTGTGTGTTACATTACATACACTAGTAGGAGTGAGAAAAACATCACGGGGTGGTGCGCATTGTATGGGTGTGTGTTACATTACATTCACTAGTAGGAGTGAGAAAAACATCACGCGGTGGTGCGCATTGTATGGATGTGTGTTACATTACATTCACTAGTGGGAGTGAGAAAAACATCACGGGGTGGTGCGCATTGTATGGGTGTGTGTTACATTACATTCACTCGTAGGAGTGAGAAAAACATCACGGGGTGGTGCGCATTGTATGGGTGTGTGTTACATTACATTCACTCGTAGGAGTGAGAAAAACATCACGGGGTGGTGCGCATTGTATGGGTGTGTGTTACATTACATTCACTAGTGGGAGTGAGAAAAACATCACGGGGTGGTGCGCATTGTATGGGTGTGTGTTACATTACATTCACTCATAGGAGTGAGAAAAACATCACGGGGTGGTGCGCATTGTATGGGTGTGTGTTACATTACATTCACTACTAGGAGTGAGAAAAACATCACGGGGTGGTGCGCATTGTATGGGTGTGTGTTACATTACATTCACTAGTAGGAGTGAGAAAAACATCATGGGGTGTTGCGCATTGTATGGGTGTGTGTTACATTACATTCACTAGTAGGAGTGAGAAAAACATCATGGGGTGGTGCGCATTGTATGGGTGTGTGTTACATTAGATTCACTAGTAGGAGTGAGAAAAACATCACGGGTTGGCGCGCATTGTATGGGTGTGTGTTACATTACATTCACTCGTAGGAGTGAGAAAAACATCACGGGGTGGTGCGCATTGTATGGGTGTGTGTTACATTACATTCACTCGTAGGAGTGAGAAAAACATCACGGGGTGGCGCGCATTGTATGGGTGTGTGTTACATTACATTCACTAGTAGGAGAGAGAAAAACATTACGCGGTGGTGCGCATTGTATGGGTGTGTGTTACATTACATTCCCTAGTAGGAGTGAGAAAAACATCACGGGGTGGTGCGCATTGTATGGGTGTGTGTTACATTACATTCACTAGTAGGAGTGAGAAAAACATCACGGGGTGGTGCGCATTGTATGGGTGTGTGTTACATTACATTCACTAGTAAGAGTGAGAAAAACATCACGGGGTGGTGCGCATTGTATGGGTGTGTGTTACATTACATTCACTAGTAGGAGTGAGAAAAACATCACGGGTTGGTGCGCATTGTATGGGTGTGTGTTACATTACATGCACTAGTAGAAGTGAGAAAAACATCACGGGGTGGTGCGCATTGTATGGGTGTGTGTTACATTACATTCACTACGAGGAGTGAGAAAAACATAACGGGGTGGTGCGCATTGTATGGGTGTGTGTTACATTACATTCACTAGTAGGAGTGAGAAATAAATCACGGGGTGGTGCGCATTGTATGGTTGTGTGTTACATTACATTCACTAGTAGGAGTGAGAAAAACATCACGGGGAGTTGCTCAATGTATGGGTGTGTGTTACATTACATTCAATAGTAGGAGTGAGAAAAACATCACGGGGTGGTGCGCATTGTATGGGTGTGTGTTACATTACATGCACTAGTAGGAGTGAGAAAAACATCACGGGGTGGTGCGCATTCTATGGGTGTGTGTTACATTACATTCACTACGAGGAGTGAGAAAAACATCACGGGGTGGTGCGCATTGTATGGGTGTGTGTTACATTAGATTCACTAGTAGGAGTGAGAAAAACATCACGGGGTGGTGCGCATTGTATGGGTGTGTGTTACATTAGATTCACTAGTAGGAGTGAGAAAAACATCACGGGGTGGTGCGCATTGTATTGGTGTGTGTTACATTAGATTCACTAGTAGGAGTGAGAAAAACATCACGGGGTGTTGCGCATTGTATGGGTGTGTGTTACATTACAGTCACTAGTAGGAGTGAGAAAAACATCACGGGCTGGTGCGCATTGTATGGGTGTGTGTTACATTAGATTCACTAGTAGGAGTGAGAAAAACATCACGGGGTGGTGCGCATTGTATGGGTGTGTGTTACATTAGATTCACTAGTAGGAGTGAGAAAAACATCACGGGGTGGTGCGCATTGTATTGGTGTGTGTTACATTAGATTCACTAGTAGGAGTGAGAAAAACATCACGGGGTGTTGCGCATTGTATGGGTGTGTGTTACATTACAGTCACTAGTAGGAGTGAGAAAAACATCACGGGCTGGTGCGCATTGTATGGGTGTGTGTTACATTACATTCACTAGTAGGAGTGAGAAAAACATCACGGGGTGGTGCGCATTGTATGGGTGTGTGTTACATTACATTCACTAGTAGGAGTGAGAAAAACATCACGGGGTGGTGCGCATTTTATGGGTGTGTGTTACATTACATTCACTAGTAGGAGTGAGAAAAACATAACGGGGAGGTGCGCATTGTATGGGTGTGTGTTACATTACATTCACTAGTAGGAGTGATAAAAACATCACGGGGTGGTGCGCATTGTATGGGTGTGTGTTACATTACATTCACTAGTAGGAGTGAGAAAAACATCACGGGGTGGTGCGCATTGTATGGGTGTGTGTTACATTACATTCACTCATAGGAATGAGAAAAACATCACGGGGTGGTGCGCATTGTATGGGTGTGTGTTGCATTACATTCACTCGTAGGAGTGAGAAAAACATCACGGGGTGCTGCGCATTGTATGGGTGTGTGTTACATTACATTCACTAGTAGGAGAGAGAAAAACATCACGGGGTGGTGCGCATTGTATGGGTGTGTGTTACATTACATACACTAGTAGGAGTGAGAAAAACATCACGGGGTGGTGCGCATTGTATGGGTGTGTGTTACATTACATTCACTAGTAGGAGTGAGAAAAACATCACGCGGTGGTGCGCATTGTATGGGTGTGTGTTACATTACATTCACTAGTGGGAGTGAGAAAAACATCACGGGGTGGTGCGCATTGTATGGGTGTGTGTTACATTACATTCACTCGTAGGAGTGAGAAAAACATCACGGGGTGGTGCGCATTGTATGGGTGTGTGTTACATTACATTCACTCGTAGGAGTGAGAAAAACATCACGGGGTGGTGCGCATTGTATGGGTGTGTGTTACATTACATTCACTAGTGAGAGTGAGAAAAACATCACGGGGTGGTGCGCATTGTATGGGTGTGTGTTACATTACATTCACTCATAGGAGTGAGAAAAACATCACGGGGTGGTGCGCATTGTATGGGTGTGTGTTACATTACATTCACTACTAGGAGTGAGAAAAACATCACGGGGTGGTGCGCATTGTATGGGTGTGTGTTACATTACATTCACTAGTAGGAGTGAGAAAAACATCACGGGGTGTTGCGCATTGTATGGGTGTGTGTTACATTACATTCACTAGTAGGAGTGAGAAAAACATCATGGGGTGGTGCGCATTGTATGGGTGTGTGTTACATTAGATTCACTAGTAGGAGTGAGAAAAACATCACGGGTTGGCGCGCATTGTATGGGTGTGTGTTACATTACATTCACTCGTAGGAGTGAGAAAAACATCACGGGGTGGTGCGCATTGTATGGGTGTGTGTTACATTACATTCACTCGTAGGAGTGAGAAAAACATCACGGGGTGGCGCGCATTGTATGGGTGTGTGTTACATTACATTCACTAGTAGGAGAGAGAAAAACATTACGCGGTGGTGCGCATTGTATGGGTGTGTGTTACATTACATTCACTCGTAGGAGTGAGAAAAACATCACGGGGTGGCGCGCATTGTATGGTTGTCTGTTACATTACATTCACTCGTAGGAGTGAGAAAAACATCACGGGGTGGTGCGCATTGTATGGGTGTGTGTTACATTACATTCACTAGTAGGAGAGAGGAAAACATCACGGGGTGGTGCGCATTGTATGGGTGTGTGTTACATTACATTCACTAGTAGGAGTGAGAAAAACATCATGGGGTGGTGCGCATTGTATGGGTGTGTGTTACATTAGATTCACTAGTAGGAGTGAGAAAAACATCATGGGGTGGTGCGCATTGTATGGCTGTGTGTTACATTACATTCACTAGTAGGAGTGAGAAAAACATCACGGGGTGGTGCGCATTGTATGGATGTGTGTTACATTACATTCACTAGTAGGAGTGAGAAAAACATCACGGGGTGGTGCACATTTTATGGGTGTGTGTTACATTACATTCACCAGTAGGAGTGAGAAAAACATCACGGGGTGGTGCACATTTTATGGGTGTGTGTTACATTACATTCACCAGTAGGAGTGAGAAAAACATCACGGGGTGGTGCGCATTGTATGGGTGTGTGTTACATTACATTCTATAGTAGGAGTGAGAAAAACATCACGGGGTGGTGCGCATTGTATGGGTGTGTGTTACAATAGATTCACTAGTAGGAGGGAGAAAAACATCACGGGGTGGTGCGCATTGTATGGGTGTGTGTTACATTACATTCACTAGTAGGAGTGAGAAAAGCATCACGGGGTGGTGCGCATTGTATGGGTGTGTTTTACATTACATTCACTAGTAGGAGTGAGAAAAACATCACGGGGTGGTGCGCATTGTATGGGTGTGTGTTACATTACATTCACTAGTAGGAGTGAGAAAAACATCACGGGGTCGTGCGCATTGTATGGGTGTGTGTTACATTAGATTCACTAGTAGGAGTGAGAAAAACATCACGGTGTGGTGCGCATTGTATGGGTGTGTGTTACATTACATGCACTAGTAGAAGTGAGAAAAACATCACGGGGTGGTGCGCATTGTATGGGTGTGTGTTACATTACATTCACTACGAGGAGTGAGAAAAACATAACGGGGTGGTGCGCATTGTATGGGTGTGTGTTACATTACATTCACTAGTAGGAGTGAGAAATAAATCACGGGGTGGTGCGCATTGTATGGTTGTGTGTTACATTACATTCACTAGTAGGAGTGAGAAAAACATCACGGGGAGTTGCTCAATGTATGGGTGTGTGTTACATTACATTCAATAGTAGGAGTGAGAAAAACATCACGGGGTGGTGCGCATTGTATGGGTGTGTGTTACATTACATGCACTAGTAGGAGTGAGAAAAACATCACGGGGTGGTGCGCATTCTATGGGTGTGTGTTACATTACATTCACTACGAGGAGTGAGAAAAACATCACGGGGTGGTGCGCATTGTATGGGTGTGTGTTACATTAGATTCACTAGTAGGAGTGAGAAAAACATCACGGGGTGGTGCGCATTGTATGGGTGTGTGTTACATTAGATTCACTAGTAGGAGTGAGAAAAACATCACGGGGTGGTGCGCATTGTATTGGTGTGTGTTACATTAGATTCACTAGTAGGAGTGAGAAAAACATCACGGGGTGTTGCGCATTGTATGGGTGTGTGTTACATTACAGTCACTAGTAGGAGTGAGAAAAACATCACGGGCTGGTGCGCATTGTATGGGTGTGTGTTACATTAGATTCACTAGTAGGAGTGAGAAAAACATCACGGGGTGGTGCGCATTGTATGGGTGTGTGTTACATTAGATTCACTAGTAGGAGTGAGAAAAACATCACGGGGTGGTGCGCATTGTATTGGTGTGTGTTACATTAGATTCACTAGTAGGAGTGAGAAAAACATCACGGGGTGTTGCGCATTGTATGGGTGTGTGTTACATTACAGTCACTAGTAGGAGTGAGAAAAACATCACGGGCTGGTGCGCATTGTATGGGTGTGTGTTACATTACATTCACTAGTAGGAGTGAGAAAAACATCACGGGGTGGTGCGCATTGTATGGGTGTGTGTTACATTACATTCACTAGTAGGAGTGAGAAAAACATCACGGGGTGGTGCGCATTTTATGGGTGTGTGTTACATTACATTCACTAGTAGGAGTGAGAAAAACATAACGGGGAGGTGCGCATTGTATGGGTGTGTGTTACATTACATTCACTAGTAGGAGTGATAAAAACATCACGGGGTGGTGCGCATTGTATGGGTGTGTGTTACATTACATTCACTAGTAGGAGTGAGAAAAACATCACGGGGTGGTGCGCATTGTATGGGTGTGTGTTACATTACATTCACTCATAGGAATGAGAAAAACATCACGGGGTGGTGCGCATTGTATGGGTGTGTGTTGCATTACATTCACTCGTAGGAGTGAGAAAAACATCACGGGGTGCTGCGCATTGTATGGGTGTGTGTTACATTACATTCACTAGTAGGAGAGAGAAAAACATCACGGGGTGGTGCGCATTGTATGGGTGTGTGTTACATTACATACACTAGTAGGAGTGAGAAAAACATCACGGGGTGGTGCGCATTGTATGGGTGTGTGTTACATTACATTCACTAGTAGGAGTGAGAAAAACATCACGCGGTGGTGCGCATTGTATGGGTGTGTGTTACATTACATTCACTAGTGGGAGTGAGAAAAACATCACGGGGTGGTGCGCATTGTATGGGTGTGTGTTACATTACATTCACTCGTAGGAGTGAGAAAAACATCACGGGGTGGTGCGCATTGTATGGGTGTGTGTTACATTACATTCACTCGTAGGAGTGAGAAAAACATCACGGGGTGGTGCGCATTGTATGGGTGTGTGTTACATTACATTCACTAGTGGGAGTGAGAAAAACATCACGGGGTGGTGCGCATTGTATGGGTGTGTGTTACATTACATTCACTCATAGGAGTGAGAAAAACATCACGGGGTGGTGCGCATTGTATGGGTGTGTGTTACATTACATTCACTCCTAGGAGTGAGAAAAACATCACGGGGTGGTGCGCATTGTATGGGTGTGTGTTACATTACATTCACTAGTAGGAGTGAGAAAAACATCACGGGGTGTTGCGCATTGTATGGGTGTGTGTTACATTACATTCACTAGTAGGAGTGAGAAAAACATCATGGGGTGGTGCGCATTGTATGGGTGTGTGTTACATTAGATTCACTAGTAGGAGTGAGAAAAACATCACGGGTTGGCGCGCATTGTATGGGTGTGTGTTACATTACATTCACTCGTAGGAGTGAGAAAAACATCACGGGGTGGTGCGCATTGTATGGGTGTGTGTTACATTACATTCACTCGTAGGAGTGAGAAAAACATCACGGGGTGGCGCGCATTGTATGGGTGTGTGTTACATTACATTCACTAGTAGGAGAGAGAAAAACATTACGCGGTGGTGCGCATTGTATGGGTGTGTGTTACATTACATTCCCTAGTAGGAGTGAGAAAAACATCACGGGGTGGTGCGCATTGTATGGGTGTGTGTTACATTACATTCACTAGTAGGAGTGAGAAAAACATCACGGGGTGGTGCGCATTGTATGGGTGTGTGTTACATTACATTCACTAGTAAGAGTGAGAAAAACATCACGGGGTGGTGCGCATTGTATGGGTGTGTGTTACATTACATTCACTAGTAGGAGTGAGAAAAACATCACGGGTTGGTGCGCATTGTATGGGTGTGTGTTACATTACATGCACTAGTAGAAGTGAGAAAAACATCACGGGGTGGTGCGCATTGTATGGGTGTGTGTTACATTACATTCACTACGAGGAGTGAGAAAAACATAACGGGGTGGTGCGCATTGTATGGGTGTGTGTTACATTACATTCACTAGTAGGAGTGAGAAATAAATCACGGGGTGGTGCGCATTGTATGGTTGTGTGTTACATTACATTCACTAGTAGGAGTGAGAAAAACATCACGGGGAGTTGCTCAATGTATGGGTGTGTGTTACATTACATTCAATAGTAGGAGTGAGAAAAACATCACGGGGTGGTGCGCATTGTATGGGTGTGTGTTACATTACATGCACTAGTAGGAGTGAGAAAAACATCACGGGGTGGTGCGCATTCTATGGGTGTGTGTTACATTACATTCACTACGAGGAGTGAGAAAAACATCACGGGGTGGTGCGCATTGTATGGGTGTGTGTTACATTAGATTCACTAGTAGGAGTGAGAAAAACATCACGGGGTGGTGCGCATTGTATGGGTGTGTGTTACATTAGATTCACTAGTAGGAGTGAGAAAAACATCACGGGGTGGTGCGCATTGTATTGGTGTGTGTTACATTAGATTCACTAGTAGGAGTGAGAAAAACATCACGGGGTGTTGCGCATTGTATGGGTGTGTGTTACATTACAGTCACTAGTAGGAGTGAGAAAAACATCACGGGCTGGTGCGCATTGTATGGGTGTGTGTTACATTAGATTCACTAGTAGGAGTGAGAAAAACATCACGGGGTGGTGCGCATTGTATGGGTGTGTGTTACATTAGATTCACTAGTAGGAGTGAGAAAAACATCACGGGGTGGTGCGCATTGTATTGGTGTGTGTTACATTAGATTCACTAGTAGGAGTGAGAAAAACATCACGGGGTGTTGCGCATTGTATGGGTGTGTGTTACATTACAGTCACTAGTAGGAGTGAGAAAAACATCACGGGCTGGTGCGCATTGTATGGGTGTGTGTTACATTACATTCACTAGTAGGAGTGAGAAAAACATCACGGGGTGGTGCGCATTGTATGGGTGTGTGTTACATTACATTCACTAGTAGGAGTGAGAAAAACATCACGGGGTGGTGCGCATTTTATGGGTGTGTGTTACATTACATTCACTAGTAGGAGTGAGAAAAACATAACGGGGAGGTGCGCATTGTATGGGTGTGTGTTACATTACATTCACTAGTAGGAGTGATAAAAACATCACGGGGTGGTGCGCATTGTATGGGTGTGTGTTACATTACATTCACTAGTAGGAGTGAGAAAAACATCACGGGGTGGTGCGCATTGTATGGGTGTGTGTTACATTACATTCACTCATAGGAATGAGAAAAACATCACGGGGTGGTGCGCATTGTATGGGTGTGTGTTGCATTACATTCACTCGTAGGAGTGAGAAAAACATCACGGGGTGCTGCGCATTGTATGGGTGTGTGTTACATTACATTCACTAGTAGGAGAGAGAAAAACATCACGGGGTGGTGCGCATTGTATGGGTGTGTGTTACATTACATACACTAGTAGGAGTGAGAAAAACATCACGGGGTGGTGCGCATTGTATGGGTGTGTGTTACATTACATTCACTAGTAGGAGTGAGAAAAACATCACGCGGTGGTGCGCATTGTATGGGTGTGTGTTACATTACATTCACTAGTGGGAGTGAGAAAAACATCACGGGGTGGTGCGCATTGTATGGGTGTGTGTTACATTACATTCACTCGTAGGAGTGAGAAAAACATCACGGGGTGGTGCGCATTGTATGGGTGTGTGTTACATTACATTCACTCGTAGGAGTGAGAAAAACATCACGGGGTGGTGCGCATTGTATGGGTGTGTGTTACATTACATTCACTAGTGGGAGTGAGAAAAACATCACGGGGTGGTGCGCATTGTATGGGTGTGTGTTACATTACATTCACTCATAGGAGTGAGAAAAACATCACGGGGTGGTGCGCATTGTATGGGTGTGTGTTACATTACATTCACTACTAGGAGTGAGAAAAACATCACGGGGTGGTGCGCATTGTATGGGTGTGTGTTACATTACATTCACTAGTAGGAGTGAGAAAAACATCACGGGGTGTTGCGCATTGTATGGGTGTGTGTTACATTACATTCACTAGTAGGAGTGAGAAAAACATCATGGGGTGGTGCGCATTGTATGGGTGTGTGTTACATTAGATTCACTAGTAGGAGTGAGAAAAACATCACGGGTTGGCGCGCATTGTATGGGTGTGTGTTACATTACATTCACTCGTAGGAGTGAGAAAAACATCACGGGGTGGTGCGCATTGTATGGGTGTGTGTTACATTACATTCACTCGTAGGAGTGAGAAAAACATCACGGGGTGGCGCGCATTGTATGGGTGTGTGTTACATTACATTCACTAGTAGGAGAGAGAAAAACATTACGCGGTGGTGCGCATTGTATGGGTGTGTGTTACATTACATTCACTCGTAGGAGTGAGAAAAACATCACGGGGTGGCGCGCATTGTATGGGTGTCTGTTACATTACATTCACTCGTAGGAGTGAGAAAAACATCACGGGGTGGTGCGCATTGTATGGGTGTGTGTTACATTACATTCACTAGTAGGAGAGAGGAAAACATCACGGGGTGGTGCGCATTGTATGGGTGTGTGTTACATTACATTCACTAGTAGGAGTGAGAAAAACATCATGGGGTGGTGCGCATTGTATGGGTGTGTGTTACATTAGATTCACTAGTAGGAGTGAGAAAAACATCATGGGGTGGTGCGCATTGTATGGCTGTGTGTTACATTACATTCACTAGTAGGAGTGAGAAAAACATCACGGGGTGGTGCGCATTGTATGGATGTGTGTTACATTACATTCAATAGTAGGAGTGAGAAAAACATCACGGGGTGGTGCACATTTTATGGGTGTGTGTTACATTACATTCACCAGTAGGAGTGAGAAAAACATCACGGGGTGGTGCACATTTTATGGGTGTGTGTTACATTACATTCACCAGTAGGAGTGAGAAAAACATCACGGGGTGGTGCGCATTGTATGGGTGTGTGTTACATTACATTCACTAGTAGGAGTGAGAAAAACATCACGGGGTGGTGCGCATTGTATGGGTGTGTGTTACATTACATTCACTAGTAGGAGTGAAAAAAACATCACGGGGTGGTGCGCATTGTATGGGTGTGTGTTACATTACATACACTAGTAAGCGTGAGAAAAACATCACGGGGTGGTGCGCATTGTATGGGTGTGTGTTACATTACATTCACTAGTAGGAGTGAGAAAAACATCACGGGGTGGTGTGCATTGTATGGGTGTGTGTTACATTACATTCACTAGTAGGAGTGAGGAAAACATCACGGGGTGATGCGCATTGTATGGGTGTGTGTTACATTAGATTTACTAGTAGGAGTGAGAAAAACATCACGGGGTGGTGCGCATTGTATGGGTGTGTGTTACATTAGATTCACTAGTAGGAGTAAGAAAAACATCACGGGGTGGTGTGCATTGTATGGGTGTGTGTTACATTACAGTCACTAGTAGGAGTGAGAAAAACATCACGGGGTGATGCGCATTGCATGGGTGTGTGTTACATTACATTCACTAGTAGGAGTGAGAAAGACATCACGGGGTGGTGCGCATTGTATGGGTGTGTGTTACATTACATTCACTAGTAGGAGTGAGAAAAACATCACGGGGAGGTGCGCATTGTATGGGTTTGTGTTACATTACATTCACTAGTAGGAGTGAGAAAAACATCACGGGGTGGTGCGCATTGTATGGGTGTGTGTTACATTAGATTCACTAGTAGGAGTGAGAAAAACATCATGGGGTGGTGCGCATTGTATGGCTGTGTGTTACATTACATTCACTAGTAGGAGTGAGAAAAACATCACGGGGTGGTGCGCATTGTATGGGTGTGTGTTACATTACATTCTATAGTAGGAGTGAGAAAAACATCACGGGGTGGTGCGCATTGTATGGGTGTGTGCTACAATAGATTCACTAGTAGGAGTGAGAAAAACATCACGGGGTGGTGCGCATTGTATGGGTGTGTGTTACATTACATTCACTAGTAGGAGTGAGAAAAACATCACGGGGTGGTGCGCATTGTATGGGTGTGTTTTACATTACATTCACTAGTAGGAGTGAGAAAAACATCACGGGGTGGTGCGCATTGTATGGGTGTGTGTTACATTACATTCACTAGTAGGAGTGAGAAAAACATCATGGTGTGGTGCACATTGTATGGGTGTGTGTTACATTACATTCACTAGTAGGAGTGAGAAAAACATCACGGGGTGGTGCGCATTGTATGGGTGTGTGTTACATTACATTCAATAGTAGGAGTGAGAAAAACATCACGGGTGGTGCGCATTGTATGGGTGTGTGTTACATTAGATTCACTAGTAGGAGTGAGAAAAACATCATGGGGTGGTGCGCATTGTATGGGTGTGTGTTACATTACATTCACCAGTAGGAGTGAGAAAAACATCACGGGGTGGTGCGCATTGTATGCGTGTGTGTTACATTACATTCACCAGTAGGAGTGAGAAAAACATCACGGGGTGGTGCGCATTGTATGGGTGTGTGTTACATTACATTCACTAGTAGGAGTGAGAAAAACATCACGGGGTGGTGCGCATTGTATGGGTGTGTGTTACATTACATTCACTAGTAGGAGTGAGAAAAACATCACGGGGTGGTGCGCATTGTATGGGTGTGTGTTACATTACATTCCCTAGTAGGAGTGAGAAAAACATCACGGGGTGGTGCGCATTGTATGGGTGTGTGTTACATTACATTCACTAGTAGGAGTGAGAAAAACTTCACGGGGTGGTGCGCATTGTATGGGTGTGTGTTACATTACATTCACTAGTAGGAGTGAGAAAAAGATCACGTGTTGGTGCGCATTGTATGGGTGTGTGTTACATTACATTCACTAGTAAGAGTGAGAAAAACATCACGGGGTGGTGCGCATTGTATGGGTGTGTGTTACATTACATTCACTAGTAGGAGTGAGAAAAACATCACGGGTTGGTGCGCATTGTATGGGTGTGTGTTACATTACATGCACTAGTAGAAGTGAGAAAAACATCACGGGGTGGTGCGCATTGTATGGGTGTGTGTTACATTACATTCACTACGAGGAGTGAGAAAAACATAACGGGGTGGTGCGCATTGTATGGGTGTGTGTTACATTACATTCACTAGTAGGAGTGAGAAATAAATCACGGGGTGGTGCACATTGTATGGTTGTGTGTTACATTACATTCACTAGTAGGAGTGAGAAAAACATCACGGGGAGTTGCTCAATGTATGGGTGTGTGTTACATTACATTCAATAGTAGGAGTGAGAAAAACATCACGGGGTGGTGCGCATTGTATGGGTGTGTGTTACATTACATGCACTAGTAGGAGTGAGAAAAACATCACGGGGTGGTGCGCATTCTATGGGTGTGTGTTACATTACATTCACTACGAGGAGTGAGAAAAACATCACGGGGTGGTGCGCATTGTATGGGTGTGTGTTACATTAGATTCACTAGTAGGAGTGAGAAAAACATCACGGGGTGGTGCGCATTGTATGGGTGTGTGTTACATTAGATTCACTAGTAGGAGTGAGAAAAACATCACGGGGTGGTGCGCATTGTATTGGTGTGTGTTACATTAGATTCACTAGTAGGAGTGAGAAAAACATCACGGGGTGTTGCGCATTGTATGGGTGTGTGTTACATTACAGTCACTAGTAGGAGTGAGAAAAACATCACGGGCTGGTGCGCATTGTATGGGTGTGTGTTACATTAGATTCACTAGTAGGAGTGAGAAAAACATCACGGGGTGGTGCGCATTGTATGGGTGTGTGTTACATTAGATTCACTAGTAGGAGTGAGAAAAACATCACGGGGTGGTGCGCATTGTATTGGTGTGTGTTACATTAGATTCACTAGTAGGAGTGAGAAAAACATCACGGGGTGTTGCGCATTGTATGGGTGTGTGTTACATTACAGTCACTAGTAGGAGTGAGAAAAACATCACGGGCTGGTGCGCATTGTATGGGTGTGTGTTACATTACATTCACTAGTAGGAGTGAGAAAAACATCACGGGGTGGTGCGCATTGTATGGGTGTGTGTTACATTACATTCACTAGTAGGAGTGAGAAAAACATCACGGGGTGGTGCGCATTTTATGGGTGTGTGTTACATTACATTCACTAGTAGGAGTGAGAAAAACATAACGGGGAGGTGCGCATTGTATGGGTGTGTGTTACATTACATTCACTAGTAGGAGTGATAAAAACATCACGGGGTGGTGCGCATTGTATGGGTGTGTGTTACATTACATTCACTAGTAGGAGTGAGAAAAACATCACGGGGTGGTGCGCATTGTATGGGTGTGTGTTACATTACATTCACTCATAGGAATGAGAAAAACATCACGGGGTGGTGCGCATTGTATGGGTGTGTGTTGCATTACATTCACTCGTAGGAGTGAGAAAAACATCACGGGGTGCTGCGCATTGTATGGGTGTGTGTTACATTACATTCACTAGTAGGAGAGAGAAAAACATCACGGGGTGGTGCGCATTGTATGGGTGTGTGTTACATTACATACACTAGTAGGAGTGAGAAAAACATCACGGGGTGGTGCGCATTGTATGGGTGTGTGTTACATTACATTCACTAGTAGGAGTGAGAAAAACATCACGCGGTGGTGCGCATTGTATGGGTGTGTGTTACATTACATTCACTAGTGGGAGTGAGAAAAACATCACGGGGTGGTGCGCATTGTATGGGTGTGTGTTACATTACATTCACTCGTAGGAGTGAGAAAAACATCACGGGGTGGTGCGCATTGTATGGGTGTGTGTTATATTACATTCACTCGTAGGAGTGAGAAAAACATCACGGGGTGGTGCGCATTGTATGGGTGTGTGTTACATTACATTCACTAGTGGGAGTGAGAAAAACATCACGGGGTGGTGCGCATTGTATGGGTGTGTGTTACATTACATTCACTCATAGGAGTGAGAAAAACATCACGGGGTGGTGCGCATTGTATGGGTGTGTGTTACATTACATTCACTACTAGGAGTGAGAAAAACATCACGGGGTGGTGCGCATTGTATGGGTGTGTGTTACATTACATTCACTAGTAGGAGTGAGAAAAACATCACGGGGTGTTGCGCATTGTATGGGTGTGTGTTACATTACATTCACTAGTAGGAGTGAGAAAAACATCATGGGGTGGTGCGCATTGTATGGGTGTGTGTTACATTAGATTCACTAGTAAGAGTGAGAAAAACATCACGGGTTGGCGCGCATTGTATGGGTGTGTGTTACATTACATTCACTCGTAGGAGTGAGAAAAACATCACGGGGTGGTGCGCATTGTATGGGTGTGTGTTACATTACATTCACTCGTAGGAGTGAGAAAAACATCACGGGGTGGCGCGCATTGTATGGGTGTGTGTTACATTACATTCACTAGTAGGAGAGAGAAAAACATTACGCGGTGGTGCGCATTGTATGGGTGTGTGTTACATTACATTCACTCGTAGGAGTGAGAAAAACATCACGGGGTGGCGCGCATTGTATGGGTGTCTGTTACATTACATTCACTCGTAGGAGTGAGAAAAACATCACGGGGTGGTGCGCATTGTATGGGTGTGTGTTACATTACATTCACTAGTAGGAGAGAGGAAAACATCACGGGGTGGTGCGCATTGTATGGGTGTGTGTTACATTACATTCACTAGTAGGAGTGAGAAAAACATCATGGGGTGGTGCGCATTGTATGGGTGTGTGTTACATTAGATTCACTAGTAGGAGTGAGAAAAACATCATGGGGTGGTGCGCATTGTATGGCTGTGTGTTACATTACATTCACTAGTAGGAGTGAGAAAAATATCACGGGGTGGTGCGCATTGTATGGATGTGTGTTACATTACATTCAATAGTAGGAGTGAGAAAAACATCACGGGGTGGTGCACATTTTATGGGTGTGTGTTACATTACATTCACCAGTAGGAGTGAGAAAAACATCACGGGGTGGTGCACATTTTATGGGTGTGTGTTACATTACATTCACCAGTAGGAGTGAGAAAAACATCACGGGGTGGTGCGCATTGTATGGGTGTGTGTTACATTACATTCACTAGTAGGAGTGAGAAAAACATCACGGGGTGGTGCGCATTGTATGGGTGTGTGTTACATTACATTCACTAGTAGGAGTGAAAAAAACATCACGGGGTGGTGCGCATTGTATGGGTGTGTGTTACATTACATTCACTAGTAAGCGTGAGAAAAACATCACGGGGTGGTGCGCATTGTATGGGTGTGTGTTACATTACATTCACTAGTAGGAGTGAGAAAAACATCACGGGGTGGTGTGCATTGTATGGGTGTGTGTTACATTACATTCACTAGTAGGAGTGAGGAAAACATCACGGGGTGATGCGCATTGTATGGGTGTGTGTTACATTAGATTTACTAGTAGGAGTGAGAAAAACATCACGGGGTGGTGCTCATTGTATGGGTGTGTGTTACATTAGATTCACTAGTAGGAGTAAGAAAAACATCACGGGGTGGTGTGCATTGTATGGGTGTGTGTTACATTACAGTCACTAGTAGGAGTGAGAAAAACATCACGGGGTGATGCGCATTGCATGGGTGTGTGTTACATTACATTCACTAGTAGGAGTGAGAAAGATATCACGGGGTGGTGCGCATTGTATGGGTGTGTGTTACATTACATTCACTAGTAGGAGTGAGAAAAACATCACGGGGAGGTGCGCATTGTATGGGTTTGTGTTACATTACATTCACTAGTAGGAGTGAGAAAAACATCACGGGGTGGTGCGCATTGTATGGGTGTGTGTTACATTAGATTCACTAGTAGGAGTGAGAAAAACATCATGGGGTGGTGCGCATTGTATGGCTGTGTGTTACATTACATTCACTAGTAGGAGTGAGAAAAACATCACGGGGTGGTGCGCATTGTATGGGTGTGTGTTACATTACATTCTATAGTAGGAGTGAGAAAAACATCACGGGGTGGTGCGCATTGTATGGGTGTGTGCTACAATAGATTCACTAGTAGGAGTGAGAAAAACATCACGGGGTGGTGCGCATTGTATGGGTGTGTGTTACATTACATTCACTAGTAGGAGTGAGAAAAACATCACGGGGTGGTGCGCATTGTATGGGTGTGTTTTACATTACATTCACTAGTAGGAGTGAGAAAAACATCACGGGGTGGTGCGCATTGTATGGGTGTGTGTTACATTACATTCACTAGTAGGAGTGAGAAAAACATCACGGGGTCGTGCGCATTGTATGGGTGTGTGTTACATTAGATTCACTAGTAGGAGTGAGAAAAACATCATGGTGTGGTGCACATTGTATGGGTGTGTGTTACATTACATTCACTAGTAGGAGTGAGAAAAACATCACGGGGTGGTGCGCATTGTATGGGTGTGTGTTACATTACATTCAATAGTAGGAGTGAGAAAAACATCACGGGTGGTGCGCATTGTATGGGTGTGTGTTACATTAGATTCACTAGTAGGAGTGAGAAAAACATCATGGGGTGGTGCGCATTGTATGGGTGTGTGTTACATTACATTCACCAGTAGGAGTGAGAAAAACATCACGGGGTGGTGCGCATTGTATGCGTGTGTGTTACATTACATTCACCAGTAGGAGTGAGAAAAACATCACGGGGTGGTGCGCATTGTATGGGTGTGTGTTACATTACATTCACTAGTAGGAGTGAGAAAAACATCACGGGGTGGTGCGCATTGTATGGGTGTGTGTTACATTACATTCACTAGTAGGAGTGAGAAAAACATCACGGGGTGGTGCGCATTGTATGGGTGTGTGTTACATTACATTCCCTAGTAGGAGTGAGAAAAACATCACGGGGTGGTGCGCATTGTATGGGTGTGTGTTACATTACATTCACTCGTAGGAGTGAGAAAAACTTCACGGGGTGGTGCGCATTGTATGGGTGTGTGTTACATTACATTCACTAGTAGGAGTGAGAAAAAGATCACGTGTTGGTGCGCATTGTATGGGTGTGTGTTACATTACATGCACTAGTAGAAGTGAGAAAAACATCACGGGGTGGTGCGCATTGTATGGGTGTGTGTTACATTACATTCACTACGAGGAGTGAGAAAAACATAACGGGGTGGTGCGCATTGTATGGGTGTGTGTTACATTACATTCACTAGTAGGAGTGAGAAATACATCACGGGGTGGTGCGCATTGTATGGGTGTGTGTTACATTACATTCACTAGTAGGAGTGAGAAAAACATCACGGGGAGTTGCTCATTGTATGGGTGTGTGTTACATTACATTCAATAGTAGGAGTGAGAAAAACATCACGGGGTGGTGCGCATTGTATGGGTGTGTGTTACATTACATGCACTAGTAGGAGTGAGAAAAACATCACGGGGTGGTGCGCATTCTATGGGTGTGTGTTACATTACATTCACTACGAGGAGTGAGAAAAACATCACGGGGTGGTGCGCATTGTATGGGTGTGTGTTACATTAGATTCACTAGTAGGAGTGAGAAAAACATCACGGGGTGGTGCGCATTGTATGGGTGTGTGTTACATTAGATTCACTAGTAGGAGTGAGAAAAACATCACGGGGTGGTGCGCATTGTATTGGTGTGTGTTACATTAGATTCACTAGTAGGAGTGAGAAAAACATCACCTGGTGGTGCGCATTGTATGGGTGTGTGTTACATTAGATTCACTAGTAGGAGTGAGAAAAACATCACGGGGTGTTGTGCATTGTATGGGTGTGTGTTACATTACATTCACTAGTAGGAGTGAGAAAAACATCACGGGGTGGTGCGCATTGTATGGGTGTGTGTTACATTACATTCACTAGTAGGAGTGAGAAAAACATCACGCGGTGGTGCGCATTGTATGGGTGTGTGTTACATTACATTCACTAGTAGGAGTGAGAAAAACATAACGGGGAGGTGCGCATTGTATGGGTGTGTGTTACATTACATTCACTAGTAGGAGTGATAAAAACATCACGGGGTGGTGCGCATTGTATGGGTGTGTGTTACATTACATTCACTAGTAGGAGTGAGAAAAACATCACGGGGTGGTGCGCATTGTATGGGTGTGTGTTACATTACATTCACTCATAGGAATGAGAAAAACATCACGGGGTGGTGCGCATTGTATGGGTGTGTGTTGCATTACATTCACTCGTAGGAGTGAGAAAAACATCACGGGGTGCTGCGCATTGTATGGGTGTGTGTTACATTACATTCACTAGTAGGAGAGAGAAAAACATCACGGGGTGGTGCGCATTGTATGGGTGTGTGTTACATTACATTCACTAGTAGGAGAGAGAAAAACATCACGGGGTGGTGCGCGTTGTATGGGTGTGTGTTACATTACATTCACTAGTAGGAGTGAGAAAAACATCACGCGGTGGTGCGCATTGTATGGGTGTGTGTTACATTACATTCACTAGTGGGAGTGAGAAAAACATCACGGGGTGGTGCGCATTGTATGGGTGTGTGTTACATTACATTCACTCGTAGGAGTGAGAAAAACATCACGGGGTGGTGCGCATTGTATGGGTGTGTGTTACATTACATTCACTCGTAGGAGTGAGAAAAACATCACGGGGTGGTGCGCATTGTATGGGTGTGTGTTACATTGCATTCACTCGTGGGAGTGAGAAAAACATCACGGGGTGGTGCGCATTGTATGGGTGCGTGTTACATTGCATTCACTAGTGGGAGTGAGAAAAACATCACGTGGTGGTGCGCGTTGTATGGGTGTGTGTTACATTACATTCACTAGTAGGAGTGAGAAAAACATCACGGGGTGGTGCGCATTGTAATGGTGTGTGTTACATTACATTCACTAGTAGGAGTGAGAAAAACATCACGGGGTGGTGCGCATTGTATGGGTGTGTGTTACATTACATTCACTAGTAGGAGTGAGAAAAACATCACGGGGTGGTGCGCATTGTATGGGTGTGTGTTACATTAGATTCACTAGTAGGAGTGAGAAAAACATCACGGGTTGGCGCGCATTGTATGGGTGTGTGTTACATTAGATTCACTAGTAGGAGTGAGAAAAACATCACGGGTTGGCGCGCATTGTATGGGTGTGTGTTACATTACATTCACTCGTAGGAGTGAGAAAAACATCACGGGGTGGTGCGCATTGTATGGGTGTGTGTTACATTACATTCACTCGTAGGAGTGAGAAAAACATCACGGGGTGGCGCGCATTGTATGGGTGTGTGTTACATTACATTCACTCGTAGGAGAGAGAAAAACATTACGGGGTGGTGCGCATTGTATGGGTGTGTGTTACATTAAATTCACTCGTAGGAGTGAGAAAAACATCACGGGGTGGCGCGCATTGTATGGGTGTGTGTTACATTACATTCACTAGTAGGAGAGAGGAAAACATCACGGGGTGGTGCGCATTGTATGGGTGTGTGTTACATTACATTCACTAGTAGGAGAGAGGAAAACATCACGGGGTGGTGCACATTGTATGGGTGTGTGTTACATTACATTCACTAGTAGGAGTGAGAAAAACATCATGGGTTGGTGCGCATTGTATGGGTGTGTGTTACATTACATTCACTAGTAGGAGTGAGAAAAACATCACGGGGTGGTGCGCATTGTATGGGTGTGTGTTACATTACATTCACTAGTAGGAGAGAGAAAAATATCACGGGGTGGTGCGCATTGTATGGGTGTGTGTTACATTACATTCACTAGTGGGAGTGAGAAAAACATCACGGGGTGGTGCGCATTGTATGGGTGTGTGTTACATTACATTCACTAGTGGGAGTGAGAAAAACATCACGGGGTGGTGCGCATTGTATGGGTGTGTGTTACATTACATTCACTCGTAGGAGTGAGAAAAACATCACGGGGTGGTGCGCATTGTATGGGTGTGTGTTACATTACATTCACTAGTAGGAGTGAGAAAAACATCACGGGGTGGTGTGAATTGTATGGGTGTGTGTTACATTACATTCACTAGTAGGAGTGAGAAAAACATCACGGGGTGGTGCGCATTGTATGGGTGTGTGTTACATTACATTCACTAGTAGGAGTGAGAAAAACATCACGGGGTGGTGCGCATTGTATGGGTGTGTGTTACATTACATTCACTAGTAGGAGTGAGAAAAACATCACGGGGTGGTGCGCATTGTATGGCTGTGTGTTACATTACATTCACTAGTAGGAGTGAGAAAAACATCACGGGGTGGTGCGCATTGTATGGCTGTGTGTTACATTACATTCACTAGTAGGAGTGAGAAAAACATCACGGGGTGGTGCGCATTGTATGGGTGTGTGTTACATTACATTCACTAGTAGGAGTGAGAAAAACATCACGGGGTGGTGCGCATTGTATGGGTGTGTGTCACATTAGATTCACTAGTAGGAGTGAGAAAAACATCACGGGGTGGTGCGCATTGTATGGGTGTGTGTCACATTAGATTCACCAGTAGGAGTGAGAAAAACATCACGGGGTGGTGCGCATTGTATGGGTGTGTGTTACATTACATTCACCAGTAGGAGTGAGAAAAACATCACGGGGTGGTGCGCATTGTATGGGTGTGTGTTACATTACATTCACCAGTAGGAGTGAGAAAAACATCACGGGGTGGTGCGCATTGTATGGGTGTGTGTTACATTAGATTCACCAGTAGGAGTGAGAAAAACATCACGGGGTGGTGCGCATTGTATGGGTGTGTGTTACATTACATTCACTAGTAGGAGTGAGAAAAACATCACGGGGTTGTGCGCATTGTATGGGTGTGTGTTACATTACATTCACTAGTAGGAGTGAGAAAAACATCACGGGGTGGTGCGCATTGTATGGGTGTGTGTTACATTACATTCACTAGTAGGAGTGAGAAAAACATCACGGGGTGGTGCGCATTGTATGGGTGTGTGTTACATTACATTCACTAGTAGGAGTGAGAAAAACATCACGGGGTGGTGCGCATTGTATGGGTGTGTGTTACATTACATTCACTAGTAGGAGTGAGAAAAACATCACGGGGTGGTGCGCATTGTATGGGTGATTGTTACATTACATTCACTAGTAGGAGTGAGAAAAACATCACGGGGTGGTGCGCATTGTATGGGTGTCTGTTACATTACATTCACTAGTAGGAGTGAGAAAAACATCACGGGGTGGTGCGCATTGTATGGGTGATTGTTACATTACATTCACTAGTAGGAGTGAGAAAAACATCACGGGGTGGTGCGAATTGTATGGGTGTGTGTTACATTAGATTCACTAGTAGGAGTGAGAAAAACATCACGGGGTGGTGCGCATTGTATGGGTGTGTGTTACATTACATTCACTAGTAGGAGTGAGAAAAACATCACGGGGTGGTGCGCATTGTATGGGTGTGTGTTACATTACATTCACTAGTAGGAGTGAGAAAAACATCACGGGGTGGTGCGCATTGTATGGGTGTGTGTTACATTACATTCACTAGTAGGAGTGAGAAAAACATCACGGGGTGGTGCGCATTGTATGGGTGTGTGTTACATTACATTCACTAGTAGGAGTGAGAAAAACATCACGGGGTGGTGCGCATTGTATGGGTTTGTGTTACATTACATTCACTAGTAGGAGTGAGAAAAACATCACGGGGTGGTGCGCATTGTATGGGTGTGTGTTACATTACATTCACTCGTAGGAGTGAGAAAAACATCACGGGGTGGTGCGCATTGTATGGGTGTGTGTTACATTACATTCACTCGTAGGAGTGAGAAAAACATCACGGGGTGGTGCGCATTGTATGGGTGTGTGTTACATTACATTCACTCGTAGGAGTGAGAAAAACATCACGGGGTGGTGCGCATTGTATGGGTGTGTGTTACATTACATTCACTCGTAGGAGTGAGAAAAACATCACGGGGTGGTGTGAATTGTATGGGTGTGTGTTACATTACATTCACTAGTAGGAGTGAGAAAAACATAACGGGGTGGTGCGCATTGTATGGGTGTGTGTTACATTACATTCACTAGTAGGAGTGAGAAAAACATCACGGGGTGGTGCGCATTGTATGGGTGTGTGTTACATTACATTCACTAGTAGGAGTGAGAAAAACATCACGGGGTGGTGCGCATTGTATGGGTGTGTGTTACATTACATTCACTAGTAGGAGTGAGAAAAACATCACGGGGTGGTGCGCATTGTATGGGTGTGTGTTACATTAGATTCACTAGTAGGAGTGAGAAAAACATCACGGGGTGGTGCGCATTGTATGGGTGTGTGTTACATTACATTCACTAGTAGGAGTGAGAAAAACATCACGGGGTGGTGCGCATTGTATGGGTGTGTGTTACATTACATTCACTAGTAGGAGTGAGAAAAACATCACGGGGTGGTTCGCATTTTATGGGTGTGTGTTACATTAGATTCACTAGTAGGAGTGAGAAAAACATCACGGGGTGGTGCGCATTGTATGGGTGTGTGTTACATTACATTCACCAGTAGGAGTGAGAAAAACATCACGGGGTGGTGCACATTGTATGCGTGTGTGTTACATTACATTCACCAGTAGGAGTGAGAAAAACATCACGGGGTGGTGCGCATTGTATGGGTGTGTGTTACATTACATTCACCAGTAGGAGTGAGAAAAACATCACGGGGTGGTGCGCATTGTATGTGTGTGTGTTACATTAGATTCACCAGTAGGAGTGAGAAAAACATCACGGGGTGGTGCGCATTGTATGGGTGTGTGTTACATTACATTCACTAGTAGGAGTGAGAAAAACATCACGGGGTGGTGCGCATTGTATGGGTGTGTGTTACATTACATTCACTAGTAGGAGTGAGAAAAACATCACGGGGTGGTGCGCATTGTATGGGTGTGTGTTACATTACATTCACTAGTAGGAGTGAGAAAAACATCACGGGGTGGTGCGCATTGTATGGGTGTGTGTTACATTACATTCACCAGTAGGAGTGAGAAAAACATCACGGGGTGGTGCACATTGTATGCGTGTGTGTTACATTACATTCACCAGTAGGAGTGAGAAAAACATCACGGGGTGGTGCGCATTGTATGGGTGTGTGTTACATTACATTCACCAGTAGGAGTGAGAAAAACATCACGGGGTGGTGCGCATTGTATGGGTGTGTGTTACATTACATTCACCAGTAGGAGGGAGAAAAACATCACGGGGTGGTGCACATTGTATGCGTGTGTGTTACATTACATTCACCAGTAGGAGTGAGAAAAACATCACGGGGTGGTGCGCATTGTATGGGTGTGTGTTACATTACATTCACCAGTAGGAGTGAGAAAAACATCACGGGGTGGTGCGCATTGTATGGGTGTGTGTTACATTAGATTCACTAGTAGGAGTGAGAAAAACATCACGGGGTGGTGCGCATTGTATGGGTGTGTGTTACATTACATTCACTAGTAGGAGTGAGAAAAACATCACGGGGTGGTGCGCATTGTATGGGTGTGTGTTACATTACATTCACTAGTAGGAGTGAGAAAAACATCACGGGGTGGTGCGCATTGTATGGGTGTGTGTTACATTACATTCACTAGTAGGAGTGAGAAAAACATCACGGGGTGGTGCGCATTGTATGGGTGTGTGTTACATTACATTCACTAGTAGGAGTGAGAAAAACATCACGGGGTGGTGCGCATTGTATGGGTGTGTGTTACATTACATTCACTAGTAGGAGTGAGAAAAACATCACGGGGTGGTGCGCATTGTATGGGTGATGTGTTACATTACATTCACTAGTAGGAGTGAGAAAAACATCACGGGGTGGTGCGCATTGTATGGGTGTGTGTTACATTACATTCACTAGTAGGAGTGAGAAAAACATCACGGGGTGGTGCGCATTGTATGGGTGTGTGTTACATTACATTCACTAGTAGGAATGAGAAAAACATCACGGGGTGGTGCGCATTGTATGGGTGTGTGTTACATTACATTCACTAGTAGGAGTGAGAAAAACATCACGGGGTGGTGCGCATTGTATGGGTGTGTGTTACATTACATTCACTCGTAGGAGTGAGAAAAACATCACGGGGTGGTGCGCATTGTATGGGTGTGTGTTACATTAGATTCACCAGTAGGAGTGAGAAAAACATCACGGGGTGGTGCGCATTGTATGGGTGTGTGTTACATTACATTCACCAGTAGGAGTGAGAAAAACATCACGGGGTGGTGCGCATTGTATGGGTGTGTGTTACATTACATTCACCAGTAGGAGTGAGAAAAACATCACGGGGTGGTGCGCATTGTATGGGTGTGTGTTACATTACATTCACCAGTAGGAGTGAGAAAAACATCACGGGGTGGTGCGCATTGTATGGGTGTGTGTTACATTAGATTCACCAGTAGGAGTGAGAAAAACATCACGGGGTGGTGCGCATTGTATGGGTGTGTGTTACATTACATTCACTAGTAGGAGTGAGAAAAACATCACGGGGTGGTGCGCATTGTATGGGTGTGTGTTACATTACATTCACCAGTAGGAGTGAGAAAAACATCACGGGGTGGTGCGCATTGTATGCGTGTGTGTTACATTACATTCACCAGTAGGAGTGAGAAAAACATCACGGGGTGGTGCGCATTGTATGGGTGTGTGTTACATTACATTCACCAGTAGGAGTGAGAAAAACATCACGGGGTGGTGCGCATTGTATGGGTGTGTGTTACATTAGATTCACCAGTAGGAGTGAGAAAAACATCACGGGGTGGTGCGCATTGTATGGGTGTGTGTTACATTACATTCACCAGTAGGAGTGAGAAAAACATCACGGGGTGGTGCGCATTGTATGGGTGTGTGTTACATTACATTCACTAGTAGGAGTGAGAAAAACATCACGGGGTGGTGCGCATTGTATGGGTGTGTGTTACATTACATTCACTAGTAGGAGTGAGAAAAACATCACGGGGTGGTGCGCATTGTATGGGTGTGTGTTACATTACATTCACTAGTAGGAGTGAGAAAAAAATCACGGGGTGGTGCGCATTGTATGGGTGATTGTTACATTACATTCACTAGTAGGAGTGAGAAAAACATCACGGGGTGGTGCGCATTGTATGGGTGTCTGTTACATTACATTCACTCGTAGGAGTGAGAAAAACATCACGGGGTGGTGTGCATTGTATGGGTGTGTGTTACATTACATTCACTAGTAGGAGTGAGAAAAACATCACGGGGTGGTGCGCATTGTATGGGTGTGTGTTACATTACATTCACTAGTAGGAGTGAGAAAAACATCACGGGGTGGTGCGCATTGTATGGGTGTGTGTTACATTACATTCACTAGTAGGAGTGAGAAAAACATCACGGGGTGGTGCGCATTGTATGGGTGTGTGTTACATTACATTCACTAGTAGGAGTGAGAAAAACATCACGGGGTGGTGCGCATTGTATGGGTGTGTGTTACATTACATTCACTAGTAGGAGTGAGAAAAACATCACGGGGTGGTGCGCATTGTATGGGTGTGTGTTACATTACATTCACTCGTAGGAGTGAGAAAAACATCACGGGGTGGTGCGCATTGTATGGGTGTGTGTTACATTAGATTCACCAGTAGGAGTGAGAAAAACATCACGGGGTGGTGCGCATTGTATGGGTGTGTGTTACATTACATTCACCAGTAGGAGTGAGAAAAACATCACGGGGTGGTGCGCATTGTATGGGTGTGTGTTACATTACATTCACCAGTAGGAGTGAGAAAAACATCACGGGGTGGTGCGCATTGTATGGGTGTGTGTTACATTACATTCACTAGTAGGAGTGAGAAAAACATCACGGGGTGGTGCGCATTGTATGGGTGTGTGTTACATTACATTCACTAGTAGGAGTGAGAAAAACATCACGGGGTGGTGCGCATTGTATGGGTGTGTGTTACATTACATTCACTAGTAGGAGTGAGAAAAACATCACGGGGTGGTGCGCATTGTATGGGTGTGTGTTACATTACATTCACTAGTAGGAGTGAGAAAAACATCACGGGGTGGTGCGCATTGTATGGGTGTGTGTTACATTACATTCACTAGTAGGAGTGAGAAAAACATCACGGGGTGGTGCGCATTGTATGGGTGTGTGTTACTTTAGATTCACTAGTAGGAGTGAGAAAAACATCACGGGGTGGTGCGCATTGTATGGGTGTGTGTTACATTACATTCACTAGTAGGAGTGAGAAAAACATCACGGGGTGGTGCGCATTGTATGGGTGTGTGTTACATTACATTCACTAGTAGGAGTGAGAAAAACATCACGGGGTGGTTCGCATTTTATGGGTGTGTGTTACATTAGATTCACTAGTAGGAGTGAGAAAAACATCACGGGGTGGTGCGCATTGTATGGGTGTGTGTTACATTACATTCACCAGTAGGAGTGAGAAAAACATCACGGGGTGGTGCACATTGTATGCGTGTGTGTTACATTACATTCACCAGTAGGAGTGAGAAAAACATCACGGGGTGGTGCGCATTGTATGGGTGTGTGTTACATTACATTCACCAGTAGGAGTGAGAAAAACATCACGGGGTGGTGCGCATTGTATGGGTGTGTGTTACATTAGATTCACCAGTAGGAGTGAGAAAAACATCACGGGGTGGTGCGCATTGTATGGGTGTGTGTTACATTACATTCACTAGTAGGAGTGAGAAAAACATCACGGGGTGGTGCGCATTGTATGGGTGTGTGTTACATTACATTCACTAGTAGGAGTGAGAAAAACATCACGGGGTGGTGCGCATTGTATGGGTGTGTGTTACATTACATTCACTAGTAGGAGTGAGAAAAACATCACGGGGTGGTGCGCATTGTATGGGTGTGTGTTACATTACATTCACCAGTAGGAGTGAGAAAAACATCACGGGGTGGTGCACATTGTATGCGTGTGTGTTACATTACATTCACCAGTAGGAGTGAGAAAAACATCACGGGGTGGTGCGCATTGTATGGGTGTGTGTTACATTACATTCACCAGTAGGAGTGAGAAAAACATCACGGGGTGGTGCACATTGTATGCGTGTGTGTTACATTACATTCACCAGTAGGAGTGAGAAAAACATCACGGGGTGGTGCGCATTGTATGGGTGTGTGTTACATTACATTCACCAGTAGGAGTGAGAAAAACATCACGGGGTGGTGCGCATTGTATGGGTGTGTGTTACATTAGATTCACCAGTAGGAGTGAGAAAAACATCACGGGGTGGTGCGCATTGTATGGGTGTGTGTTACATTACATTCACTAGTAGGAGTGAGAAAAACATCACGGGGTGGTGCGCATTGTATGGGTGTGTGTTACATTACATTCACTAGTAGGAGTGAGAAAAACATCACGGGGTGGTGCGCATTGTATGGGTGTGTGTTACATTACATTCACTAGTAGGAGTGAGAAAAACATCACGGGGTGGTGCGCATTGTATGGGTGTGTGTTACATTACATTCACCAGTAGGAGTGAGAAAAACATCACGGGGTGGTGCACATTGTATGCGTGTGTGTTACATTACATTCACCAGTAGGAGTGAGAAAAACATCACGGGGTGGTGCGCATTGTATGGGTGTGTGTTACATTACATTCACCAGTAGGAGTGAGAAAAACATCACGGGGTGGTGCGCATTGTATGGGTGTGTGTTACATTACATTCACCAGTAGGAGGGAGAAAAACATCACGGGGTGGTGCACATTGTATGCGTGTGTGTTACATTACATTCACCAGTAGGAGTGAGAAAAACATCACGGGGTGGTGCGCATTGTATGGGTGTGTGTTACATTACATTCACCAGTAGGAGTGAGAAAAACATCACGGGGTGGTGCGCATTGTATGGGTGTGTGTTACATTAGATTCACTAGTAGGAGTGAGAAAAACATCACGGGGTGGTGCGCATTGTATGGGTGTGTGCTACATTACATTCACTAGTAGGAGTGAGAAAAACATCACGGGGTGGTGCGCATTGTATGGGTGTGTGTTACATTACATTCACTAGTAGGAGTGAGAAAAACATCACGGGGTGGTGCGCATTGTATGGGTGTGTGTTACATTACATTCACTAGTAGGAGTGAGAAAAACATCACGGGGTGGTGCGCATTGTATGGGTGTGTGTTACATTACATTCACTAGTAGGAGTGAGAAAAACATCACGGGGTGGTGCGCATTGTATGGGTGTGTGTTACATTACATTCACTAGTAGGAGTGAGAAAAACATCACGGGGTGGTGCGCATTGTATGGGTGATTGTTACATTACATTCACTAGTAGGAGTGAGAAAAACATCACGGGGTTGTGCGCATTGTATGGGTGTCTGTTACATTACATTCACTCGTAGGAGTGAGAAAAACATCACGGGGTGGTGCGAATTGTATGGGTGTGTGTTACATTACATTCACTAGTAGGAGTGAGAAAAACATCACGGGGTGGTGCGCATTGTATGGGTGTGTGTTACATTACATTCACTAGTAGGAGTGAGAAAAACATCACGGGGTGGTGCGCATTGTATGGGTGTGTGTTACATTACATTCACTAGTAGGAGTGAGAAAAACATCACGGGGTGGTGCGCATTGTATGGGTGTGTGTTACATTACATTCACTAGTAGGAGTGAGAAAAACATCACGGGGTGGTGCGCATTGTATGGGTTTGTGTTACATTACATTCACTAGTAGGAGTGAGAAAAACATCACGGGGTGGTGCGCATTGTATGGGTGTGTGTTACATGAGATTCACTAGTAGGAGTGAGAAAAACATCACGGTGTGGTGCGCATTGTATGGGTGTGTGTTACATTACATTCACTCGTAGGAGTGAGAAAAACATCACGGGGTGGTGCGCATTGTATGGGTGTGTGTTACATTACATTCACTAGTAGGAGTGAGAAAAACATCACGGGGTGGTGCGCATTGTATGGGTGTGTGTTACATTAGATTCACTAGTAGGAGTGAGAAAAACATCACGGGGTGGTGCGCATTGTATGGGTGTGTGTTACATTACATTCACCAGTAGGAGTGAGAAAAACATCACGGGGTGGTGCGCATTGTATGGGTGTGTGTTACATTACATTCACTAGTAGGAGTGAGAAAAACATCACGGGGTGGTGCGCATTGTATGGGTGTGTGTTACATTACATTCACTAGTAGGAGTGAGAAAAACATCACGGGGTGGTGCGCATTGTATGGGTGTGTGTTATATTACATTCACTAGTAGGAGTGAGAAAAACATCACGGGGTGGTGCGCATTGTATGGGTGTGTGTTACATTACATTCACTAGTAGGAGTGAGAAAAACATCACGGGGTGGTGCGCATTGTATGGGTGTGTGTTACATTACATTCACTAGTAGGAGTGAGAAAAACATCACGGGGTGGTGCGCATTGTATGGGTGTGTGTTACATTACATTCACTAGTAGGAGTGAGAAAAACATCACGGGGTGGTGCGCATTGTATGGGTGTGTGTTACATTAGATTCACTAGTAGGAGTGAGAAAAACATCACGGGGTGGTGCGCATTGTATGGGTGTGTGTTACATTACATTCACTAGTAGGAGTGAGAAAAACATCACGGGGTGGTTCGCATTGTATGGGTGTGTGTTACATTACATTCACTAGTAGGAGTGAGAAAAACATCACTGGGTGGTGCGCATTGTATGGGTGTGTGTTACATTAGATTCACCAGTAGGAGTGAGAAAAACATCACGGGGTGGTGCGCATTGTATGGGTGTGTGTTACATTACATTCACCAGTAGGAGTGAGAAAAACATCACGGGGTGGTGCACATTGTATGCGTGTGTGTTACATTACATTCACCAGTAGGAGTGAGAAAAACATCACGGGGTGGTGCGCATTGTATGGGTGTGTGTTACATTACATTCACCAGTAGGAGTGAGAAAAACATCACGGGGTGGTGCGCATTGTATGGGTGTGTGTTACATTAGATTCACTAGTAGGAGTGAGAAAAACATCACGGGGTGGTGCGCATTGTATGGGTGTGTGTTACATTACATTCACCAGTAGGAGTGAGAAAAACATCACGGGGTGGTGCGCATTGTATGGGTGTGTGTTACATTAGATTCACCAGTAGGAGTGAGAAAAACATCACGGGGTGGTGCGCATTGTATGGGTGTGTGTTACATTACATTCACCAGTAGGAGTGAGAAAAACATCACGGGGTGGTGCGCATTGTATGGGTGTGTGTTACATTACATTCACTATTAGGAGTGAGAAAAACATCACGGGGTGGTGCGCATTGTATGGGTGTGTGTTACATTACATTCACTAGTAGGAGTGAGAAAAACATCACGGGGTGGTGCGCATTGTATGGGTGTGTGTTACATTACATTCACCAGTAGGAGTGAGAAAAACATCACGGGGTGGTGCACATTGTATGCGTGTGTGTTACATTACATTCACCAGTAGGAGTGAGAAAAACATCACGGGGTGGTGCGCATTGTATGGGTGTGTGTTACATTACATTCACCAGTAGGAGTGAGAAAAACATCACGGGGTGGTGCGCATTGTATGGGTGTGTGTTACATTACATTCACCAGTAGGAGGGAGAAAAACATCACGGGGTGGTGCACATTGTATGCGTGTGTGTTACATTACATTCACCAGTAGGAGTGAGAAAAACATCACGGGGTGGTGCGCATTGTATGGGTGTGTGTTACATTACATTCACCAGTAGGAGTGAGAAAAACATCACGGGGTGGTGCGCATTGTATGGGTGTGTGTTACATTAGATTCACTAGTAGGAGTGAGAAAAACATCACGGGGTGGTGCGCATTGTATGGGTGTGTGTTACATTACATTCACTAGTAGGAGTGAGAAAAACATCACGGGGTGGTGCGCATTGTATGGGTGTGTGTTACATTACATTCACTAGTAGGAGTGAGAAAAAGATCACGGGGTGGTGCGCATTGTATGGGTGTGTGTTACATTACATTCACTAGTAGGAGTGAGAAAAACATCACGGGGTGGTGCGCATTGTATGGGTGTGTGTTACATTACATTCACTAGTAGGAGTGAGAAAAACATCACGGGGTGGTGCGCATTGTATGGGTGTGTGTTACATTACATTCACTAGTAGGAGTGAGAAAAACATCACGGGGTGGTGCGCATTGTATGGGTGATTGTTACATTACATTCACTAGTAGGAGTGAGAAAATCATCACGGGGTGGTGCGCATTGTATGGGTGTCTGTTACATTACATTCACTCGTAGGAGTGAGAAAAACATCACGGGGTGGTGCGAATTGTATGGGTGTGTGTTACATTACATTCACTAGTAGGAGTGAGAAAAACATCACGGGGTGGTGCGCATTGTATGGGTGTGTGTTACATTACATTCACTAGTAGGAGTGAGAAAAACATCACGGGGTGGTGCGCATAGTATGGGTGTGTGTTACATTACATTCACTAGTAGGAGTGAGAAAAACATCACGGGGTGGTGCGCATTGTATGGGTGTGTGTTACATTACATTCACTAGTAGGAGTGAGAAAAACATCACGGGGTGGTGCGCATTGTATGGGTTTGTGTTACATTACATTCACTAGTAGGAGTGAGAAAAACATCACGGGGTGGTGCGCATTGTATGGGTGTGTGTTACATTAGATTCACTAGTAGGAGTGAGAAAAACATCACGGTGTGGTGCGCATTGTATGGGTGTGTGTTACATTACATTCACTCGTAGGAGTGAGAAAAACATCACGGGGTGGTGCGCATTGTATGGGTGTGTGTTACATTACATTCACTAGTAGGAGTGAGAAAAACATCACGGGGTGGTGCGCATTGTATGGGTGTGTGTTACATTAGATTCACTAGTAGGAGTGAGAAAAACATCACGGGGTGGTGCGCATTGTATGGGTGTGTGTTACATTACATTCACCAGTAGGAGTGAGAAAAACATCACGGGGTGGTGCGCATTGTATGGGTGTGTGTTACATTACATTCACTAGTAGGAGTGAGAAAAACATCACGGGGTGGTGCGCATTGTATGGGTGTGTGTTACATTACATTCACTAGTAGGAGTGAGAAAAACATCACGGGGTGGTGCGCATTGTATGGGTGTGTGTTATATTACATTCACTAGTAGGAGTGAGAAAAACATCACGGGGTGGTGCGCATTGTATGGGTGTGTGTTACATTACATTCACTAGTAGGAGTGAGAAAAACATCACGGGGTGGTGCGCATTGTATGGGTGTGTGTTACATTACATTCACTAGTAGGAGTGAGAAAAACATCACGGGGTGGTGCGCATTGTATGGGTGTGTGTTACATTACATTCACTAGTAGGAGTGAGAAAAACATCACGGGGTGGTGCGCATTGTATGGGTGTGTGTTACATTACATTCACTAGTAGGAGTGAGAAAAACATCACGGGGTGGTGCGCATTGTATGGGTGTGTGTTACATTAGATTCACTAGTAGGAGTGAGAAAAACATCACGGGGTGGTGCGCATTGTATGGGTGTGTGTTACATTACATTCACTAGTAGGAGTGAGAAAAACATCAAGGGGTGGTTCGCATTGTATGGGTGTGTGTTACATTACATTCACTACTAGGAGTGAGAAAAACATCACTGGGTGGTGCGCATTGTATGGGTGTGTGTTACATTAGATTCACCACTAGGAGTGAGAAAAACATCACGGGGTGGTGCGCATTGTATGGGTGTGTGTTACATTACATTCACCAGTAGGAGTGAGAAAAACATCACGGGGTGGTGCACATTGTATGCGTGTGTGTTACATTACATTCACCAGTAGGAGTGAGAAAAACATCACGGGGTGGTGCGCATTGTATGGGTGTGTGTTACATTACATTCACCAGTAGGAGTGAGAAAAACATCACGGGGTGGTGCGCATTGTATGGGTGTGTGTTACATTAGATACACTAGTAGGAGTGAGAAAAACATCACGGGGTGGTGCGCATTGTATGGGTGTGTGTTACATTACATTCACTAGTAGGAGTGAGAAAAACATCACGGGGTGGTGCGCATTGTATGGGTGTGTGTTACATTACATTCACTAGTAGGAGTGAGAAAAACATCACGGGGTGGTGCGAATTGTATGGGTGTGTGTTACATTACATTCACTAGTAGGAGTGAGAAAAACATCACGGGGTGGTGCGCATTGTATGGGTGTGTGTTACATTACATTCACTAGTAGGAGTGAGAAAAACATCACGGGGTGGTGCGCATTGTATGGGTGTGTGTTACATTATATTCACTAGTAGGAGTGAGAAAAACATCACGGGGTGGTGCGCATTGTATGGGTGATTGTTACATTACATTCACTAGTAGGAGTGAGAAAAACATCACGGGGTGGTGCGCATTGTATGGGTGTCTGTTACATTACATTCACTCGTAGGAGTGAGAAAAACATCACGGGGTGGTGCGAATTGTATGGGTGTGTGTTACATTACATTCACTAGTAGGAGTGAGAAAAACATCACGGGGTGGTGCGCATTGTATGGGTGTGTGTTACATTACATTCACTAGTAGGAGTGAGAAAAACATCACGGGGTGGTGTGCATTGTATGGGTGTGTGTTACATTACATTCACTACGAGGAGTGAGAAAAACATCACGGGGTGGTGCGCATTGTATGGGTGTGTGTTACATTACATTCACTAGTAGGAGTGAGAAAAACATCACGGGGTGGTGCGCATTGTATGGGTTTGTGTTACATTACATTCACTAGTAGGAGTGAGAAAAACATCACGGGGTGGTGCGCATTGTATGGGTGTGTGTTACATTAGATTCACTAGTAGGAGTGAGAAAAACATCACGGTGTGGTGCCCATTGTATGGGTGTGTGTTACATTACATTCACTCGTAGGAGTGAGAAAAACATCACGGGGTGGTGCGCATTGTATGGGTGTGTGTTACATTACATTCACTAGTAGGAGTGAGAAAAACATCACGGGGTGGTGCGCATTGTATGGGTGTGTGTTACATTAGATTCACTAGTAGGAGTGAGAAAAACATCACGGGGTGGTGCGCATTGTATGGGTGTGTGTTACATTACATTCACCAGTAGGAGTGAGAAAAACATCACGGGGTGGTGCGCATTGTATGGGTGTGTGTTACATTACATTCACTAGTAGGAGTGAGAAAAACATCACGGGGTGGTGCGCATTGTATGGGTGTGTGTTACATTACCTTCACTAGTAGGAGTGAGAAAAACATCACGGGGTGGTGCGCATTGTATGGGTGTGTGTTACATTACATTCACTAGTAGGAGTGAGAAAAACATCACGGGGTGGTGCGCATTGTATGGGTGTGTGTTACATTACATTCACTAGTAGGAGTGAGAAAAACATCACGGGGTGGTGCGCATTGTATGGGTGTGTGTTACATTACATTCACTAGTAGGAGTGAGAAAAACATCACGGGGTGGTGCGCATTGTATGGGTGTGTGTTACATTACATTCACTAGTAAGAGTGAGAAAAACATCACGGGGTGGTGCGCATTGTATGGGTGTGTGTTACATTACATTCATTAGTAGGAGTGAGGAAAACATCACGGGGTGGTGCGCATTGTATCGGTGATTGTTACATTACATTCACTAGTAGGAGTGAGAAAAACATCACGGGGTGGTGCGCATTGTATGGGTGTCTGTTACATTACATTCACTCGTAGGAGTGAGAAAAACATCACGGGGTGGTGCGAATTGTATGGGTGTGTGTTACATTACATTCACTAGTAGGAGTGAGAAAAACATCACGGTGTGGTGCGCATTGTATGGGTGTGTGTTACATTAGATTCACTAGTAGGAGTGAGAAATACATCACGGGGTGGTGCGCATTGTATGGGTGTGTGTTACATTACATTCACTAGTAGGAGTGAGAAAAACATCACGGGGTGGTGCTCATTGTATGGGTGTGTGTTACATTACATTCACTAGTAGGAGTGAGAAAAACATCACCGGGTGGTGCGCATTGTATGGGTGTGTGTTACATTACATTCACTAGTAGGAGTGAGAAAAACATCGCGGGGTGGTGCGCATTGTATGGGTGTGTGTTACATTACATTCACTAGTAGGAGTGAGAAAAACATCGCGGGGTGGTGCGCATTGTATGGGTGTGTGTTACACTAGATTCACTAGTAGGAGTGAGAAAAACATCACGTGGTGGTGCGCATTTTATGGGTGTGTGTTACACTAGATTCTCTAGTAGGAGTGAGAAAAACATCACGGGGTGGTGGGCATTGTATGGGTGTGTGTTACATTACATTCACTAGTAGGAGTGAGAAAAACATCACGGGGTAGTGCGCATTGTATGGGTGTGTGTTACATTACATTCACTAGTAGGAGTGAGAAAAACATCACGGGGTGGTGCGCATTGTATGGGTGTGTGTTACATTACATTCAGTAGTAGGAGTGAGAAAAACATCACGGGGTGGTGCGCATTGTATGGGTGTGTGTTACATTACATTCACTCGTAGGAGTGAGAAAAACATCACGGGGTGGCGCGCATTGTATGGGTGTGTGTTACATTACATTCACTAGTAGGAGTGAGAAAAACATCACGGGGTGGTGCGCATTGTATGGGTGTGTGTTACATTACATTCACTAGTAGGAGAGAGAAAAACATCACGGGGTGGTGCGCATTGTATGGGTGTGTGTTACATTACATTCACTAGTGGGAGTGAGAAAAACATCACGGGGTGGTGCGCATTGTATGGGTGTGTGTTACATTACATTCACTAGTGGGAGTGAGAAAAACATCACGGGGTGGTGCGCATTGTATGGGTGTGTGTTACATTACATTCACTCGTAGGAGTGAGAAAAACATCACGGGGTGGTGCGCATTGTATGGGTGTGTGTTACATTACATTCACTCGTAGGAGTGAGAAAAACATCACGGGGTGGTGCGCACTGTATGGGTGTGTGTTACATTATATTCACTAGTAGGAGTGAGAAAAACATCGCGGGGTGGTGCGCATTGTATGGGTGTGTGTTACACTAGATTCACTAGTAGGAGTGAGAAAAACATCACGTGGTGGTGCGCATTTTATGGGTGTGTGTTACACTAGATTCACTAGTAGGAGTGAGAAAAACATCACGGGGTGGTGGGCATTGTATGGGTGTGTGTTACATTACATTCACTAGTAGGAGTGAGAAAAACATCACGGGGTAGTGCGCATTGTATGGGTGTGTGTTACATTACATTCACTAGTAGGAGTGAGAAAAACATCACGGGGTGGTGCGCATTGTATGGGTGTGTGTTACATTACATTCAGTAGTAGGAGTGAGAAAAACATCACGGGGTGGTGCGCATTGTATGGGTGTGTGTTACATTACATTCACTCGTAGGAGTGAGAAAAACATCACGGGTTGGCGCGCATTGTATGGGTGTGTGTTACATTACATTCACTAGTAGGAGTGAGAAAAACATCACGGGGTGGTGCGCATTGTATGAGTGTGTGTTACATTACATTCACTAGTAGGAGAGAGAAAAACATCACGGGGTGGTGCGCATTGTATGGGTGTGTGTTACATTACATTCACTAGTGGGAGTGAGAAAAACATCACGGGGTGGTGCGCATTGTATGGGTGTGTGTTACATTACATTCACTAGTGGGAGTGAGAAAAACATCACGGGGTGGTGCGCATTGTATGGGTGTGTGTTACATTACATTCACTCGTAGGAGTGAGAAAAACATCACGGGGTGGTGCGCATTGTATGGGTGTGTGTTACATTACATTCACTCGTAGGAGTGAGAAAAACATCACGGGGTGGTGCGAATTGTATGGGTGTGTGTTACATTACATTCACTAGTAGGAGTGAGAAAAACATCACGGGGTGGTGCGCATTGTATGGGTGTGTGTTACATTACATTCACTAGTAGGAGTGAGAAAAACATCACGGGGTGGTGTGCATTGTATGGGTGTGTGTTACATTACATTCACTACGAGGAGTGAGAAAAACATCACGGGGTGGTGCGCATTGTATGGGTGTGTGTTACATTACATTCACTAGTAGGAGTGAGAAAAACATCACGGGGTGGTGCGCATTGTATGGGTTTGTGTTACATTACATTCACTAGTAGGAGTGAGAAAAACATCACGGGGTGGTGCGCATTGTATGGGTGTGTGTTACATTAGATTCACTAGTAGGAGTGAGAAAAACATCACGGTGTGGTGCCCATTGTATGGGTGTGTGTTACATTACATTCACTCGTAGGAGTGAGAAAAACATCACGGGGTGGTGCGCATTGTATGGGTGTGTGTTACATTACATTCACTAGTAGGAGTGAGAAAAACATCACGGGGTGGTGCGCATTGTATGGGTGTGTGTTACATTAGATTCACTAGTAGGAGTGAGAAAAACATCACGGGGTGGTGCGCATTGTATGGGTGTGTGTTACATTACATTCACCAGTAGGAGTGAGAAAAACATCACGGGGTGGTGCGCATTGTATGGGTGTGTGTTACATTACATTCACTAGTAGGAGTGAGAAAAACATCACGGGGTGGTGCGCATTGTATGGGTGTGTGTTACATTACCTTCACTAGTAGGAGTGAGAAAAACATCACGGGGTGGTGCGCATTGTATGGGTGTGTGTTACATTACATTCACTAGTAGGAGTGAGAAAACATCACGGGGTGGTGCGCATTGTATGGGTGTGTGTTACATTACATTCACTAGTAGGAGTGAGAAAAACATCACGGGGTGGTGCGCATTGTATGGGTGTGTGTTACATTACATTCACTAGTAGGAGTGAGAAAAACATCACGGGGTGGTGCGCATTGTATGGGTGTGTGTTACATTACATTCACTAGTAAGAGTGAGAAAAACATCACGGGGAGGTGCGCATTGTATGGGTGTGTGTTACATTACATTCATTAGTAGGAGTGAGGAAAACATCACGGGGTGGTGCGCATTGTATCGGTGATTGTTACATTACATTCACTAGTAGGAGTGAGAAAAACATCACGGGGTGGTGCGCATTGTATGGGTGTCTGTTACATTACATTCACTCGTAGGAGTGAGAAAAACATCACGGGGTGGTGCGAATTGTATGGGTGTGTGTTACATTACATTCACTAGTAGGAGTGAGAAAAACATCACGGTGTGGTGCGCATTGTATGGGTGTGTGTTACATTAGATTCACTAGTAGGAGTGAGAAATACATCACGGGGTGGTGCGCATTGTATGGGTGTGTGTTACATTACATTCACTAGTAGGAGTGAGAAAAACATCACGGGGTGGTGCTCATTGTATGGGTGTGTGTTACATTACATTCACTAGTAGGAGTGAGAAAAACATCACCGGGTGGTGCGCATTGTATGGGTGTGTGTTACATTACATTCACTAGTAGGAGTGAGAAAAACATCGCGGGGTGGTGCGCATTGTATGGGTGTGTGTTACATTACATTCACTAGTAGGAGTGAGAAAAACATCGCGGGGTGGTGCGCATTGTATGGGTGTGTGTTACACTAGATTCACTAGTAGGAGTGAGAAAAACATCACGTGGTGGTGCGCATTTTATGGGTGTGTGTTACACTAGATTCTCTAGTAGGAGTGAGAAAAACATCACGGGGTGGTGGGCATTGTATGGGTGTGTGTTACATTACATTCACTAGTAGGAGTGAGAAAAACATCACGGGGTAGTGCGCATTGTATGGGTGTGTGTTACATTACATTCACTAGTAGGAGTGAGAAAAACATCACGGGGTGGTGCGCATTGTATGGGTGTGTGTTACATTACATTCAGTAGTAGGAGTGAGAAAAACATCACGGGGTGGTGCGCATTGTATGGGTGTGTGTTACATTACATTCACTCGTAGGAGTGAGAAAAACATCACGGGGTGGCGCGCATTGTATGGGTGTGTGTTACATTACATTCACTAGTAGGAGTGAGAAAAACATCACGGGGTGGTGCGCATTGTATGGGTGTGTGTTACATTACATTCACTAGTAGGAGAGAGAAAAACATCACGGGGTGGTGCGCATTGTATGGGTGTGTGTTACATTACATTCACTAGTGGGAGTGAGAAAAACATCACGGGGTGGTGCGCATTGTATGGGTGTGTGTTACATTACATTCACTAGTGGGAGTGAGAAAAACATCACGGGGTGGTGCGCATTGTATGGGTGTGTGTTACATTACATTCACTCGTAGGAGTGAGAAAAACATCACGGGGTGGTGCGCATTGTATGGGTGTGTGTTACATTACATTCACTCGTAGGAGTGAGAAAAACATCACGGGGTGGTGCGCACTGTATGGGTGTGTGTTACATTATATTCACTAGTAGGAGTGAGAAAAACATCGCGGGGTGGTGCGCATTGTATGGGTGTGTGTTACACTAGATTCACTAGTAGGAGTGAGAAAAACATCACGTGATGGTGCGCATTTTATGGGTGTGTGTTACACTAAATTCACTAGTAGGAGTGAGAAAAACATCACGGGGTGGTGGGCATTGTATGGGTGTGTGTTACATTACATTCACTAGTAGGAGTGAGAAAAACATCACGGGGTAGTGCGCATTGTATGGGTGTGTGTTACATTACATTCACTAGTAGGAGTGAGAAAAACATCACGGGGTGGTGCGCATTGTATGGGTGTGTGTTACATTACATTCAGTAGTAGGAGTGAGAAAAACATCACGGGGTGGTGCGCATTGTATGGGTGTGTGTTACATTACATTCACTCGTAGGAGTGAGAAAAACATCACGGGTTGGCGCGCATTGTATGGGTGTGTGTTACATTACATTCACTAGTAGGAGTGAGAAAAACATCACGGGGTGGTGCGCATTGTATGGGTGTGTGTTACATTACATTCACTAGTAGGAGAGAGAAAAACATCACGGGGTGGTGCGCATTGTATGGGTGTGTGTTACATTACATTCACTAGTGGGAGTGAGAAAAACATCACGGGGTGGTGCGCATTGTATGGGTGTGTGTTACATTACATTCACTAGTGGGAGTGAGAAAAACATCACGGGGTGGTGCGCATTGTATGGGTGTGTGTTACATTACATTCACTCGTAGGAGTGAGAAAAACATCACGGGGTGGTGCGCATTGTATGGGTGTGTGTTACATTACATTCACTCGTAGGAGTGAGAAAAACATCACGGGGTGGTGCGAATTGTATGGGTGTGTGTTACATTACATTCACTAGTAGGAGTGAGAAAAACATCACGGGGTGGTGCGCATTGTATGGGTGTGTGTTACATTACATTCACTAGTAGGAGTGAGAAAAACATCACGGGGTGGTGCGCATTGTATGGGTGTGTGTTACATTACATTCACTAGTAGGAGTGAGAAAAACATCACGGGGTGGTGCGCATTGTATGGGTGTGTGTTACATTACATTCACTAGTAGGAGTGAGAAAAACATCACGGGGTGGTGCGCATTGTATGGGTGTGTGTTACATTACATTCACTAGTAGGAGTGAGAAAAACATCACGGGGTGGTGCGCATTGTATGGGTGTGTGTTACATTAGATTCACTATTAGGAGTGAGAAAAACATCACGGGGTGGTGCGCATTGTATGGGTGTGTGTTACATTACATTCACTAGTAGGAGTGAGAAAAACATCACGGGGTGCTGCGCATTGTATGGGTGTGTGTTACATTACATTCACTAGTAGGAGTGAGAAAAACATCACGGGGTGGTGCGCATTGTATGGGTGTGTGTTACATTAGATTCACTAGTAGGAGTGAGAAAAACATCACGGGGTGGTGCGCATTGTATGGGTGTGTGTTACATTGCATTCACCAGTAGGAGTGAGAAAAACATCACGGGGTGGTGCACACTGTATGCGTGTGTGTTACATTACATTCACCAGTAGGAGTGAGAAAAACATCACGGGGTGGTGCGCATTGTATGGGTGTGTGTTACATTACATTCACTAGTAGGAGTGAGAAAAACATCACGGGGTGGTGCGCATTGTATGGGTGTGTGTTACATTACATTCACTAGTAGGAGTGAGAAAAACATCACGGGGTGGTGCGCATTGTATGGGTGTGTGTTACATTACATTCACTAGTAGGAGTGAGAAAAACATCACGGGGTGGTGCGCATTGTATGGGTTTGTGTTACATTACATTCACTAGTAGGAGTGAGAAAAACATCACGGGGTGGTGCGCATTGTATGGGTGTGTGTTACATTAGATTCACTAGTAGGAGTGAGAAAAACATCACGGTGTGGTGCCCATTGTATGGGTGTGTGTTACATTACATTCACTCGTAGGAGTGAGAAAAACATCACGGGGTGGTGCGCATTGTATGGGTGTGTGTTACATTACATTCACTAGTAGGAGTGAGAAAAACATCACGGGGTGGTGCGCATTGTATGGGTGTGTGTTACATTAGATTCACTAGTAGGAGTGAGAAAAACATCACGGGGTGGTGCGCATTGTATGGGTGTGTGTTACATTACATTCACCAGTAGGAGTGAGAAAAACATCACGGGGTGGTGCGCATTGTATGGGTGTGTGTTACATTACATTCACTAGTAGGAGTGAGAAAAACATCACGGGGTGGTGCGCATTGTATGGGTGTGTGTTACATTACCTTCACTAGTAGGAGTGAGAAAAACATCACGGGGTGGTGCGCATTGTATGGGTGTGTGTTACATTACATTCACTAGTAGGAGTGAGAAAAACATCACGGGGTGGTGCGCATTGTATGGGTGTGTGTTACATTACATTCACTAGTAGGAGTGAGAAAAACATCACGGGGTGGTGCGCATTGTATGGGTGTGTGTTACATTACATTCACTAGTAAGAGTGAGAAAAACATCACGGGGTGGTGCGCATTGTATGGGTGTGTGTTACATTACATTCATTAGTAGGAGTGAGGAAAACATCACGGGGTGGTGCGCATTGTATCGGTGATTGTTACATTACATTCACTAGTAGGAGTGAGAAAAACATCACGGGGTGGTGCGCATTGTATGGGTGTCTGTTACATTACATTCACTCGTAGGAGTGAGAAAAACATCACGGGGTGGTGCGAATTGTATGGGTGTGTGTTACATTACATTCACTAGTAGGAGTGAGAAAAACATCACGGTGTGGTGCGCATTGTATGGGTGTGTGTTACATTAGATTCACTAGTAGGAGTGAGAAATACATCACGGGGTGTTGCGCATTGTATGGGTGTGTGTTACATTACATTCACTAGTAGGAGTGAGAAAAACATCACGGGGTGGTGCTCATTGTATGGGTGTGTGTTACATTACATTCACTAGTAGGAGTGAGAAAAACATCACCGGGTGGTACGCATTGTATGGGTGTGTGTTACATTACATTCACTAGTAGGAGTGAGAAAAACATCGCGGGGTGGTGCGCATTGTATGGGTGTGTGTTACATTACATTCACTAGTAGGAGTGAGAAAAACATCGCGGGGTGGTGCGCATTGTATGGGTGTGTGTTACACTAGATTCAGTAGTAGGAGTGAGAAAAACATCACGTGGTGGTGCGCATTTTATGGGTGTGTGTTACACTAGATTCTCTAGTAGGAGTGAGAAAAACATCACGGGGTGGTGGGCATTGTATGGGTGTGTGTTACATTACATTCACTAGTAGGAGTGAGAAAAACATCACGGGGTAGTGCGCATTGTATGGGTGTGTGTTACATTACATTCACTAGTAGGAGTGAGAAAAACATCACGGGGTGGTGCGCATTGTATGGGTGTGTGTTACATTACATTCAGTAGTAGGAGTGAGAAAAACATCACGGGGTGGTGCGCATTGTATGGGTGTGTGTTACATTACATTCACTCGTAGGAGTGAGAAAAACATCACGGGGTGGCGCGCATTGTATGGGTGTGTGTTACATTACATTCACTAGTAGGAGTGAGAAAAACATCACGGGGTGGTGCGCATTGTATGGGTGTGTGTTACATTACATTCACTAGTAGGAGAGAGAAAAACATCACGGGGTGGTGCGCATTGTATGGGTGTGTGTTACATTACATTCACTAGTGGGAGTGAGAAAAACATCACGGGGTGGTGCGCATTGTATGGGTGTGTGTTACATTACATTCACTAGTGGGAGTGAGAAAAACATCACGGGGTGGTGCGCATTGTATGGGTGTGTGTTACATTACATTCACTCGTAGGAGTGAGAAAAACATCACGGGGTGGTGCGCATTGTATGGGTGTGTGTTACATTACATTCACTCGTAGGAGTGAGAAAAACATCACGGGGTGGTGCGCACTGTATGGGTGTGTGTTACATTATATTCACTAGTAGGAGTGAGAAAAACATCGCGGGGTGGTGCGCATTGTATGGGTGTGTGTTACACTAGATTCACTAGTAGGAGTGAGAAAAACATCACGTGGTGGTGCGCATTTTATGGGTGTGTGTTACACTAGATTCACTAGTAGGAGTGAGAAAAACATCACGGGGTGGTGGGCATTGTATGGGTGTGTGTTACATTACATTCACTAGTAGGAGTGAGAAAAACATCACGGGGTAGTGCGCATTGTATGGGTGTGTGTTACATTACATTCACTAGTAGGAGTGAGAAAAACATCACGGGGTGGTGCGCATTGTATGGGTGTGTGTTACATTACATTCAGTAGTAGGAGTGAGAAAAACATCACGGGGTGGTGCGCATTGTATGGGTGTGTGTTACATTACATTCACTCGTAGGAGTGAGAAAAACATCACGGGTTGGCGCGCATTGTATGGGTGTGTGTTACATTACATTCACTAGTAGGAGTGAGAAAAACATCACGGGGTGGTGCGCATTGTATGGGTGTGTGTTACATTACATTCACTAGTAGGAGAGAGAAAAACATCACGGGGTGGTGCGCATTGTATGGGTGTGTGTTACATTACATTCACTAGTGGGAGTGAGAAAAACATCACGGGGTGGTGCGCATTGTATGGGTGTGTGTTACATTACATTCACTAGTGGGAGTGAGAAAAACATCACGGGGTGGTGCGCATTGTATGGGTGTGTGTTACATTACATTCACTCGTAGGAGTGAGAAAAACATCACGGGGTGGTGCGCATTGTATGGGTGTGTGTTACATTACATTCACTCGTAGGAGTGAGAAAAACATCACGGGGTGGTGCGAATTGTATGGGTGTGTGTTACATTACATTCACTAGTAGGAGTGAGAAAAACATCACGGGGTGGTGCGCATTGTATGGGTGTGTGTTACATTACATTCACTAGTAGGAGTGAGAAAAACATCACGGGGTGGTGCGCATTGTATGGGTGTGTGTTACATTACATTCACTAGTAGGAGTGAGAAAAACATCACGGGGTGGTGCGCATTGTATGGGTGTGTGTTACATTACATTCACTAGTAGGAGTGAGAAAAACATCACGGGGTGGTGCGCATTGTATGGGTGTGTGTTACATTACATTCACTAGTAGGAGTGAGAAAAACATCACGGGGTGGTGCGCATTTTATGGGTGTGTGTTACATTAGATTCACTATTAGGAGTGAGAAAAACATCACGGGGTGGTGCGCATTGTATGGGTGTGTGTTACATTACATTCACTAGTAGGAGTGAGAAAAACATCACGGGGTGCTGCGCATTGTATGGGTGTGTGTTACATTACATTCACTAGTAGGAGTGAGAAAAACATCACGGGGTGGTGCGCATTGTATGGGTGTGTGTTACATTAGATTCACTAGTAGGAGTGAGAAAAACATCACGGGGTGGTGCGCATTGTATGGGTGTGTGTTACATTGCATTCACCAGTAGGAGTGAGAAAAACATCACGGGGTGGTGCACACTGTATGCGTGTGTGTTACATTACATTCACCAGTAGGAGTGAGAAAAACATCACGGGGTGGTGCGCATTGTATGGGTGTGTGTTACATTACATTCACTAGTAGGAGTGAGAAAAACATCACGGGGTGGTGCGCATTGTATGGGTGTGTGTTACATTACATTCACTAGTAGGAGTGAGAAAAACATCACGGGGTGGTGCGCATTGTATGGGTGTGTGTTACATTATATTCACTAGTAGGAGTGAGAAAAACATCACGGGGTGGAGCGCATTGTATGGGTGTGTGTTACATTACATTCACTAGTAGGAGTGAGAAAAACATCACGGGGTGGTGCGCATTGTATGGATGTGTGTTACATTACATTCACTAGTAGGAGTGAGAAAAACATCATGGGGTGGTGCGCATTGTATGGGTGATTGTTACATTACATTCACTAGTAGGAGTGAGAAAAACATCACGGGGTGGTGCGCATTGTATGGGTGTCTGTTACATTACATTCACTCGTAGGAGTGAGAAAAACATCACGGGGTGGTGAGAATTGTATGGGTTTGTGTTACATTACATTCACTAGTAGAAGTGAGAAAAACATCACGGGGTGGTGCGCATTGTATGGGTGTGTGTTACATTACATTCACTAGTAGGAGTGTGAAAAACATCACGGGGTGGTGCGCATTGTATGGGTGTGTGTTACATTACATTCACTAGTAGGAGTGAGAAAAACATCACGGGGTGGTGCGCATTGTATGGGTGTGTGTTACATTAGATTCACTATTAGGAGTGAGAAAAACATCACGGGGTGGTGTGCATTGTATGGGTGTGTGTTACATTACATTCACTAGTAGGAGTGAGAAAAACATCACGGGGTGGTGCGCATTGTATGGGTGTGTGTTACATTACATTCACTAGTAGGAGTGAGAAAAACATCACGGGGTGGTGCGCATTGTATGGGTGTGTGTTACATTAGATTCACTAGTAGGAGTGAGAAAAACATCACGGGGTGGTGCGCATTGTATGGGTGTGTGTTACATTGCATTCACCAGTAGGAGTGAGAAAAACATCACGGGGTGGTGCACATTGTATGCGTGTGTGTTACATTACATTCACCAGTAGGAGTGAGAAAAACATCACGGGGTGGTGCGCATTGTATGGGTGTGTGTTACATTACATTCACCAGTAGGAGTGAGAAAAACATCACGGGGTGGTGCGCATTGTATGGGTGTGTGTTACATTACATTCACTAGTAGGAGTGAGAAAAACATCACGGGGTGGTGCGCATTGTATGGGTGTGTGTTACATTACATTCACTAGTAGGAGTGAGAAAAACATCACGGGGTGGTGCGCATTGTATTGGGTGTGTGTTACATTAGATTCACTAGTAGGAGTGAGAAAAACATCACGGGGTGGTGCGCATTGTATGGATGTGTGTTACATTACATTCACTATTAGGAGTGAGAAAAACATCACGGGGTGGTGCGCATTGTATGGGTGATTGTTACATTACATTCACTAGTAGGAGTGAGAAAAACATCACGGGGTGGTGCGCATTGTATGGGTGTCTGTTACATTACATTCACTCGTAGGAGTGAGAAAAACATCACGGGGTGGTCCGAATTGTATGGGTTTGTGTTACATTACATTCACTAGTAGGAGTGAGAAAAACATCACGGGGTGGTGCGCATTGTATGGGTGTGTGTTACATTACATTCACTAGTAGGAGTGTGAAAAACATCACGGGGTGGTGCGCATTGTATGGGTGTGTGTTACATTACATTCACTAGTAGGAGTGAGAAAAACATCACGGGGTGGTGCGCATTGTATGGGTGTGTGTTACATTACATTCACTAGTAGGAGTGAGAAAAACATCACGGGGTGGTGCGCATTGTATGGGTGTGTGTTACATTACATTCACTAGTAGGAGTGAGAAAAACATCACGGGGTGGTGCGCATTGTATGGGTGTGTGTTACATTAGATTCACTAGTAGGAGTGAGAAAAACATCACGGTGTGGTGCGCATTGTATGGGTGTGTGTTACATTACATTCACTCGTAGGAGTGAGAAAAACTTCACGGGGTGGTGCGCATTGTATGGGTGTGTGTTACATTACATTCACTAGTAGGAGTGAGAAAAACATCACGGGATGGTGCGCATTGTATGGGTGTGTGTTACATTACATTCACTAGTAGGAGTGAGAAAAACATCACGGGGTGGTGCGCATTGTATGGGTGTGTGTTACATTAGATTCACTAGTAGGAGTGAGAAAAACATCACGGGGTGGTGCGCATTGTATGGATGTGTGTTACATTACATTCACTAGTAGGAGTGAGAAAAACATCACGGGGTGGTGCGCATTGTATGGGTGATTGTTACATTACATTCACTAGTAGGAGTGAGAAAAACATCACGGGGTGGTGCGCATTGTATGGGTGTCTGTTACATTACATTCACTCGTAGGAGTGAGAAAAACATCACGGGGTGGTGAGAATTGTATGGGTTTGTGTTACATTACATTCACTAGTAGAAGTGAGAAAAACATCACGGGGTGGTGCGCATTGTATGGGTGTGTGTTACATTACATTCACTAGTAGGAGTGTGAAAAACATCACGGGGTGGTGCGCATTGTATGGGTGTGTGTTACATTACATTCACTAGTAGGAGTGAGAAAAACATCACGGGGTGGTGCGCATTGTATGGGTGTGTGTTACATTAGATTCACTATTAGGAGTGAGAAAAACATCACGGGGTGGTGTGCATTGTATGGGTGTGTGTTACATTACATTCACTAGTAGGAGTGAGAAAAACATCACGGGGTGGTGCGCATTGTATGGGTGTGTGTTACATTACATTCACTAGTAGGAGTGAGAAAAACATCACGGGGTGGTGCGCATTGTATGGGTGTGTGTTACATTAGATTCACTAGTAGGAGTGAGAAAAACATCACGGGGTGGTGCGCATTGTATGGGTGTGTGTTACATTGCATTCACCAGTAGGAGTGAGAAAAACATCACGGGGTGGTGCACATTGTATGCGTGTGTGTTACATTACATTCACCAGTAGGAGTGAGAAAAACATCACGGGGTGGTGCGCATTGTATGGGTGTGTGTTACATTACATTCACCAGTAGGAGTGAGAAAAACATCACGGGGTGGTGCGCATTGTATGGGTGTGTGTTACATTACATTCACTAGTAGGAGTGAGAAAAACATCACGGGGTGGTGCGCATTGTATGGGTGTGTGTTACATTACATTCACTAGTAGGAGTGAGAAAAACATCACGGGGTGGTGCGCATTGTATTGGGTGTGTGTTACATTAGATTCACTAGTAGGAGTGAGAAAAACATCACGGGGTGGTGCGCATTGTATGGATGTGTGTTACATTACATTCACTATTAGGAGTGAGAAAAACATCACGGGGTGGTGCGCATTGTATGGGTGATTGTTACATTACATTCACTAGTAGGAGTGAGAAAAACATCACGGGGTGGTGCGCATTGTATGGGTGTCTGTTACATTACATTCACTCGTAGGAGTGAGAAAAACATCACGGGGTGGTCCGAATTGTATGGGTTTGTGTTACATTACATTCACTAGTAGGAGTGAGAAAAACATCACGGGGTGGTGCGCATTGTATGGGTGTGTGTTACATTACATTCACTAGTAGGAGTGTGAAAAACATCACGGGGTGGTGCGCATTGTATGGGTGTGTGTTACATTACATTCACTAGTAGGAGTGAGAAAAACATCACGGGGTGGTGCGCATTGTATGGGTGTGTGTTACATTACATTCACTAGTAGGAGTGAGAAAAACATCACGGGGTGGTGCGCATTGTATGGGTGTGTGTTACATTACATTCACTAGTAGGAGTGAGAAAAACATCACGGGGTGGTGCGCATTGTATGGGTGTGTGTTACATTAGATTCACTAGTAGGAGTGAGAAAAACATCACGGTGTGGTGCGCATTGTATGGGTGTGTGTTACATTACATTCACTCGTAGGAGTGAGAAAAACTTCACGGGGTGGTGCGCATTGTATGGGTGTGTGTTACATTACATTCACTAGTAGGAGTGAGAAAAACATCACGGGATGGTGCGCATTGTATGGGTGTGTGTTACATTACATTCACTAGTAGGAGTGAGAAAAACATCACGGGGTGGTGCGCATTGTATGGGTGTGTGTTACATTAGATTCACTAGTAGGAGTGAGAAAAACATCACGGGGTGGTGCGCATTGTATGGGTGTGTGTTACATTACATTCACCAGTAGGAGTGAGAAAAACATCACGGGGTGGTGCACATTGTATGCGTGTGTGTTACATTACATTCACCAGTAGGTGTGAGAAAAACATCACGGGGTGGTGCGCATTGTATGGGTGTGTGTTACATTACATTCACCAGTAGGAGTGAGAAAAACATCACGGGGTGGTGCGCATTGTATGGGTGTGTGTTACATTACATTCACCAGTAGGAGTGAGAAAAACATCACGGGGTGGTGCGCATTGTATGGGTGTGTGTTACATTACATTCACTAGTAGGAGTGAGAAAAACATCACGGGGTGGTGCGCATTGTATGGGTGTGTGTTACATTACATTCACTAGTAGGAGTGAGAAAAACATCACGGGGTGGTGCGCATTATATGGGTGTGTGTTACATTACATTCACTAGTAGGAGTGAGAAAAACATCACGGGGTGGTGCGCATTGTATGGGTGATTGTTACATTACATTCACTAGTAGGAGTGAGAAAAAAATCACGGGGTGGTGCGCATTGTATGGGTGTCTGTTACATTACATTCACTCGTAGGAGTGAGAAAAACATCACGGGGTGGTGCGAATTGTATGGGTGTGTGTTACATTACATTCACTAGTAGGAGTGAGAAAAACATCACGGGGTGGTGCGCATTGTATGGGTGTGTGTTACATTACATTCACTAGTAGGAGTGTGAAAAACATCACGGGGTGGTGCGCATTGTATGGGTGTGTGTTACATTACATTCACTAGTAGGAGTGAGAAAAACATCACGGGGTGGTGCGCATTGTATGGGTGTGTGTTACATTACATTCACTAGTAGGAGTGAGAAAAACATCACGGGGTGGTGCGCATTGTATGGGTGTGTGTTACGTTACATTCACTAGTAGGTGTGAGAAAAACATCACGGGGTGGTGCGCATTGTATGGGTGTGTGTTACATTAGATTCACTAGTAGGAGTGAGAAAAACATCACGGTGTGGTGCGCATTGTATGGGTGTGTGTTACATTACATTCACTAGTAGGAGTGAGAAAAACATCACGGGGTGGTGCGCATTGTATGGGTGTGTGTTACATTACATTCACTAGTAGGAGTGAGAAAAACATCACGGGGTGGTGCGCATTGTATGGGTGTGTGTTACATTAGATTCACTAGTAGGAGTGAGAAAAACATCACGGGGTGGTGCGCATTGTATGGGTGTGTGTTACATTACATTCACCAGTAGGAGTGAGAAAAACATCACGGGGTGGTGCGCATTGTATGGGTGTGTGTTACATTATATTCACCAGTAGGAGTGAGAAAAACATCACGGGGTGGTGCGCATTGTATGGGTGTGTGTTACATTACATTCACTAGTAGGAGTTAGAAAAACATCACGGGGTGGTGCGCATTGTATGGGTGTGTGTTACATTACATTCACTAGTAGGAGTGAGAAAAACATCACGGGGTGGTGCGCATTGTATGGGTGTATGTTACATTACATTCACTAGTAGGAGTGAGAAAAACAACACGGGGTGGTGCGCATTGTATGGGTGTGTGTTACATTACATTCACAAGTAAGAGTGAGAAAAATATCACGGGGTGGTGCGCATTGTATGGGTGTGTGTTACATTACATTCACTAGTAGGAGTGAGAAAAACATCACGGGGTGGTGCGCATTGTATGGGTGTGTGTTACATTACATTCACTAGTAGGAGTGAGAAAAACATCGCGGGGTGGTGCGCATTGTATGGGTGTGTGTTACATTACATTCACTAGTAGGAGTGAGAAAAACATCGCGGGGTGGTGCGCATTGTATGGGTGTGTGTTACACTAGATTCACTAGTAGGAGTGAGAAAAACATCACGGGGTGGTGCGCATTTTATGGGTGTGTGTTACACTAGATTCACTAGTAGGAGTGAGAAAAACATCACGGGGTGGTGCGCATTGTATGGGTGTGTGTTACATTACATTCACTAGTAGGAGTGAGAAAAACATCACGGGGTGGTGCGCATTGTATGGGTGTGTGTTACATTACATTCACTAGTAGGAGTGAGAAAAACATCACGGGGTGGTGCGCATTGTATGGGTGTGTGTTACATTACATTCAGTAGTAGGAGTGAGAAAAACATCACGGGGTGGTGCGCATTGTATGGGTGTGTGTTACATTACATTCACTAGTAGGAGTGAGAAAAACATCACGGGGTGGTGCGCATTGTATGGGTGTGTGTCACATTACATTCACTAGTAGGAGTGAGAAAAACATCACGGGGTGGTGCGCATTGTATGGGTGTGTGTCACATTACATTCACTAGTAGGAGTGAGAAAAACATCACGGGGTGGTGCGCATTGTATGGGTGTGTGTCACATTACATTCACTAGTAGGAGTGAGAAAAACATCACGGGGTGGTGCACATAGAATGGGTGTGTGTCACATTACATTCACTAGTAGGAGTGAGAAAAACATCACGGGGTGGTGCGCATTGTATGGGTGTGTGTTACATTACAGTCACTAGTAGGAGTGAGAAATACATCACGGGGTGGTGCGCATTGTATGGGTGTGTGTTACATTACATTCAATAGTGGGAGTTAGAAGAACATCACGGGGTGGTGCGCATTGTATGGGTGTGTGTTACATTACATTCACTAGTGGGAGTGAGAAAAACATCACGGGGTGGTGCGCATTGTATGGGTGTGTGTTACATTACATTCACTAGTAGGAGTGAGAAAAACATCACCGGGTGGTGCGCATTGTATGGGTGTGTGTTACATTACATTCACTAGTAGGAGTGAGAAAAACATCGCGGGGTGGTGCGCATTGTATGGGTGTGTGTTACATTACATTCACTAGTAGGAGTGAGAAAAATATCGCGGGGTGGTGCGCATTGTATGGGTGTGTGTTACATTACATTCACTAGTAGGAGTGAGAAAAACATCGCGGGGAGGTGTGCATTGTATGGGTGTGTGTTACACTAGATTCACTAGTAGGAGTGAGAAAAACATCACGGGGTGGTGCGCATTTTATGGGTGTGTGTTACACTAGATTCACTAGTAGGAGTGAGAAAAACATCACGGGGTGGTGCGCATTGTATGCGTGTGTGTCACATTACATTCACTAGTAGGAGTGAGAAAAACATCACGGTGTGGTGCGCATTGTATGGGTGTGTGTCACATTACATTCACTAGTAGGAGTGAGAAAAACATCACGGGGTGGTGCGCATTGTATGGGTGTGTGTTACATTTGATTCACTAGTAGGAGTGAGAAAAACATCACGGGGTGGTGCGCATTGTATGGGTGTGTGTTACATTACACTCACTAGTAGGAGTGAGAAAAACATCACGGGGTGGTGCGCATTGTATGGGTGTGTGTTACATTACATTCACTAGTAGGAGTGAGAAAAACATCACGGGGTGATGCGCATTGTATGGGTGTGTGTTACATTACACTCACTAGTAGGAGTGAGAAAAACATCACGGGGTGGTGCGCATTGTATGGGTGTGTGTTACATTACACTCACTAGTGGGAGTGAGAAAAACATCACGGGGTGGTGCGCATTGTATGGGTGTGTGTTACATTACATTCACTAGTGGGAGTGAGAAAAACATCACGGGGTGGTGCGCATTGTATGGGTGTGTGTTACATTACATTCACTAGTGGGAGTGAGAAAAACATCACGGGGTGGTGCGCATTGTATGGGTGTGTGTTACATTACATTCACTAGTAGAAGGGAGAAAAACATCACGGGGTGGTGCGCATTGTATGGGTGTGTGTTACATTACATTCAATAGTGGGAGTGAGAAAAACATCACGGGGTGGTGCGCATTGTATGGGTGTGTGTTACATTACATTCACTAGTGGGAGTGAGAAAAACATCACGGGGTGGTGCGCATTGTATGGGTGTGTGTTACATTACATTCACTAGTGGGAGTGAGAAAAACATCACGGGGTGGTGCGCATTGTATGGGTGTGTGTTACATTACATTCACTAGTGGGAGTGAGAAAAACATCACGGGGTGGTGCGCATTGTATGGGTGTGTGTTACATTACATTCACTAGTAGGAGTGAGAAAAACATCACGGGGTGGTGCGCATTGTATGGGTGTGTGTTACATTACATTCACTAGTAGGAGTGAGAAAAACATCACGGGGTGGTGCGCATTGTATGGGTGTGTGTTACATTACATTCACTAGTAGGAGTGAGAAAAACATCACGGGGTGGTGCGCATTGTATGGGTGTGTGTTACATTACATTCACTAGTAGGAGTGAGAAAAACATCACGGGGTGGTGCGCATTGTATGGGTGTGTGTTACATTACATTCACTAGTAGGAGTGAGAAAAACATCACGGGGTGGTGCGCATTGTATGGGTGTGTGTTACATTACATTCACTAGTAGGAGTGAGAAAAACATCACGGGGTGGTGCGCATTGTATGGGTGTGTGTTACATTACATGCACTAGTAGGAGTGAGAAAAACATCACGGGGTGGTGCGCATTGTATGGGTGTGTGTTACATTACATTCACTACGAGGAGTGAGAAAAACATAACGGGGTGGTGCGCATTGTATGGGTGTGTGTTACATTACATTCACTAGTAGGAGTGAGAAATACATCACGGGGTGGTGCGCATTGTATGGGTGTGTGTTACATTACATTCACTAGTAGGAGTGAGAAAAACATCACGGGGTGGTGCTCATTGTATGGGTGTGTGTTATATTACATTCACTAGTAGGAGTGAGAAAAACATCACCGGGTGGTGCGCATTGTATGGGTGTGTGTTACATTACATTCACTAGTAGGAGTGAGAAAAACATCGCGGGGTGGTGCGCATTGTATGGGTGTGTGTTACATTACATTCACTAGTAGGAGTGAGAAAAACATCGCGGGGTCATGCGCATTGTATGGGTGTGTGTTACACTAGATTCACTAGTAGGAGTGAGAAAAACATCACGGGGTGGTGCGCATTTTATGGGTGTGTGTTACATTAGATTCACTAGTAGGAGTGAGAAAAACATCGCGGGGTGGTGCGCATTGTATGGGTGTGTGTTACATTAGATTCACTAGTAGGAGTGAGAAAAACATCACGGGGTGGTGCGCATTGTATGGGTGTGTGTTACATTACATTCACTAGTAGGAGTGAGAAAAACATCACGGGGTGGTGCGCATTGTATGGGTGTGTGTTACATTACATTCAGTAATAGGAGTGAGAAAAACATCACGGGGTGGTGCGCATTGTATGGGTGTGTGTTACATTACATTCAGTAGTAGGAGTGAGAAAAACATCACGGGGTGGTGCGCATTGTATGGGTGTGTGTTACATTACATTCAGTAGTAGGAGTGAGAAAAACATCACGGGGTGGTGCGCATTGTATGGGTGTGTGTCACATTACATTCACTAGTAGGAGTGAGAAAAACATCACGGCGTGGTGCGCATTGTATGGGTGTGTGTCACATTACATTCACTAGTAGGAGTGAGAAAAACATCACGGGGTGGTGCGCATTGTATGGGTGTGTTTCACATTACATTCACTAGTAGGAGTGAGAAAAACATCACGGGGTGGTGCGCATTGTATGGGTGTGTGTTACATTACATTCACTAGTAGGAGTGAGAAAAACATCACGGGGTGGTGCGCATTGTATGGGTGTGTGTTACATTACATTCACTAGTAGGAGTGAGAAAAACATCACGGGGTGGTGCGCATTGTATGGGTGTGTGTTACATTACATTCACCAGTAGGAGTGAGAAAAACATCACGGGGTGGTGCACATTGTATGGGTGTGTGTTACATTACATTCACCAGTAGGAGTGAGAAAAACATCACGGGGTGGTGCGCATTGTATGGGTGTGTGTTACATTACATTCACCAGTAGGAGTGAGAAAAACATCACGGGGTGGTGCGCATTGTATGGGTGTGTGTTACATTACATTCACTAGTAGGAGTGAGAAAAACATCACGGGGTGGTGCGCATTGTATGGGTGTGTGTTACATTACATTCACTAGTAGGAGTGAGAAAAACATCACGGGGTGGTGCGCATTGTATGCGTGTGTGTTACATTACATTCACTAGTAGGAGTGAGAAAAACATCACGGGGTGGTGCGCATTGTATGGGTGTGTGTTACATTACATGCACTAGTAGGAGTGAGAAAAACATCACGGGGTTGTGCGCATTGTATGGGTGTGTGTTACATTACATGCACTAGTAGGAGTGAGAAAAACATCACGGGGTGGTGGGCATTGTATGGGTGTGTGTTACATTACATTCACTACGAGGAGTGAGAAAAACATCACGGGGTGGTGCGCATTGTATGGGTGTGTGTTACATTACATTCACTAGTAGGAGTGAGAAATACATCACGGGGTGGTGCGCATTGTATGGGTGTGTGTTACATTACATTCACTAGTAGAAGTGAGAAAAACATCACGGGGTGGTGCTCATTGTATGGGTGTGTGTTACATTACATTCACTAGTAGGAGTGAGAAAAACATCACCGGGTGGTGCGCATTGTATGGGTGTGTGTTACATTACATTCACTAGTAGGAGTGAGAAAAACATCGCGGGGTGGTGCGCATTGTATGGGTGTGTGTTACATTACATTGACTAGTAGGAGTGAGAAAAACATCACGGGGTGGTGCGCATTGTATGGGTGTGTGTTACATTACCTTCACTAGTAGGAGTGAGAAAAACATCACGGGGTGGTGCGCATTGTATGGGTGTGTGTTACATTACATTCAGTAGTAGGAGTGAGAAAAACATCACGGGGTGGTGCGCATTGTATGGGTGTGTGTTACATTACATTCACTAGTAGGAGTGAGAAAAACATCACGGGGTGGTGCACATTGTATGGGTGTGTGTCACATTACATTCACTAGTAGGAGTGAGAAAAACATCACGGGGTGGTGCGCATTGTATGGGTGTGTGTTACATTACATTCACTAGTAGGAGTGAGAAAAACATCGCGGGGTGGTGCGCATTGTATGGGTGTGTGTTACACTAGATTCACTAGTAGGAGTGAGAAAAACATCACGGGGTGGTGCGCATTTTATGGGTGTGTGTTACACTAGATTCACTAGTAGGAGTGAGAAAAACATCACGGGGTGGTGCGCATTGTATGGGTGTGTGTTACATTACATTCACTAGTAGGAGTGAGAAAAACATCACGGGGTGGTGCGCATTGTATGGGTGTGTGTTACATTACATTCACTAGTAGGAGTGAGAAAAACATCACGGGGTGGTGCGCATTGTATGGGTGTGTGTTACATTACATTCAGTAGTAGGAGTGAGAAAAACATCACGGGGTGGTGCGCATTGTATGGGTGTGTGTTACATTACATTCACTAGTAGGAGTGAGAAAAACATCACGGGGTGGTGCGCATTGTATGGGTGTGTGTCACATTACATTCACTAGTAGGAGTGAGAAAAACATCACGGGGTGGTGCGCATTGTATGGGTGTGTGTCACATTACATTCACTAGTAGGAGTGAGAAAAACATCACGGGGTGGTGCGCATTGTATGGGTGTGTGTCACATTACATTCACTAGTAGGAGTGAGAAAAACATCACGGGGTGGTGCACATAGTATGGGTGTGTGTCACATTACATTCACTAGTAGGAGTGAGAAAAACATCACGGGGTGGTGCGCATTGTATGGGTGTGTGTTACATTACAGTCACTAGTAGGAGTGAGAAATACATCACGGGGTGGTGCGCATTGTATGGGTGTGTGTTACATTACATTCAATAGTGGGAGTTAGAAGAACATCACGGGGTGGTGCGCATTGTATGGGTGTGTGTTACATTACATTCACTAGTGGGAGTGAGAAAAACATCACGGGGTGGTGCGCATTGTATGGGTGTGTGTTACATTACATTCACTAGTAGGAGTGAGAAAAACATCACCGGGTGGTGCGCATTGTATGGGTGTGTGTTACATTACATTCACTAGTAGGAGTGAGAAAAACATCGCGGGGTGGTGCGCATTGTATGGGTGTGTGTTACATTACATTCACTAGTAGGAGTGAGAAAAATATCGCGGGGTGGTGTGCATTGTATGGGTGTGTGTTACATTACATTCACTAGTAGGAGTGAGAAAAACATCGCGGGGAGGTGCGCATTGTATGGGTGTGTGTTACACTAGATTCACTAGTAGGAGTGAGAAAAACATCACGGGGTGGTGCGCATTTTATGGGTGTGTGTTACACTAGATTCACTAGTAGGAGTGAGAAAAACATCACGGGGTGGTGCGCATTGTATGCGTGTGTGTCACATTACATTCACTAGTAGGAGTGAGAAAAACATCACGGTGTGGTGCGCATTGTATGGGTGTGTGTCACATTACATTCACTAGTAGGAGTGAGAAAAACATCACGGGGTGGTGCGCATTGTATGGGTGTGTGTTACATTTGATTCACTAGTAGGAGTGAGAAAAACATCACGGGGTGGTGCGCATTGTATGGGTGTGTGTTACATTACACTCACTAGTAGGAGTGAGAAAAACATCACGGGGTGGTGCGCATTGTATGGGTGTGTGTTACATTACATTCACTAGTAGGAGTGAGAAAAACATCACGGGGTGATGCGCATTGTATGGGTGTGTGTTACATTACACTCACTAGTAGGAGTGAGAAAAACATCACGGGGTGGTGCGCATTGTATGGGTGTGTGTTACATTACACTCACTAGTGGGAGTGAGAAAAACATCACGGGGTGGTGCGCATTGTATGGGTGTGTGTTACATTACATTCACTAGTGGGAGTGAGAAAAACATCACGGGGTGGTGCGCATTGTATGGGTGTGTGTTACATTACATTCACTAGTGGGAGTGAGAAAAACATCACGGGGTGGTGCGCATTGTATGGGTGTGTGTTACATTACATTCACTAGTAGAAGGGAGAAAAACATCACGGGGTGGTGCGCATTGTATGGGTGTGTGTTACATTACATTCAATAGTGGGAGTGAGAAAAACATCACGGGGTGGTGCGCATTGTATGGGTGTGTGTTACATTACATTCACTAGTGGGAGTGAGAAAAACATCACGGGGTGGTGCGCATTGTATGGGTGTGTGTTACATTACATTCACTAGTGGGAGTGAGAAAAACATCACGGGGTGGTGCGCATTGTATGGGTGTGTGTTACATTACATTCACTAGTGGGAGTGAGAAAAACATCACGGGGTGGTGCGCATTGTATGGGTGTGTGTTACATTACATTCACTAGTAGGAGTGAGAAAAACATCACGGGGTGGTGCGCATTGTATGGGTGTGTGTTACATTACATTCACTAGTAGGAGTGAGAAAAACATCACGGGGTGGTGCGCATTGTATGGGTGTGTGTTACATTACATTCACTAGTAGGAGTGAGAAAAACATCACGGGGTGGTGCGCATTGTATGGGTGTGTGTTACATTACATTCACTAGTAGGAGTGAGAAAAACATCACGGGGTGGTGCGCATTGTATGGGTGTGTGTTACATTACATTCACTAGTAGGAGTGAGAAAAACATCACGGGGTGGTGCGCATTGTATGGGTGTGTGTTACATTACATTCACTAGTAGGAGTGAGAAAAACATCACGGGGTGGTGCGCATTGTATGGGTGTGTGTTACATTACATGCACTAGTAGGAGTGAGAAAAACATCACGGGGTGGTGCGCATTGTATGGGTGTGTGTTACATTACATTCACTACGAGGAGTGAGAAAAACATAACGGGGTGGTGCGCATTGTATGGGTGTGTGTTACATTACATTCACTAGTAGGAGTGAGAAATACATCACGGGGTGGTGCGCATTGTATGGGTGTGTGTTACATTACATTCACTAGTAGGAGTGAGAAAAACATCACGGGGTGGTGCTCATTGTATGGGTGTGTGTTATATTACATTCACTAGTAGGAGTGAGAAAAACATCACCGGGTGGTGCGCATTGTATGGGTGTGTGTTACATTACATTCACTAGTAGGAGTGAGAAAAACATCGCGGGGTGGTGCGCATTGTATGGGTGTGTGTTACATTACATTCACTAGTAGGAGTGAGAAAAACATCGCGGGGTCATGCGCATTGTATGGGTGTGTGTTACACTAGATTCACTAGTAGGAGTGAGAAAAACATCGCGGGGTGGTGCGCATTTTATGGGTGTGTGTTACATTAGATTCACTAGTAGGAGTGAGAAAAACATCGCGGGGTGGTGCGCATTGTATGGGTGTGTGTTACATTAGATTCACTAGTAGGAGTGAGAAAAAAATCACGGGGTGGTGCGCATTGTATGGGTGTGTGTTACATTACATTCACTAGTAGGAGTGAGAAAAACATCACGGGGTGGTGCGCATTGTATGGGTGTGTGTTACATTACATTCAGTAATAGGAGTGAGAAAAACATCACGGGGTGGTGCGCATTGTATGGGTGTGTGTTACATTACATTCAGTAGTAGGAGTGAGAAAAACATCACGGGGTGGTGCGCATTGTATGGGTGTGTGTTACATTACATTCAGTAGTAGGAGTGAGAAAAACATCACGGGGTGGTGCGCATTGTATGGGTGTGTGTCACATTACATTCACTAGTAGGAGTGAGAAAAACATCACGGCGTGGTGCGCATTGTATGGGTGTGTGTCACATTACATTCACTAGTAGGAGTGAGAAAAACATCACGGGGTGGTGCGCATTGTATGGGTGTGTTTCACATTACATTCACTAGTAGGAGTGAGAAAAACATCACGGGGTGGTGCGCATTGTATGGGTGTGTGTTACATTACATTCACTAGTAGGAGTGAGAAAAACATCACGGGGTGGTGCGCATTGTATGGGTGTGTGTTACATTACATTCACTAGTAGGAGTGAGAAAAACATCACGGGGTGGTGCGCATTGTATGGGTGTGTGTTACATTACATTCACCAGTAGGAGTGAGAAAAACATCACGGGGTGGTGCACATTGTATGGGTGTGTGTTACATTACATTCACCAGTAGGAGTGAGAAAAACATCACGGGGTGGTGCGCATTGTATGGGTGTGTGTTACATTACATTCACCAGTAGAAGTGAGAAAAACATCACGGGGTGGTGCGCATTGTATGGGTGTGTGTTACATTACATTCACTAGTAGGAGTGAGAAAAACATCACGGGGTGGTGCGCATTGTATGGGTGTGTGTTACATTACATTCACTAGTAGGAGTGAGAAAAACATCACGGGGTGGTGCGCATTGTATGCGTGTGTGTTACATTACATTCACTAGTAGGAGTGAGAAAAACATCACGGGGTGGTGCGCATTGTATGGGTGTGTGTTACATTACATGCACTAGTAGGAGTGAGAAAAACATCACGGGGTTGTGCGCATTGTATGGGTGTGTGTTACATTACATGCACTAGTAGGAGTGAGAAAAACATCACGGGGTGGTGGGCATTGTATGGGTGTGTGTTACATTACATTCACTACGAGGAGTGAGAAAAACATCACGGGGTGGTGCGCATTGTATGGGTGTGTGTTACATTACATTCAGTAGTAGGAGTGAGAAATACATCACGGGGTGGTGCGCATTGTATGGGTGTGTGTTACATTACATTCACTAGTAGAAGTGAGAAAAACATCACGGGGTGGTGCTCATTGTATGGGTGTGTGTTACATTACATTCACTAGTAGGAGTGAGAAAAACATCACCGGGTGGTGCGCATTGTATGGGTGTGTGTTACATTACATTCACTAGTAGGAGTGAGAAAAACATCGCGGGGTGGTGCGCATTGTATGGGTGTGTGTTACATTACATTGACTAGTAGGAGTGAGAAAAACATCACGGGGTGGTGCGCATTGTATGGGTGTGTGTTACATTACATTCACTAGTAGGAGTGAGAAAAACATCACGGGGTGGTGCGCATTGTATGGGTGTGTGTTACATTACATTCAGTAGTAGGAGTGAGAAAAACATCACGGGGTGGTGCGCATTGTATGGGTGTGTGTTACATTACATTCACTAGTAGGAGTGAGAAAAACATCACGGGGTGGTGCACATTGTATGGGTGTGTGTCACATTACATTCACTAGTAGGAGTGAGAAAAACATCACGGGGTGGTGCGCATTGTATGGGTGTGTGTTACATTACATTCACTAGTAGGAGTGAGAAAAACATCACGGGGTGGTGCGCATTGTATGGGTGTGTGTTACATTACATTCACTAGTAGGAGTGAGAAAAACATCACGGGGTGGTGCGCATTGTATGGGTGTGTGTTACATTACATTCACTAGTAGGAGTGAGAAAAACATCACGGGGTGGTGCGCATTGTATGAGTGTGTGTTACATTACATTCACTAGTAGGAGTGAGAAAAACATCACGGTGTGGTGCGCATTGTATGGGTGTGTGTTACATTACATTCACTAGTAGGAGAGAGAAAAACATCACGGGGTGATGCGCATTGTATGGGTGTGTGTTACATTACATTCACTAGTAGGAGTGAGAAAAACATCACGGGGTGGTGCGCATTGTATGGGTGTGTGTTACATTACATTCACTCGTAGGAGTGAGAAAAACATCACGGGGTGGTGCGAATTGTATGGGTATGTGTTACATTACATTCACTAGTAGGAGTGAGAAAAACATCACGCGGTGGTGCGCATTGTATGGGTGTGTGTTACATTACATTCACTAGTAGGAGTGAGAAAAACATCACGGGGTGGTGCGCATTGTATGGGTGTGTGTTACATTACATTCACTAGTGGGAGTGAGAAAAACATCACGGGGTGGTGCGCATTGTACGGGTGTGTGTTACATTACATTCACTAGTGGGAGTGAGAAAAACATCACGGGGTGGTGCGCATTGTATGGGTGTGTGTTACATTACATTCACTAGTGGGAGTGAGAAAAACATCACGGGGTGGTGCGCATTGTATGGGTGTGTGTTACATTACATTCACTAGTGGGAGTGAGAAAAACATCACGGGGTGGTGCGCATTGTATGGGTGTGTGTTACATTACATTCACTAGTAGAAGGGAGAAAAACATCACGGGGTGGTGCGCATTGTATGGGTGTGTGTTACATTACATTCAATAGTGGGAGTGAGAAGAACATCACGGGGTGGTGCGCATTGTATGGGTGTGTGTTACATTACATTCACTAGTGGGAGTGAGAAAAGCATCACGGGGTGGTGCGCATTGTATGGGTGTGTGTTACATTACATTCACTAGTGGGAGTGAGAAAAACATCACGGGGTGGTGCGCATTGTATGGGTGTGTGTTACATTACATTCACTAGTGGGAGTGAGAAAAACATCACGGGGTGGTGCGCATTGTATGGGTGTGTGTTACATTATATTCACTAGTGGGAGTGAGAAAAACATCACGGGGTGGTGCGCATTGTATGGGTGTGTGTTACATTGCATTCACTAGTAGGAGTGAGAAAAACATCACAGGGTGGTTCGCATTGTATGGGTGTGTGTTACATTACATTCACTAGTAGGAGTGAGAAAAACATCACGGGGTGGTGCGCATTGTATGGGTGTGTGTTACATTACATTCACTAGTAGGAGTGAGAAAAACATCACGGGGTGGTGCGCATTGTATGGGTGTGTGTTACATTACATTCACTAGTAGGAGTGAGAAAAACATCAAGGGGTGGTACGCATTGTATGGGTGTGTGTTGCATTACATTCACTAGTAGGAGTGAGAAAAACATCACGGGGTGGTGCGCATTGTATGGGTGTGTGTTACATTACATTCACTAGTAGGAGTGAGAAAAACATCACGGGGTGGTGCGCATTGTATGGGTGTGTGTTACATTACATTCACTAGTAAGAGTGAGAAAAACATCACGGGGTGGTGCGCATTGTATGGGTGTGTGTTACATTACATTCACTAGTAGGAGTGAGAAAAACATCACGGGGTGGTGCGCATTGTATGGGTGTGTGTTACATTAGATTCACTAGTAGGAGTGAGAAAAACATCACGGGGTGGTGCGCATTGTATGGGTGTGTGTTACATTACATTCACCAGTAGGAGTGAGAAAAACATCACGGGGTGGTGCGCATTGTATGGGTGTGTGTTACATTACATTCACCAGTAGGAGTGAGAAAAACATCACGGGGTGGTGCGCATTGTATGGGTGTGTGTTACATTACATTCACTAGTAGGAGTGAGAAAAACATCACGGGGTGGTGCGCATTGTATGGGTGTGTGTTACATTACATTCACTAGTAGGAGTGAGAAAAACATCACGGGGTGGTGCGCATTGTATGGGTGTATGTTACATTACATTCACTAGTAGGAGTGAGAAAAACAACACGGGGTGGTGCGCATTGTATGGGTGTGTGTTACATTACATTCACAAGTAAGAGTGAGAAAAATATCACGGGGTGGTGCGCATTGTATGGGTGTGTGTTACATTACATTCACTAGTAGGAGTGAGAAAAACATCACGGGGTGGTGCGCATTGTATGGGTGTGTGTTACATTACATTTACTAGTAAGAGTGAGAAAAACATCGCGGGGTGGTGCGCATTGTATGGGTGTGTGTTACATTACATTCACTAGTAGGAGTGAGAAAAACATCGCGGGGTGGTGCGCATTGTATGGGTGTGTGTTACACTAGATTCACTAGTAGGAGTGAGAAAAACATCACGGGGTGGTGCGCATTTTATGGGTGTGTGTTACACTAGATTCACTAGTAGGAGTGAGAAAAACATCACGGGGTGGTGCGCATTGTATGGGTGTGTGTTACATTACATTCACTAGTAGGAGTGAGAAAAACATCACGGGGTGGTGCGCATTGTATGGGTGTGTGTTACATTACATTCACTAGTAGGAGTGAGAAAAACATCACGGGGTGGTGCGCATTGTATGGGTGTGTGTTACATTACATTCAGTAGTAGGAGTGAGAAAAACATCACGGGGTGGTGCGCATTGTATGGGTGTGTGTTACATTACATTCACTAGTAGGAGTGAGAAAAACATCACGGGGTGGTGCGCATTGTATGGGTGTGTGTCACATTACATTCACTAGTAGGAGTGAGAAAAACATCACGGGGTGGTGCGCATTGTATGGGTGTGTGTCACATTACATTCACTAGTAGGAGTGAGAAAAACATCACGGGGTGGTGCGCATTGTATGGGTTTGTGTCACATTACATTCACTAGTAGGAGTGAGAAAAACATCACGGGGTGGTGCACATAGTATGGGTGTGTGTCACATTACATTCACTAGTAGGAGTGAGAAAAACATCACGGGGTGGTGCGCATTGTATGGGTGTGTGTCACATTAGATTCTCTAGTAGGAGTGAGAAAAACATCACGGGGTGGTGCGCATTGTATGGGTGTGTGTTACATTACACTCACTAGTAGGAGTGAGAAAAACATCACGGGGTGGTGCGCATTGTATGGGTGTGTGTTACATTACATTCACTAGTAGGAGTGAGAAAAACATCACGGTGTGATGCGCATTGTATGGGTGTGTGTTACATTACACTCACTAGTAGGAGTGAGAAAAACATCACGGGGTGGTGCGCATTGTATGGGTGTGTGTTACATTACATTCACTAGTGGGAGTGAGAAAAACATCACGGGGTGGTGCGCATTGTATGGGTGTGTGTTACATTACATTCACTAGTGGGAGTGAGAAAAACATCACGGGGTGGTGCGCATTGTATGGGTGTGTGTTACATTACATTCACTAGTGGGAGTGAGAAAAACATCACGGGGTGGTGCGCATTGTATGGGTGTGTGTTACATTACATTCACTAGTAGAAGGGAGAAAAACATCACGGGGTGGTGCGCATTGTATGGGTGTGTGTTACATTACATTCAATAGTGGGAGTGAGAAGAACATCACGGGGTGGTGCGCATTGTATGGGTGTGTGTTACATTACATTCACTAGTGGGAGTGAGAAAAACATCACGGGGTGGTGCGCATTGTATGGGTGTGTGTTACATTACATTCACTAGTAGGAGTGAGAAAAACATCACCGGGTGGTGCGCATTGTATGGGTGTGTGTTACATTACATTCACTAGTAGGAGTGAGAAAAACATCGCGGGGTGGTGCGCATTGTATGGGTGTGTGTTACATTACATTCACTAGTAGGAGTGAGAAAAACATCGCGGGGTGGTGCGCATTGTATGGGTGTGTGTTACATTACATTCACTAGTAGGAGTGAGAAAAACATCGCGGGGAGGTGCGCATTTTATGGGTGTGTGTTACACAAGATTCACTAGTAGGAGTGAGAAAAACATCACGGGGTGGTGCGCATTTTATGGGTGTGTGTTACACTAGATTCACTAGTAGGAGTGAGAAAAACATCACGGGGTGGTGCGCATTGTATGCGTGTGTGTCACATTACATTCACTAGTAGGAGTGAGAAAAACATCACGGTGTGGTGCGCATTGTATGGGTGTGTGTCACATTACATTCACTAGTAGGAGTGAGAAAAACATCACGGGGTGGTGCGCATTGTATGGGTGTGTGTTACATTTGATTCACTAGTAGGAGTGAGAAAAACATCACGGGGTGGTGCGCATTGTATGGGTGTGTGTTACATTACACTCACTAGTAGGAGTGAGAAAAACATCACGGGGTGGTGCGCATTGTATGGGTGTGTGTTACATTACATTCACTAGTAGGAGTGAGAAAAACATCACGGGGTGATGCGCATTGTATGGGTGTGTGTTACATTACACTCACTAGTAGGAGTGAGAAAAACATCACGGGGTGGTGCGCATTGTATGGGTGTGTGTTACATTACACTCACTAGTGGGAGTGAGAAAAACATCACGGGGTGGTGCGCATTGTATGGGTGTGTGTTACATTACATTCACTAGTGGGAGTGAGAAAAACATCACGGGGTGGTGCGCATTGTATGGGTGTGTGTTACATTACATTCACTAGTGGGAGTGAGAAAAACATCACGGGGTGGTGCGCATTGTATGGGTGTGTGTTACATTACATTCACTAGTAGAAGGGAGAAAAACATCACGGGGTGGTGCGCATTGTATGGGTGTGTGTTACATTACATTCAATAGTGGGAGTGAGAAAAACATCACGGGGTGGTGCGCATTGTATGGGTGTGTGTTACATTACATTCACTAGTGGGAGTGAGAAAAACATCACGGGGTGGTGCGCATTGTATGGGTGTGTGTTACATTACATTCACTAGTGGGAGTGAGAAAAACATCACGGGGTGGTGCGCATTGTATGGGTGTGTGTTACATTACATTCACTAGTGGGAGTGAGAAAAACATCACGGGGTGGTGCGCATTGTATGGGTGTGTGTTACATTACATTCACTAGTAGGAGTGAGAAAAGCATCACGGGGTGGTGCGCATTGTATGGGTGTGTGTTACATTACATTCACTAGTAGGAGTGAGAAAAACATCACGGGGTGGTGCGCATTGTATGGGTGTGTGTTACATTACATTCACTAGTAGGAGTGAGAAAAACATCACGGGGTGGTGCGCATTGTATGGGTGTGTGTTACATTACATTCACTAGTAGGAGTGAGAAAAACATCACGGGGTGGTGCGCATTGTATGGGTGTGTGTTACATTACATTCACTAGTAGGAGTGAGAAAAACATCACGGGGTGGTGCGCATTGTATGGGTGTGTGTTACATTACATTCACTAGTAGGAGTGAGAAAAACATCACGAGGTGGTGCGCATTGTATGGGTGTGTGTTACATTACATGCACTAGTAGGAGTGAGAAAAACATCACGGGGTGGTGCACATTGTATGGGTGTGTGTTACACTACATTCACTACGAGGAGTGAGAAAAACATAACGGGGTGGTGCGCATTGTATGGGTGTGTGTTACATTACATTCACTAGTAGGAGTGAGAAAAACATCACGGGGTGGTGCTCATTGTATGGGTGTGTGTTATATTACATTCACTAGTAGGAGTGAGAAAAACATCACCGGGTGGTGCGCATTGTATGGGTGTGTGTTATATTACATTCACTAGTAGGAGTGAGAAAAACATCACCGGGTGGTGCGCATTGTATGGGTGTGTGTTACATTACATTCACTGCGAGGAGTGAGAAAAACATAACGGGGAGGTGCGCATTGTATGGGTGTGTGTTACATTACATTCACTAGTAGGAGTGAGAAATACATCACGGGGTGGTGCGCATTGTATGGGTGTGTGTTACATTACATTCACTAGTAGGAGTGAGAAAAACATCACGGGGTGGTGCTCATTGTATGGGTGTGTGTTACATTACATTCACTAGTAGGAGTGAGAAAAACATCACCGGGTGGTGCGCATTGTATGGGTGTGTGTTACATTACTTTCACTAGTAGGAGTGAGAAAAACATCGCGGGGTGGTGCGCATTGTATGGGTGTGTGTTACATTACATTCACTAGTAGGAGTGAGAAAAACATCGCAGGGTGGTGCGCATTGTATGGGTGTGTGTTACACTAGATTCACTAGTAGGAGTGAGAAAAACATCACGGGGTGGTGCGCATTTTATGGGTGTGTGTTACATTAGATTCACTAGTAGGAGTGAGAAAAACATCACGGGGTGGTGCGCATTGTATGGGTGTGTGTTACATTACATTCACCAGTAGGAGTGAGAAAAACATCACGGGGTGGTGCACATTGTATGGGTGTGTGTTACATTACATTCACCAGTAGGAGTGAGAAAAACATCACGGGGTGGTGCGCATTGTATGGGTGTGTGTTACATTACATTCACCAGTAGGAGTGAGAAAAACATCACGGGGTGGTGCGCATTGTATGGGTGTGTGTTACATTACATGCACTAGTAGGAGTGAGAAAAACATCACGGGGTGGTGCGCATTGTATGGGTGTGTGTTACATTACATTCACTACGAGGAGTGAGAAAAACATCACGGGGTGGTGCGCATTGTATGGGTGTGTGTTACATTACATTCACTAGTAGGAGTGAGAAATACATCACGGGGTGGTGCGCATTGTATGGGTGTGTGTTACATTACATTCACTAGTAGGAGTGAGAAAAACATCACGGGGTGGTGCTCATTGTATGGGTGTGTGTTATATTACATTCACTAGTAGGAGTGAGAAAAACATCACCGGGTGGTGCGCATTGTATGGGTGTGTGTTACATTACATTCACTAGTAGGAGTGAGAAAAACATCGCGGGGTGGTGCGCATTGCATGGGTGTGTGTTACATTACATTCACTAGTAGGAGTGAGAAAAACATCACGGGGTGGTGCACATTGTATGGGTGTGTGTTACATTACATTGACTAGTAGGAGTGAGAAAAACATCACGGGGTGGTGCGCATTGTATGGGTGTGTGTTACATTACATTCACTAGTAGGAGTGAGAAAAACATCACGGGGTGGTGCGCATTGTATGGGTGTGTGTTACATTACATTCACTAGTAGGAGTGAGAAATACATCACGGGGTGGTGCGCATTGTATGGGTGTGTGTTACATTACATTCAATAGTAGGAGTGAGAAAAACATCACGGGGTGGTGCGCATTGTATGGGTGTGTGTTACATTACATTCACTAGTAGGAGTGAGAAAAACATCACGGTGTGGTGCGCATTGTATGGGTGTGTGTTACATTACATTCACTAGTAGGAGTGAGAAATACATGACGGGGTGGTGCGCATTGTTTGGGTGTGTGTTACATTACATTCACTAGTAGGAGTGAGAAAAACATCACGGGGTGGTGCTCATTGTATGGGTGTGTGTTATATTACATTCACTAGTAGGAGTGAGAAAAACATCACCGGGTGGTGCGCATTGTATGGGTGTGTGTTACATTACATTCACTAGTAGGAGTCAGAGAAACATCGCGGGGTGGTGTGCATTGTATGGGTGTGTGTTACATTACATTGACTAGTAGGAGTGAGAAAAACATCGCGGGGTGGTGCGCATTGTATGGGTGTGTGTTACATTACATTCAGTAGTAGGAGTGAGAAAAACATCACGGGGTGGTGCGCATTGTATGGGTGTGTGTTACATTACATTCAGTAGTAGGAGTGAGAAAAACATCACGGGTGGTGCGCATTGTATGGGTGTGTGTTACATTACATTCACTAGTAGGAGTGAGAAAAACATCACGGGGTGGTGCGCATTGTATGGGTGTGTGTCACATTACATTCACTAGTAGGAGTGAGAAAAACATCACGGGGTGGTGCGCATTGTATGGGTGTGTGTTACATTACATTCACTAGTAGGAGTGAGAAAAACATCACGGGGTGGTGCGCATTGTATGGGTGTGTGTTACATTACATTCACTAGTAGGAGTGAGAAAAACATCACGGGGTTTTGCGCATTGTATGGGTGTGTGTTACATTACATTCACTAGTAGGAGTGAGAAAAACATCACGGGGTGGTGCGCATTGTATGGGTGTGTGTTACATTACATTCAATAGTAGGAGTGAGAAAAACATCACGGGGTGGTGCGCATTGTATGGGTGTGTGTTACATTACATTCACTAGTAGGAGAGAGAAAAACATCACGGGGTGATGCGCATTGTATGGGTGTGTGTTACATTACATTCACTAGTAGGAGTGAGAAAAACATCACGGGGTGGTGCGCATTGTATGGGTGTGTGTTACATTACATTTACTCGTAGGAGTGAGAAAAACATCACGGGGTGGTGCGAATTGTATGGGTATGTGTTACATTACATTCACTAGTAGGAGTGAGAAAAACATCACGCGGTGGTGCGCATTGTATGGGTGTGTGTTACATTACATTCACTAGTAGGAGTGAGAAAAACATCACGGGGTGGTGCGCATTGTATGGGTGTGTGTTACATTACATTCACTAGTAGGAGTGAGAAAAACATCACGGGGTGGTGCGCATTGTATGGGTGTGTGTTACATTACATTCACTAGTGGGAGTGAGAAAAACATCACGGGGTGGTGCGCATTGTATGGGTGTGTGTTACATTACATTCACTAGTGGGAGTGAGAAAAACATCATGGGGTGGTGCGCATTGTATGGGTGTGTGTTACATTACATTCACTAGTGGGAGTGAGAAAAACATCACGGGGTGGTGCGCATTGTATGGGTGTGTGTTACATTACATTCACTAGTAGAAGGGAGAAAAACATCACGGGGTGGTGCGCATTGTATGGGTGTGTGTTACATTACATTCAATAGTGGGAGTGAGAAGAACATCACGGGGTGGTGCGCATTGTATGGGTGTGTGTTACATTACATTCACTAGTGGGAGTGAGAAAAGCATCACGGGGTGGTGCGCATTGTATGGGTGTGTGTTACATTACATTCACTAGTGGGAGTGAGAAAAACATCACGGGGTGGTGCGCATTGTATGGGTGTGTGTTACATTACATTCACTAGTGGGAGTGAGAAAAACATCACGGGGTGGTGCGCATTGTATGGGTGTGTGTTACATTACATTCACTAGTGGGAGTGAGAAAAACATCACGGGGTGGTGCGCATTGTATGGGTGTGTGTTACATTACATTCACTAGTGGGAGTGAGAAAAACATCACGGGGTGGTGCGCATTGTATGGGTGTGTGTTACATTACATTCACTAGTGGGAGTGAGAAAAACATCACGGGGTGGTGCGCATTGTATGGGTGTGTGTTACATTACATTCACTAGTGGGAGTGAGAAAAACATCACGGGGTGGTGCGCATTGTATGGGTGTGTGTTACATTACATTCACTAGTGGGAGTGAGAAAAACATCACGGGGTGGTGCGCATTGTATGGGTGTGTGTTACATTACATTCACTAGTGGGAGTGAGAAAAACATCATGGGGTGGTGCGCATTGTATGGGTGTGTGTTACATTACATTCACTAGTGGGAGTGAGAAAAACATCACGGGGTGGTGCGCATTGTATGGGTGTGTGTTACATTACATTCACTAGTAGAAGGGAGAAAAACATCACGGGGTGGTGCGCATTGTATGGGTGTGTGTTACATTACATTCAATAGTGGGAGTGAGAAGAACATCACGGGGTGGTGCGCATTGTATGGGTGTGTGTTACATTACATTCACTAGTGGGAGTGAGAAAAGCATCACGGGGTGGTGCGCATTGTATGGGTGTGTGTTACATTACATTCACTAGTGGGAGTGAGAAAAACATCACGGGGTGGTGCGCATTGTATGGGTGTGTGTTACATTACATTCACTAGTGGGAGTGAGAAAAACATCACGGGGTGGTGCGCATTGTATGGGTGTGTGTTACATTACATTCACTAGTGGGAGTGAGAAAAACATCACGGGGTGGTGCGCATTGTATGGGTGTGTGTTACATTGCATTCACTAGTAGGAGTGATAAAAACATCACAGGGTGGTGCGCATTGTATGGGTGTGTGTTACATTACATTCACTAGTAGGAGTGAGAAAAACATCACGGGGTGGTGCGCATTGTATGGGTGTGTGTTACATTACATTCACTAGTAGGAGTGAGAAAAACATCACGGGGTGGTGCGCATTGTATGGGTGTGTGTTACATTACATTCACTAGTAGGAGTGAGAAAAACATCACGGGGTGGTGCGCATTGTATGGGTGTGTGTTACATTACATTCAATAGTGGGAGTGAGAAGAACATCACGGGGTGGTGCGCATTGTATGGGTGTGTGTTACATTACATTCACTAGTGGGAGTGAGAAAAGCATCACGGGGTGGTGCGCATTGTATGGGTGTGTGTTACATTACATTCACTACTGGGAGTGAGAAAAACATCACGGGGTGGTGCGCATTGTATGGGTGTGTGTTACATTACATTCACTAGTGGGAGTGAGAAAAACATCACGGGGTGGTGCGCATTGTATGGGTGTGTGTTACATTACATTCACTAGTAGGAGTGAGAAAAACATCACAGGGTGGTGCGCATTTTATGGGTGTGTGTTACATTACATTCACTAGTAGGAGTGAGAAAAACATCACGGGGTGGTGCGCATTGTATGGGTGTGTGTTACATTACATTCACTAGTAGGAGTGAGAAAAACATCACGGGGTGGTGCGCATTGTATGGGTGTGTGTTACATTACATTCACTAGTAGGAGTGAGAAAAAAATCACGGGGTGGTGCGCATTGTATGGGTGTGTGTTACATTACATTCACTAGTAGGAGTGAGAAAAACATCACGGGGTGGTGCGCATTGTATGGGTGTGTGTTACATTACATTCACTAGTAGGAGTGAGAAAAACATCACGGGGTGGTGCGCATTGTATGGGTGTGTGTTACATTACATTCACTAGTAGGAGTGAGAAAAACATCAAGGGGTGGTACGCATTGTATGGGTGTGTGTTGCATTACATTCACTAGTAGGAGTGAGAAAAACATCACGGGGTGGTGCGCATTGTATGGGTGTGTGTTACATTACATTCACTAGTAGGAGTGAGAAAAACATCACGGGGTGGTGCGCATTGTATGGGTGTGTGTTACATTACATTCACTAGTAAGAGTGAGAAAAACATCACGGGGTGGTGCGCATTGTATGGGTGTGTGTTACATTACATTCACTAGTAGGAGTGAGAAAAACATCACGGGGTGGTGCGCATTGTATGGGTGTGTGTTACATTAAATGCACTAGTAGGAGTGAGAAAAACATCACGGGGTGGTGCGCATTGTATGGGTGTGTGTTACATTACATTCACTGCGAGGAGTGAGAAAAACATAACGGGGTGGTGCGCATTGTATGGGTGTGTGTTACATTACATTCACTAGTAGGAGTGAGAAATACATCACGGGGTGGTGTGCATTGTATGGGTGTGTGTTACATTACATTCACTAGTAGGAGTGAGAAAAACATCACGGGGTGGTGCTCATTGTATGGGTGTGTGTTATATTACATTCACTAGTAGGAGTGAGAAAAACATCACCGGGTGGTGCGCATTGTATGGGTGTGTGTTACATTACATTCACTAGTAGGAGTGAGAAAAACATTGCGGGGTGGTGCGCATTGTATGGGTGTGTGTTACATTACATTCACTAGTAGGAGTGAGAAAAACATCGCAGGGTGGTGCGCATTGTATGGGTGTGTGTTACACTAGATTCACTAGTAGGAGTGAGAAAAACATCACGGGGTGGTGCGCATTTTATGGGTGTGTGTTACATTAGATTCACTAGTAGGAGTGAGAAAAACATCACGGGGTGGTGCGCATTGTATGGGTGTGTGTTACATTACATTCAGCAGTAGGAGTGAGAAAAACATCACGGGGTGGTGCACATTGTATGGGTGTGTGTTACATTACATTCACCAGTAGGAGTGAGAAAAACATCACGGGGTGGTGCGCATTGTATGGGTGTGTGTTACATTACATTCACTAGTAGGAGTGAGAAAAACATCACGGGGTGGTGCGCATTGTATGGGTGTGTGTTACATTACATTCACTAGTAGGAGTGAGAAAAACATCACGGGGTGGTGCGCATTGTATGGGTGTGTGTTACATTACATTCACTAGTAGGAGTGAGAAAAACATCACGGGGTGGTGCGCATTGTATGTGTGTGTGTTACATTACATTCACTAGTAGGAGTGAGAAAAACATCACGGGGTGGTGCGCATTGTATGGGTGTGTGTTACATTACATGCACTAGTAGGAGTGAGAAAAACATCACGGGGTTGTGCGCATTGTATGGGTGTGAGTTACATTACATGCACTAGTAGGAGTGAGAAAAACATCACGGGGTGGTGGGCATTGTATGGGTGTGTGTTACATTACATTCACTACGAGGAGTGAGAAAAACATCACGGGGTGGTGCGCATTGTATGGGTGTGTGTTACATTACATTCACTAGTAGGAGTGAGAAATACATCACGGGGTGGTGCGCATTGTATGGGTGTGTGTTACATTACATTCACTAGTAGGAGTGAGAAAAACATCACGGGGTGGTGCTCATTGTATGGGTGTGTGTTATATTACATTCACTAGTAGGAGTGAGAAAAACATCACCGGGTGGTGCGCATTGTATGGGTGTGTGTTACATTACATTCACTAGTAGGAGTGAGAAAAACATCGCGGGGTGGTGCGCATTGCATGGGTGTGTGTTACATTACATTCACTAGTAGGAGTGAGAAAAACATCACGGGGTGGTGCACATTGTATGGGTGTGTGTTACATTACATTGACTAGTAGGAGTGAGAAAAACATCACGGGGTGGTGCGCATTGTATGGGTGTGTGTTACATTACATTCACTAGTAGGAGTGAGAAAAACATCACGGGGTGGTGCGCATTGTATGGGTGTGTGTTACATTACATTCACTAGTAGGAGTGAGAAATACATCACGGGGTGGTGCGCATTGTATGGGTGTGTGTTACATTACATTCAATAGTAGGAGTGAGAAAAACATCACGGTGTGGTGCGCATTGTATGGGTGTGTGTTACATTACATTCACTAGTAGGAGTGAGAAAAACATCACGGTGTGGTGCGCATTGTATGGGTGTGTGTTACATTACATTCACTAGTAGAAGTGAGAAATACATGACGGTGTGGTGCGCATTGTTTGGGTGTGTGTTACATTACATTCACTAGTAGGAGTGAGAAAAACATCACGGGGTGGTGCTCATTGTATGTTTGTGTGTTATATTACATTCACTAGTAGGAGTGAGAAAAACATCACCGGGTGGTGCGCATTGTATGGGTGTGTGTTACATTACATTCACTAGTAGGAGTCAGAGAAACATCGCGGGGTGGTGTGCATTGTATGGGAGTGTGTTACATTACATTCACTAGTAGGAGTGAGAAAAACATCGCGGGGTGGTGCGCATTGTATGGGTGTGTGTTACACTACATTCACTAGTAGGAGTGAGAAAAACATCACGGGGTGGTGCGCATTTTATGGGTGTGTGTTACATTAGATTCACAAGTAGGAGTGAGAAAAACATCATGGGGTGGTGCGCATTGTATGGGTGTGTGTTACATTACATTCACTAGTAGGAGTGAGAAAAACATCACGGGGTGGTGCGCATTGAATGGGTGTGTGTTACATTACATTCACTAGTAGGAGTGAGAAAAACATCACGGGGTGGTGCGCATTGTATGGGTGTGTGTTACATTACATTCACTAGTAGGAGTGAGAAAAACATCACGGGGTGGTGCGCATTGTATGGGTGTGTGTTACATTACATTCAGTAGTAGGAGTGAGAAATACATCACGGGGTGGTGCGCATTGTATGGGTGTGTGTTACATTACATTCACTAGTAGGAGTGAGAAAAACATCACGGGGTGGTGCGCATTGTATGGGTGTGTGTCACATTACATTCACTAGTAGGAGTGAGAAAAACATCACGGGGTGGTGCGCATTGTATGGGTGTGTATTACATTACATTCACTAGTAGGAGTGAGAAAAACATCACGGGGTGGTGCGCATTGTATGGGTGTGTGTTACATTACATTCACTAGTAGGAGTGAGAAAAACATCACGGGGTGGTGCGCATTGTATGGGTGTGTGTTACATTACATTCACTAGTAGGAGTGAGAAAAACATCACGGGGTGGTGCGCATTGTATGGGTGTGTGTTACATTACATTCACTAGTAGGAGTGAGAAAAACATCACGGGGTGGTGCGCATTGTATGGGTATGTGTTACATTACATTCACTAGTAGGAGAGAGAAAAACATCACGGGGTGATGCGCATTGTATGGGTGTGTGTTACATTACATTCACTAGTAGGAGTGAGAAAAACATCACGGGGTGGTGCGCATTGTATGGGTGTGTGTTACATTACATTCACTCGTAGGAGTGAGAAAAACATCACGGGGTGGTGCGAATTGTATGGGTATGTGTTACATTACATTCACTAGTAGGAGTGAGAAAAACATCACGCGGTGGTGCGCATTGTATGGGTGTGTGTTACATTACATTCACTAGTAGGAGTGAGAAAAACATCACGGGGTGGTGCGCATTGTATGGGTGTGTGTTACATTACATTCACTAGTAGGAGTGAGAAAAACATCACGGGGTGGTGCGCATTGTATGGGTGTGTGTTACATTACATTCACTAGTGGGAGTGAGAAAAACATCACGGGGTGGTGCGCATTGTATGGGTGTGTGTTACATTACATTCACTAGTGGGAGTGAGAAAAACATCACGGGGTGGTGCGCATTGTATGGGTGTGTGTTACATTACATTCACTAGTAGAAGGGAGAAAAACATCACGGGGTGGTGCGCATTGTATGGGTGTGTGTTACATTACATTCAATAGTGGGAGTGAGAAGAACATCACGGGGTGGTGCGCATTGTATGGGTGTGTGTTACATTACATTCACTAGTGGGAGTGAGAAAAGCATCACGGGGTGGTGCGCATTGTATGGGTGTGTGTTACATTACATTCACTAGTGGGAGTGAGAAAAACATCACGGGGTGGTGCGCATTGTATGGGTGTGTGTTACATTACATTCACTAGTGGGAGTGAGAAAAACATCACGGGGTGGTGCGCATTGTATGGGTGTGTGTTACATTACATTCACTAGTGGGAGAGAGAAAAACATCACGGGGTGGTGCGCATTGTATGGGTGTGTGTTACATTGCATTCACTAGTAGGAGTGAGAAAAACATCACAGGGTGGTGCGCATTGTATGGGTGTGTGTTACATTACATTCACTAGTAGGAGTGAGAAAAACATCACGGGGTGGTGCGCATTGTATGGGTGTGTGTTACATTACATTCACTAGTAGGAGTGAGAAAAACATCACGGGGTGGTGCGCATTGTATGGGTGTGTGTTACATTACATTCACTAGTAGGAGTGAGAAAAACATCACGGGGTGGTGCGCATTGTATGGGTGTGTGTTACATTACATTCAATAGTGGGAGTGAGAAGAACATCACGGGGTGGTGCGCATTGTATGGGTGTGTGTTACATTACATTCACTAGTGGGAGTGAGAAAAGCATCACGGGGTGGTGCGCATTGTATGGGTGTGTGTTACATTACATTCACTAGTGGGAGTGAGAAAAACATCACGGGGTGGTGCGCATTGTATGGGTGTGTGTTACATTAAATTCACTAGTGGGAGTGAGAAAAACATCACGGGGTGGTGCGCATTGTATGGGTGTGTGTTACATTACATTCACTAGTAGGAGTGAGAAAAACATCACAGGGTGGTGCGCATTTTATGGGTGTGTGTTACATTACATTCACTAGTAGGAGTGAGAAAAACATCACGGGGTGGTGCGCATTGTATGGGTGTGTGTTACATTACATTCACTAGTAGGAGTGAGAAAAACATCACGGGGTGGTGCGCATTGTATGGGTGTGTGTTACATTACATTCACTAGTAGGAGTGAGAAAAACATCACGGGGTGGTGCGCATTGTATGGGTGTGTGTTACATTACATTCACTAGTAGGAGTGAGAAAAACATCACGGGGTGGTGCGCATTGTATGGGTGTGTGTTACATTACATTCACTAGTAAGAGTGAGAAAAACATCACGGGGTGGTGCGCATTGTATGGGTGTGTGTTACATTACATTCACTAGTAGGAGTGAGAAAAACATCACGGGTTGGTGCGCACTGTATGGGTGTGTGTTACATTACATGCACTAGTAGGAGTGAGAAAAACATCACGGGGTGGTGCGCATTGTATGGGTGGGTGTTACATTACATTCACTAGTAGGAGTGAGAAAAACATCACGGGGTGGTGCGCATTGTATGGGTGTGTGTTACATTACATTCAGTAGTAGGAGTGAGAAAAACATCACGGGGTGGTGCGCATTGTATGGGTGTGTGTTACATTACATTCAGTAGTAGGAGTGAGAAAAACATCACGGGGTAGTGCGCATTGTATGGGTGTGTGTTACATTACATTCACTAGTAGGAGTGAGAAAAACATCACGGGGTGGTGCGCATTGTATGGGTGTGTGTCACATTACATTCACTAGTAGGAGTGAGAAAAACATCACGGGGTGGTGCGCATTGTATGGGTTTGTGTCACATTACATTCACTAGTAGGAGTGAGAAAAACATCACGGGGTGGTGCGCATTGTATGGGTGTGTGTTACATTACATTCACTAGTAGGAGTAAGAAAAACATCACGGGGTGGTGCGCATTGTATGGGTGTGTGTTACATTACATTCACTAGTAGGAGTGAGAAAAACATCACGGGGTGGTGCGCATTGTATGGGTGTGTGTTACATTACATTCACTAGTAGGAGTGAGAAAAACATCACGGTGTGGTGCGCATTGTATGGGTGTGTGTTACATTACATTCACTAGTAGGAGTGAGAAATACAAGACGGGGTGGTGCGCATTGTTTGGGTGTGTGTTACATTACATTCACTAGTAGGAGTGAGAAAAACATCACGGGGTGGTGCTCATTGTATGGGTGTGTGTTATATTACATTCACTAGTAGGAGTGAGAAAAACATCACCGGGTGGTGCGCATTGTATGGGTGTGTGTTACATTACATTCACTAGTAGGAGTGAGAGAAACATCGCGGGGTGGTGTGCATTGTATGGGTGTGTGTTACATTACATTCACTAGTAGGAGTGAGAAAAACATCGCGGGGTGGTGCGCATTGTATGGGTGTGTGTTACACTAGATTCACTAGTAGGAGTGAGAAAAACATCACGGGGTGGTGCGCATTTTATGGGTGTATGTTACATTAGATTCACTAGTAGGAGTGAGAAAAACATCACGGGGTGGTGCGCATTGTATGGGTGTGTGTCACATTACATTCACTAGTAGGAGTGAGAAAAACATCACGGGGTGGTGCGCATTGTATGGGTGTGTGTCACATTACATTCACTAGTAGGAGTGAGAAAAACATCACGGGGTGGTGCGCATTGTATGGGTGTGTGTTACATTACATTCACTAGTAGGAGTGAGAAAAACATCACGGGGTGGTGCGCATTGTATGGGTGTGTGTTACATTACATTCACTAGTAGGAGTGAGAAAAACATCACGGGGTGGTGCGCATTGTATGGGTGTGTGTTACATTACATTCACTAGTAGGAGTGAGAAAAACATCACGGGGTGGTGCGCATTGTATGGGTGTGTGTTACATTACATTCACTAGTAGGAGAGAGAAAAACATCACGGGGTGATGCGCATTGTATGGGTGTGTGTTACATTACATTCACTAGTAGGAGTGAGAAAAACATCACGGGGTGGTGCGCATTCTATGGGTGTGTGTTACATTACATTCACTCGTAGGAGTGAGAAAAACATCACGGGGTGGTGCGAATTGTATGGGTATGTGTTACATTACATTCACTAGTAGGAGTGAGAAAAACATCACGCGGTGGTGCGCATTGTATGGGTGTGTGTTACATTACATTCACTAGTAGGAGTGAGAAAAACATCACGGGGTGGTGCGCATTGTATGGGTGTGTGTTACATTACATTCACTAGTAGGAGTGAGAAAAACATCACGGGGTGGTGCGCATTGTATGGGTGTGTGTTACATTACATTCACTAGTGGGAGTGAGAAAAACATCACGGGGTGGTGCGCATTGTATGGGTGTGTGTTACATTACATTCACTAGTGGGAGTGAGAAAAACATCACGGGGTGGTGCGCACTGTATGGGTGTGTGTTACATTACATTCACTAGTGGGAGTGAGAAAAGCATCACGGGGTGGTGCGCATTGTATGGGTGTGTGTTACATTACATTCACTAGTGGGAGTGAGAAAAACATCACGGGGTGGTGCGCATTGTATGGGTGTGTGTTACATTACATTCACTAGTAGAAGGGAGAAAAACATCACGGGGTGGTGCGCATTGTATGGGTGTGTGTTACATTACATTCAATAGTGGGAGTGAGAAAAGCATCACGGGGTGGTGCGCATTGTATGGGTGTGTGTTACATTACATTCACTAGTAGGAGTGAGAAAAACATCACGGGGTGGTGCGCATTGTATGGGTGTGTGTTACATTACATTCACTAGTAGGAGTGAGAAAAACATCACGGGGTGGTGCGCATTGTATGGGTGTGTGTTACATTACATTCAATAGTGGGAGTGAGAAGAACATCACGGGGTGGTGCGCATTGTATGGGTGTGTGTTACATTACATTCACTAGTGGGAGTGAGAAAAGCATCACGGGGTGGTGCGCATTGTATGGGTGTGTGTTACATTACATTCACTAGTGGGAGTGAGAAAAACATCACTGGGTGGTGCGCATTGTATGGGTGTGTGTTACATTACATTCACTAGTGAGAGTGAGAAAAACATCACGGGGTGGTGCGCATTGTATGGGTGTGTGTTACATTACATTCACTAGTAGGAGTGAGAAAAACATCACAGGGTGGTGCGCATTTTATGGGTGTGTGTTACATTACATTCACTAGTAGGAGTGAGAAAAACATCACGGGGTGGTGCGCATTGTATGGGTGTGTGTTACATTACATTCACTAGTAGGAGTGAGAAAAACATCACGGGGTGGTGCGCATTGTATGGGTGTGTGTTACATTACATTCACTAGTAGGAGTGGGAAAAACATCACTGGGTGGTGCGCATTTTATGGGTGTGTGTTACATTACATTCACTAGTAGGAGTGAAAAAAACATCATGGGGTGGTGCGCATTGTATGGGTGTGTGTTACATTACATTCACTAGTAGGAGTGAGAAAAACATCACGGGGTGGTGCGCATTGTATGGGTGTGTGTTACATTACATTCACTAGTAGGAGTGAGAAAAACCTCACGGGGTGGTGCGCATTGTATGGGTGTGTGTTACATTACATTCACTAGTAGGAGTGAGAAAAACATCACAGGGTGGTGCGCATTTTATGGGTGTGTGTTACATTACATTCACTAGTAGGAGTGAGAAAAACATCACGGGGTGGTGCGCATTGTATGGGTGTGTGTTACATTACATTCACTAGTAGGAGTGAGAAAAACATCACGGGGTGGTGCGCATTGTATGGGTGTGTGTTACATTACATTCACTAGTAGGAGTGAGAAAAACATCACGGGGTGGTGCGCATTGTATGGGTGTGTGTTACATTACATTCACTAGTAGGAGTGAGAAAAACATCACGGGGTGGTGCGCATTGTATGGGTGTGTGTTACATTACATTCACTAGTAGGAGTGAGAAAAACATCACGGGGTGGTGCGCATTGTATGGGTGTGTGTTACATTACATTCACTAGTAGGAGTGAGAAAAACATCACGGGGTGGTGCGCATTGTATGGGTGTGTGTTACATTACATTCACTAGTAAGAGTGAGAAAAACATCACGGGGTGGTGCGCATTGTATGGGTGTGTGTTACATTAGATTCACTAGTAGGAGTGAGAAAAACATCACGGGGTGGTGCGCATTGTATGGGTGTGTGTTACATTACATGCACTAGTAGGAGTGAGAAAAACATCACGGGGTGGTGCGCATTGTATGGGTGTGTGTTACATTACATTCACTAGTAGGAGTGAGAAAAACATCACGGGGTGGTGCGCATTGTATGGGTGTGTGTTACATTACATTCAGTAGTAGGAGTGAGAAAAACATCACGGGGTGGTGCGCATTGTATGGGTGTGTGTTACATTACATTCAGTAGTAGGAGTGAGAAAAACATCACGGGGTAGTGCGCATTGTATGGGTGTGTGTTACATTACATTCACTAGTAGGAGTGAGAAAAACATCACGGGGTGGTGCGCATTGTATGGGTGTGTGTCACATTACATTCACTAGTAGGAGTGAGAAAAACATCACGGGGTGGTGCGCATTGTATGGGTTTGTGTCACATTACATTCACTAGTAGGAGTGAGAAAAACATCACGGTGTGGTGCGCATTGTATGGGTGTGTGTTACAATACATTCACTAGTAGGAGTAAGAAAAACATCACGGGGTGGTGCGCATTGTATGGGTGTGTGTTACATTACATTCACCAGTAGGAGTGAGAAAAACATCACGGGGTGGTGCGCATTGTATGGGTGTGTGTTACATTACATTCACTAGTAGGAGTGAGAAAAACATCACGGGGTGGTGCGCATTGTATGGGTGTGTGTTACATTACATTCACTAGTAGGAGTGAGAAAAACATCACGGGGTGATGCGCATTGTATGGGTGTGTGTTACATTACACTCACTAGTAGGAGTGAGAAAAACATCACGGGGTGGTGCGCATTGTATGGGTGTGTGTTACATTACACTCATTAGTAGGAGTGAGAAAAACATCACGCGGTGGTGCGCATTGTATGGGTGTGTGTTACATTACATTCACTAGTGGGAGTGAGAAAAACATCACGGGGTGGTGCACATTGTATGCGTGTGTGTTATATTACATTCACTAGGGGGAGTGAGACAAACATCACGGGGTGGTGCGCATTGTATGGGTGTGTGTTACATTACATTCAATAGTGGGAGTGAGAAGAACATCACGGGGTGGTGCGTATTGTATGGGTGTGTGTTACATTACATTCACTAGTGGGAGTGAGAAAAACATCACGGGCAGGTGCGCATTGTATGGGTGTGTGTTACATTACATTCACTAGTGGGAGTGAGAAAAACATCACGGGGTGGTGCGCATTGTATGGGTGTGTGTTACATTACATTCACTAGTGGGAGTGAGAAAAACATCACGGGGTGGTGCGCATTGTATGGGTGTGTGTTACATTACATTCACTAGTAGGAGTGAGAAAAACATCACGGGGTGGTGCGCATTGTATGGGTGTGTGTCACATTACATTCACTAGTAGGAGTGAGAAAAACATCACGGGGTGGTGCGCATTGTATGGGTTTGTGTCACATTACATTCACTAGTAGGAGTGAGAAAAACATCACGGGGTGGTGCACATTGTATGGGTGTGTGTTACATTACATTCACTAGTAGGAGTAAGAAAAACATCACGGGGTGGTGCGCATTGTATGGGTGTGTGTTACATTACATTCACTAGTAGGAGTGAGAAAAACATCACGGGGTGGTGCGCATTGTATGGGTGTGTGTTACATTACATTCACTAGTAGGAGTGAGAAAAACATCATGGGGTGGTGCGCATTGTATGGGTGTGTGTTACATTACATTCACTAGTAGGAGTGAGAAAAACATCACGGGGTGATGCGCATTGTATGGGTGTGTGTTACATTACACTCACTAGTAGGAGTGAGAAAAACATCACGGGGTGGTGCGCATTGTATGGGTGTGTGTTACATTACACTCACTAGTAGGAGTGAGAAAAACATCACGCGGTGGTGCGCATTGTATGGGTGTGTGTTACATTACATTCACTAGTGGGAGTGAGAAAAACATCACGGGGTGGTGCACATTGTATGCGTGTGTGTTATATTACATTCACTAGGGGTAGTGAGACAAACATCACGGGGTGGTGCGCATTGTATGGGTGTGTGTTACATTACATTCACTAGTAGGAGGGAGAAAAACATCACGGGGTGGTGCGCATTGTATGGGTGTGTGTTACATTACATTCAATAGTGGGAGTGAGAAGAACATCACGGGGTGGTGCGCATTGTATGGGTGTGTGTTACATTACATTCACTAGTGGGAGTGAGAAAAACATCACGGGGTGGTGCGCATTGTATGGGTGTGTGTTACATTACATTCACTAGTGGGAGTGAGAAAAACATCACGGGGTGGTGCGCATTGTATGGGTGTGTGTTACATTACATTCACTAGTGGGAGTGAGAAAAACATCACGGGGTGGTGCGCATTGTATGGGTGTGTGTTACATTACATTCACTAGTAGGAGTGAGAAAAACATCACGGGGTGGTGCGCATTGTATGGGTGTGTGTCACATTACATTCACTAGTAGGAGTGAGAAAAACATCACGGGGTGGTGCGCATTGTATGGGTGTGTGTCACATTACATTCACTAGTAGGAGTGAGAAAAACATCACGGGGTGGTGCGCATTGTATGGGTGTGTGTTACATTACATTCACTAGTAGGAGTGAGAAAAACATCACGGGGTGGTGCGCATTGTATGGGTGTGTGTTACATTACATTCACTAGTAGGAGTGAGAAAAACATCACGGGGTGGTGCGCATTGTATGGGTGTGTGTTACATTACATTCACTAGTAGGAGTGAGAAAAACATCACGGGGTGGTGCGCATTGTATGGGTGTGTGTTACATTACATTCACTAGTAGGAGTGAGAAAAAGATCACGGGGTGGTGCGCATTGTATGGGTGTGTGTTACATTACATTCACTAGTAGGAGAGAGAAAAACATCACGGGGTGGTGCGCATTGTATGTGTGTGTGTTACATTACATTCACTAGTAGGAGTGAGAAAAACATCACGGGGTGGTGCGCATTGTATGGGTGTGTGTTACATTACATTCACTCGTAGGAGTGAGAAAAACATCACGGGGTGGTGCGAATTGTATGGGTGTGTGTTACATTACATTCACTAGTAGGAGTGAGAAAAACATCACGCGGTGGTGCGCATTGTATGGGTGTGTGTTACATTACATTCACTAGTAGGAGTGAGAAAAACATCACGGGGTGGTGCGCATTGTATGGGTGTGTGTTACATTACATTCACTAGTGGGAGTGAGAAAAACATCACGGGGTGGTGAGCATTGTATGGGTGTGTGTTACATTACATTCACTAGTGGGAGTGAGAAAAACATCACGGGGTGGTGCGCATTTTATGGGTGTGTGTTACATTACATTCACTAGTGGGAGTGAGAAAAACATCACGGGGTGGTGCGCATTGTATGGGTGTGTGTTACATTACATTCACTAGTGGGAGTGAGAAAAACATCACGGGGTGGTGCGCATTGTATGGGTGTGTGTTACATTACATTCACTAGTTAGAAGGGAGAAAAACATCACGGGGTGGTGCGCATTGTATGCGTGTGTGTTACATTACATTCAATAGTGGGAGTGAGAAGAACATCACGGGGTGGTGCGCATTGTATGGGTGTGTGTTACATTACATTCACTAGTGGGAGTGAGAAAAGCATCACGGGGTGGTGCGCATTGTATGGGTGTGTGTTACATTACATTCACTAGTGGGAGTGAGAAAAACATCACGGGGTGGTGCGCATTGTATGGGTGTGTGTTACATTACATTCACTAGTGGGAGTGAGAAAAACATCACGGGGTGGTGCGCATTGTATGGGTGTGTGTTACATTACATTCACTAGTAGGAGTGAGAAAAACATCACGGGGTGGTGCGCATTGTATGGGTGTGTGTTACATTACATTCACTAGTAGGAGTGAGAAAAACATCACGGGGTGGTGCGCATTGTATGGGTGTGTGTTACATTACATTCACTAGTAGGAGTGAGAAAAACATCACGGGGTGTGCGCATTGTATGGGTGTGTGTTACATTACATTCACTAGTAGGAGTGAGAAAAACATCACGGGGTGGTGCGCATTGTATGTGTGTGTGTTACATTACATTCACTAGTAGGAGTGAGAAAAACATCACGGGGTGGTGCGCATTGTATGGGTGTGTGTTACATTACATTCACTAGTGGGAGTGAGAAAAACATCACGGGGTGGTGCGCATTGTATGGGTGTGTGTTACATTACATTCACTAGTAGGAGTGAGAAAAACATCACGGGGTGGTGCGCATTGTAAGGGTGTGTGTTACATTACATGCACTAGTAGGAGTGAGAAAAACATCACTGGGTGGTGCGCATTGTATGGGTTTGTGTTTCATTACATTCACTACGAGGAGTGAGAAAAACATAACGGGGTGGTGCGCATTGTATGGGTGTGTGTTACATTACATTCACTAGTAGGAGTGAGAAATACATCACGGGGTGGTGCGCATTGTATGGGTGTGTGTTACATTACATTCACTAGTAGGAGTGAGAAAAACATCACGGGGTGGTGCTCATTGTATGGGTGTGTGTTATATTACATTCACTAGTAAGAGTGAGAAAAACATCACCGGGTGGTGCGCATTGTATGGGTGTGTGTTACATTACATTCACTAGTAGGAGTGAGAAAAACATCGCGGGGTGGTGCGCATTGTATGGGTGTGTGTTACATTACATTCACTAGTAGGAGTGAGAAAAACATCGCGGGGTGGTGCGCATTGTATGGGTGTGTGTTACACTAGATTCACTAGTAGGAGTGAGAAAAACATCACGGGGTGGTGCGCATTTTATGGGTGTGTGTTACACTAGATTCACTAGTAGGAGTGAGAAAAACATCGCGGGGTGGTGCGCATTGTATGGGTGTGTGTTACATTAGATTCACTAGTAGGAGTGAGAAAAACATCACGGGGTGGTGCGCATTGTATGGGTGTGTGTTACATTACATTCACTAGTAGGAGTGAGAAAAACATCACGGGGTGGTGCGCATTGTATGGGTGTGTGTTACATTACATTCAGTATTAGGAGTGAGAAAAACATCACGGGGTGGTGCGCATTGTATGGGTGTGTGTTACATTACATTCAGTAGTAGGAGTGAGAAAAACATCACGGGGTAGTGCGCATTGTATGGGTGTGTGTTATATTACATTCACTAGTAGGAGTGAGAAAAACATCACGGGGTCGTGCGCATTGTATGGGTGTGTGTCACATTACATTCACTAGTAGGAGTGAGAAAAACATCACGGGGTGGTGCGCATTGTATGGGTGTGTGTTACATTACATTCACTAGTAGGAGTGAGAAAAACATCACGGGGTGGTGCGCATTGTATGGGTGTGTGTTACATTACATTCACTAGTAGGAGTGAGAAAAACATCACGGGGTGTGCGCATTGTATGGGTGTGTGTTACATTACATTCACTAGTAGGAGTGAGAAAAACATCACGGGGTGGTGCGCATTGTATGTGTGTGTGTTACATTACATTCACTAGTAGGAGTGAGAAAAACATCACGGGGTGGTGCGCATTGTATGGGTGTGTGTTACATTACATTCACTAGTGGGAGTGAGAAAAACATCACGGGGTGGTGCGCATTGTATGGGTGTGTGTTACATTACATTCACTAGTAGGAGTGAGAAAAACATCACGGGGTGGTGCGCATTGTAAGGGTGTGTGTTACATTACATGCACTAGTAGGAGTGAGAAAAACATCACTGGGTGGTGCGCATTGTATGGGTTTGTGTTTCATTACATTCACTACGAGGAGTGAGAAAAACATAACGGGGTGGTGCGCATTGTATGGGTGTGTGTTACATTACATTCACTAGTAGGAGTGAGAAATACATCACGGGGTGGTGCGCATTGTATGGGTGTGTGTTACATTACATTCACTAGTAGGAGTGAGAAAAACATCACGGGGTGGTGCTCATTGTATGGGTGTGTGTTATATTACATTCACTAGTAAGAGTGAGAAAAACATCACCGGGTGGTGCGCATTGTATGGGTGTGTGTTACATTACATTCACTAGTAGGAGTGAGAAAAACATCGCGGGGTGGTGCGCATTGTATGGGTGTGTGTTACATTACATTCACTAGTAGGAGTGAGAAAAACATCGCGGGGTGGTGCGCATTGTATGGGTGTGTGTTACACTAGATTCACTAGTAGGAGTGAGAAAAACATCACGGGGTGGTGCGCATTTTATTGGTGTGTGTTACACTAGATTCACTAGTAGGAGTGAGAAAAACATCGCGGGGTGGTGCGCATTGTATGGGTGTGTGTTACATTAGATTCACTAGTAGGAGTGAGAAAAACATCACGGGGTGGTGCGCATTGTATGGGTGTGTGTTACATTACATTCACTAGTAGGAGTGAGAAAAACATCACGGGGTGGTGCGCATTGTATGGGTGTGTGTTACATTACATTCAGTATTAGGAGTGAGAAAAACATCACGGGGTGGTGCGCATTGTATGGGTGTGTGTTACATTACATTCAGTAGTAGGAGTGAGAAAAACATCACGGGGTAGTGCGCATTGTATGGGTGTGTGTTATATTACATTCACTAGTAGGAGTGAGAAAAACATCACGGGGTCGTGCGCATTGTATGGGTGTGTGTCACATTACATTCACTAGTAGGAGTGAGAAAAACATCACGGGGTGGTGCGCATTGTATGGGTTTGTGTCACATTACATTCACTAGTAGGAGTGATAAAAACATCACGGGGTGGTGCGCATTGTATGGGTGTGTGTTACATTACATTCACTAGTAGGAGTAAGAAAAACATCACGGGGTGGTGCGCATTGTATGGGTGTGTGTTACATTACATTCACTAGTAGGAGTGAGAAAAACATCACGGGGAGGTGCACATTGTATGGGTGTGTGTTACATTACATTCACTAGTAGGAGTGAGAAAAACATCACGGGGTGGTGCGCATTGTATGGGTGTGTGTTACATTACATTCACTAGTAGGAGTGAGAAAAACATCACGGGGTGATGCGCATTGTATGGGTGTGTGTTACATTACACTCACTAGTAGGAGTGAGAAAAACATCACGGGGTGGTGCGCATTGTATGGGTGTGTGTTACATTACACTCACTAGTAGGAGTGAGAAAAACATCACGGGGTGGTGCACATTGTATGCGTGTGTGTTATATTACATTCACTAGGGGGAGTGAGACAAACATCACGGGGTGGTGCGCATTGTATGGGTGTGTGTTACATTACATTCACTAGTGGGAGTGAGAAAAACATCACGGGGTGGTGCGCATTGTATGGGTGTGTGTTACATTACATTCACTAGTAGGAGGGAGAAAAACATCACGGGGTGGTGCGCATTGTATGGGTGTGTGTTACATTACATTCAATAGTGGGAGTGAGAAGAACATCACGGGGTGGTGCGCATTGTATGGGTGTGTGTTACATTACATTCACTAGTGGGAGTGAGAAAAACATCACGGGGTGGTGCGCATTGTATGGGTGTGTGTTACATTACATTCACTAGTGGGAGTGAGAAAAACATCACGGGGTGGTGCGCATTGTATGGGTGTGTGTTACATTACATTCACTAGTGGGAGTGAGAAAAACATCACCGGGTGGTGCGCATTGTATGGGTGTGTGTTACATTACATTCACTAGTAGGAGTGAGAAAAACATCACGGGGTGGTGCGCATTGTATGGGTGTGTGTCACATTACATTCACTAGTAGGAGTGAGAAAAACATCACGGGGTGGTGCGCATTGTATGGGTGTGTGTTACATTAGATTCACTAGTAGGAGTGAGAAAAACATCACGGGGTGGTGCGCATTGTATGGGTGTGTGTTACATTACATTCACTAGTAGGAGTGAGAAAAACATCACGGGGTGGTGCGCATTGTATGGGTGTGTGTTACATTACATTCACTAGTAGGAGTGAGAAAAACATCACGGGGTGGTGCGCATTGTATGGGTGTGTGTTACATTACATTCACTCGTAGGAGTGAGAAAAACATCACGGGGTGGTGCGAATTGTATGGGTATGTGTTACATTACATTCACTAGTAGGAGTGAGAAAAACATCACGCGGTGGTGCGCATTGTATGGGTGTGTGTTACATTACATTCACTAGTAGGAGTGAGAAAAACATCACGGGGTGGTGCGCATTGTATGGGTGTGTGTTACATTACATTCACTAGTAGGAGTGAGAAAAACATCACGGGGTGGTGCGCATTGTATGGGTGTGTGTTACATTACATTCACTAGTGGGAGTGAGAAAAACATCACGGGGTGGTGCGCATTGTATGGGTGTGTGTTACATTACATTCACTAGTGGGAGTGAGAAAAACATCACGGGGTGGTGCGCATTTTATGGGTGTGTGTTACATTACATTCACTAGTGGGAGTGAGAAAAACAACACGGGGTGGTGCGCATTGTATGGGTGTGTGTTACATTACATTCACTAGTGGGAGTGAGAAAAACATCACGGGGTGGTGCGCATTGTATGGGTGTGTGTTACATTACATTCACTAGTTAGAAGGGAGAAAAACATCACGGGGTGGTGCGCATTGTATGCGTGTGTGTTACATTACATTCAATAGTGGGAATGAGAAGAACATCACGGGGTGGTGCGCATTGTATGGGTGTGTGTTACATTACATTCACTAGTGGGAGTGAGAAAAGCATCACGGGGTGGTGCGCATTGTATGGGTGTGTGTTACATTACATTCACTAGTGGGAGTGAGAAAAATATCACGGGGTGGTGCGCATTGTATGGGTGTGTGTTACATTACATTCACTAGTGGGAGTGAGAAAAACATCACGGGGTGGTGCGCATTGTATGGGTGTGTGTTACATTACATTCACTAGTAGGAGTGAGAAAAACATCCCGGGGTGGTGCGCATTGTATGGGTGTGTGTTACATTACATTCACTAGTAGGAGTGAGAAAAACATCACGGGGTGGTGCGCATTGTATGGGTGTGTGTTACATTACATTCACTAGTAGGAGTGAGAAAAACATCACGGGGTGGTGCGCATTGTATGGGTGTGTGTTACATTACATTCACTAGTAGGAGTGAGAAAAACATCACGGGGTGGTGCGCATTGTATGGGTGTGTGTTACATTACATTCACTAGTAGGAGTGAGAAAAAGATCACGGGGTGGTGCGCATTGTATGGGTGTGTGTTACATTACATTCACTAGTAGGAGAGAGAAAAACATCACGGGGTGATGCGCATTGTATGGGTGTGTGCTACATTACATTCACTAGTAGGAGTGAGAAAAACATCACGGGGTGGTGCGCATTGTATGGGTGTGTGTTACATTACATTCACTCGTAGGAGTGAGAAAAACATCACGGGGTGGTGCGAATTGTATGGGTATGTGTTACATTACATTCACTAGTAGGAGTGAGAAAAACATCACCCGGTGGTGCACATTGTATGGGTGTGTGTTACATTACATTCACTAGTAGGAGTGAGAAAAACATCACGGGGTGGTGCGCATTGTATGGGTGTGTGTTACATTACATTCACTAGTAGGAGTGAGAAAAACATCACGGGGTGGTGCGCATTGTATGGGTGTGTGTTACATTATATTCACTAGTGGGAGTGAGAAAAACATCACGGGGTGGTGCGCATTGTATGGGTGTGTGTTACATTACATTCACTAGTGGGAGTGAGAAAAACATCACGGGGTGGTGCGCATTTTATGGGTGTGTGTTACATTACATTCACTAGTGGGAGTGAGAAAAACATCACGGGGTGGTGCGCATTGTATGGGTGTGTGTTACATTACATTCAATAGTGGGAGTGAGAAGAACATAACGGGGTGGTGCGCATTGTATGGGTGTGTGTTACATTACATTCACTAGTGGGAGTGAGAAAAGCATCACGTGGTGGTGCGCATTGTATGGGTGTGTGTTACATTACATTCACTAGTGGGAGTGAGAAAAACATCACGGGGTGGTGCGCATTGTATGGGTGTGTGTTACATTACATTCACTAGTGGGAGTGAGAAAAACATCACGGGGTGGTGCGCATTGTATGGGTGTGTGTTACATTACATTCACTAGTAGGAGTGAGAAAAACATCACGGGGTGGTGCGCATTGTATGGGTGTGTGTTACATTACATTCACTAGTAGGAGTGAGAAAAACATCACGGGGTGGTGCGCATTTTATGGGTGTGTGTTACATTACATTCACTAGTAGGAGTGAGAAAAACATCACGGGGTGGTGCGCATTGTATGGGTGTGTGTTACATTACATTCACTAGTAGGAGTGAGAAAAACATCACGGGGTGGTGCGCATTGTATGGGTGTGTGTTACATTACATTCACTAGTAGGAGTGAGAAAAACATCACGGGGTGGTGCGCATTGTATGGGTGTGTGTTACATTACATTCACTAGTAAGAGTGAGAAAAACATCACGGGGTGGTGCGCATTGTATGGGTGTGTGTTACATTACATTCACTAGTAGGAGTGAGAAAAACATCACGGGGTGGTGCGCATTGTATGGGTGTGTGTTACATTACATGCACTAGTAGGAGTGAGAAAAACATCACGGGGTGGTGCGCATTGTATGGGTTTGTGTTACATTACATTCACTACGAGGAGTGAGAAAAACATAACGGGGTGGTGCGCATTGTATGGGTGTGTGTTACATTACATTCACTAGTAGGAGTGAGAAATACATCACGGGGTGGTGCGCATTGTATGGGTGTGTGTTACATTACATTCACTAGTAGGAGTGAGAAAAACATCACGGGGTGGTGCTCATTGTATGGGTGTGTGTTATATTACATTCACTAGTAGGAGTGAGAAAAACATCACCGGGTGGTGCGCATTGTATGGGTGTGTGTTACATTACATTCACTAGTAGGAGTGAGAAAAACATCGCGGGGTGGTGCGCATTTTATGGGTGTGTGTTACATTACATTCACTAGTAGGAGTGAGAAAAACATCGCGGGGTGGTGCGCATTGTATGGGTGTGTGTTACACTAGATTCACTAGTAGGAGTGAGAAAAACATCACGGGGTGGTGCGCATTTTATGGGTGTGTGTTAGACTAGATTCACTAGTAGGAGTGAGAAAAACATCGCGGGGTGGTGCGCATTGTATGGGTGTGTGTTACATTACATTCACTAGTAGGAGTGAGAAAAACATCACGGGGTGGTGCGCATTGTATGGGTGTGTGTTACATTACATTCAGTAGTAGGAGTGAGAAAAACATCACGGGGTGCTGCGCATTGTATGGGTGTGTGTCACATTACATTCACTAGTAGGAGTGAGAAAAACATCACGGGGTGGTGCGCATTGTATGGGTTTGTGTCACATTACATTCACTAGTAGGAGTGATAAAAACATCACGGGGTGGTGCGCATTGTATGGGTGTGTGTTACATTACATTCACTAGTAGGAGTGAGAAAAACATCACGGGGTGGTGCGCATTGTATGGGTGTGTGTTACATTACATTCACTAGTAGGAGTGAGAAAAACATCACGGGGAGGTGCACATTGTATGGGTGTGTGTTACATTACATTCACTAGTAGGAGTGAGAAAAACATCACGGGGTGGTGCGCATTGTATGGGTGTGTGTTACATTACATTCACTAGTAGGAGTGAGAAAAACATCACGGGGTGGTGCGCATTGTATGGGTGTGTGTTACATTACATTCACTAGTGGGAGTGAGAAAAACATCACGGGGTGGTGCGCATTGTATGGGTGTGTGTTACATTACATTCACTAGTGGGAGTGAGAAAAACATCACGGGGTGGTGCGCATTTTATGGGTGTGTGTTACATTACATTCACTAGTGGGAGTGAGAAAAACATCACGGGGTGGTGCGCATTGTATGGGTGTGTGTTACATTACATTCACTAGTGGGAGTGAGAAAAACATCACGGGGTGGTGCGCATTGTATGGGTGTGTGTTACATTACATTCACTAGTTAGAAGGGAGAAAAACATCACGGGGTGGTGCGCATTGTATGCGTGTGTGTTACATTACATTCAATAGTGGGAGTGAGAAGAACATCACGGGGTGGTGCGCATTGTATGGGTGTGTGTTACATTACATTCACTAGTGGGAGTGAGAAAAGCATCACGGGGTGGTGCGCATTGTATGGGTGTGTGTTACATTACATTTACTAGTGGGAGTGAGAAAAACATCACGGGGTGGTGCGCATTGTATGGGTGTGTGTTACATTACATTCACTAGTGGGAGTGAGAAAAACATCACGGGGTGGTGCGCATTGTATGGGTGTGTGTTACATTACATTCACTCGTAGGAGTGAGAAAAACATCACGGGGTGGTGCGAATTGTATGGGTATGTGTTACATTACATTCACTAGTAGGAGTGAGAAAAACATCACGCGGTGGTGCGCATTGTATGGGTGTGTGTTACATTACATTCACTAGTAGGAGTGAGAAAAACATCACGGGGTGGTGCGCATTGTATGGGTGTGTGTTACATTACATTCACTAGTAGGAGTGAGAAAAACATCACGGGGTGGTGCGCATTGTATGGGTGTGTGTTACATTATATTCACTAGTGGGAGTGAGAAAAACATCACGGGGTGGTGCGCATTGTATGGGTGTGTGTTACATTACATTCACTAGTGGGAGTGAGAAAAACATCACGGGGTGGTGCGCATTTTATGGGTGTGTGTTACATTACATTCACTAGTGGGAGTGAGAAAAACATCACGGGGTGGTGCGCATTGTATGGGTGTGTGTTACATTACATTCAATAGTGGGAGTGAGAAGAACATAACGGGGTGGTGCGCATTGTATGGGTGTGTGTTACATTACATTCACTAGTGGGAGTGAGAAAAGCATCACGGGGTGGTGCGCATTGTATGGGTGTGTGTTACATTACATTCACTAGTGGGAGTGAGAAAAACATCACGGGGTGGTGCGCATTGTATGGGTGTGTGTTACATTACATTCACTAGTGGGAGTGAGAAAAACATCACGGGGTGGTGCGCATTGTATGGGTGTGTGTTACATTACATTCACTAGTAGGAGTGAGAAAAACATCACGGGGTGGTGCGCATTGTATGGGTGTGTGTTACATTACATTCACTAGTAGGAGTGAGAAAAACATCACGGGGTGGTGCGCATTGTATGGGTGTGTGTTACATTACATTCACTAGTAGGAGTGAGAAAAACATCACGGGGTGGTGCGCATTGTATGGGTGTGTGTTACATTACATTCACTAGTAGGAGTGAGAAAAACATCACGGGGTGGTGCGCATTGTATGGGTGTGTGTTACATTACATTCACTAGTAGGAGTGAGAAAAACATCACGGGGTGGTGCGCATTGTATGGGTGTGTGTTACATTACATTCACTAGTAAGAGTGAGAAAAACATCACGGGGTGGTGCGCATTGTATGGGTGTGTGTTACATTACATTCACTAGTAGGAGTGAGAAAAACATCACGGGGTGGTGCGCATTGTATGGGTGTGTGTTACATTACATGCACTAGTAGGAGTGAGAAAAACATCACGGGGTGGTGCGCATTGTATGGGTTTGTGTTACATTACATTCACTACGAGGAGTGAGAAAAACATAACGGGGTGGTGCGCATTGTATGGGTGTGTGTTACATTACATTCACTAGTAGGAGTGAGAAATACATCACGGGGTGGTGCGCATTGTATGGGTGTGTGTTACATTACATTCACTAGTAGGAGTGAGAAAAACATCACGGGGTGGTGCTCATTGTATGGGTGTGTGTTATATTACATTCACTAGTAGGAGTGAGAAAAACATCACCGGGTGGTGCGCATTGTATGGGTGTGTGTTACATTACATTCACTAGTAGGAGTGAGAAAAACATCGCGGGGTGGTGCGCATTGTATGGGTGTGTGTTACATTACATTCACTAGTAGGAGTGAGAAAAACATCGCGGGGTGGTGCGCATTGTATGGGTGTGTGTTACACTAGATTCACTAGTAGGAGTGAGAAAAACATCACGGGGTGGTGCGCATTTTATGGGTGTGTGTTAGACTAGATTCACTAGTAGGAGTGAGAAAAACATCGCGGGGTGGTGCGCATTGTATGGGTGTGTGTTACATTAGATTCACTAGTAGGAGTGAGAAAAACATCACGGGGTGGTGCGCATTGTATGGGTGTGTGTTACATTACATTCACTAGTAGGAGTGAGAAAAACATCACGGGGTGGTGCGCATTGTATGGGTGTGTGTTACATTACATTCAGTAGTAGGAGTGAGAAAAACATCACGGGGTGGTGCGCATTGTATGGGTGTGTGTTACATTACATTCAGTAGTAGGAGTGAGAAAAACATCACGGGGTAGTGCGCATTGTATGGGTGTGTGTTACATTAGATTCACTAGTAGGAGTGAGAAAAACATCACGGGGTGGTGCGCATTTTATGGGTGTGTGTTAGACTAGATTCACTAGTAGGAGTGAGAAAAACATCGCGGGGTGGTGCGCATTGTATGGGTGTGTGTTACATTACATTCACTAGTAGGAGTGAGAAAAACATCACGGGGTGGTGCGCATTGTATGGGTGTGTGTTACATTACATTCAGTAGTAGGAGTGAGAAAAACATCACGGGGTGCTGCGCATTGTATGGGTGTGTGTCACATTACATTCACTAGTAGGAGTGAGAAAAACATCACGGGGTGGTGCGCATTGTATGGGTTTGTGTCACATTACATTCACTAGTAGGAGTGATAAAAACATCACGGGGTGGTGCGCATTGTATGGGTGTGTGTTACATTACATTCACTAGTAGGAGTGAGAAAAACATCACGGGGTGGTGCGCATTGTATGGGTGTGTGTTACATTACATTCACTAGTAGGAGTGAGAAAAACATCACGGGGAGGTGCACATTGTATGGGTGTGTGTTACATTACATTCACTAGTAGGAGTGAGAAAAACATCACGGGGTGGTGCGCATTGTATGGGTGTGTGTTACATTACATTCACTAGTAGGAGTGAGAAAAACATCACGGGGTGGTGCGCATTGTATGGGTGTGTGTTACATTACATTCACTAGTGGGAGTGAGAAAAACATCACGGGGTGGTGCGCATTGTATGGGTGTGTGTTACATTACATTCACTAGTGGGAGTGAGAAAAACATCACGGGGTGGTGCGCATTTTATGGGTGTGTGTTACATTACATTCACTAGTGGGAGTGAGAAAAACATCACGGGGTGGTGCGCATTGTATGGGTGTGTGTTACATTACATTCACTAGTGGGAGTGAGAAAAACATCACGGGGTGGTGCGCATTGTATGGGTGTGTGTTACATTACATTCACTAGTTAGAAGGGAGAAAAACATCACGGGGTGGTGCGCATTGTATGCGTGTGTGTTACATTACATTCAATAGTGGGAGTGAGAAGAACATCACGGGGTGGTGCGCATTGTATGGGTGTGTGTTACATTACATTCACTAGTGGGAGTGAGAAAAGCATCACGGGGTGGTGCGCATTGTATGGGTGTGTGTTACATTACATTTACTAGTGGGAGTGAGAAAAACATCACGGGGTGGTGCGCATTGTATGGGTGTGTGTTACATTACATTCACTAGTGGGAGTGAGAAAAACATCACGGGGTGGTGCGCATTGTATGGGTGTGTGTTACATTACATTCACTCGTAGGAGTGAGAAAAACATCACGGGGTGGTGCGAATTGTATGGGTATGTGTTACATTACATTCACTAGTAGGAGTGAGAAAAACATCACGCGGTGGTGCGCATTGTATGGGTGTGTGTTACATTACATTCACTAGTAGGAGTGAGAAAAACATCACGGGGTGGTGCGCATTGTATGGGTGTGTGTTACATTACATTCACTAGTAGGAGTGAGAAAAACATCACGGGGTGGTGCGCATTGTATGGGTGTGTGTTACATTACATTCACTAGTGGGAGTGAGAAAAACATCACGGGGTGGTGCGCATTGTATGGGTGTGTGTTACATTACATTCACTAGTGGGAGTGAGAAAAACATCACGGGGTGGTGCGCATTTTATGGGTGTGTGTTACATTACATTCACTAGTGGGAGTGAGAAAAACATCACGGGGTGGTGCGCATTGTATGGGTGTGTGTTACATTACATTCAATAGTGGGAGTGAGAAGAACATAACGGGGTGGTGCGCATTGTATGGGTGTGTGTTACATTACATTCACTAGTGGGAGTGAGAAAAGCATCACGGGGTGGTGCGCATTGTATGGGTGTGTGTTACATTACATTCACTAGTGGGAGTGAGAAAAACATCACGGGGTGGTGCGCATTGTATGGGTGTGTGTTACATTACATTCACTAGTGGGAGTGAGAAAAACATCACGGGGTGGTGCGCATTGTATGGGTGTGTGTTACATTACATTCACTAGTAGGAGTGAGAAAAACATCACGGGGTGGTGCGCATTGTATGGGTGTGTGTTACATTACATTCACTAGTAGGAGTGAGAAAAACATCACGGGGTGGTGCGCATTGTATGGGTGTGTGTTACATTACATTCACTAGTAGGAGTGAGAAAAACATCACGGGGTGGTGCGCATTGTATGGGTGTGTGTTACATTACATTCACTAGTAGGAGTGAGAAAAACATCACGGGGTGGTGCGCATTGTATGGGTGTGTGTTACATTACATTCACTAGTAGGAGTGAGAAAAACATCACGGGGTGGTGCGCATTGTATGGGTGTGTGTTACATTACATTCACTAGTAAGAGTGAGAAAAACATCACGGGGTGGTGCGCATTGTATGGGTGTGTGTTACATTACATTCACTAGTAGGAGTGAGAAAAACATCACGGGGTGGTGCGCATTGTATGGGTGTGTGTTACATTACATGCACTAGTAGGAGTGAGAAAAACATCACGGGGTGGTGCGCATTGTATGGGTTTGTGTTACATTACATTCACTACGAGGAGTGAGAAAAACATAACGGGGTGGTGCGCATTGTATGGGTGTGTGTTACATTACATTCACTAGTAGGAGTGAGAAATACATCACGGGGTGGTGCGCATTGTATGGGTGTGTGTTACATTACATTCACTAGTAGGAGTGAGAAAAACATCACGGGGTGGTGCTCATTGTATGGGTGTGTGTTATATTACATTCACTAGTAGGAGTGAGAAAAACATCACCGGGTGGTGCGCATTGTATGGGTGTGTGTTACATTACATTCACTAGTAGGAGTGAGAAAAACATCGCGGGGTGGTGCGCATTGTATGGGTGTGTGTTACATTACATTCACTAGTAGGAGTGAGAAAAACATCGCGGGGTGGTGCGCATTGTATGGGTGTGTGTTACACTAGATTCACTAGTAGGAGTGAGAAAAACATCGCGGGGTGGTGCGCATTTTATGGGTGTGTGTTAGACTAGATTCACTAGTAGGAGTGAGAAAAACATCGCGGGGTGGTGCGCATTGTATGGGTGTGTGTTACATTAGATTCACTAGTAGGAGTGAGAAAAACATCACGGGGTGGTGCGCATTGTATGGGTGTGTGTTACATTACATTCACTAGTAGGAGTGAGAAAAACATCACGGGGTGGTGCGCATTGTATGGGTGTGTGTTACATTACATTCAGTAGTAGGAGTGAGAAAAACATCACGGGGTGGTGCGCATTGTATGGGTGTGTGTTACATTACATTCAGTAGTAGGAGTGAGAAAAACATCACGGGGTGGTGCGCATTGTATGGGTGTGTGTTACATTACATTCACTAGTAGGAGTGAGAAAAACATCACGGGGTGGTGCGCATTGTATGGGTGTGTGTCACATTACATTCACTAGTAGGAGTGAGAAAAACATCACGGGGTGGTGCGCATTGTATGGGTTTGTGTCACATTACATTCACTAGTAGGAGTGATAAAAACATCACGGGGTGGTGCGCATTGTATGGGTGTGTGTTACATTACATTCACTAGTAGGAGTGAGAAAAACATCACGGGGTGGTGCGCATTGTATGGGTGTGTGTTACATTACATTCACTAGTAGGAGTGAGAAAAACATCACGGGGAGGTGCGCATTGTATGGGTGTGTGTTACATTACATTCACTAGTAGGAGTGAGAAAAACATCACGGGGTGGTGCGCATTGTATGGGTGTGTGTTACATTACATTCACTAGTGGGAGTGAGAAAAACATCACGGGGTGGTGCGCATTGTATGGCTGTGTGTTACATTACATTCACTAGTGGGAGTGAGAAAAACATCACGGGGTGGTGCGCATTGTATGGGTGTGTGTTACATTACATTCACTAGTGGGAGTGAGAAAAACATCACGGGGTGGTGCGCATTTTATGGGTGTGTGTTACATTACATTCACTAGTTAGAAGGGAGAAAAACATCACGGGGTGGTGCGCATTGTATGCGTGTGTGTTACATTACATTCACTAGTAGGAGTGAGAAAAACATCACGGGGTGGTGCGCATTGTATGGGTGTGTGTTACATTACATTCACTAGTTAGAAGGGAGAAAAACATCACGGGGTGGTGCGCATTGTATGCGTGTGTGTTACATTACATTCAATAGTGGGAGAGAGAAGAACATCACGGGGTGGTGCGCATTGTATGGGTGTGTGTTACATTACATTCACTAGTGGGAGTGAGAAAAGCATCACGGGGTGGTGCGCATTGTATGGGTGTGTGTTACATTACATTCACTAGTGGGAGTGAGAAAAACATCACGGGGTGGTGCGCATTGTATGGGTGTGTGTTACATTACATTCACTAGTGGGAGTGAGAAAAACATCACGGGGTGGTGCGCATTGTATGGGTGTGTGTTACATTACATTCACTAGTAGGAGTGAGAAAAACATCACGGGGTGGTGCGCATTGTATGGGTGTGTGTTACATTACATTCACTAGTAGGAGTGAGAAAAACATCACGGGGTGGTGCGCATTGTATGGGTGTGTGTTACATTACATTCACTAGTAGGATTGAGAAAAACATCACGGGGTGGTGTGCATTGTATGGGTGTGTGTTACATTACATTCACTAGTAGGAGTGAGAAAAACATCACGGGGTGGTGCGGCATTGTATGGGTGTGTGTTACATTACATTCACTAGTAGGAGTGAGAAAAACATCACGGGGTGGTGCGCATTGTATGGGTGTGTGTTACATTACATTCACTAGTGGGAGTGAGAAAAACATCACGGGGTGGTGCGCATTGTATGGGTGTGTGTTACATTACATTCACTAGTAGGAGTGAGAAAAACATCACGGGGTGGTGCGCATTGTATGGGTGTGTGTTACATTACATGCACTAGTAGGAGTGAGAAAAACATCACGGGTGGTGCGCATTGTATGGGTTTGTGTTACGTTACATTCACTACGAGGAGTGAGAAAAACATAACGGGGTGGTGCGCATTGTATGGGTGTGTGTTACATTACATTCACTAGTAGGAGTGAGAAATACATCACGGGGTGGTGCGCATTGTATGGGTGTGTGTTACATTACATTCACTAGTAGGAGTGAGAAAAACATCACGGGGTGGTGCTCATTGTATGGGTGTGTGTTATATTACATTCACTAGTAGGAGTGAGAAAAACATCACCGGGTGGTGCGCATTGTATGGGTGTGTGTTACATTACATTCACTAGTAGGAGTGAGAAAAACATCGCGGGGTGGTGCGCATTGTATGGGTGTGTGTTACATTACATTCACTAGTAGGAGTGAGAAAACATCGCGGGGTGGTGCGCATTGTATGGGTGTGTGTTACACTAGATTCACTAGTAGGAGTGAGAAAAACATCACGGGGTGGTGCGCATTTTATGGGTGTGTGTTACACTAGATTCACTAGTAGGAGTGAGAAAAACATCGCGGGGTGGTGCGCATTGTACGGGTGTGTGTTACATTAGATTCACTAGTAGGAGTGAGAAAAACATCACGGGGTGGCGCGCATTGTATGGGTGTGTGTTACATTACATTCACTAGTAGGAGTGAGAAAAACATCACGGGGTGGTGCGCATTGTATGGGTGTGTGTTACATTACATTCAGTATTAGGAGTGAGAAAAACATCACGGGGTGGTGCGCATTGTATGGGTGTGTGGTTACATTACATTCAGTAGTAGGAGTGAGAAAAACATCACGGGGTAGTGCGCATTGTATGGGTGTGTGTTACATTACATTCACTAGTAGGAGTGAGAAAAACATCACGGGGTGGTGCGCATTGTATGGGTGTGTGTCACATTACATTCACTAGTAGGAGTGAGAAAAACATCACGGGGTGGTGCGCATTGTATGGGTTTGTGTCACATTACATTCACTAGTAGGAGTGATAAAAACATCACGGGGTGGTGCGCATTGTATGGGTGTGTGTTACATTACATTCACTAGTAGGAGTAAGAAAAACATCACGGGGTGGTGCGCATTGTATGGGTGTGTGTTACATTACATTCACTAGTAGGAGTGAGAAAAACATCACGGGGAGGTGCACATTGTATGGGTGTGTGTTACATTACATTCACTAGTAGGAGTGAGAAAAACATCACGGGGTGGTGCGCATTGTATGGGTGTGTGTTACATTACATTCACTAGTAGGAGTGAGAAAAACATCACGGGGTGGTGCGCATTGTATGGGTGTGTGTTACATTACATTCACTAGTAGGAGTGAGAAAAACATCACGGGGTGGTGCGCATTGTATGGGTGTGTGTTACATTACATTCACTAGTAGGAGTGAGAAAAACATCACGGGGTGGTGCGCATTGTATGGGTGTGTGTTACATTACATTCACTAGTAAGAGTGAGAAAAACATCACGGGGTGGTGCGCATTGTATGGGTGTGTGTTACATTACATTCACTAGTAGGAGTGAGAAAAACATCACGGGGTGGTGCGCATTGTATGGGTGTGTGTTACATTACATGCACTAGTAGGAGTGAGAAAAACATCACGGGGTGGTGCGCATTGTATGGGTTTGTGTTACATTACATTCACTACGAGGAGTGAGAAAAACATAACGGGGTGGTGCGCATTGTATGGGTGTGTGTTACATTACATTCACTAGTAGGAGTGAGAAATACATCACGGGGTGGTGCGCATTGTATGGGTGTGTGTTACATTACATTCACTAGTAGGAGTGAGAAAAACATCACGGGGTGGTGCTCATTGTATGGGTGTGTGTTATATTACATTCACTAGTAGGAGTGAGAAAAACATCACCGGGTGGTGCGCATTGTATGGGTGTGTGTTACATTACATTCACTAGTAGGAGTGAGAAAAACATCGCGGGGTGGTGCGCATTGTATGGGTGTGTGTTACATTACATTCACTAGTAGGAGTGAGAAAAACATCGCGGGGTGGTGCGCATTGTATGGGTGTGTGTTACACTAGATTCACTAGTAGGAGTGAGAAAAACATCACGGGGTGGTGCGCATTTTATGGGTGTGTGTTAGACTAGATTCACTAGTAGGAGTGAGAAAAACATCGCGGGGTGGTGCGCATTGTATGGGTGTGTGTTACATTAGATTCACTAGTAGGAGTGAGAAAAACATCACGGGGTGGTGCGCATTGTATGGGTGTGTGTTACATTACATTCACTAGTAGGAGTGAGAAAAACATCACGGGGTGGTGCGCATTGTATGGGTGTGTGTTACATTACATTCAGTAGTAGGAGTGAGAAAAACATCACGGGGTGGTGCGCATTGTATGGGTGTGTGTTACATTACATTCAGTAGTAGGAGTGAGAAAAACATACGGGGTAGTGCGCATTGTATGGGTGTGTGTTACATTACATTCACTAGTAGGAGTGAGAAAAACATCACGGGGTGGTGCGCATTGTATGGGTGTGTGTCACATTACATTCACTAGTAGGAGTGAGAAAAACATCACGGGGTGGTGCGCATTGTATGGGTTTGTGTCACATTACATTCACTAGTAGGAGTGATAAAAACATCACGGGGTGGTGCGCATTGTATGGGTGTGTGTTACATTACATTCACTAGTAGGAGTGAGAAAAACATCACGGGGTGGTGCGCATTGTATGGGTGTGTGTTACATTACATTCACTAGTAGGAGTGAGAAAAACATCACGGGGAGGTGCACATTGTATGGGTGTGTGTTACATTACATTCACTAGTAGGAGTGAGAAAAACATCACGGGGTGGTGCGCATTGTATGGGTGTGTGTTACATTACATTCACTAGTAGGAGTGAGAAAAACATCACGGGGTGGTGCGCATTGTATGGCTGTGTGTTACATTACATTCACTAGTGGGAGTGAGAAAAACATCACGGGGTGGTGCGCATTGTATGGGTGTGTGTTACATTACATTCACTAGTGGGAGTGAGAAAAACATCACGGGGTGGTGCGCATTTTATGGGTGTGTGTTACATTACATTCACTAGTGGGAGTGAGAAAAACATCACGGGGTGGTGCGCATTGTATGGGTGTGTGTTACATTACATTCACTAGTGGGAGTGAGAAAAACATCACGGGGTGGTGCGCATTGTATGGGTGTGTGTTACATTACATTCACTAGTTAGAAGGGAGAAAAACATCACGGGGTGGTGCGCATTGTATGCGTGTGTGTTACATTACATTCACTAGTAGGAGTGAGAAAAACATCACGGGGTGGTGCGCATTGTATGGGTGTGTGTTACATTACATTCACTAGTTAGAAGGGAGAAAAACATCACGGGGTGGTGCGCATTGTATGCGTGTGTGTTACATTACATTCAATAGTGGGAGAGAGAAGAACATCACGGGGTGGTGCGCATTGTATGGGTGTGTGTTACATTACATTCACTAGTGGGAGTGAGAAAAGCATCACGGGGTGGTGCGCATTGTATGGGTGTGTGTTACATTACATTCACTAGTGGGAGTGAGAAAAACATCACGGGGTGGTGCGCATTGTATGGGTGTGTGTTACATTACATTCACTAGTGGGAGTGAGAAAAACATCACGGGGTGGTGCGCATTGTATGGGTGTGTGTTACATTACATTCACTAGTAGGAGTGAGAAAAACATCACGGGGTGGTGCGCATTGTATGGGTGTGTGTTACATTACATTCACTAGTAGGAGTGAGAAAAACATCACGGGGTGGTGCGCATTGTATGGGTGTGTGTTACATTACATTCACTAGTAGGAGTGAGAAAAACATCACGGGGTGGTGTGCATTGTATGGGTGTGTGTTACATTACATTCACTAGTAGGAGTGAGAAAAACATCACGGGGTGGTGCGCATTGTATGGGTGTGTGTTACATTACATTCACTAGTAGGAGTGAGAAAAACATCACGGGGTGGTGCGCATTGTATGGGTGTGTGTTACATTACATTCACTAGTGGGAGTGAGAAAAACATCACGGGGTGGTGCGCATTGTATGGGTGTGTGTTACATTACATTCACTAGTAGGAGTGAGAAAAACATCACGGGGTGGTGCGCATTGTATGGGTGTGTGTTACATTACATGCACTAGTAGGAGTGAGAAAAACATCACGGGGTGGTGCGCATTGTATGGGTTTGTGTTACGTTACATTCACTACGAGGAGTGAGAAAAACATAACGGGGTGGTGCGCATTGTATGGGTGTGTGTTACTTTACATTCACTAGTAGGAGTGAGAAATACATCACGGGGTGGTGCGCATTGTATGGGTGTGTGTTACATTACATTCCCTAGTAGGAGTGAGAAAAACATCACGGGGTGGTGCTCATTGTATGGGTGTGTGTTATATTACATTCACTAGTAGGAGTGAGAAAAACATCACCGGGTGGTGCGCATTGTATGGGTGTGTGTTACATTACATTCACTAGTAGGAGTGAGAAAAACATCGCGGGGTGGTGCGCATTGTATGGGTGTGTGTTACATTACATTCACTAGTAGGAGTGAGAAAAACATCGCGGGGTGGTGCGCATTGTATGGGTGTGTGTTACACTAGATTCACTAGTAGGAGTGAGAAAAACATCACGGGGTGGTGCGCATTTTATGGTTGTGTGTTACACTAGATTCACTAGTAGGAGTGAGAAAAACATCGCGGGGTGGTGCGCATTGTACGGGTGTGTGTTACATTAGATTCACTAGTAGGAGTGAGAAAAACATCACGGGGTGGTGCGCATTGTATGGGTGTGTGTTACATTACATTCACTAGTAGGAGTGAGAAAAACATCACGGGGTGGTGCGCATTGTATGGGTGTGTGTTACATTACATTCAGTATTAGGAGTGAGAAAAACATCACGGGGTGGTGCGCATTGTATGGGTGTGTGTTACATTACATTCAGTAGTAGGAGTGAGAAAAACATCACGGGGTAGTGCGCATTGTATGGGTGTGTGTTACATTACATTCACTAGTAGGAGTGAGAAAAACATCACGGGTTGGTGCGCATTGTATGGGTGTGTGTCACATTACATTCACTAGTAGGAGTGAGAAAAACATCACGGGGTGGTGCGCATTGTATGGGTTTGTGTCACATTACATTCACTAGTAGGAGTGATAAAAACATCACGGGGTGGTGCGCATTGTATGGGTGTGTGTTACATTACATTCACTAGTAGGAGTAAGAAAAACATCACGGGGTGGTGCGCATTGTATGGGTGTGTGTTACATTACATTCACTAGTAGGAGTGAGAAAAACATCACGGGGAGGTGCACATTGTATGGGTGTGTGTTACATTACATTCACTAGTAGGAGTGAGAAAAACATCACGGGGAGGTGCACATTGTATGGGTGTGTGTTACATTACATTCACTAGTAGGAGTGAGAAAAACATCACGGGGAGGTGCACATTGTATGGGTGTGTGTTACATTACATTCACTAGTAGGAGTGAGAAAAACATCACGGGGTGGTGCGCATTGTATGGGTGTGTGTTACATTACATTCACTAGTAGGAGTGAGAAAAACATCACGGGGTGGTGCGCATTGTATGGGTGTGTGTTACATTACATTCACTAGTAGGAGTGAGAAAAACATCACGGGGTGGTGCGCATTGTATGGGTGTGTGTTACATTACATTCACTAGTAGGAGTGAGAAAAACATCACGGGGTGGTGCGCATTGTATGGGTGTGTGTTACATTACATTCACTAGTAAGAGTGAGAAAAACATCACGGGGTGGTGCGCATTGTATGGGTGTGTGTTACATTACATTCACTAGTAGGAGTGAGAAAAACATCACGGGGTGGTGCGCATTGTATGGGTGTGTGTTACATTACATGCACTAGTAGGAGTGAGAAAAACATCACGGGGTGGTGCGCATTGTATGGGTTTGTGTTACATTACATTCACTACGAGGAGTGAGAAAAACATAACGGGGTGGTGCGCATTGTATGGGTGTGTGTTACATTACATTCACTAGTAGGAGTGAGAAATACATCACGGGGTGGTGCGCATTGTATGGGTGTGTGTTACATTACATTCACTAGTAGGAGTGAGAAAAACATCACGGGGTGGTGCTCATTGTATGGGTGTGTGTTATATTACATTCACTAGTAGGAGTGAGAAAAACATCACCGGGTGGTGCGCATTGTATGGGTGTGTGTTACATTACATTCACTAGTAGGAGTGAGAAAAACATCGCGGGGTGGTGCGCATTGTATGGGTGTGTGTTACATTACATTCACTAGTAGGAGTGAGAAAAACATCGCGGGGTGGTGCGCATTGTATGGGTGTGTGTTACACTAGATTCACTAGTAGGAGTGAGAAAAACATCACGGGGTGGTGCGCATTTTATGGGTGTGTGTTAGACTAGATTCACTAGTAGGAGTGAGAAAAACATCGCGGGGTGGTGCGCATTGTATGGGTGTGTGTTACATTAGATTCAATAGTAGGAGTGAGAAAAACATCACGGGGTGGTGCGCATTGTATGGGTGTGTGTTACATTACATTCACTAGTAGGAGTGAGAAAAACATCACGGGGTGGTGCGCATTGTATGGGTGTGTGTTACATTACATTCAGTAGTAGGAGTGAGAAAAACATCACGGGGTGGTGCGCATTGTATGGGTGTGTGTTACATTACATTCAGTAGTAGGAGTGAGAAAAACATCACGGGGTAGTGCGCATTGTATGGGTGTGTGTTACATTACATTCACTAGTAGGAGTGAGAAAAACATCACGGGGTGGTGCGCATTGTATGGGTGTGTGTCACATTACATTCACTAGTAGGAGTGAGAAAAACATCACGGGGTGGTGCGCATTGTATGGGTTTGTGTCACATTACATTCACTAGTAGGAGTGATAAAAACATCACGGGGTGGTGCGCATTGTATGGGTGTGTGTTACATTACATTCACTAGTAGGAGTGAGAAAAACATCACGGGGTGGTGCGCATTGTATGGGTGTGTGTTACATTACATTCACTAGTAGGAGTGAGAAAAACATCACGGGGAGGTGCACATTGTATGGGTGTGTGTTACATTACATTCACTAGTAGGAGTGAGAAAAACATCACGGGGTGGTGCGCATTGTATGGGTGTGTGTTACATTACATTCACTAGTAGGAGTGAGAAAAACATCACGGGGTGGTGCGCATTGTATGGGTGTGTGTTACATTACATTCACTAGTGGGAGTGAGAAAAACATCACGGGGTGGTGCGCATTGTATGGGTGTGTGTTACATTACATTCACTAGTGGGAGTGAGAAAAACATCACGGGGTGGTGCGCATTTTATGGGTGTGTGTTACATTACATTCACTAGTGGGAGTGAGAAAAACATCACGGGGTGGTGCGCATTGTATGGGTGTGTGTTACATTACATTCACTAGTGGGAGTGAGAAAAACATCACGGGGTGGTGCGCATTGTATGGGTGTGTGTTACATTACATTCACTAGTTAGAAGGGAGAAAAACATCACGGGGTGGTGCGCATTGTATGAGTGTGTGTTACATTACATTCACTAGTAGGAGTGAGAAAAACATCACGGGGTGGTGCGCATTGTATGGGTGTGTGTTACATTACATTCACTAGTTAGAAGGGAGAAAAACATCACGGGGTGGTGCGCATTGTATGCGTGTGTGTTACATTACATTCAATAGTGGGAGAGAGAAGAACATCACGGGGTGGTGCGCATTGTATGGGTGTGTGTTACATTACATTCACTAGTGGGAGTGAGAAAAGCATCACGGGGTGGTGCGCATTGTATGGGTGTGTGTTACATTACATTCACTAGTGGGAGTGAGAAAAACATCACGGGGTGGTGCGCATTGTATGGGTGTGTGTTACATTACATTCACTAGTGGGAGTGAGAAAAACATCACGGGGTGGTGCGCATTGTATGGGTGTGTGTTACATTACATTCACTAGTAGGAGTGAGAAAAACATCACGGGGTGGTGCGCATTGTATGGGTGTGTGTTACATTACATTCACTAGAAGGAGTGAGAAAAACATCACGGGGTGGTGCGCATTGTATGGGTGTGTGTTACATTACATTCACTAGTAGGAGTGAGAAAAACATCACGGGGTGGTGTGCATTGTATGGGTGTGTGTTACATTACATTCACTAGTAGGAGTGAGAAAAACATCACGGGGTGGTGCGCATTGTATGGGTGTGTGTTACATTACATTCACTAGTAGGAGTGAGAAAAACATCACGAGGTGGTGCGCATTGTATGGGTGTGTGTTACATTACATTCACTAGTGGGAGTGAGAAAAACATCACGGGGTGGTGCGCATTGTATGGGTGTGTGTTACATTACATTCACTAGTAGGAGTGAGAAAAACATCACGGGGTGGTGCGCATTGTATGGGTGTGTGTTACATTACATGCACTAGTAGGAGTGAGAAAAACATCACGGGGTGGTGCGCATTGTATGGGTTTGTGTTACATTACATTCACTACGAGGAGTGAGAAAAACATAACGGGGTGGTGCGCATTGTATGGGTGTGTGTTACATTACATTCACTAGTAGGAGTGAGAAAAACATCACGGGGTGGTGCGCATTGTATGGGTGTGTGTCACATTACATTCACTAGTAGGAGTGAGAAAAACATCACGGGGTGGTGCGCATTGTATGGGTTTGTGTCACATTACATTCACTAGTAGGAGTGATAAAAACATCACGGGGTGGTGCGCATTGTATGTGTGTGTGTTACATTACATTCACTAGTAGGAGTAAGAAAAACATCACGGGGTGGTGCGCATTGTATGGGTGTGTGTTACATTACATTCACTAGTAGGAGTGAGAAAAACATCACGGGGAGGTGCACATTGTATGGGTGTGTGTTACATTACATTCACTAGTAGGAGTGAGAAAAACATCACGGGGTGGTGCGCATTGTATGGGTGTGTGTTACATTACATTCACTAGTAGGAGTGAGAAAAACATCACGGGGTGGTGCGCATTGTATGGGTGTGTGTTACATTACATTCACTAGTAGGAGTGAGAAAAACATCACGGGGTGGTGCGCATTGTATGGGTGTGTGTTACATTACATTCACTAGTAGGAGTGAGAAAAACATCACGGGGTGGTGCGCATTGTATGGGTGTGTGTTACATTACATTCACTAGTAAGAGTGAGAAAAACATCACGGGGTGGTGCGCATTGTATGGGTGTGTGTTACATTACATTCACTAGTAGGAGTGAGAAAAACATCACGGGGTGGTGCGCATTGTATGGGTGTGTGTTACATTACATGCACTAGTAGGAGTGAGAAAAACATCACGGGGTGGTGCGCATTGTATGGGTTTGTGTTACATTACATTCACTACGAGGAGTGAGAAAAACATAACGGGGTGGTGCGCATTGTATGGGTGTGTGTTACATTACATTCACTAGTAGGAGTGAGAAATACATCACGGGGTGGTGCGCATTGTATGGGTGTGTGTTACATTACATTCACTAGTAGGAGTGAGAAAAACATCACGGGGTGGTGCTCATTGTATGGGTGTGTGTTATATTACATTCACTAGTAGGAGTGAGAAAAACATCACCGGGTGGTGCGCATTGTATGGGTGTGTGTTACATTACATTCACTAGTAGGAGTGAGAAAAACATCGCGGGGTGGTGCGCATTGTATGGGTGTGTGTTACATTACATTCACTAGTAGGAGTGAGAAAAACATCGCGGGGTGGTGCGCATTGTATGGGTGTGTGTTACACTAGATTCACTAGTAGGAGTGAGAAAAACATCACGGGGTGGTGCGCATTTTATGGGTGTGTGTTAGACTAGATTCACTAGTAGGAGTGAGAAAAACATCGCGGGGTGGTGCGCATTGTATGGGTGTGTGTTACATTAGATTCACTAGTAGGAGTGAGAAAAACATCACGGGGTGGTGCGCATTGTATGGGTGTGTGTTACATTACATTCACTAGTAGGAGTGAGAAAAACATCACGGGGTGGTGCGCATTGTATGGGTGTGTGTTACATTACATTCAGTAGTAGGAGTGAGAAAAACATCACGGGGTGGTGCGCATTGTATGGGTGTGTGTTACATTACATTCAGTAGTAGGAGTGAGAAAAACATACGGGGTAGTGCGCATTGTATGGGTGTGTGTTACATTACATTCACTAGTAGGAGTGAGAAAAACATCACGGGGTGGTGCGCATTGTATGGGTGTGTGTCACATTACATTCACTAGTAGGAGTGAGAAAAACATCACGGGGTGGTGCGCATTGTATGGGTTTGTGTCACATTACATTCACTAGTAGGAGTGATAAAAACATCACGGGGTGGTGCGCATTGTATGGGTGTGTGTTACATTACATTCACTAGTAGGAGTGAGAAAAACATCACGGGGTGGTGCGCATTGTATGGGTGTGTGTTACATTACATTCACTAGTAGGAGTGAGAAAAACATCACGGGGAGGTGCACATTGTATGGGTGTGTGTTACATTACATTCACTAGTAGGAGTGAGAAAAACATCACGGGGTGGTGCGCATTGTATGGGTGTGTGTTACATTACATTCACTAGTAGGAGTGAGAAAAACATCACGGGGTGGTGCGCATTGTATGGCTGTGTGTTACATTACATTCACTAGTGGGAGTGAGAAAAACATCACGGGGTGGTGCGCATTGTATGGGTGTGTGTTACATTACATTCACTAGTGGGAGTGAGAAAAACATCACGGGGTGGTGCGCATTTTATGGGTGTGTGTTACATTACATTCACTAGTGGGAGTGAGAAAAACATCACGGGGTGGTGCGCATTGTATGGGTGTGTGTTACATTACATTCACTAGTGGGAGTGAGAAAAACATCACGGGGTGGTGCGCATTGTATGGGTGTGTGTTACATTACATTCACTAGTTAGAAGGGAGAAAAACATCACGGGGTGGTGCGCATTGTATGCGTGTGTGTTACATTACATTCACTAGTAGGAGTGAGAAAAACATCACGGGGTGGTGCGCATTGTATGGGTGTGTGTTACATTACATTCACTAGTTAGAAGGGAGAAAAACATCACGGGGTGGTGCGCATTGTATGCGTGTGTGTTACATTACATTCAATAGTGGGAGAGAGAAGAACATCACGGGGTGGTGCGCATTGTATGGGTGTGTGTTACATTACATTCACTAGTGGGAGTGAGAAAATCATCACGGGGTGGTGCGCATTGTATGGGTGTGTGTTACATTACATTCACTAGTGGGAGTGAGAAAAACATCACGGGGTGGTGCGCATTGTATGGGTGTGTGTTACATTACATTCACTAGTGGGAGTGAGAAAAACATCACGGGGTGGTGCGCATTGTATGGGTGTGTGTTACATTACATTCACTAGTAGGAGTGAGAAAAACATCACGGGGTGGTGCGCATTGTATGGGTGTGTGTTACATTACATTCACTAGTAGGAGTGAGAAAAACATCACGGGGTGGTGCGCATTGTATGGGTGTGTGTTACATTACATTCACTAGTAGGAGTGAGAAAAACATCACGGGGTGGTGTGCATTGTATGGGTGTGTGTTACATTACATTCACTAGTAGGAGTGAGAAAAACATCACGGGGTGGTGCGCATTGTATGGGTGTGTGTTACATTACATTCACTAGTAGGAGTGAGAAAAACATCACGGGGTGGTGCGCATTGTATGGGTGTGTGTTACATTACATTCACTAGTGGGAGTGAGAAAAACATCACGGGGTGGTGCGCATTGTATGGGTGTGTGTTACATTACATTCACTAGTAGGAGTGAGAAAAACATCACGGGGTGGTGCGCATTGTATGGGTGTGTGTTACATTACATGCACTAGTAGGAGTGAGAAAAACATCACGGGGTGGTGCGCATTGTATGGGTTTGTGTTACGTTACATTCACTACGAGGAGTGAGAAAAACATAACGGGGTGGTGCGCATTGTATGGGTGTGTGTTACATTACATTCACTAGTAGGAGTGAGAAATACATCACGGGGTGGTGCGCATTGTATGGGTGTGTGTTACATTACATTCACTAGTAGGAGTGAGAAAAACATCACGGGGTGGTGCTCATTGTATGGGTGTGTGTTATATTACATTCACTAGTAGGAGTGAGAAAAACATCACCGGGTGGTGCGCATTGTATGGGTGTGTGTTACATTACATTCACTAGTAGGAGTGAGAAAAACATCGCGGGGTGGTGCGCATTGTATGGGTGTGTGTTACATTACATTCACTAGTAGGAGTGAGAAAAACATCGCGGGGTGGTGCGCATTGTATGGGTGTGTGTTACACTAGATTCACTAGTAGGAGTGAGAAAAACATCACGGGGTGGTGCGCATTTTATGGGTGTGTGTTACACTAGATTCACTAGTAGGAGTGAGAAAAACATCGCGGGGTGGTGCGCATTGTACGGGTGTGTGTTACATTAGATTCACTAGTAGGAGTGAGAAAAACATCACGGGGTGGTGCGCATTGTATGGGTGTGTGTTACATTACATTCACTAGTAGGAGTGAGAAAAACATCACGGGGTGGTGCGCATTGTATGGGTGTGTGTTACATTACATTCAGTATTAGGAGTGAGAAAAACATCACGGGGTGGTGCGCATTGTATGGGTGTGTGTTACATTACATTCAGTAGTAGGAGTGAGAAAAACATCACGGGGTAGTGCGCATTGTATGGGTGTGTGTTACATTACATTCACTAGTAGGAGTGAGAAAAACATCACGGGGTGGTGCGCATTGTATGGGTGTGTGTCACATTACATTCACTAGTAGGAGTGAGAAAAACATCACGGGGTGGTGCGCATTGTATGGGTTTGTGTCACATTACATTCACTAGTAGGAGTGATAAAAACATCACGGGGTGGTGCGCATTGTATGGGTGTGTGTTACATTACATTCACTAGTAGGAGTAAGAAAAACATCACGGGGTGGTGCGCATTGTATGGGTGTGTGTTACATTACATTCACTAGTAGGAGTGAGAAAAACATCACGGGGAGGTGCACATTGTATGGGTGTGTGTTACATTACATTCACTAGTAGGAGTGAGAAAAACATCACGGGGAGGTGCACATTGTATGGGTGTGTGTTACATTACATTCACTAGTAGGAGTGAGAAAAACATCACGGGGAGGTGCACATTGTATGGGTGTGTGTTACATTACATTCACTAGTAGGAGTGAGAAAAACATCACGGGGTGGTGCGCATTGTATGGGTGTGTGTTACATTACATTCACTAGTAGGAGTGAGAAAAACATCACGGGGTGGTGCGCATTGTATGGGTGTGTGTTACATTACATTCACTAGTAGGAGTGAGAAAAACATCACGGGGTGGTGCGCATTGTATGGGTGTGTGTTACATTACATTCACTAGTAGGAGTGAGAAAAACATCACGGGGTGGTGCGCATTGTATGGGTGTGTGTTACATTACATTCACTAGTAAGAGTGAGAAAAACATCACGGGGTGGTGCGCATTGTATGGGTGTGTGTTACATTACATTCACTAGTAGGAGTGAGAAAAACATCACGGGGTGGTGCGCATTGTATGGGTGTGTGTTACATTACATGCACTAGTAGGAGTGAGAAAAACATCACGGGGTGGTGCGCATTGTATGGGTTTGTGTTACATTACATTCACTACGAGGAGTGAGAAAAACATAACGGGGTGGTGCGCATTGTATGGGTGTGTGTTACATTACATTCACTAGTAGGAGTGAGAAATACATCACGGGGTGGTGCGCATTGTATGGGTGTGTGTTACATTACATTCACTAGTAGGAGTGAAAAAAACATCACGGGGTGGTGCTCATTGTATGGGTGTGTGTTATATTACATTCACTAGTAGGAGTGAGAAAAACATCACCGGGTGGTGCGCATTGTATGGGTGTGTGTTACATTACATTCACTAGTAGGAGTGAGAAAAACATCGCGGGGTGGTGCGCATTGTATGGGTGTGTGTTACATTACATTCACTAGTAGGAGTGAGAAAAACATCGCGGGGTGGTGCGCATTGTATGGGTGTGTGTTACACTAGATTCACTAGTAGGAGTGAGAAAAACATCACGGGGTGGTGCGCATTTTATGGGTGTGTGTTAGACTAGATTCACTAGTAGGAGTGAGAAAAACATCGTGGGGTGGTGCACATTGTATGGGTGTGTGTTACATTAGATTCAATAGTAGGAGTGAGAAAAACATCACGGGGTGGTGCGCATTGTATGGGTGTGTGTTACATTACATTCACTAGTAGGAGTGAGAAAAACATCACGGGGTGGTGCGCATTGTATGGGTGTGTGTTACATTACATTCAGTAGTAGGAGTGAGAAAAACATCACGGGGTGGTGCGCATTGTATGGGTGTGTGTTACATTACATTCAGTAGTAGGAGTGAGAAAAACATCACGGGGTAGTGCGCATTGTATGGGTGTGTGTTACATTACATTCACTAGTAGGAGTGAGAAAAACATCACGGGGTGGTGCGCATTGTATGGGTGTGTGTCACATTACATTCACTAGTAGGAGTGAGAAAAACATCACGGGGTGGTGCGCATTGTATGGGTTTGTGTCACATTACATTCACTAGTAGGAGTGATAAAAACATCACGGGGTGGTGCGCATTGTATGGGTGTGTGTTACATTACATTCACTAGTAGGAGTGAGAAAAACATCACGGGGTGGTGCGCATTGTATGGGTGTGTGTTACATTACATTCACTAGTAGGAGTGAGAAAAACATCACGGGGAGGTGCACATTGTATGGGTGTGTGTTACATTACATTCACTAGTAGGAGTGAGAAAAACATCACGGGGTGGTGCGCATTGTATGGGTGTGTGTTACATTACATTCACTAGTAGGAGTGAGAAAAACATCACGGGGTGGTGCGCATTGTATGGGTGTGTGTTACATTACATTCACTAGTGGGAGTGAGAAAAACATCACGGGGTGGTGCGCATTGTATGGGTGTGTGTTACATTACATTCACTAGTGGGAGTGAGAAAAACATCACGGGGTGGTGCGCATTTTATGGGTGTGTGTTACATTACATTCACTAGTGGGAGTGAGAAAAACATCACGGGGTGGTGCGCATTGTATGGGTGTGTGTTACATTACATTCACTAGTGGGAGTGAGAAAAACATCACGGGGTGGTGCGCATTGTATGGGTGTGTGTTACATTACATTCACTAGTTAGAAGGGAGAAAAACATCACGGGGTGGTGCGCATTGTATGAGTGTGTGTTACATTACATTCACTAGTAGGAGTGAGAAAAACATCACGGGGTGGTGCGCATTGTATGGGTGTGTGTTACATTACATTCACTAGTTAGAAGGGAGAAAAACATCACGGGGTGGTGCGCATTGTATGCGTGTGTGTTACATTACATTCAATAGTGGGAGAGAGAAGAACATCACGGGGTGGTGCGCATTGTATGGGTGTGTGTTACATTACATTCACTAGTGGGAGTGAGAAAAGCATCACGGGGTGGTGCGCATTGTATGGGTGTGTGTTACATTACATTCACTAGTGGGAGTGAGAAAAACATCACGGGGTGGTGCGCATTGTATGGGTGTGTGTTACATTACATTCACTAGTGGGAGTGAGAAAAACATCACGGGGTGGTGCGCATTGTATGGGTGTGTGTTACATTACATTCACTAGTAGGAGTGAGAAAAACATCACGGGGTGGTGCGCATTGTATGGGTGTGTGTTACATTACATTCACTAGAAGGAGTGAGAAAAACATCACGGGGTGGTGCGCATTGTATGGGTGTGTGTTACATTACATTCACTAGTAGGAGTGAGAAAAACATCACGGGGTGGTGTGCATTGTATGGGTGTGTGTTACATTACATTCACTAGTAGGAGTGAGAAAAACATCACGGGGTGGTGCGCATTGTATGGGTGTGTGTTACATTACATTCACTAGTAGGAGTGAGAAAAACATCACGAGGTGGTGCGCATTGTATGGGTGTGTGTTACATTACATTCACTAGTGGGAGTGAGAAAAACATCACGGGGTGGTGCGCATTGTATGGGTGTGTGTTACATTACATTCACTAGTAGGAGTGAGAAAAACATCACGGGGTGGTGCGCATTGTATGGGTGTGTGTTACATTACATGCACTAGTAGGAGTGAGAAAAACATCACGGGGTGGTGCGCATTGTATGGGTTTGTGTTACATTACATTCACTACGAGGAGTGAGAAAAACATAACGGGGTGGTGCGCATTGTATGGGTGTGTGTTACATTACATTCACTAGTAGGAGTGAGAAATACATCACGGGGTGGTGCGCATTGTATGGGTGTGTGTTACATTACATTCACTAGTAGGAGTGAGAAAAACATCACGGGGAGGTGCTCATTGTATGGGTGTGTGTTATATTACATTCACTAGTAGGAGTGAGAAAAACATCACCGGGTGGTGCGCATTGTATGGGTGTGTGTTACATTACATTCACTAGTAGGAGTGAGAAAAACATCGCGGGGTGGTGCGCATTGTATGGGTGTGTGTTACATTACATTCACTAGTAGGAGTGAGAAAAACATCGCGGGGTGGTGCGCATTGTATGGGTGTGTGTTACACTAGATTCACTAGTAGGAGTGAGAAAAACATCACGGGGTGGTGCGCATTTTATGGGTGTGTGTTACACTAGATTCACTAGTAGGAGTGAGAAAAACATCGCGGGGTGGTGCGCATTGTACGGGTGTGTGTTACATTAGATTCACTAGTAGGAGTGAGAAAAACATCACGGGGTGGTGCGCATTGTATGGGTGTGTGTTACATTACATTCACTAGTAGGAGTGAGAAAAACATCACGGGGTGGTGCGCATTGTATGGGTGTGTGTTACATTACATTCAGTATTAGGAGTGAGAAAAACATCACGGGGTGGTGCGCATTGTATGGGTGTGTGTTACATTACATGCAGTAGTAGGAGTGAGAAAAACATCACGGGGTAGTGCGCATTGTATGGGTGTGTGTTACATTACATTCACTAGTAGGAGTGAGAAAAACATCACGGGGTGGTGCGCATTGTATGGGTGTGTGTCACATTACATTCACTAGTAGGAGTGAGAAAAACATCACGGGGTGGTGCGCATTGTATGGGTTTGTGTCACATTACATTCACTAGTAGGAGTGATAAAAACATCACGGGGTGGTGCGCATTGTATGGGTGTGTGTTACATTACATTCACTAGTAGGAGTAAGAAAAACATCACGGGGTGGTGCGCATTGTATGGGTGTGTGTTACATTACATTCACTAGTAGGAGTGAGAAAAACATCACGGGGAGGTGCACATTGTATGGGTGTGTGTTACATTACATTCACTAGTAGGAGTGAGAAAAACATCACGGGGTGGTGCGCATTGTATGGGTGTGTGTTACATTACATTCACTAGTAGGAGTGAGAAAAACATCACGGGGTGATGCGCATTGTATGGGTGTGTGTTACATTACACTCACTAGTAGGAGTGAGAAAAACATCACGGGGTGGTGCGCATTGTATGGGTGTGTGTTACATTACACTCACTAGTAGGAGTGAGAAAAACATCACGCGGTGGTGCGCATTGTATGGGTGTGTGTTACATTACATTCACTAGTGGGAGTGAGAAAAACATCACGGGGTGGTGCGCATTGTATGGGTGTGTGTTACATTACACTCACTAGTAGGAGTGAGAAAAACATCACGGGGTGGTGCACATTGTATGCGTGTGTGTTATATTACATTCACTAGGGGGAGTGAGACAAACATCACGGGGTGGTGCGCATTGTATGGGTGTGTGTTACATTACATTCACTAGTGGGAGTGAGAAAAACATCACGGGGTGGTGCGCATTGTATGGGTGTGTGTTACATTACATTCACTAGTAGGAGGGAGAAAAACATCACGGGGTGGTGCGCATTGTATGGGTGTGTGTTACATTACATTCAATAGTGGGAGTGAGAAGAACATCACGGGGTGGTGCGCATTGTATGGGTGTGTGTTACATTACATTCACTAGTGGGAGTGAGAAAAACATCACGGGGTGGTGCGCATTGTATGGGTGTGTGTTACATTACATTCACTAGTGGGAGTGAGAAAAACATCACGGGGTGGTGCGCATTGTATGGGTGTGTGTTACATTACATTCACTAGTGGGAGTGAGAAAAACATCACGGGGTGGTGCGCATTGTATGGGTGTGTGTTACATTACATTCACTAGTGGGAGTGAGAAAAACATCACGGGGTGGTGCGCATTGTATGGGTGTGTGTCACATTACATTCACTAGTAGGAGTGAGAAAAACATCACGGGGTGGTGCGCATTGTATGGGTGTGTGTTACATTACATTCACTAGTAGGAGTGAGAAAAACATCACGGGGTGGTGCGCATTGTATGGGTGTGTGTTACATTACATTCACTAGTAGGAGTGAGAAAAACATCACGGGGTGGTGCGCATTGTATGGGTGTGTGTTATATTACATTCACTAGTTGGAGTGAGAAAAACATCACGGCGTGGTGCGCATTGTATGGGTGTGTGTTACATTACATTCACTCGTAGGAGTGAGAAAAACATCACGGGGTGGTGCGAATTTTATGGGTATGTGTTACATTACATTCACTAGTAGGAGTGAGAAAAACATCACGCGGTGGTGCGCATTGTATGGGTGTGTGTTACATTACATTCACTAGTAGGAGTGAGAAAAACATCACGGGGTGGTGCGCATTGTATGGGTGTGTGTTACATTACATTCACTAGTAGGAGTGAGAAAAACATCACGGGGTGGTGCGCATTGTATGGGTGTGTGTTACATTACATTCACTAGTGGGAGTGAGAAAAACATCACGGGGTGGTGCGCATTGAATGGGTGTGTGTTACATTACATTCACTAGTGGGAGTGAGAAAAACATCACGGGGTGGTGCGCATTTTATGGGTGTGTGTTACATTACATTCACTAGTGGGAGTGAGAAAAACAACACGGGGTGGTGCGCATTGTATGGGTGTGTGTTACATTACATTCACTAGTGGGAGTGAGAAAAACATCACGGGGTGGTGCGCATTGTATGGGTGTGTGTTACATTACATTCACTAGTAGGAGTGAGAAAAACATCACGGGGTGGTGCGCATTGTATGGGTGTGTGTTACATTACATTCACTAGTAGGAGTGAGAAAAACATCACGGGGTGGTGCGCATTGTATGGGTGTGTGTTACATTACATTCACTAGTAGGAGTGAGAAAAACATCACGGGGTGGTGCGCATTGTATGGGTGTGTGTTACATTACATTCACTAGTGGGAGTGAGAAAAAGATCACGGGGTGGTGCGCATTGTATGGGTGTGTGTTACATTACATTCACTAGTAGGAGAGAGAAAAACATCACGGGGTGGTGCGCATTGTATGGGTGTGTGTTACATTACATTCACTAGTAGGAGTGAGAAAAACATCACGGGGTGGTGCGCATTGTATGGGTGTGTGTTACATTACATTCACTCGTAGGAGTGAGAAAAACATCACGGGGTGGTGCGAATTGTATGGGTATGTGTTACATTACATTCACTAGTAGGAGTGAGAAAAACATCACGCGGTGGTGCGCATTGTATGGGTGTGTGTTACATTACATTCACTAGTAGGAGTGAGAAAAACATCACGGGGTGGTGCGCATTGTATGGGTGTGTGTTACATTACATTCACTAGTAGGAGTGAGAAAAACATCACGGGGTGGTGCGCATTGTATGGGTGTGTGTTACATTACATTCACTAGTAGGAGTGAGAAAAACATCACGGGGTGGTGCGCATTGTATGGGTGTGTGTTACATTACATTCACTAGTGGGAGTGAGAAAAACATCACGGGGTGGTGCGCATTTTATGGGTGTGTGTTACATTACATTCACTAGTGGGAGTGAGAAAAACATCACGGGGTGGTGCGCATTGTATGGGTGTGTGTTACATTACATTCAATAGTGGGAGTGAGAAGAACATCACGGGGTGGTGCGCATTGTATGGGTGTGTGTTACATTACATTCACTAGTGGGAGTGAGAAAAGCATCACGGGGTGGTGCGCATTGTATGGGTGTGTGTTACATTACATTCACTAGTGGGAGTGAGAAAAACATCACGGGGTGGTGCGCATTGTATGGGTGTGTGTTACATTACATTCACTAGTGGGAGTGAGAAAAACATCACGGGGTGGTGCGCATTGTATGGGTGTGTGTTACATTACATTCACTAGTAGGAGTGAGAAAAACATCACGGGGTGGTGCGCATTGTATGGGTGTGTGTTACATTACATTCACTAGTAGGAGTGAGAAAAACATCACGGGGTGGTGCGCATTGTATGGGTGTGTGTTACATTACATTCACTAGTAGGAGTGAGAAAAACATCACGGGGTGGTGCGCATTGTATGGGTGTGTGTTACATTACATTCACTAGTAGGAGTGAGAAAAACATCACGGGGTGGTGCGCATTGTATGGGTGTGTGTTACATTACATTCACTAGTAGGAGTGAGAAAAACATCACGGGGTGGTGCGCATTGTATGGGTGTGTGTTACATTACATTCACTAGTAAGAGTGAGAAAAACATCACGGGGTGGTGCGCATTGTATGGGTGTGTGTTACATTACATTCACTAGTAGGAGTGAGAAAAACATCACGGGGTGGTGCGCATTGTATGGGTGTGTGTTACATTACATGCACTAGTAGGAGTGAGAAAAACATCACGGGGTGGTGCGCATTGTATGGGTTTGTGTTACATTACATTCACTACGAGGAGTGAGAAAAACATAACGGGGTGGTGCGCATTGTATGGGTGTGTGTTACATTACATTCACTAGTAGGAGTGAGAAATACATCACGGGGTGGTGCGCATTGTATGGGTGTGTGTTACATTACATTCACTAGTAGGAGTGAGAAAAACATCACGGGGTGGTGCTCATTGTATGGGTGTGTGTTATATTACATTCACTAGTAGGAGTGAGTAAAACATCACCAGGTGGTGCGCATTGTATGGGTGTGTGTTACATTACATTCACTAGTAGGAGTGAGAAAAACATCGCGGGGTGGTGCGCATTGTATGGGTGTGTGTTACATTACATTCACTAGTAGGAGTGAGAAAAACATCGCGGGGTGGTGCGCATTGTATGGGTGTGTGTTACACTAGATTCACTAGTAGGAGTGAGAAAAACATCACGGGGTGGTGCGCATTTTATGGGTGTGTGTTAGACTAGATTCACTAGTAGGAGTGAGAAAAACATCGCGGGGTGGTGCGCATTGTATGGGTGTGTGTTACATTAGATTCACTAGTAGGAGTGAGAAAAACATCGCGGGGTGGTGCGCATTGTATGGGTGTGTGTTACATTACATTCACTAGTAGGAGTGAGAAAAACATCACGGGGTGGTGCGCATTGTATGGGTGTGTGTTACATTACATTCACTAGTAGGAGTGAGAAAAACATCACGGGGTGGTGCGCATTGTATGGGTGTGTGTTACATTACATTCAGTAGTAGGAGTGAGAAAAACATCACGGGGTGGTGCGCATTGTATGGGTGTGTGTTACATTACATTCACTAGTAGGAGTGAGAAAAACATCACGGGGTGGTGCGCATTGTATGGGTGTGTGTTACATTACATTCACTAGTAGGAGTGAGAAAAACATCACGGGGTGGTGCGCATTGTATGGGTGTGTGTCACATTACATTCACTAGTAGGAGTGAGAAAAACATCACGGGGTGGTGCGCATTGTATGGGTTTGTGTCACATTACATTCACTAGTAGGAGTGAGAAAAACATCACGGGGTGGTGCGCATTGTATGGGTTTGTGTCACATTACATTCACTAGTCGGAGTGATAAAAACATCACGGGGAGGTGCGCATTGTATGGGTGTGTGTTACATTACATTCACTAGTAGGAGTGAGAAAAACATCACGGGGTGGTGCGCATTGTATGGGTGTGTGTTACATTACATTCACTAGTAGGAGTGAGAAAAACATCACGGGGTGATGCGCATTGTATGGGTGTGTGTTACATTACACTCACTAGTAGGAGTGAGAAAAACATCACGGGGTGGTGCGCATTGTATGGGTGTGTGTTACATTACACTCACTAGTAGGAGTGAGAAAAACATCACGCGGTGGTGCGCATTGTATGGGTGTGTGTTACATTACATTCACTAGTGGGAGTGAGAAAAACATCACGGGGTGGTGCGCATTGTATGGGTGTGTGTTACATTACACTCACTAGTGGGAGTGAGAAAAACATCACGGGGTGGTGCGCATTGTATGCGTGTGTGTTATATTACATTCACTAGGGGGAGTGAGACAGACATCACGGGGTGGTGCGCATTGTATGGGTGTGTGTTACATTACATTCACTAGTGGGAGTGAGAAAAACATCACGGGGTGGTGCGCATTGTATGGGTGTGTGTTACATTACATTCACTAGTGGGAGGGAGAAGAACATCACGGGGTGGTGCGCATTGTATGGGTGTGTGTTACATTACATTCAATAGTGGGAGTGAGAAGAACATCACGGGGTGGTGCGCATTGTATGGGTGTGTGTTACATTACATTCACTAGTGGGAGTGAGAAAAACATCACGGGGTGGTGCGCATTGTATGGGTGTGTGTTACATTACATTCACTAGTGGGAGTGAGAAAAACATCACGGGGTGGTGCGCATTGTATGGGTGTGTGTTACATTACATTCACTAGTGGGAGTGAGAAAAACATCACGGGGTGGTGCGCATTGTATGGGTGTGTGTTACATTACATTCACTAGTAGGAGTGAGAAAAACATCACGGGGTGGTGCGCATTGTATGGGTGTGTGTCACATTACATTCACTAGTAGGAGTGAGAAAAACATCACGGGGTGGTGCGCATTGTATGGGTGTGTGTTACATTACATTCACTAGTAGGAGTGAGAAAAACATCACGGGGTGGTGCGCATTGTATGGGTGTGTGTTACATTACATTCACTAGTAGGAGTGAGAAAAACATCACGGGGTGGTCCGCAATGTATGGGTGTGTGTTACATTACATTCACTCGTAGGAGTGAGAAAAACATCACGGGGTGGTGCGAATTGTATGGGTATGTGTTACATTACATTCACTAGTAGGAGTGAGAAAAACATCACGCGGTGGTGCGCATTGTATGGGTGTGTGTTACATTACATTCACTAGTAGGAGTGAGAAAAACATCACGGGGTGGTGCGCATTGTATGGGTGTGTGTTACATTACATTCACTAGTAGGAGTGAGAAAAACATCACGGGGTGGTGCGCATTGTATGGGTGTGTGTTACATTACATTCACTAGTGGGAGTGAGAAAAACATCACGGGGTGGTGCGCATTGTATGGGTGTGTGTTACATTACATTCACTAGTGGGAGTGAGAAAAACATCACGGGGTGGTGCGCATTGTATGGGTGTGTGTTACATTACATTCACTAGTGGGAGTGAGAAAAACATCACGGGGTGGTGCGCATTGTATGGGTGTGTGTTACATTACATTCACTAGTGGGAGTGAGAAAAACATCACGGGGTGGTGCGCATTGTATGGGTTGTGTTACATTACATTCACTAGTTAGAAGGGAGAAAAACATCACGGGGTGGTGCGCATTGTATGCGTGTGTGTTACATTACATTCAATAGTGGGAGTGAGAAGAACATCACGGGGTGGTGCGCATTGTATGGGTGTGTGTTACATTACATTCACTAGTGGGAGTGAGAAAAGCATCACGGGGTGGTGCGCATTGTATGGGTGTGTGTTACATTACATTCACTAGTGGGAGTGAGAAAAACATCACGGGGTGGTGCGCATTGTATGGGTGTGTGTTACATTACATTCACTAGTGGGAGTGAGAAAAACATCACGGGGTGGTGCGCATTGTATGGGTGTGTGTTACATTACATTCACTAGTAGGAGTGAGAAAAACATCACGGGGTGGTGCGCATTGTATGGGTGTGTGTTACATTACATTCACTAGTAGGAGTGAGAAAAACATCACGGGGTGGTGCGCATTGTATGGGTGTGTGTTACATTACATTCACTAGTAGGAGTGAGAAAAACATCACGGGGTGGTGCGCATTGTATGGGTGTGTGTTACATTACATTCACTAGTAGGAGTGAGAAAAACATCACGGGGTGGTGCGCATTGTATGGGTGTGTGTTACATTACATTCACTAGTAGGAGTGAGAAAAACATCACGGGGTGGTGCGCATTGTATGGGTGTGTGTTACATTACATTCACTAGTAGGAGTGAGAAAAACATCACGGGGTGGTGCGCATTGTATGGGTGTGTGTTACATTACATTCACTAGTAAGAGTGAGAAAAACATCACGGGGTGGTGCGCATTGTATGGGTGTGAGTTACATTACATTCACTAGTAGGAGTGAGAAAAACATCACGGGGTGGTGCGCATTGTATGGGTGTGTGTTACATTACATGCACTAGTAGGAGTGAGAAAAACATCACGGGGTGGTGCGCATTGTATGGGTGTGTGTTACATTACATTCACTACGAGGAGTGAGAAAAACATAACGGGGTGGTTCGCATTGTATGGGTGTGTGTTACATTACATTCACTACGAGGAGTGAGAAAAACATCACGGGGTGGTGCGCATTGTATGGGTGTGTGTTACATTACATTCACTAGTAGGAGTGAGAAAAACATCACGGGGTGGTGCGCATTGTATGGGTGTGTGTTACATTACATTCACTAGTAGGAGTGAGAAAAACATCACCGGGTGGTGCGCATTGTATGGGTGTGTGTTACATTACATTCACTAGTAGGAGTGAGAAAAACATCGCGGGGTGGTGCGCATTGTATTGGTGTGTGTTACATTACATTCACTAGTAGGAGTGAGAAAAACATCGCGGGGTGGTGCGCATTGTATGGGTGTGTGTTACACTAGATTCACTAGTAGGAGTGAGAAAAACATCGCGGGGTGGTGCGCATTGTATGGGTGTGTGTTACACTAGATTCACTAGTAGGAGTGAGAAAAACATCGCGGGGTGGTGCGCATTGTATGGGTGTGTGTTACATTAGATTCACTAGTAGGAGTGAGAAAAACATCGCGGGGTGGTGCGCATTGTATGGGTGTGTGTTACATTAGATTCACTAGTAGGAGTGAGAAAAACATCACGGGGTGGTGCGCATTGTATGGGTGTGTGTTACATTAGATTCACTAGTAGGAGTGAGAAAAACATCACGGGGTGGTGCGCATTGTATGGGTGTGTGTTACATTAGATTCACTAGTAGGAGTGAGAAATACATGACGGGGTGGTGCGCATTGTATGGGTGTGTGTTACATTACATTCACTAGTAGGAGTGAGAAAAACATCACGGGGTGGTGCTCATTGTATGGGTGTGTGTTATATTACATTCACTAGTAGGAGTGAGAAAAACATCACCGGGTGGTGCGCATTGTATGGGTGTGTGTTACATTACATTCACTAGTAGGAGTGAGAGAAACATCGCGGGGTGGTGTGCATTGTATGGGTGTGTGTTACATTACATTCACTAGTAGGAGTGAGAAAAACATCGCGGGGTGGTGCGCATTGTATGGGTGTGTGTTACACTAGATTCACTAGTAGGAGTGAGAAAAACATCACGGGGTGGTGCGCATTTTATGGGTGTGTGTTACATTAGATTCACTAGTAGGAGTGAGAAAAACATCACGGGGTGGTGCGCATTGTATGGGTGTGTGTTACATTACATTCAATAGTGGGAGTGAGAAGAACATCACGGGGTGGTGCGCATTGTATGGGTGTGTGTTACATTACATTCACTAGTGGGAGTGAGAAAAACATCACGGGGTGGTGCGCATTGTATGGGTGTGTGTTACATTACATTCACTAGTGGGAGTGAGAAAAACATCACGGGGTGGTGCGCATTGTATGGGTGTGTGTTACATTACATTCACTAGTGGGAGTGAGAAAAACATCACGGGGTGGTGCGCATTGTATGGGTGTGTGTTACATTACATTCACTAGTAGGAGTGAGAAAAACATCACGGGGTGGTGCGCATTGTATGGGTGTGTGTCACATTACATTCACTAGTAGGAGTGAGAAAAACATCACGGGGTGGTGCGCATTGTATGGGTGTGTGTTACATTACATTCACTAGTAGGAGTGAGAAAAACATCACGGGGTGGTGCGCATTGTATGGGTGTGTGTTACATTACATTCACTAGTAGGAGTGAGAAAAACATCACGGGGTGGTGCGCATTGTATGGGTGTGTGTTACATTACATTCACTCGTAGGAGTGAGAAAAACATCACGGGGTGGTGCGAATTGTATGGGTATGTGTTACATTACATTCACTAGTAGGAGTGAGAAAAACATCACGCGGTGGTGCGCATTGTATGGGTGTGTGTTACATTACATTCACTAGTAGGAGTGAGAAAAACATCACGGGGTGGTGCGCATTGTATGGGTGTGTGTTACATTACATTCACTAGTAGGAGTGAGAAAAACATCACGGGGTGGTGCGCATTGTATGGGTGTGTGTTACATTACATTCACTAGTGGGAGTGAGAAAAACATCACGGGGTGGTGCGCATTGTATGGGTGTGTGTTACATTACATTCACTAGTGGGAGTGAGAAAAACATCACAGGGTGGTGCGCATTGTATGGGTGTGTGTTACATTACATTCACTAGTGGGAGTGAGAAAAACATCACGGGGTGGTGCGCATTGTATGGGTGTGTGTTACATTACATTCACTAGTGGGAGTGAGAAAAACATCACGGGGTGGTGCGCATTGTATGGGTTGTGTTACATTACATTCACTAGTTAGAAGGGAGAAAAACATCACGGGGTGGTGCGCATTGTATGGGTGTGTGTTACATTACATTCACCAGTAGGAGTGAGAAAAACATCACGGGGTGGTGCGCATTGTATGGGTGTGTGTTACATTACATTCACCAGTAGGAGTGAGAAAAACATCACGGGGTGGTGCGCATTGTATGGGTGTGTGTTACATTACATTCACTAGTAGGAGTGAGAAAAACATCACGGGGTGGTGCGCATTGTATGGGTGTGTGTTACATTACATTCACTAGTAGGAGTGAGAAAAACATCACGGGGTGGTGCGCATCGTATGGGTGTGTGTTACATTACATTCACTAGTAGGAGTGAGAAAAACATCACGGGGTGGTGCGCATTGTATGGGTGTGTGTTACGTTACATTCACTAGTAGGAGTGAGAAAAACATCACGGGGTGGTGCGCATTGTATGGGTGTGTGTTACGTTACATGCACTAGTAGGAGTGAGAAAAACATCACGGGGTGGTGGGCATTTTATGGGTGTGTGTTACATTACATGCACTAGTAGGAGTGAGAAAAACATCACGGGGTGGTGCGCATTGTATGGGTGTGTGTTACATTACATTCACTAGTAGGAGTGAGAAATACATCACGGGGTGGTGCGCATTGTATGGGTGTGTGTTACATTACATTCACTAGTAGGAGTGAGAAAAACATCACGGGGTGGTGCTCATTGTATGGGTGTGTGTTATATTACATTCACTAGTAGGAGTGAGAAAAACATCACCGGGTGGTGCGCATTGTATGGGTGTGTGTTACATTACATTCACTAGTAGGAGTGAGAAAAACATCGCGGGGTGGTGCGCATTGTATGGGTGTGTGTTACATTACATTCACTAGTAGGAGTGAGAAAAACATCACGGGGTGGTGCACATTGTATGGGTGTGTGTTACATTACATTGACTAGTAGGAGTGAGAAAAACATCACGGGGTGGTGCGCATTGTATGGGTGTGTGTTACATTACATTCACTAGTAGGAGTGAGAAAAACATCACGGGGTGGTGCGCATTGTATGGGTGTGTGTTACATTACATTCACTAGTAGGAGTGAGAAAAACATCACGGGGTGGTGCGCATTGTATGGGTGTGTGTTACATTACATTCACTAGTAGGAGTGAGAAAAACATCACGGGGTGGTGCGCATTGTATGGGTGTGTGTTACATTAGATTCACTAGTAGGAGTGAGAAAAACATCACGGGGTGGTGCGCATTGTATGGGTGTGTGTTACATTAGATTCACTAGTAGGAGTGAGAAATACATGACGGGGTGGTGCGCATTGTATGGGTGTGTGTTACATTACATTCACTAGTAGGAGTGAGAAAAACATCACGGGGTGGTGCTCATTGTATGGGTGTGTGTTATATTACATTCACTAGTAGGAGTGAGAAAAACATCACCGGGTGGTGCGCATTGTATGGGTGTGTGTTACATTACATTCACTAGTAGGAGTGAGAGAAACATCGCGGGGTGGTGTGCATTGTATGGGTGTGTGTTACATTACATTCACTAGTAGGAGTGAGAAAAACATCGCGGGGTGGTGCGCATTGTATGGGTGTGTGTTACACTAGATTCACTAGTAGGAGTGAGAAAAACATCACGGGGTGGTGCGCATTTTATGGGTGTGTGTTACATTAGATTCACTAGTAGGAGTGAGAAAAACATCACGGGGTGGTGCGCATTGTATGGGTGTGTGTTACATTACATTCAATAGTGGGAGTGAGAAGAACATCACGGGGTGGTGCGCATTGTATGGGTGTGTGTTACATTACATTCACTAGTGGGAGTGAGAAAAACATCACGGGGTGGTGCGCATTGTATGGGTGTGTGTTACATTACATTCACTAGTGGGAGTGAGAAAAACATCACGGGGTGGTGCGCATTGTATGGGTGTGTGTTACATTACATTCACTAGTGGGAGTGAGAAAAACATCACGGGGTGGTGCGCATTGTATGGGTGTGTGTTACATTACATTCACTAGTAGGAGTGAGAAAAACATCACGGGGTGGTGCGCATTGTATGGGTGTGTGTCACATTACATTCACTAGTAGGAGTGAGAAAAACATCACGGGGTGGTGCGCATTGTATGGGTGTGTGTTACATTACATTCACTAGTAGGAGTGAGAAAAACATCACGGGGTGGTGCGCATTGTATGGGTGTGTGTTACATTACATTCACTAGTAGGAGTGAGAAAAACATCACGGGGTGGTGCGCATTGTATGGGTGTGTGTTACATTACATTCACTCGTAGGAGTGAGAAAAACATCACGGGGTGGTGCGAATTGTATGGGTATGTGTTACATTACATTCACTAGTAGGAGTGAGAAAAACATCACGCGGTGGTGCGCATTGTATGGGTGTGTGTTACATTACATTCACTAGTAGGAGTGAGAAAAACATCACGGGGTGGTGCGCATTGTATGGGTGTGTGTTACATTACATTCACTAGTAGGAGTGAGAAAAACATCACGGGGTGGTGCGCATTGTATGGGTGTGTGTTACATTACATTCACTAGTGGGAGTGAGAAAAACATCACGGGGTGGTGCGCATTGTATGGGTGTGTGTTACATTACATTCACTAGTGGGAGTGAGAAAAACATCACAGGGTGGTGCGCATTGTATGGGTGTGTGTTACATTACATTCACTAGTGGGAGTGAGAAAAACATCACGGGGTGGTGCGCATTGTATGGGTGTGTGTTACATTACATTCACTAGTGGGAGTGAGAAAAACATCACGGGGTGGTGCGCATTGTATGGGTTGTGTTACATTACATTCACTAGTTAGAAGGGAGAAAAACATCACGGGGTGGTGCGCATTGTATGCGTGTGTGTTACATTACATTCAATAGTGGGAGTGAGAAGAACATCAAGGGGTGGTGCGCATTGTATGGGTGTGTGTTACATTACATTCACTAGTGGGAGTGAGAAAACATCACGGGGTGGTGCGCATTGTATGGGTGTGTGTTACATTACATTCACTAGTGGGAGTGAGAAAAACATCACGGGGTGGTGCGCATTGTATGGGTGTGTGTTACATTACATTCACTAGTGGGAGTGAGAAAAACATCACGGGGTGGTGCGCATTGTATGGGTGTGTGTTACATTACATTCACTAGTAGGAGTGAGAAAAACATCACGGGGTGGTGCGCATTGTATGGGTGTGTGTTACTTTACATTCACTAGTAGGAGTGAGAAAAACATCACGGGGTGGTGCGCATTGTATGGGTGTGTGTTACATTACATTCACTAGTAGGAGTGAGAAAAACATCACGGGGTGGTGCGCATTGTATGGGTGTGTGTTACATTACATTCACTAGTAGGAGTGAGAAAAACATCACGGGGTGGTGCGCATTGTATGGGTGTGTGTTACATTACATTCACTAGTAGGAGTGAGAAAAACATCACGGGGTGGTGCGCATTGTATGGGTGTGTGTTACATTACATTCACTAGTAGGAGTGAGAAAAACATCACGGGGTGGTGCGCATTGTATGGGTGTGTGTTACATTACATTCACTAGTAAGAGTGAGAAAAACATCACGGGGTGGTGCGCATTGTATGGGTGTGTGTTACATTACATTCACTAGTAGGAGTGAGAAAAACATCACGGGGTGGTGCGCATTGTATGGGTGTGTGTTACATTACATGCACTAGTAGGAGTGAGAAAAACATCACGGGGTGGTGCGCATTGTATGGGTGTGTGTTACATTACATTCACTACGAGGAGTGAGAAAAACATAACGGGGTGGTGCGCATTGTATGGGTGTGTGTTACATTACATTCACTACGAGGAGTGAGAAAAACATCACGGGGTGGTGCGCATTGTATGGGTGTGTGTTACATTACATTCACTAGTAGGAGTGAGAAAAACATCACGGGGTGGTGCGCATTGTATGGGTGTGTGTTACATTACATTCACTAGTAGGAGTGAGAAAAACATCACCGGGTGGTGCGCATTGTATGGGTGTGTGTTACATTACATTCACTAGTAGGAGTGAGAAAAACATCGCGGGGTGGTGCGCATTGTATTGGTGTGTGTTACATTACATTCACTAGTAGGAGTGAGAAAAACATCGCGGGGTGGTGCGCATTGTATGGGTGTGTGTTACACTAGATTCACTAGTAGGAGTGAGAAAAACATCGCGGGGTGGTGCGCATTGTATGGGTGTGTGTTACACTAGATTCACTAGTAGGAGTGAGAAAAACATCGCGGGGTGGTGCGCATTGTATGGGTGTGTGTTACATTAGATTCACTAGTAGGAGTGAGAAAAACATCGCGGGGTGGTGCGCATTGTATGGGTGTGTGTTACATTAGATTCACTAGTAGGAGTGAGAAAAACATCACGGGGTGGTGCGCATTGTATGGGTGTGTGTTACATTACATTCACTAGTAGGAGTGAGAAAAACATCACGGGGTGGTGCGCATTGTATGGGTGTGTGTTACATTACATTCAGTAGTAGGAGTGAGAAAAACATCACGGGGTGGTGCGCATTGTATGGGTGTGTGTTACATTACATTCAGTAGTAGGAGTGAGAAAAACATCACGGGGTGGTGCGCATTGTATGGGTGTGTGTTACATTACATTCACTAGTAGGAGTGAGAAAAACATCACGGGGTGGTGCGCATTGTATGGGTGTGTGTCACATTACATTCACTAGTAGGAGTGAGAAAAACATCACGGGGTGGTGCGCATTGTATGGGTTTGTGTCACATTACATTCACTAGTAGGAGTGAGAAAAACATCACGGGGTGGTGCGCATTGTATGGGTGTTTGTTACATTACATTCACTAGTAGGAGTGAGAAAAACATCACGGGGTGGTGCGCATTGTATGGGTGTGTGTTACATTACATTCACTAGTAGGAGTGAGAAAAACATCACGGGGTGGTGCGCATTGTATGGGTGTGTGTTACATTACATTCACTAGTAGGAGTGAGAAAAACATCACGGGGTCATGCGCATTGTATGGGTGTGTGTTACATTACATTCACTAGTAGGAGTGAGAAAAACATCACGGGGTGGTGCGCATTGTATGGGTGTGTGTTACATTACACTCACTAGTAGGAGTGAGAAAAACATCACGCGGTGGTGCGCATTGTATGGGTGTGTGTTACATTACATTCACTAGTGGGAGTGAGAAAAACATCACGGGGTGGTGCACATTGTATGCGTGTGTGTTACATTACATTCACTAGGGGGAGTGAGACAAACATCACGGGGTGGTGCGCATTGTATGGGTGTGTGTTACATTACATTCACTAGTGGGAGTGAGACAAACATCACGGGGTGGTGCGCATTGTATGGGTGTGTGTTACATTACATTCACTAGTAGGAGGGAGAAAAACATCACGGTGTGGTGCGCATTGTATGGGTGTGTGTTACATTACATTCAATAGTGGGAGTGAGAAGAAAATCACGGGGTGGTGCGCATTGTATGGGTGTGTGTTACATTACATTCACTAGTGGGAGTGAGAAAAACATCACGGGGTGGTGCGCATTGTATGGGTGTGTGTTACATTACATTCACTAGTGGGAGTGAGAAAAACATCACGGGGAGGTGCGCATTGTATGGGTGTGTGTTACATTACATTCACTAGTGGGAGTGAGAAAAACATCACGGGGTGGTGCGCATTGTATGGGTGTGTGTTACATTACATTCACTAGTGGGAGTGAGAAAAACATCACGGGGTGGTGCGCATTGTATGGGTGTGTGTTACATTACATTCACTAGTAGGAGTGAGAAAAACATCACGGGGTGGTGCGCATTGTATGGGTGTGTGTTACATTACATTCACTAGTAGGAGTGAGAAAAACATCACGGGGTGGTGCGCATTGTATGGGTGTGTGTTACATTACATTCACTAGTAGGAGTGAGAAAAACATCACGGGGTGGTGCGCATTGTATGGGTGTGTGTTACATTACATTCACTAGTAGGAGTGAGAAAAACATCACGGGGTGGTGCGCATTGTATGGGTGTGTGTTACATTACATTCACTAGTAGGAGTGAGAAAAACATCACGGGGTGGTGCGCATTGTATGGGTGTGTGTTACATTACATTCACTAGTAGGAGTGAGAAAAACATCACGGGGTGGTGCGCATTGTATGGGTGTGTGTTACATTACATTCAGTAGTAGGAGTGAGAAAAACATCACGGGGTGGTGCGCATTGTATGGGTGTGTGTTACATTAGATTCACTAGTAGGAGTGAGAAAAACATAACGGGGTGGTGCGCATTGTATGGGTGTGTGTTACATTACATTCACTAGTAGGAGTGAGAAATACATCACGGGGTGGTGCGCATTGTATGGGTGTGTGTTACATTACATTCACTAGTAGGAGTGAGAAAAACATCACGGGGTGGTGCTCATTGTATGGGTGTGTGTTACATTACATTCACTAGTAGGAGTGAGAAAAACATCACCGGGTGGTGCGCATTGTATGGGTGTGTGTTACATTACATTCACTAGTAGGAGTGAGAAAAACATCGCGGGGTGGTGCGCATTGTATGGGTGTGTGTTACATTACATTCACTAGTAGGAGTGAGAAAAACATCGCGGGGTGGTGCGCATTGTATGGGTGTGTGTTACACTAGATTCACTAGTAGGAGTGAGAAAAACATCGCGGGGTGGTGCGCATTGTATGGGTGTGTGTTACACTAGATTCACTAGTAGGAGTGAGAAAAACATCGCGGGGTGGTGCGCATTTTATGGGTTTGTGTTTCATTAGATTCACTAGTAGGAGTGAGAAAAACATCACGGGGTGGTGCGCATTTTATGGGTGTGTGTTTCATTAGATTCACTAGTAGGAGTGAGAAAAACATCACGGGGTGGTGCGCATTGTATGGGTGTGTGTTACATTACATTCACCAGTAGGAGTGAGAAAAACATCACGGGGTGGTGCGCATTGTATGGGTGTGTGTTACATTACATTCACCAGTAGGAGTGAGAAAAACATCACGGGGTGGTGCGCATTGTATGGGTGTGTGTTACATTACATTCACTAGTAGGAGTGAGAAAAACATCACGGGGTGGTGCGCATTGTATGGGTGTGTGTTACATTACATTCACTAGTAGGAGTGAGAAAAACATCACGGGGTGGTGCGCATTGTATGGGTGTGTGTTACATTACATTCACTAGTAGGAGTGAGAAAAACATCACGGGGTGGTGCGCATTGTATGGGTGTGTGTTACGTTACATTCACTAGTAGGAGTGAGAAAAACATCACGGGGTGGTGCGCATTGTATGGGTGTGTGTTACGTTACATGCACTAGTAGGAGTGAGAAAAACATCACGTGGTGGTGGGCATTTTATGGGTGTGTGTTACATTACATGCACTAGTAGGAGTGAGAAAAACATCACGGGGTGGTGCGCATTGTATGGGTGTGTGTTACATTACATTCACTAGTAGGAGTGAGAAATACATCACGGGGTGGTGCGCATTTTATGGGTGTGTGTTACATTACATTCACTAGTAGGAGTGAGAAAAACATCACGGGGTGGTGCTCATTGTATGGGTGTGTGTTATATTACATTCACTAGTAGGAGTGAGAAAAACATCACCGGGTGGTGCGCATTGTATGGGTGTGTGTTACATTACATTCACTAGTAGGAGTGAGAAAAACATCGCGTGGTGGTGCGCATTGTATGGGTGTGTGTTACATTACATTCACTAGTAGGAGTGAGAAAAACATCACGGGGTGGTGCACATTGTATGGGTGTGTGTTACATTACATTGACTAGTAGGAGTGAGAAAAACATCACGGGGTGGTGCGCATTGTATGGGTGTGTGATACATTACATTCACTAGTAGGAGTGAGAAAAACATCACGGGGTGGTGCGCATTGTATGGGTGTGTGTTACATTACATTCACTAGTAGGAGTGAGAAAAACATCACGGGGTGGTGCGCATTGTATGGGTGTGTGTTACATTACATTCACTAGTAGGAGTGAGAAAAACATCACGGGGTGGTGCGCATTGTATGGGTGTGTGTTACATTAGATTCACTAGTAGGAGTGAGAAAAACATCACGGGGTGGTGCGCATTGTATGGGTGTGTGTTACATTAGATTCACTAGTAGGAGTGAGAAATACATGACGGGGTGGTGCGCATTGTATGGGTGTGTGTTACATTACATTCACTAGTAGGAGTGAGAAAAACATCACGGGGTGGTGCTCATTGTATGGGTGTGTGTTATATTACATTCACTAGTAGGAGTGAGAAAAACATCACCGGGTGGTGCGCATTGTATGGGTGTGTGTTACATTACATTCACTAGTAGGAGTGAGAGAAACATCGCGGGGTGGTGTGCATTGTATGGGTGTGTGTTACATTACATTCACTCGTAGGAGTGAGAAAAACATCGCGGGGTGGTGCGCATTGTATGGGTGTGTGTTACACTAGATTCACTAGTAGGAGTGAGAAAAACATCACGGGGTGGTGCGCATTTTATGGGTGTGTGTTACATTAGATTCACTAGTAGGAGTGAGAAAAACATCACGGGGTGGTGCGCATTGTATGGGTGTGTGTTACATTACATTCACTAGTAGGAGTGAGAAAAACATCACGGGGTGGTGCGCATTGAATGGGTGTGTGTTACATTACATTCACTAGTAGGAGTGAGAAAAACATCACGGGGTGGTGGGCATTGTATGGGTGTGTGTTACATTACATTCAGTAGTAGGAGTGAGAAAAACATCACGGGGTGGTGCGCATTGTATGGGTGTGTGTTACATTACATTCAGTAGTAGGAGTGAGAAAAACATCACGGGGTGGTGCGCATTGTATGGGTGTGTGTTACATTACATTCACTAGTAGGAGTGAGAAAAACATCACGGGGTGGTGCGCATTGTATGGGTGTGTGTCACATTACATTCACTAGTAGGAGTGAGAAAAACATCACGGGGTGGTGCGCATTGTATGGGTGTGTGTTACATTACATTCACTAGTAGGAGTGAGAAAAACATCACGGGGTGGTGCGCATTGTATGGGTGTGTGTTACATTACATTCACTAGTAGGAGTGAGAAAAACATCACGGGGTGGTGCGCATTGTATGGGTGTGTGTTACATTACATTCACTAGTAGGAGTGAGAAAAACATCACGGGGTGGTGCGCATTGTATGGGTGTGTGTTACATTACATTCACTAGTAGGAGTGATAAAAACATCACGGGGTGGTGCGCATTGTATGGGTGTGTGTTACATTACATTCACTAGTGGGAGTGAGAAAAACATCACGGGGTGGTGCGCATTGTATGGGTGTGTGTTACATTACATTCACTAGTGGGAGTGAGAAAAACATCACGGGGTGGTGCGCATTGTATGGGTGTGTGTTCCATTACATTCACTAGTAGGAGTGAGAAAAACATCACGGCGTGGTGCGCATTGTATGGGTGTGTTACATTACATTCACTCGTAGGAGTGAGAAAAACATCACGGGGTGGTGCGCATTGTATGGGTGTGTGTTACATTACATTCACTCGTAGGAGTGAGAAAAACATCACGGGGTGGTGCGGTTTGTATGGGTGTGTGTTACATTACATTCACTAGTAGGAGAGAGAAAAACATCACGGGGTGGTGCGCATTGTATGGGTGTGTGTTACATTACATTCATTAGTAGGAGTGAGAAAAACATCACGGGGTGGTGCGCATTGGTATGGGTGTGTGTTACATTACATTCACTAGTAGGAGTGAGAAAAACATCACGAGGTGGTGCGCATTGTATGGGTGTGTGTTACATTACATTCACTAGTAGGAGTGAGAAAAACATCACGGGGTGGTGCGCATTGTATGGGTGTGTGTTACATTACATTCACTAGTAGGAGTGAGAAAAACATCACGGGGTGGTGCGCATTGTATGGGTGTGTGTTACATTACATTCACTAGTAGGAGTGAGAAAAACATCACGGGGTGGTGCGCATTGTATGGGTGTGTGTTACATTACATTCACTAGTAGGAGTGAGAAAAACATCACGGGGTGGTGCGCATTGTATGGGTGTGTGTTACATTACATTCACTAGTAGGAGTGAGAAAAACATCACGGGGTGGTGCGCATTGTATGGGTGTGTGTTACATTACATTCACTAGTAGGAGTGAGAAAAACATCACGGGGTGGTGCGCATTGTATGGGTGTGTGTTACATTACATTCACTAGTAGGAGTGAGAAAAACATCACGGGGTGGTGCGCATTGTATGGGTGTGTGTTACCTTACATTCACTAGTAGGAGTGAGAAAAACATCACGGGGTGGTGCGCATTGTATGGGTGTTTGTTACATTACATTCACTAGTAGGAGTGAGAAAAACATCACGGGGTGGTGCGCATTGTATGGGTGTGTGTTACATTAGATTCAGTAGTAGGAGTGAGAAAAACATCACGGTGTGGTGCGCATTGTATGGGTGTGTGTTACATTAGATTCAGTAGTAGGAGTGAGAAAAACATCACGGGGTGGTGCGCATTGTATGGGGGTGTGTTACATTAGATTCACTAGTAGGAGTGAGAAAACATCACGGTTTGGTTCGCATTGTATGGGTGTGTGTTACATTACATTCACTAGTAGGAGTGAGAAAAACATCACGGGGTGGTGCGCATTGTATGAGTGTGTGTTACATTACATTCACTCGTAGGAGTGAGAAAAACATCACGGGGTGGTGCGCATTGTATGGGTGTGTGTTACATTACATTCAATAGTAGGAGTGAGAAAAACATCACGGGGTGGTGCGCATTGTATGGGTGTGTGTTACATTACATTCACCAGTAGGAGTGAGATAAACATCACGGGGTGGTGCGCATTGTATGGGTGTGTGTTACATTACATTCACCAGTAGGAGTGAGATAAACATCACGGGGTGGTGCACATTGTATGGGTGTGTGTTACGTTACATTCACCAGTAGGAGTGAGAAAAACATCACGGGGAGGTGCGCATTTTATGGGTGTGTGTTACATTACATTCTCCAGTAGGAGTGAGAAAAACATCACTGGGTGGTGCGCATTGTATGGGTGTGTGTTACATTGCATTCACCAGTAGGAGTGAGAAAAACATCACGGGGTGGTGCGCATTGTATGGGTGTATGTTACATTACATTCACTAGTAAGAGTGAGAAAAACATCACGGGGTGGTGCGCATTGTATGGGTGTGTGTTACATTACATTCACTAGTAGGAGTGAGAAAAACATCACGGGATGGTGCGCATTGTATGGGTGTGTGTTACATTACATGCACTAGTAGGAGTGAGAAAAACATCACGGGGTGGTGCGCATTGTATGGGTGTGTGTTACATTACATTCACTACGAGGAGTGAGAAAAACATCACGGGGTGGTGCGCATTGTATGGGTGTTTGTTACATTACATTCACTAGTAGGAGTGAGAAGTACATCACGGGGTGTTGCGCATTGTATGGGTGTGTGTTACATTACATTCACTAGTAGGAGTGAGAAAAACATCACGGGGTGGTGCTCATTGTATGGGTGTGTGTTACATTACATTCACTCGTAGGAGTGAGAAAAACATCACGGGGTGGTGCGCATTGTATGGGTGTGTGTTACATTACATTCACTAGTAGGAGTGAGAAAAACATAGCGGGGTGGTGCGCATTGTATGGGTGTGTGTTACACTAGATTCACTAGTAGGAGTGAGAAAAACATCACTGGGTGGTGCGCATTGTATGGGTGTGTGTTACATTACATTCACTAGTAGGAGTGAGAAAAATATCACGGGGTGGTGCGCATTGTATGGGTGTGTGTTACATTACATTCACTAGTAGGAGTGAGAAAAACATCACGGGGTGGTGCGCATTGTATGGGTGTGTGTTACATTACATTCACTAGTAGGAGTGAGAAAAACAGCACGGGGTGGTGCGCATTGTATGGGTGTGTGTTACATTAGATTCACTAGTAGGAGTGAGAAAACATCACGGGGTGGTGCGCATTGTATGGGTGTGTGTTACATTACATTCACTCGTAGGAGTGAGAAAAACATCACGGGGTGGTGCGCATTGTATGGGTGTGTGTTACATTACATTCACTAGTAGGAGTGAGAAAATCATCACGGGGTGGTGCGCATTGTATGGGTGTGTGTTACATTACATTCACTTGTAGGAGTGAGAAAAACATCGCGGGGTGGTGCGCATTGTATGGGTGTGTGTTACATTACATTCACTAGTAGGAGTGAGAAAAACATCACGAGGTGGTGCGCATTGTATGGGTGTGTGTTACATTACATTCACTAGTAGGAGTGAGAAAAACATCACGGGGTGGTGCGCATTGTATGGGTGTGTGTTACATTACATTCACTAGTAGGAGTGAGAAAAACATCACGGGGTGGTGCGCATTGTATGGGTGTGTGTTACATTACATTCACTAGTAGGAGTGAGAAAAACATCACGGGGTGGTGCGCATTGTATGGGTGTGTGTTACATTACATTCACTAGTAGGAGTGAGAAAAACATCACGGGGTGGTGCGCATTGTATGGGTGTGTGTTACATTACATTCACTAGTAGGAGTGAGAAAAACATCACGGGGTGGTGCGCATTGTATGGGTGTGTGTTACATTACATTCACTAGTAGGAGTGAGAAAAACATCACGGGGTGGTGCGCATTGTATGGGTGTGTGTTACATTACATTCACTAGTAAGAGTGAGAAAAACATCACGGAGTGGTGCGCATTGTATGGGTGTGTGTTACATTACATTCACTAGTAGGAGTGAGAAAAACATCACGGGGTGGTGCGCATTGTATGGGTGTGTGTTACATTACATTCACTAGTAGGAGTGAGAAAAACATCACGGGGTGGTGCGCATTGTATGGGTGTGTGTTACATTAGATTCACTAGTAGGAGTGAGAAAACATCACGGTGTGGTGCGCATTGTATGGGTGTGTGTTACATTACATTCACTCGTAGGAGTGAGAAAAACATCACGGGGTGGTGTGCATTGTATGGGTGTGTGTTACATTACATTCACTAGTAGGAGTGAGAAAAACATCACGGGGTGGTGCGCATTGTATGGGTGTGTGTTACATTACATTCACTAGTAGGAGTGAGAAAAACATCACGGGGTGGTGCGCATTGTATGGGTGTGTGTTACATTACATTCACTAGTAGGAGTGAGAAAAACATCACGGGGTGGTGCGCATTGTATGGGTGTGTGTTACATTACATTCACTAGTAGGAGTGAGAAAAACATCACGGGGTGGTGCGCATTGTATGGGTGTGTGTTACATTACATTCACTAGTAGGAGTGAGAAAAACATCACGGGGTGGTGCGCATTGTATGGGTGTGTGTTACATTACATTCACTAGTAGGAGTGAGAAAAACATCACGGGGTGGTGCGCATTGTATGGGTGTGTGTTACATTACATTCACTAGTAGGAGTGAGAAAAACATCACGGGGTGGTGCGCATTGTATGGGTGTGTGTTACATTACATTCACTAGTAGGAGTGAGAAAAACATCACGGGGTGGTGCGCATTGTATGGGTGTGTGTTACATTAAATTCACTAGTAGGAGTGAGAAAAACATCACGGGGTGGTGCGCATTGTATGGGTGTGTGTTACATTACATTCACTAGTAGGAGTGAGAAAAACATCACGGGGTGGTGCGCATTGTATGGGTGTGTGTTACATTACATTCACTCGTAGGAGTGAGAAAAACATCACGGGGTGGTGCGCATTGTATGGGTGTGTGTTACATTACATTCACTCGTAGGAGTGAGAAAAACATCACGGGGTGGTGCGCATTGTATGGGTGTGTGTTACATTACATTCACTAGTAGGAGTGAGAAAAACATCACGGGGTGGTGCGCATTGTATGGGTGTGTGTTACATTACATTCACTAGTAGGAGTGAGAAAAACATCACGGGGTGGTGCGCATTGTATGGGTGTGTGTTACATTACATTCACTAGTAGGAGTGAGAAAAACATCACGGGGTGGTGCGCATTGTATGGGTGTGTGTTACATTAGATTCACTAGTAGGAGTGAGAAAACATCACGGTGTGGTGCGCATTGTATGGGTGTGTGTTACATTACATTCACTAGTAGGAGTGAGAAAAACATCACGGGGTGGTGCGCATTGTATGGGTGTGTGTTACATTACATTCACTCGTAGGACTGAGAAAAACATTACGGGGTGGTGCGCATTGTATGGGTGTGTGTTACATTACATTCACTAGTAGGAGTGAGAAAAACATCACGGGGTGGTGCGCATTGTATGGGTGTGTGTTACATTACATTCACTAGTAGGAGTGAGAAAAACATCACGGGGTGGTGCGCATTGTATGGGTGTGTGTTACATTAGATTCACTAGTAGGAGTGAGAAAAACATCGCGGGGTGGTGCGCATTGTATGGGTGTGTGTTACATTAGATTCACTAGTTGGAGTGAGAAAAACATCGCGGGGTGGTGCGCATTGTATGGGTGTGTGTTACATTAGATTCACTAGTAGGAGTGAGAAAAACATCGCGGGGTGGTGCGCATTGTATGGGTGTGTGTTACATTACATTCACTAGTAGGAGTGAGAAAAACATCACGGGGTGGTGCGCATTGTATGGGTGTGTGTTACATTACCTTCACTAGTAGGAGTGATAAAAACATCGCGGGGTGGTGCGCATTGTATGGGTGTGTGTTACATTAGATTCACTAGTAGGAGTGAGAAAAACATCACGGGGTGGTGCGCATTGTATGGGTGTGTGTTACATTACATTCACTACGAGGAGTGAGAAAAACATCACGGGGTGGTGCGCATTGTATGGGTGTGTGTTACATTACATTCACTACGAGGAGTGAGAAAAACATCACGGGGTGTTGCGCATTGTATGGGTGTGTGTTACATTACATTCACTAGTAGGAGTGAGAAATACATCACGGGGTGGTGCTCATTGTATGGGTGTGTGTTACATTACATTCACTAGTAGGAGTGAGAAAAACATCACGGGGTGGTGCGCATTGTATGGGTGTGTGTTACATTACATTCACTCGTAGGAGTGAGAAAAACATCACGGGGTGGTGCGCATTGTATGGGTGTGTGTTACATTACATTCACTAGTAGGAGTGAGAAAAACATCGCGGGGTGGTGCGCATTGTATGGGTGTGTGTTACATTACATTCACTAGTAGGAGTGAGAAAAACATCACGGGGTGGTGCGCATTGTATGGGTGTGTGTTACATTACATTCACTAGTAGGAGTGAGAAAAACATCACGGGGTGGTGCGCATTGTATGGGTGTGTGTTACATTACATTCACTAGTAGGAGTGAGAAAAACATCGCGGGGTGGTGCGCATTGTATGGGTGTGTGTTACATTACATTCACTAGTAGGAGTGAGAAAAACATCACGAGGTGGTGCGCATTGTATGGGTGTGTGTTACATTACATTCACTAGTAGGAGTGAGAAAAACATCACGGGGTGGTGCGCATTGTATGGGTGTGTGTTACATTACATTCACTAGTAGGAGTGAGAAAAACATCACGGGGTGGTGCGCATTGTATGGGTGTGGGTTACATTACATTCACTAGTAGGAGTGAGAAAAACATCACGGGGTGGTGCGCATTGTATGGGTGTGTGTTACATTACATTCACTAGTAGGAGTGAGAAAAACATCACGGGGTGGTGCGCATTGTATGGGTGTGTGTTACATTACATTCACTAGTAGGAGTGAGAAAAACATCACGGGGTGGTGCGCATTGTATGGGTGTGTGTTACATTACATTCACTAGTAGGAGTGAGAAAAACATCACGGGGTGGTGCGCATTGTATGGGTGTGTGTTACATTACATTCACTAGTAGGAGTGAGAAAAACATCACGGGGTGGTGCGCATTGTATGGGTGTGTGTTACATTACATTCACTAGTAGGAGTGAGAAAAACATCACGGGGTGGTGCGCATTGTATGGGTGTGTGTTACATTACATTCACTAGTAGGAGTGAGAAAAACATCACGGGGTGGTGCGCATTGTATGGGTGTGTGTTACATTAGATTCAGTAGTAGGAGTGAGAAAAACATCACGGTGTGGTGCGCATTGTATGGGTGTGTGTTACATTAGATTCAGTAGTAGGAGTGAGAAAAACATCACGGGGTGGTGCGCATTGTATGGGTGTGTGTTACATTACATTCACTAGTAGGAGTGAGAAAAACATCACGGGGTGGTGCGCATTGTATGGGTGTGTGTTACATTACATTCACTAGTAGGAGTGAGAAAAACATCACGGGGTGGTGCGCATTGTATGGGTGTGTGTTACATTACATTCACTAGTAGGAGTGAGAAAAACATCACGGGGTGGTGCGCATTGTATGGGTGTGTGTTACATTACATTCACTAGTAGGAGTGAGAAAAACATCACGGGGTGGTGCGCATTGTATGGGTGTGTGTTACATTACATTCACTAGTAGGAGTGAGAAAAACATCACGGGGTGGTGCGCATTGTATGGGTGTGTGTTACATTACATTCACTAGTAGGAGTGAGAAAAACATCGCGGGGTGGTGCGCATTGTATGGGTGTGTGTTACATTACATTCACTAGTAGGAGTGAGAAAAACATCACGAGGTGGTGCGCATTGTATGGGTGTGTGTTACATTACATTCACTAGTAGGAGTGAGAAAAACATCACGGGGTGGTGCACATTGTATGGGTGTGTGTTACATTACATTCACTAGTAGGAGTGAGAAAAACATCACGGGGTGGTGCGCATTGTATGGGTGTGTGTTACATTACATTCACTAGTAGGAGTGAGAAAAACATCACGGGGTGGTGCGCATTGTATGGGTGTGTGTTACATTACATTCACTAGTAGGAGTGAGAAAAACATCACGGGGTGGTGCGCATTGTATGGGTGTGTGTTACATTACATTCACTAGTAGGAGTGAGAAAAACATCACGGGGTGGTGCGCATTGTATGGGTGTGTGTTACATTACATTCACTAGTAGGAGTGAGAAAAACATCACGGGGTGGTGCGCATTGTATGGGTGTGTGTTACATTACATTCACTAGTAGGAGTGAGAAAAACATCACGGGGTGGTGCGCATTGTATGGGTGTGTGTTACCTTACATTCACTAGTAGGAGTGAGAAAAACATCACGGGGTGGTGCGCATTGTATGGGTGTTTGTTACATTACATTCACTAGTAGGAGTGAGAAAAACATCACGGGGTGGTGCGCATTGTATGGGTGTGTGTTACATTAGATTCAGTAGTAGGAGTGAGAAAAACATCACGGTGTGGTGCGCATTGTATGGGTGTGTGTTACATTAGATTCAGTAGTAGGAGTGAGAAAAACATCACGGGGTGGTGCGCATTGTATGGGGGTGTGTTACATTAGATTCACTAGTAGGAGTGAGAAAACATCACGGTGTGGTTCGCATTGTATGGGTGTGTGTTACATTACATTCACTAGTAGGAGTGAGAAAAACATCACGGGGTTGTGCGCATTGTATGGGTGTGTGTTACATTACATTCAATAGTAGGAGTGAGAAAAACATCACGGGGTGGTGCGCATTGTATGGGTGTGTGTTACATTACATTCACCAGTAGGAGTGAGATAAACATCACGGGGTGGTGCGCATTGTATGGGTGTGTGTTACATTACATTCACCAGTAGGAGTGAGATAAACATCACGGGGTGGTGCACATTGTATGGGTGTGTGTTACGTTACATTCACCAGTAGGAGTGAGAAAAACATCACGGGGAGGTGCGCATTGTATGGGTGTGTGTTACATTACATTCTCCAGTAGGAGTGAGAAAAACATCACTGGGTGGTGCGCATTGTATGGGTGTGTGTTACATTGCATTCACCAGTAGGAGTGAGAAAAACATCACGGGGTGGTGCGCATTGTATGGGTGTATGTTACATTACATTCACTAGTAAGAGTGAGAAAAACATCACGGGGTGGTGCGCATTGTATGGGTGTGTGTTACATTACATTCACTAGTAGGAGTGAGAAAAACATCACGGGATGGTGCGCATTGTATGGGTGTGTGTTACATTACATGCACTAGTAGGAGTGAGAAAAACATCACGGGGTGGTGCGCATTGTATGGGTGTTTGTTACATTACATTCACTACGAGGAGTGAGAAAAACATCACGGGGTGGTGCGCATTGTATGGGTGTTTGTTACATTACATTCACTAGTAGGAGTGAGAAGTACATCACGGGGTGTTGCGCATTGTATGGGTGTGTGTTACATTACATTCACTAGTAGGAGTGAGAAAAACATCACGGGGTGGTGCTCATTGTATGGGTGTGTGTTACATTACATTCACTCGTAGGAGTGAGAAAAACATCACGGGGTGGTGCGCATTGTATGGGTGTGTGTTACATTACATTCACTAGTAGGAGTGAGAAAAACATCACGGGGTGGTGCGCATTGTATGGGTGTGTGTTACATTACATTTACTAGTAGGAGTGAGAAAAACATCACGGGGTGGTGCGCATTGTATGGGTGTGTGTTACATTACATTCACTAGTAGGAGTGAGAAAAACATCACGGGGTGGTGCGCATTGTATGGGTGTGTGTTACATTACATTCACTAGTAGGAGTGAGAAAAACATCACGGGGTGGTGCGCATTGTATGAGTGTGTGTTACATTACATTCACTCGTAGGAGTGAGAAAAACATCACGGGGTTGTGCGCATTGTATGGGTGTGTGTTACATTACATTCAATAGTAGGAGTGAGAAAAACATCACGGGGTGGTGCGCATTGTATGGGTGTGTGTTACATTACATTCACCAGTAGGAGTGAGATAAACATCACGGGGTGGTGCGCATTGTATGGGTGTGTGTTACATTACATTCACCAGTAGGAGTGAGATAAACATCACGGGGTGGTGCACATTGTATGGGTGTGTGTTACGTTACATTCACCAGTAGGAGTGAGAAAAACATCACGGGGAGGTGCGCATTGTATGGGTGTGTGTTACATTACATTCTCCAGTAGGAGTGAGAAAAACATCACTGGGTGGTGCGCATTGTATGGGTGTGTGTTACATTGCATTCACCAGTAGGAGTGAGAAAAACATCACGGGGTGGTGCGCATTGTATGGGTGTATGTTACATTACATTCACTAGTAAGAGTGAGAAAAACATCACGGGGTGGTGCGCATTGTATGGGTGTGTGTTACATTACATTCACTAGTAGGAGTGAGAAAAACATCACGGGATGGTGCGCATTGTATGGGTGTGTGTTACATTACATGCACTAGTAGGAGTGAGAAAAACATCACGGGGTGGTGCGCATTGTATGGGTGTTTGTTACATTACATTCACTACGAGGAGTGAGAAAAACATCACGGGGTGGTGCGCATTGTATGGGTGTTTGTTACATTACATTCACTAGTAGGAGTGAGAAGTACATCACGGGGTGTTGCGCATTGTATGGGTGTGTGTTACATTACATTCACTAGTAGGAGTGAGAAAAACATCACGGGGTGGTGCTCATTGTATGGGTGTGTGTTACATTACATTCACTCGTAGGAGTGAGAAAAACATCACGGGGTGGTGCGCATTGTATGGGTGTGTGTTACATTACATTCACTAGTAGGAGTGAGAAAAACATCACGGGGTGGTGCGCATTGTATGGGTGTGTGTTACATTACATTTACTAGTAGGAGTGAGAAAAACATCACGGGGTGGTGCGCATTGTATGGGTGTGTGTTACATTACATTCACTAGTAGGAGTGAGAAAAACATCACGGGGTGGTGCGCATTGTATGGGTGTGTGTTACATTACATTCACTAGTAGGAGTGAGATAAACATCACGGGGTGGTGCGCATTGTATGGGTGTGTGTTACATTACATTCACTAGTAGGAGTGAGAAAAACATCACGGGGTGGTGCGCATTGTATGGGTGTGTGTTACATTACATTCACTAGTAGGAGTGAGAAAAACATCACGGGGTGGTGCGCATTGTATGGGTGTGTGTTACATTACATTCACTAGTAGGAGTGAGAAAAACATCACGGGGTGGTGCGCATTGTATGGGTGTGTGTTACATTACATTCACTAGTAGGAGTGAGAAAAACATCACGGGGTGGTGCGCATTGTATGGGTGTGTGTTACATTACATTCACTCGTAGGAGTGAGAAAAACATCACGGGGTGGTGCGCATTGTATGGGTGTGTGTTACATTACATTCACTCGTAGGAGTGAGAAAAACATCACGGGGTGGTGCGCATTGTATGGGTGTGTGTTACATTACATTCACTAGTAGGAGTGAGAAAAACATCACGGGGTGGTGCGCATTGTATGGGTGTGTGTTACATTACATTCACTAGTAGGAGTGAGAAAAACATCACGGGGTGGTGCGCATTGTATGGGTGTGTGTTACATTACATTCACTCGTAGGACTGAGAAAAACATTACGGGGTGGTGCGCATTGTATGGGTGTGTGTTACATTACATTCACTAGTAGGAGTGAGAAAAACATCACGGGGTGGTGCGCATTGTATGGGTGTGTGTTACATTACATTCACTAGTAGGAGTGAGAAAAACATCACGGGGTGGTGCGCATTGTATGGGTGTGTGTTACATTAGATTCACTAGTAGGAGTGAGAAAAACATCGCGGGGTGGTGCGCATTGTATGGGTGTGTGTTACATTAGATTCACTAGTTGGAGTGAGAAAAACATCGCGGGGTGGTGCGCATTGTATGGGTGTGTGTTACATTAGATTCACTAGTAGGAATGAGAAAAACATCGCGGGGTGGTGCGCATTGTATGGGTGTGTGTTACATTACATTCACTAGTAGGAGTGAGAAAAACATCACGGGGTGGTGCGCATTGTATGGGTGTGTGTTACATTACCTTCACTAGTAGGAGTGATAAAAACATCGCGGGGTGGTGCGCATTGTATGGGTGTGTGTTACATTAGATTCACTAGTAGGAGTGAGAAAAACATCGCAGGGTGGTGCGCATTGTATGGGTGTGTGTTACATTAGATTCACTAGTAGGAGTGAGAAAAACATCACGGGGTGGTGCGCATTGTATGGGTGTGTGTTACATTAGATTCACTAGTAGGAGTGAGAAAAACATCACGGGGTGGTGCGCATTGTATGGGTGTGTGTTACATTACATTCACTAGTAGGTGTGAGAAAAACATCACGGAGTGCTGCGCATTGTATGGGTGTGTGTTACATTACATTCACTAGTAGGAGTGATAAAAACATCACGGGGTGGTGCGCATTGTATGGGTGTGTGTTACATTAGATTCACTAGTAGGAGTGAGAAAAACATCAAGGGTTGGTGCGCATTGTATGGGTGTGTGTTACATTACATTCACTCGTAGGAGTGAGAAAAACATCACGGGGTGGTGCGCATTGTATGGGTGTGTGTTACATTACATTCACTAATAGGAGTGAGAAAAACATCACGGGGTGGTGCGCATTGTATGGGTGTGTGTTACATTACATTCACTAGTAGGAGTGAGAAAAACATCACGGGGTGGTGCGCATTGTATGGGTGTGTGTTACATTACATTCACTAGTAGGAGTGAGAAAAACATCACGGCGTGGTGCGCATTGTATGGGTGTGTGTTACATTACATTCACTCGTAGGAGTGAGAAAAACATCACGGGGTGGTGCGCATTGTATGGGTGTGTGTTACATTACATTCACTCGTAGGAGGGAGAAAAACATCACGGGGTGGTGCGCATTATATGGGTGTGTGTTACATTACATTCACTCGTAGGAGTGAGAAAAACATCAAGGGGTGGTGCGCATTGTATGGGTGTGTGTTACATTACATTCACTAGTAGGAGTGAGAAAAACATCACGGGGTGGTGCGCATTGTATGGGTGTGTGTTACATTACATTCACTAGTAGGAGTGAGAAAAACATCACGGGGTGGTGCGCATTGTATGGGTGTGTGTTACATTACATTCAATAGTAGGAGTGAGAAAAACATCACGGGTGGGGCGCATTGTATGGGTGTGTGTTACATTACATTCACTAGTAGGAGTGAGAAAAACATCACGGGGTGGTGCGCATTGTATGGGTGTGTGTTACATTACCTTCACTAGTAGGAGTGATAAAAACATCTAGGGGTGGTGCGCATTGTATGGGTGTGTGTTACATTAGATTCACTAGTAGGAGTGAGAAAAACATCGCAGGGTGGTGCGCATTGTATGGGTGTGTGTTACATTACCTTCACTAGTAGGAGTGATAAAAACATCGCGGGGTGGTGCGCATTGTATGGGTGTGTGTTACATTAGATTCACTAGTAGGAGTGAGAAAAACATCGCAGGGTGGTGCGCATTGTATGGGTGTGTGTTACATTAGATTCACTAGTAGGAGTGAGAAAAACATCACGGGGTGGTGCGCATTGTATGGGTGTGTGTTACATTACATTCACTAGTAGGAGTGAGAAAAACATCACGGAGTGCTGCGCATTGTATGGGTGTGTGTTACATTACATTCACTAGTAGGAGTGATAAAAACATCACGGGGTGGTGCGCATTGTATGGGTGTGTGTTACATTAGATTCACTAGTAGGAGTGAGAAAAACATCAAGGGGTGGTGCGCATTGTATGGGTGTGTGTTACATTACATTCACTCGTAGGAGTGAGAAAAACATCACGGGGTGGTGCGCATTGTATGGGTGTGTGTTACATTACATTCACTAATAGGAGTGAGAAAAACATCACGGGGTGGTGCGCATTGTATGGGTGTGTGTTACATTACATTCACTAGTAGGAGTGAGAAAAACATCTCGGGGTGGTGCGCATTGTATGGGTGTGTGTTACATTACATTCACTAGTAGGAGTGAGAAAAACATCACGGGGTGGTGCGCATTGTATGGGTGTGTGTTACATTACATTCACTAGTAGGAGTGAGAAAAACATCACGGGGTGGTGCGCATTGTATGGGTGTGTGTTACATTACATTCACTAGTAGGAGTGAGAAAAACATCACGGGGTGGTGCGCATTGTATGGGTGTGTGTTACATTACATTCACTAGTAGGAGTGAGAAAAACATCACGGGGTGGTGCGCATTGTATGGGTGTGTGTTACATTACATTCACTAGTAGGAGTGAGAAAAACATCACGGGGTGGTGCGCATTGTATGGGTGTGTGTTACATTAGATTCAGTAGTAGGAGTGAGAAAAACATCACGGTGTGGTGCGCATTGTATGGGTGTGTGTTACATTACATTCACTAGTAGGAGTGAGAAAAACATCACGGGGTGGTGCGCATTGTATGGGTGTGTGTTACATTACATTCAATAGTAGGAGTGAGAAAAACATCACGGGGTGGTGCGCATTGTATGGGTGTGTGTTACATTACATTCACTAGTAGGAGTGAGAAAAACATCACGGGGTGGTGCGCATTGTATGGGTGTGTGTTACATTAGATTCAGTAGTAGGAGTGAGAAAAACATCACGGTGTGGTGCGCATTGTATGGGTGTGTGTTACATTAAATTCACTAGTAGGAGTGAGAAAAACATCACGGGGTGGTGCGCATTGTATGGGTGTGTGTTACATTACATTCAATAGTAGGAGTGAGAAAAACATCACGGGGTGGTGCGCATTGTATGGGTGTGTGTTACATTACATTCACTAGTAGGAGTGAGAAAAACATCACGGGGTGGTGCGCATTGTATGGGTGTGTGTTACATTAGATTCACTAGTAGGAGTGAGAAAACATCACGGTGTGGTGCGCATTGTATGGGTGTGTGTTACATTACATTCACTCGTAGGAGTGAGAAAAACATCACGGGGTGGTGCGCATTGTATGGGTGTGTGTTACATTACATTCACTAGTAGGAGTGAGAAAAACATCACGGGGTGGTGCGCATTGTATGGGTGTGTGTTACATTACATTCACTAGTAGGAGTGAGAAAAACATCGCGGGGTGGTGCGCATTGTATGGGTGTGTGTTACATTACATTCACTAGTAGGAGTGAGAAAAACATCACGAGGTGGTGCGCATTGTATGGGTGTGTGTTACATTACATTCACTAGTAGGAGTGAGAAAAACATCACGGGGTGGTGCGCATTGTATGGGTGTGTGTTACATTACATTCACTAGTAGGAGAGAGAAAAACATCACGGGGTGGTGCGCATTGTATGGGTGTGTGTTACATTACATTCACTAGTAGGAGTGAGAAAAACATGACGGGGTGGTGCGCATTGTATGGGTGTGTGTTACATTACATTCACTAGTAGGAGTGAGAAAAACATCACGGGGTGGTGCGCATTTTATGGGTGTGTGTTACATTACATTCACTAGTAGGAGTGAGAAAAACATCACGGGGTGGTGCGCATTGTATGGGTGTGTGTTACATTACATTCACTCGTAGGAGTGAGAAAAACATCACGGGGTGGTGCGCATTGTATGGGTGTGTGTTACATTACATTCACTAGTAGGAGTGAGAAAAACATCACGGGGTGGTGCGCATTGTATGGGTGTGTGTTACATTAGATTCACTAGTAGGAGTGAGAAAACATCACGGTGTGGTGCGCATTGTATGGGTGTGTGTTACATTACATTCACTAGTAGGAGTGAGAAAAACATCACGGGGTGGTGCGCATTGTATGGGTGTGTGTTACATTACATTCACTAGTAGGAGTGAGAAAAACATCACGGGGTGGTGCGCATTGTATGGGTGTGTGTTACATTACATTCACTAGTAGGAGTGAGAAAAACATCACGGGGTGGTGCGCATTGTATGGGTGTGTGTTACATTACATTCACTAGTAGGAGTGAGAAAAACATCACGGGGTGGTGCGCATTGTATGGGTGTGTGTTACATTACATTCACTAGTAGGAGTGAGAAAAACTTCACGGGGTGGTGCGCATTGTATGGGTGTGTGTTACATTACATTCACTCGTAGGAGGGAGAAAAACATCACGGGGTGGTGCGCATTATATGGGTGTGTGTTACATTACATTCACTCGTAGGAGTGAGAAAAACATCAAGGGGTGGTGCGCATTGTATGGGTGTGTGTTACATTACATTCACTAGTAGGAGTGAGAAAAACATCACGGGGTGGTGCGCATTGTATGGGTGTGTGTTTATTACATTCAATAGTAGGAGTGAGAAAAACATCACGGGTGGGGCGCATTGTATGGGTGTGTGTTACATTACATTCACTAGTAGGAGTGAGAAAAACATCACGGGGTGGTGCGCATTGTATGGGTGTGTGTTACATTAGATTCACTAGTAGGAGTGAGAAAACATCACGGTGTGGTGCGCATTGTATGGGTGTGTGTTACATTACATTCACTAGTAGGAGTGAGAAAAACATCACGGGGTGGTGCGCATTGTATGGGTGTGTGTTACATTACATTCACTCGTAGGAGTGAGAAAAACATCACGGGGTGGTGCGCATTGTATGGGTGTGTGTTACATTACATTCACTCGTAGGAGTGAGAAAAACATCACGGGGTGGTGCGCATTGTATGGGTGTGTGTTACATTACATTCACTAATAGGAGTGAGAAAAACATCACGGGGTGGTGCGCATTGTATGGGTGTGTGTTACATTACATTCACTAGTAGGAGTGAGAAAAACATCTCGGGGTGGTGCGCATTGTATGGGTGTGTGTTACATTACATTCACTAGTAGGAGTGAGAAAAACATCACGGGGTGGTGCGCATTGTATGGGTGTGTGTTACATTACATTCACTAGTAGGAGTGAGAAAAACATCACGGGGTGGTGCGCATTGTATGGGTGTGTGTTACATTACATTCACTAGTAGGAGTGAGAAAAACATCACGGGGTGGTGCGCATTGTATGGGTGTGTGTTACATTACATTCACTAGTAGGAGTGAGAAAAACATCACGGGGTGGTGCGCATTGTATGGGTGTGTGTTACATTACATTCACTAGTAGGAGTGAGAAAAACATCACGGGGTGGTGCGCATTGTATGGGTGTGTGTTACATTAGATTCAGTAGTAGGAGTGAGAAAAACATCACGGTGTGGTGCGCATTGTATGGGTGTGTGTTACATTACATTCACTAGTAGGAGTGAGAAAAACATCACGGGGTGGTGCGCATTGTATGGGTGTGTGTTACATTACATTCAATAGTAGGAGTGAGAAAAACATCACGGGGTGGTGCGCATTGTATGGGTGTGTGTTACATTACATTCACTAGTAGGAGTGAGAAAAACATCACGGGGTGGTGCGCATTGTATGGGTGTGTGTTACATTACATTCACTAGTGGGAGTGAGAAAAACATCACGGTGTGGTGCGCATTGTATGGGTGTGTGTTACATTAAATTCACTAGTAGGAGTGAGAAAAACATCACGGGGTGGTGCGCATTGTATGGGTGTGTGTTACATTACATTCAATAGTAGGAGTGAGAAAAACATCACGGGGTGGTGCGCATTGTATGGGTGTGTGTTACATTACATTCACTAGTAGGAGTGAGAAAAACATCACGGGGTGGTGCGCATTGTATGGGTGTGTGTTACATTACATGCACTAGTAGGAGTGAGAAAAACATCACGGGGTGGTGCGCATTGTATGGGTGTGTGTTACATTACATTCACTACGAGGAGTGAGAAAAACATCACGGGGTGGTGCGCATTGTATGGGTGTGTGTTACATTACATTCACTAGTAGGAGTGAGAAATACATCACGGGGTGTTGCGCATTGTATGGGTGTGTGTTACATTACATTCACTAGTAGGAGTGAGAAAAACATCACGGGGTGGTGCTCATTGTATGGGTGTGTGTTACATTACATTCACTCGTAGGAGTGAGAAAAACATCGCGGGGTGGTGCGCATTGTATGGGTGTGTGTTACATTACATTCACTAGTAGGAGTGAGAAAAACATCGCGGGGTGGTGCGCATTGTATGGGTGTGTGTTACACTAGATTCACTAGTAGGAGTGAGAAAAACATCACGGGGTGGTGCGCATTGTATGGGTGTGTGTTACATTACATTCACTAGTAGGAGTGAGAAAAACATCACGGGGTGGTGCGCATTGTATGGGTGTGTGTTACATTAGATTCACTAGTAGGAGTGAGAAAACATCACGGTGTGGTGCGCATTGTATGGGTGTGTGTTACATTACATTCACTCGTAGGAGTGAGAAAAACATCACGGGGTGGTGCGCATTGTATGGGTGTGTGTTACATTACATTCACTAGTAGGAGTGAGAAAAACATCATGGGGTGGTGCGCATTGTATGGGTGTGTGTTACATTACATTCACTAGTAGGAGTGAGAAAAACATCACGGGGTGGTGCGCATTGTATGGGTGTGTGTTACATTACATTCACTAGTAGGAGTGAGAAAAACATCGCGGGGTGGTGCGCATTGTATGGGTGTGTGTTACATTACATTCACTAGTAGGAGTGAGAAAAACATCACGAGGTGGTGCGCATTGTATGGGTGTGTGTTACATTACATTCACTAGTAGGAGTGAGAAAAACATCACGGGGTGGTGCGCATTGTATGGGTGTGTGTTACATTACATTCACTAGTAGGAGTGAGAAAACATCACGGGGTGGTGCGCATTGTATGGGTGTGTGTTACATTACATTCACTAGTAGGAGTGAGAAAAACATGACGGGGTGGTGCGCATTGTATGGGTGTGTGTTACATTACATTCACTAGTAGGAGTGAGAAAAACATCACGGGGTGGTGCGCATTTTATGGGTGTGTGTTACATTACATTCACTAGTAGGAGTGAGAAAAACATCAAGGGGTGGTGCGCATTGTATGGGTGTGTGTTACATTACATTCACTAGTAGGAGTGAGAAAAACATCGCGGGGTGTTGCGCATTGTATGGGTGTGTGTTACATTACATTCACTAGTAGGAGTGAGAAAAACATCACGGGGTGGTGCGCATTGTATGGGTGTGTGTTACATTAGATTCACTAGTAGGAGTGAGAAAACATCACGGTGTGGTGCGCATTGTATGGGTGTGTGTTACATTACATTCACTAGTAGGAGTGAGAAAAACATCACGGGGTGGTGCGCATTGTATGGGTGTGTGTTACATTACATTCACTAGTAGGAGTGAGAAAAACATCACGGGGTGGTGCGCATTGTATGGGTGTGTGTTACATTACATTCACTAGTAGGAGTGAGAAAAACATCACGGGGTGGTGCGCATTGTATGGGTGTGTGTTACATTACATTCACTAGTAGGAGTGAGAAAAACATCACGGGGTGGTGCGCATTGTATGGGTGTGTGTTACATTACATTCACTAGTAGGAGTGAGAAAAACATCACGGGGTGGTGCGCATTGTATGGGTGTGTGTTACATTACATTCACTCGTAGGAGGGAGAAAAACATCACGGGGTGGTGCGCATTATATGGGTGTGTGTTACATTACATTCACTCGTAGGAGTGAGAAAAACATCAAGGGGTGGTGCGCATTGTATGGGTGTGTGTTACATTACATTCACTAGTAGGAGTGAGAAAAACATCACGGGGTGGTGCGCATTGTATGGGTGTGTGTTACATTACATTCAATAGTAGGAGTGAGAAAAACATCACGGGTGGGGCGCATTGTATGGGTGTGTGTTACATTACATTCACTAGTAGGAGTGAGAAAAACATCACGGGGTGGTGCGCATTGTATGGGTGTGTGTTACATTAGATTCACTAGTAGGAGTGAGAAAACATCACGGTGTGGTGCGCATTGTATGGGTGTGTGTTACATTACATTCACTAGTAGGAGTGAGAAAAACATCACGGGGTGGTGCGCATTGTATGGGTGTGTGTTACATTACATTCACTCGTAGGAGTGAGAAAAACATCACGGGGTGGTGCGCATTGTATGGGTGTGTGTTACATTACATTCACTCGTAGGAGTGAGAAAAACATCACGGGGTGGTGCGCATTGTATGGGTGTGTGTTACATTAAATTCACTAGTAGGAGTGAGAAAAACATCACGGGGTGGTGCGCATTGTATGGGTGTGTGTTACATTACATTCACTAGTAGGAGTGAGAAAAACATCGCGGGGTGGTGCGCATTGTATGGGTGTGTGTTACATTACATTCACTAGTAGGAGTGAGAAAAACATCGCGGGGTGGTGCGCATTGTATGGGTGTGTGTTACATTACATTCACTAGTAGGAGTGAGAAAAACATCGCGGGGTGGTGCACATTGTATGGGTGTGTGTTACATTACCTTCACTAGTAGGAGTGATAAAAACATCGCGGGGTGGTGCGCATTGTATGGGTGTGTGTTACATTAGATTCACTAGTAGGAGTGAGAAAAACATCGCAGGGTGGTGCGCATTGTATGGGTGTGTGTTACATTAGATTCACTAGTAGGAGTGAGAAAAACATCACGGGGTGGTGCGCATTGTATGGGTGTGTGTTACATTACATTCACTCGTAGGAGTGAGAAAAACATCACGGAGTGCTGCGCATTGTATGGGTGTGTGTTACATTACATTCACTAGTAGGAGTGATAAAAACATCACGGGGTGGTGCGCATTGTATGGGTGTGTGTTACATTAGATTCACTAGTAGGAGTGAGAAAAACATCAAGGGGTGGTGCGCATTGTATGGGTGTGTGTTACATTACATTCACTCGTAGGAGTGAGAAAAACATCACGGGGTGGTGCGCATTGTATGGGTGTGTGTTACATTACATTCACTAATAGGAGTGAGAAAAACATCACGGGGTGGTGCGCATTGTATGGGTGTGTGTTACATTACATTCACTAGTAGGAGTGAGAAAAACATCTCGGGGTGGTGCGCATTGTATGGGTGTGTGTTACATTACATTCACTAGTAGGAGTGAGAAAAACATCACGGGGTGGTGCGCATTGTATGGGTGTGTGTTACATTACATTCACTAGTAGGAGTGAGAAAAACATCACGGGGTGGTGCGCATTGTATGGGTGTGTGTTACATTACATTCACTAGTAGGAGTGAGAAAAACATCACGGGGTGGTGCGCATTGTATGGGTGTGTGTTACATTACATTCACTAGTAGGAGTGAGAAAAACATCACGGGGTGGTGCGCATTGTATGGGTGTGTGTTACATTACATTCACTAGTAGGAGTGAGAAAAACATCACGGGGTGGTGCGCATTGTATGGGTGTGTGTTACATTAGATTCAGTAGTAGGAGTGAGAAAAACATCACGGTGTGGTGCGCATTGTATGGGTGTGTGTTACATTACATTCACTAGTAGGAGTGAGAAAAACATCACGGGGTGGTGCGCATTGTATGGGTGTGTGTTACATTACATTCAATAGTAGGAGTGAGAAAAACATCACGGGGTGGTGCGCATTGTATGGGTGTGTGTTACATTACATTCACTAGTAGGAGTGAGAAAAACATCACGGGGTGGTGCGCATTGTATGGGTGTGTGTTACATTAGATTCAGTAGTAGGAGTGAGAAAAACATCACGGTGTGGTGCGCATTGTATGGGTGTGTGTTACATTAAATTCACTAGTAGGAGTGAGAAAAACATCACGGGGTGGTGCGCATTGTATGGGTGTGTGTTACATTACATTCAATAGTAGGAGTGAGAAAAACATCACGGGGTGGTGCGCATTGTATGGGTGTGTGTTACATTACATTCACTAGTAGGAGTGAGAAAAACATCACGGGGTGGTGCGCATTGTATGGGTGTGTGTTACATTACATGCACTAGTAGGAGTGAGAAAAACATCACGGGGTGGTGCGCATTGTATGGGTGTGTGTTACATTACATTCACTACGAGGAGTGAGAAAAACATCACGGGGTGGTGCGCATTGTATGGGTGTGTGTTACATTACATTCACTAGTAGGAGTGAGAAATACATCACGGGGTGTTGCGCATTGTATGGGTGTGTGTTACATTACATTCACTAGTAGGAGTGAGAAAAACATCACGGGGTGGTGCTCATTGTATGGGTGTGTGTTACATTACATTCACTCGTAGGAGTGAGAAAAACATCACGGGGTGGTGCGCATTGTATGGGTGTGTGTTACATTACATTCACTAGTAAGAGTGAGAAAAACATCGCGGGGTGGTGCGCATTGTATGGGTGTGTGTTACACTAGATTCACTAGTAGGAGTGAGAAAAACATCACGGGGTGGTGCGCATTGTATGGGTGTGTGTTACATTACATTCACTAGTAGGAGTGAGAAAAACATCACGGGGTGGTGCGCATTGTATGGGTGTGTGTTACATTACATTCACTAGTAGGAGTGAGAAAAACATCACGGGGTGGTGCGCATTGTATGGGTGTGTGTTACATTAGATTCACTAGTAGGAGTGAGAAAACATCACGGTGTGGTGCGCATTGTATGGGTGTGTGTTACATTACATTCACTCGTAGGAGTGAGAAAAACATCACGGGGTGGTGCGCATTGTATGGGTGTGTGTTACATTACATTCACTAGTAGGAGTGAGAAAAACATCACGGGGTGGTGCGCATTGTATGGGTGTGTGTTACATTACATTCACTAGTAGGAGTGAGAAAAACATCGCGGGGTGGTGCGCATTGTATGGGTGTGTGTTACATTACATTCACTAGTAGGAGTGAGAAAAACATCACGAGGTGGTGCGCATTGTATGGGTGTGTGTTACATTACATTCACTAGTAGGAGTGAGAAAAACATCACGGGGTGGTGCGCATTGTATGGGTGTGTGTTACATTACATTCACTAGTAGGAGTGAGAAAAACATCACGGGGTGGTGCGCATTGTATGAGTGTGTGTTACATTACATTCACTAGTAGGAGTGAGAAAAACATCACGGGTGGGGCGCATTGTATGGGTGTGTGTTACATTACATTCACCAGTAGGAGTGAGAAAAACATCACGGGGTGGTGCGCATTGTATGGGTGTGTGTTACATTACATTCACTCGTAGGAGTGAGAAAAACATCAAGGGGTGGTGCGCATTGTATGGGTGTGTGTTACATTACATTCACTAGTAGGAGTGAGAAAAACATCATGGGGTGGTGCGCATTGTATGGGTGTGTGTTACATTACATTCACTCGTAGGAGTGAGAAAAACATCACGGGGTGGTGCGCATTGTATGGGTGTGTGTTACATTACATTCACTAGTAGGAGTGAGAAAAACATCACGGGGTGGTGCGCATTGTATGGGTGTGTGTTACATTACATTCACTCGTAGGAGTGAGAAAAACATCACGGGGTGGTGCGCATTGTATGGGTGTGTGTTACATTACATTCACTCGTAGGAGTGAGAAAAACATCAAGGGGTGGTGCGCATTGTATGGGTGTGTGTTACATTACATTCACTAGTAGGAGTGAGAAAAACATCACGGGGTGGTGCGCATTGTATGGGTGTGTGTTACATTAGATTCACTAGTAGGAGTGAGAAAAACATCGCGGGGTGGTGCGCATTGTATGGGTGTGTGTTACATTAGATTCACTAGTAGGAGTGAGAAAAACATCGCAGGGTGGTGCGCATTGTATGGGTGTGTGTTACATTAGATTCACTAGTAGGAGTGAGAAAAACATCACGGGGTGGTGCGCATTGTATGGGTGTGTGTTACATTACATTCACTAGTAGGAGTGAGAAAAACATCACGGAGTGCTGCGCATTGTATGGGTGTGTGTTACATTACATTCACTAGTAGGAGTGATAAAAACATCACGGGGTGGTGCGCATTGTATGGGTGTGTGTTACATTAGATTCACTAGTAGGAGTGAGAAAAACATCAAGGGGTGGTGCGCATTGTATGGGTGTGTGTTACATTACATTCACTCGTAGGAGTGAGAAAAACATCACGGGGTGGTGCGCATTGTATGGGTGTGTGTTACATTACATTCACTAATAGGAGTGAGAAAAACATCACGGGGTGGTGCGCATTGTATGGGTGTGTGTTACATTACATTCACTAGTAGGAGTGAGAAAAACATCTCGGGGTGGTGCGCATTGTATGGGTGTGTGTTACATTACATTCACTAGTAGGAGTGAGAAAAACATCACGGGGTGGTGCGCATTGTATGGGTGTGTGTTACATTACATTCACTAGTAGGAGTGAGAAAAACATCACGGGGTGGTGCGCATTGTATGGGTGTGTGTTACATTACATTCACTAGTAGGAGTGAGAAAAACATCACGGGGTGGTGCGCATTGTATGGGTGTGTGTTACATTACATTCACTAGTAGGAGTGAGAAAAACATCACGGGGTGGTGCGCATTGTATGGGTGTGTGTTACATTACATTCACTAGTAGGAGTGAGAAAAACATCACGGGGTGGTGCGCATTGTATGGGTGTGTGTTACATTAGATTCAGTAGTAGGAGTGAGAAAAACATCACGGTGTGGTGCGCATTGTATGGGTGTGTGTTACATTACATTCACTAGTAGGAGTGAGAAAAACATCACGGGGTGGTGCGCATTGTATGGGTGTGTGTTACATTACATTCAATAGTAGGAGTGAGAAAAACATCACGGGGTGGTGCGCATTGTATGGGTGTGTGTTACATTACATTCACTAGTAGGAGTGAGAAAAACATCACGGGGTGGTGCGCATTGTATGGGTGTGTGTTACATTAGATTCAGTAGTAGGAGTGAGAAAAACATCACGGTGTGGTGCGCATTGTATGGGTGTGTGTTACATTAAATTCACTAGTAGGAGTGAGAAAAACATCACGGGGTGGTGCGCATTGTATGGGTGTGTGTTACATTACATTCAATAGTAGGAGTGAGAAAAACATCACGGGGTGGTGCGCATTGTATGGGTGTGTGTTACATTACATTCACTAGTAGGAGTGAGAAAAACATCACGGGGTGGTGCGCATTGTATGGGTGTGTGTTACATTACATGCACTAGTAGGAGTGAGAAAAACATCACGGGGTGGTGCGCATTGTATGGGTGTGTGTTACATTACATTCACTACGAGGAGTGAGAAAAACATCACGGGGTGGTGCGCATTGTATGGGTGTGTGTTACATTACATTCACTAGTAGGAGTGAGAAATACATCACGGGGTGTTGCGCATTGTATGGGTGTGTGTTACATTACATTCACTAGTAGGAGTGAGAAAAACATCACGGGGTGGTGCTCATTGTATGGGTGTGTGTTACATTACATTCACTCGTACGAGTGAGAAAAACATCACGGGGTGGTGCGCATTGTATGGGTGTGTGTTACATTACATTCACTAGTAAGAGTGAGAAAAACATCGCGAGGTGGTGCGCATTGTATGGGTGTGTGTTACACTAGATTCACTAGTAGGAGTGAGAAAAACATCACGGGGTGGTGCGCATTGTATGGGTGTGTGTTACATTACATTCACTAGTAGGAGTGAGAAAAACATCACGGGGTGGTGCGCATTGTATGGGTGTGTGTTACATTACATTCACTGGTAGGAGTGAGAAAAACATCACGGGGTGGTGCGCATTGTATGGGTGTGTGTTACATTAGATTCACTAGTAGGAGTGAGAAAACATCACGGTGTGGTGCGCATTGTATGGGTGTGTGTTACATTACATTCACTCGTAGGAGTGAGAAAAACATCACGGGGTGGTGCGCATTGTATGGGTGTGTGTTACATTACATTCACTAGTAGGAGTGAGAAAAACATCACGGGGTGGTGCGCATTGTATGGGTGTGTGTTACATTACATTCACTAGTAGGAGTGAGAAAAACATCGCGGGGTGGTGCGCATTGTATGGGTGTGTGTTACATTACATTCACTAGTAGGAGTGAGAAAAACATCACGAGGTGGTGCGCATTGTATGGGTGTGTGTTACATTACATTCACTAGTAGGAGTGAGAAAAACATCACGGGGTGGTGCGCATTGTATGGGTGTGTGTTACATTACATTCACTAGTAGGAGTGAGAAAAACATCACGGGGTGGTGCGCATTGTATGAGTGTGTGTTACATTACATTCACTAGTAGGAGTGAGAAAAACATGACGGGGTGGTGCGCATTGTATGGGTGTGTGTTACATTACATTCACTAGTAGGAGTGAGAAAAACATCACGGGGTGGTGCGCATTGTATGGGTGTGTGTTACATTACATTCACTAGTAGGAGTGAGAAAAACATCACGGGGTGGTGCGCATTGTATGGGTGTGTGTTACATTACATTCACTAGTAGGAGTGAGAAAAACATCACGGGGTGGTGCGCATTGTATGGGTGTGTGTTACATTACATTCACTAGTAGGAGTGAGAAAAACATCACGGGGTGGTGCGCATTGTATGGGTGTGTGTTACATTAGATTCACTAGTAGGAGTGAGAAAACATCACGGTGTGGTGCGCATTGTATGGGTGTGTGTTACATTACATTCACTAGTAGGAGTGAGAAAAACATCACGGGGTGGTGCGCATTGTATGGGTGTGTGTTACATTACATTCACTAGTAGGAGTGAGAAAAACATCACGGGGTGGTGCGCATTGTATGGGTGTGTGTTACATTACATTCACTAGTAGGAGTGAGAAAAACATCACGGGGTGGTGCGCATTGTATGGGTGTGTGTTACATTACATTCACTAGTAGGAGTGAGAAAAACATCACGGGGTGGTGCGCATTGTATGGGTGTGTGTTACATTACATTCACTAGTAGGAGTGAGAAAAACATCACGGGGTGGTGCGCATTGTATGGGTGTGTGTTACATTACATTCACTAGTAGGAGTGAGAAAAACATCACGGGGTGGTGCGCATTGTATGGGGGTGTGTTACATTAGATTCACTAGTAGGAGTGAGAAAACATCACGGTGTGGTTCGCATTGTATGGGTGTGTGTTACATTACATTCACTAGTAGGAGTGAGAAAAACATCACGGGGTGGTGCGCATTGTATGGGTGTGTGTTACATTACATTCACTCGTAGGAGTGAGAAAAACATCACGGGGTGGTGCGCATTGTATGGGTGTGTGTTACATTACATTCACTCGTAGGAGTGAGAAAAACATCACGGGGTGGTGCGCATTGTATGGGTGTGTGTTACATTACATTCACTAGTAGGAGTGAGAAAAACATCACGGGGTGGTGCGCATTGTATGGGTGTGTGTTACATTACATTCACTAGTAGGAGTGAGAAAAACATCACGGGGTGGTGCGCATTGTATGGGTGTGTGTTACATTAGATTCACTAGTAGGAGTGAGAAAACATCACGGTGTGGTGCGCATTGTATTGGTGTGTGTTACATTACATTCACTCGTTGGAGTGAGAAAAACATCACGGGGTGGTGCGCATTGTATGGGTGTGTGTTACATTACATTCACTAGTAGGAGTGAGAAAAACATCACGGGGTGGTGCGCATTGTATGGGTGTGTGTTACATTACATTCACTAGTAGGAGTGAGAAAAACATCGCGGGGTGGTGCGCATTGTATGGGTGTGTGTTACATTACATTCACTAGTAGGAGTGAGAAAAACATTACGAGGTGGTGCGCATTGTATGGGTGTGTGTTACATTACATTCACTAGTAGGAGTGAGAAAAACATCACGGGGTGGTGCGCATTGTATGGGTGTGTGTTACATTACATTCACTAGTAGGAGTGAGAAAAACATCACGGGGTGGTGCGCATTGTATGGGTGTGTGTTACTTTACATTCACTAGTAGGAGTGAGAAAAACATCACGGGGTGGTGCGCATTGTATGGGTGTGTGTTACATTACATTCACTAGTAGGAGTGAGAAAAACATCACGGGGTGGTGCGCATTGTATGGGTGTGTGTTACATTACATTCACTAGTAGGAGTGAGAAAAACATCACGGGGTGGTGCGCATTGTATGGGTGTGTGTTACATTACATTCACTAGTAGGAGTGAGAAAAACATCACGGGGTGGTGCGCATTGTATGGGTGTGTGTTACATTACATTCACTAGTAGGAGTGAGAAAAACATCACGGGGTGGTGCGCATTGTATGGGTGTGTGTTACATTACATTCACTAGTAGGAGTGAGAAAAACATCACGGGGTGGTGCGCATTGTATGGGTGTGTGTTACATTACATTCACTAGTAGGAGTGAGAAAAACATCACGGGGTGGTGCGCATTGTATGGGTGTGTGTTACATTACATTCACTAGTAGGAGTGAGAAAAACATCACGGGGTGGTGCGCATTGTATGGGTGTGTGTTACATTACATTCACTAGTAGGAGTGAGAAAAACATCACGGGGTGGTGCGCATTGTATGGGTGTGTGTTACATTACATTCACTAGTAGGAGTGAGAAAAACATCACAGGGTGGTGCGCATTGTATGGGTGTGTGTTACATTACATTCACTAGTAGGAGTGAGAAAAACATCACGGGGTGGTGCGCATTGTATGGGTGTGTGTTACATTACATTCACTAGTAGGAGTGACAAAAACATCACGGGGTGGTGCGCATTGTATGGGTGTGTGTTACATTACATTCACTAGTAGGAGTGAGAAAAACATCACGGGGTGGTGCGCATTGTATGGGTGTGTGTTACATTACATTCAATAGTAGGAGTGAGAAAAACATCACGGGGTGGTGCGCATTGTATGGGTGTGTGTTACATTAGATTCACTAGAAGGAGTGAGAAAAACATCACGGGGTGGTGCGCATTGTATGGGTGTGTGTTACATTACATTCACTAGTAGGAGTGAGAAAAACATCACGGGGTGGTGCGCATTGTATGGGTGTGTGTTACATTACATTCACTAGTAGGAGTGAGAAAAACATCACGGGGTGGAGCGCATTGTATGGGTGTGTGTTACATTACATTCACTAGTAGGAGTGAGAAAAACATCACGGGGTGGTGCGCATTGTATGGGGGTGTGTTACATTACATTCACTAGTAGGAGTGAGAAAAACATCACGGGGTGGTGCGCATTGTATGGGGGTGTGTTACATTAGATTCACTAGTAGGAGTGAGAAAACATCACGGTGTGGTTCGCATTGTATGGGTGTGTGTTACATTACATTCACTAGTAGGAGTGAGAAAAACATCACGGGGTGGTGCGCATTGTATGGGTGTGTGTTACATTACATTCACTCTTAGGAGTGAGAAAAACATCACGGGGTGGTGCGCATTGTATGGGTGTGTGTTACATTACATTCACTCGTAGGAGTGAGAAAAACATCACGGGGTGGTGCGCATTGTATGGGTGTGTGTTACATTACATTCACTAGTAGGAGTGAGAAAAACATCACGGGGTGGTGCGCATTGTATGGGTGTGTGTTATATTACATTCACTAGTAGGAGTGAGAAAAACATCACGGGGTGGTGCGCATTGTATGGGTGAGTGTTACATTACATTCACTAGTAGCAGTGAGAAAAACATCACGGGGTGGTGCGCATTGTATGGGTGTGTGTTACATTACATTCACTAGTAGGAGTAAAAAAAACATCACGGGGTGGTGCGCATTGTATGGGTGTGTGTTACATTACATTCACTAGTAGGAGTGAGAAAAACACCACGGGGTGGTGAGCATTGTATGGGTGTGTGTTACATTACATTCACTAGTAGGAGTGAGAAAAACATCACGGGGTGGTGCGCATTGTATGGGTGTGTGTTACATTACATTCACTAGTAGGATTGAGAAAAACATCACGGGGTGGTGCGCATTGTATGGGTGTGTGTTACATTACATTCACTAGTAGGAGTGAGAAAAACATCACGGGGTGGTGCGCATTGTATGGGTGTGTGTTACATTACATTCACAAGTAGGAGTGAGAAAAACATCACGGGGTGGTTCGCATTGTATGGGTGTGTGTTACATTACATTCACTAGTAGGAGTGAGAAAAAATCACGGGGTGGTGCGCATTGTATGGGTGTGTGTTACATTACATTCACTAGTAGGAGTGAGAAAAACATCACGGGGTGGTGCGCATTGTATGGGTGTGTGTTACATTACATTCACTAGTAGGAGTGAGAAAAACATCACGGGGTGGTGCGCATTGTGTGGGTGTGTGTTACATTACATTCACTCGTAGGAGTGAGAAAACATCACCGGGTGGTGCGCATTGTATGGGTGTGTGTTACATTACATTCACTCGTAGGAGGGAGAAAAACATCACGGGGTGGTGCGCATTATATGGGTGTGTGTTACATTACATTCACTCGTAGGAGTGAGAAAAACATCAAGGGGTGGTGCGCATTGTATGGGTGTGTGTTACATTACATTCACTAGTAGGAGTGAGAAAAACATCACGGGGTGGTGCGCATTTTATGGGTGTGTGTTACATTACATTCACTAGTAGGAGTGAGAAAAACATCACGGGGTGGTGCGCATTGTATGGGTGTGTGTTACATTACATTCAATAGTAGGAGTGAGAAAAACATCACGGGGTGGTGCGCATTGTATGGGTGTGTGTTACATTACATTCACTAGTAGGAGTGAGAAAAACATCACGGGGTGGTGCGCATTGTATGGGTGTGTGTTACATTAGATTCACTAGTAGGAGTGAGAAAACATCACGGTGTGGTGCGCATTGTATGGGTGTGTGTTACATTACATTCACTCGTAGGAGTGAGAAAAACATCACGGGGTGGTGCGCATTGTATGGGTGTGTGTTACATTACATTCACTAGTAGGAGTGAGAAAAACATCACGGGGTGGTGCGCATTGTATGGGTGTGTGTTACATTACATTCACTAGTAGGAGTGAGAAAAACATCACGGGGTGGTGCGCATTGTATGGGTGTGTGTTACATTAGATTCACTAGTAGGAGTGAGAAAACATCACGGTGTGGTGCGCATTGTATTGGTGTGTGTTACATTACATTCACTCGTTGGAGTGAGAAAAACATCACGGGGTGGTGCGCATTGTTTGGGTGTGTGTTACATTACATTCACTAGTAGGAGTGAGAAAAACATCACGGGGTGGTGCGCATTGTATGGGTGTGTGTTACATTACATTCACTAGTAGGAGTGAGAAAAACATCGCGGGGTGGTGCGCATTGTATGGGTGTGTGTTACATTACATTCACTAGTAGGAGTGAGAAAAACATTACGAGGTGGTGCGCATTGTATGGGTGTGTGTTACATTACATTCACTAGTAGGAGTGAGAAAAACATCACGGGGTGGTGCGCATTGTATGGGTGTGTGTTACATTACATTCACTAGTAGGAGTGAGAAAAACATCACGGGGTGGTGCGCATTATATGGGTGTGTGTTACATTACATTCACTAGTAGGAGTGAGAAAAACATCACGGGGTGGTGCGCATTGTATGGGTGTGTGTTACATTACATTCACTAGTAGGAGTGAGAAAAACATCACGGGGTGGTGCGCATTGTATGGGTGTGTGTTACATTACATTCACTAGTAGGAGTGAGAAAAACATCACGGGGTGGTGCGCATTGTATGGGTGTGTGTTACATTACATTCACTAGTAGGAGTGAGAAAAACATCACGGGGTGGTGCGCATTGTATGGGTGTGTGTTACATTACATTCACTAGTAGGAGTGAGAAAAACATCACGGGGTGGTGCGCATTGTATGGGTGTGTGTTACATTACATTCACTAGTAGGAGTGAGAAAAACATCACGGGGTGGTGCGCATTGTATGGGTGTGTGTTACATTACATTCACTAGTAGGAGTGAGAAAAACATCACGGGGTGGTGCGCATTGTATGGGTGTGTGTTACATTACATTCACTAGTAGGAGTGAGAAAAACATCACGGGGTGGTGCGCATTGTATGGGTGTGTGTTACATTACATTCACTAGTAGGAGTGAGAAAAACATCACGGGGTGGTGCGCATTGTATGGGTGTGTGTTACATTACATTCACTAGTAGGAGTGAGAAAAACATCACGGGGTGGTGCGCATTGTATGGGTGTGTGTTACATTACATTCACTAGTAGGAGTGAGAAAAACATCACGGGGTGGTGCGCATTGTATGGGTGTGTGTTACATTAGATTCACTAGAAGGAGTGAGAAAAACATCACGGGGTGGTGCGCATTGTATGGGTGTGTGTTACATTACATTCACTAGTAGGAGTGAGAAAAACATCACGGGGTGGTGCGCATTGTATGGGTGTGTGTTACATTACATTCACTAGTAGGAGTGAGAAAAACATCACGGGGTGGTGCGCATTGTATGGGTGTGTGTTACATTACATTCACTAGTAGGAGTGAGAAAAACATCACGGGGTGGTGCGCATTGTATGGGGGTGTGTTACATTACATTCACTAGTAGGAGTGAGAAAAACATCACGGGGTGGTGCGCATTGTATGGGGGTGTGTTACATTAGATTCACTAGTAGGAGTGAGAAAACATCACGGTGTGGTTCGCATTGTATGGGTGTGTGTTACATTACATTCACTAGTAGGAGTGAGAAAAACATCACGGGGTGGTGCGCATTGTATGGGTGTGTGTTACATTACATTCACTCTTAGGAGTGAGAAAAACATCACGGGGTGGTGCGCATTGTATGGGTGTGTGTTACATTACATTCACTCGTAGGAGTGAGAAAAACATCACGGGTTGGTGCGCATTGTATGGGTGTGTGTTACATTACATTCACTAGTAGGAGTGAGAAAAACATCACGGGGTGGTGCGCATTGTATGGGTGTGTGTTATATTACATTCACTAGTAGGAGTGAGAAAAACATCACGGGGTGGTGCGCATTGTATGGGTGTGTGTTACATTACATTCACTAGTAGCAGTGAGAAAAACATCACGGGGTGGTGCGCATTGTATGGGTGTGTGTTACATTACATTCACTAGTAGGAGTAAAAAAAACATCACGGGGTGGTGCGCATTGTATGGGTGTGTGTTACATTACATTCACTAGTAGGAGTGAGAAAAACACCACGGGGTGGTGAGCATTGTATGGGTGTGTGTTACATTACATTCACTAGTAGGAGTGAGAAAAACATCACGGGGTGGTGCGCATTGTATGGGTGTGTGTTACATTACATTCACTAGTAGGATTGAGAAAAACATCACGGGGTGGTGCGCATTGTATGGGTGTGTGTTACATTACATTCACTAGTAGGAGTGAGAAAAACATCACGGGGTGGTGCGCATTGTATGGGTGTGTGTTACATTACATTCACAAGTAGGAGTGAGAAAAACATCACGGGGTGGTTCGCATTGTATGGGTGTGTGTTACATTACATTCACTAGTAGGAGTGAGAAAAAATCACGGGGTGGTGCGCATTGTATGGGTGTGTGTTACATTACATTCACTAGTAGGAGTGAGAAAAACATCACGGGGTGGTGCGCATTGTATGGGTGTGTGTTACATTACATTCACTAGTAGGAGTGAGAAAAACATCACGGGGTGGTGCGCATTGTGTGGGTGTGTGTTACATTACATTCACTCGTAGGAGTGAGAAAACATCACCGGGTGGTGCGCATTGTATGGGTGTGTGTTACATTACATTCACTCATAGGAGGGAGAAAAACATCACGGGGTGGTGCGCATTATATGGGTGTGTGTTACATTACATTCACTCGTAGGAGTGAGAAAAACATCAAGGGGTGGTGCGCATTGTAGGAATATAGGAGTGAGAAAAACATCTCGGGGGTGGGTGGCGCATTGTATGGTGGTTGTGTTACATTACATTGAGAAAACCCCAGAAAGAGATAGTAGGAGTGAGAAAAACATCACGGGTTTGGTCGCATGTATGGGTGTGTGTTACATTACATTTCACTAGTAGGAGTGAGAAAAACAATCACGGGGTGGTGCGCATTGTATGGGTGTGTGTTACATTACATTCACTAGTAGGAGTGAGAAAAACATCACGGGGTGGTGCGCATTGTATGGGTGTGTGTTACATTAGATTCACTAGTAGGAGTGAGAAAACATCACGGTGTGGTGCGCATTGTATGGGTGTGTGTTACATTACATTCACTAGTAGGAGTGAGAAAAACATCACGGGGTGGTGCGCATTGTATGGGTGTGTGTTACATTACATTCACTCGTAGGAGTGAGAAAAACATCACGGGGTGGTGCGCATTGTATGGGTGTGTGTTACATTACATTCACTCGTAGGAGTGAGAAAAACATCACGGGGTGGTGCGCATTGTATGGGTGTGTGTTACATTACATTCACTCGTAGGAGTGAGAAAAACATCACGGGCCGGTGCGCATTGTATGGGTGTGTGTTACATTACATTCACTAGTAGGAGTGAGAAAAACATCACGGGGTGGTGCGCATTGTATGGGTGTGTGTTACATTACATTCACTCGTAGGAGTGAGAAAAACATCACGGGGTGGTGCGCATTGTATGGGTGTGTGTTACATTACATTCACTAGTAGGAGTGAGAAAAACATCGCGGGGTGGTGCGCATTGTATGGGTGTGTGTTACATTACATTCACTAGTAGGAGTGAGAAAAACATCGCGGGGTGGTGCGCATTGTATGGGTGTGTTTTACATTACATTCACTAGTAGAAGTGAGAAAAACATCGCGGGGTGGTGCGCATTGTATGGGTGTGTGTTACATTACATTCACTAGTAGGAGTGAGAAAAACATCACGGGGTGGTGCGCATTGTATGGGTGTGTGTTACATTACATTCACTAGTAGGAGTGAGAAAAACATCACAGGGGGGGTGCGCATTGTATGGGTGTGTGTTACATTACATTCACTAGTAGGAGTGAGAAAAACATCACGGGGTGGTGCGCATTGTATGGGTGTGTGTTACATTACATTGACTAGTAGGAGTGAGAAAAACATCACGGGGTGGTGCGCATTGTATGGGGGTGTGTTACATTGCATTCACTAATAGCAGGGAGAAAAACATCACGGGGTGGTGCGCATTGTATGGGGGTGTGTTACATTACATTCACTAGTAGGAGTGAGAAAAACATCACGGGGTGGTGCGCATTGTATGGGTGTGTGTTACATTAGATTCACTAGTAGGAGTGAGAAAAACATCACGGGGTGGTGCGCATTGTATGGGGGTGTGTTACATTGCATTCACTAATAGCAGGGAGAAAAACTTCACGGGGTGGTGCGCATTGTATGGGGGTGTGTTACATTACATTCACTAGTAGGAGTGAGAAAAACATCACGGGGTGGTGCGCATTGTATGGGTGTGTGTTACATTACATTCACTCGTAGGAGTGAGAAAAACATCACGGGGTGGTGCGCATTGTATGGGTGTGTGTTACATTACATTCACTCGTAGGAGTGAGAAAAACATCTCGGGGTGGTGCGCATTGTATGGGTGTGTGTTACATTACATTCACTCGTAGGAGTGAGAAAAACATCACGGGGTGGTGCGCATTGTATGGGTGTGTGTTACATTACATTCACTAGTAGGAGTGAGAAAAACATCACGGGGTGGTGCGCATTGTATCGGTGTGTGTTACATTACATTCACTAGTAGGAGTGAGAAAAACATCACGGGGTGGTGCGCATTGTATGGGGGTGTGTTACATTGCATTCACTAATAGCAGGGAGAAAAACATCACGGGGTGGTGCGCATTGTATGGGGGTGTGTTACATTACATTCACTAGTAGGAGTGAGAAAAACATCACGGGGTGGTGCGCATTGTATGGGTGTGTGTTACATTAGATTCACTAGTAGGAGTGAGAAAAACATCACGGGGTGGTGCGCATTGAATGGGTGTGTGTTACATTACATTCACTAGTAGGAGTGAGAAAAACATCACGGGGTGGTGCGCATTGTATGGGTGTGTGTTACATTACATTCACTAGTAGGAGTGAGAAAAACATCACGGGGTGGTGCGCATTGTATGGGTGTGTGTTACATTAGATTCACTAGTAGGAGTGAGAAAAACATCACGGGGTGGTGCGCATTGTATGGGTGTGTGTTACATTAGATTCACTAGTAGGAGTGAGAAAAACATCACGGGGTGGTGCGCATTGTATGGGTGTGTGTTACATTACATTCACTAGTAGGAGTGAGAAAAACATCACGGGGTGGTGCGCATTGTATGGGTGTGTGTTACATTAGATTCACTAGTAGGAGTGAGAAAAACATCACGTGGTGGTGCGCATTGTATGGGTGTGTGTTACATTACATTCACTAGTAGCAGTGAGAAAATCATCACGGGGTGGTGCGCATTGTATGGGTGTGTGTTACATTACATTCACTAGTAGGAGTGAGAAAAACATCACGGGGTGGTGCGCATTGTATGGGTGTGTGTTACATTACATTCACTATTGGAGTGAGAAAAACATCTCGGGGTGGTGCGCATTGTATGGGTGTGTGTTACATTGCATTCACTAGTAGGAGTGAGAAAAACATCGCGGGGTGGTGCGCATTGTATGGGTGTGTGTTACATTAGATACACTAGTAGGAGTGAGAAAAACATCGCGGGGTGGTGCGCATTGTATGGGTTTGTGTTACATTAGATTCACTAGTAGGAGTGAGAAAAACATCGCGGGGCGGTGCGTATTGTATGGGTGTGTGTTACATTACATTCACTAGTAGGAGTGAGAAAAACATCACGGGGTGGTGCGCATTGTATGGGTGTGTGTTACATTACATTGACTAGTAGGAGTGAGAAAAACATCACGGGGTGGTGCGCATTGTATGGGTGTGTGTTACATTACATTCACTAGTAGGAGTGAGCAAAACATCACGGGGTGGTGCGCATTGTATGGGTGTGTGTTACATTACATTCACTAGTAGGAGTGAGAAAAACATCACGGGGTGGTGCGCATTGTATGGGTGTGTGTTACATTACATTGACTAGTAGGAGTGAGAAAAACATCACGGGGTGGTGCGCATTGTATGGGTGTGTGTTACATTACATTCACTCGTAGGAGTGAGAAAAACATCACGGGGTGGTGCGCATTGTATGGGTGTGTGTTACATTACATTCACTAGTAGGAGTGAGAAAAACATCACGGGGTGGTGCGCATTGTATGGGTGTGTGTTACATTAGATTCACTAGTAGGAGTGAGAAAACATCACGGTGTGGTGCGCATTGTATGGGTGTGTGTTACATTACATTCACTAGTAGGAGTGAGAAAAACATCACGGGGTGGTGCGCATTGTATGGGTGTGTGTTACATTACATTCACTCCTAGGAGTGAGAAAAACATCACGGGGTGGTGCGCATTGTATGGGTGTGTGTTACATTAGATTCACTAGTAGGAGTGAGAAAAACATCACGGGGTTGTGCGCATTGTATGGGTGTGTGTTACATTGCATTCACTAGTAGGAGTGAGAAAAACATCACGGGGTGGTGCGCATTGTATGGGGGTGTGTTACATTACATTCACTAGTAGGAGTGAGAAAAACATCACGGGGTGGTGCGCATTGTATGGGGGTGTGTTACATTGCATTCACTAATAGCAGGGAGAAAAACATCACGGGGTGGTGCGCATTGCATGGGGGTGTGTTACATTACATTCACTAGTAGGAGTGAGAAAAACATCACGGGGTGGTGCGCATTGCATGGGTGTGTGTTACATTAGATTCACTAGTAGGAGTGAGAAAAACATCACGGGGTGGTGCGCATTGTATCGGTGTGTGTTACATTACATTCACTAGTAGGAGTGAGAAAAATATCACGGGGTGGTGCGCATTGTATGGGTGTGTGTTACATTACATTGACTAGTAGGAGTGAGAAAATCATCACGGGGTTGTGCGCATTGTATGGGGGTGTGTTACATTGCATTCACTAATAGCAGGGAGAAAAACATCACGGGGTGGTGCGCATTGTATGGGGGTGTGTTACATTACATTCACTAGTAGGAGTGAGAAAAACATCACAGGGTGGTGCGCATTGTATGGGTGTGTGTTACATTAGATTCACTAGTAGGAGTGAGAAAAACATCACGGGGTGGTGCGCATTGAATGGGTGTGTGTTACATTACATTCACTAGTAGGAGTGACAAAAACATCACGGGGTGGTGCGCATTGTATGGGTGTGTGTTACATTACATTCACTAGTAGGAGTGAGAAAAACATCACGGGGTGGTGCGCATTGTATGGGTGTGTGTTACATTACATTCACTCGTAGGAGTGAGAAAAACATCACGGGGTGGTGCGCATTGTATGGGTGTGTGTTACATTACATTCACTCGTAGGAGTGAGAAAAACATCACGGAGTGCTGCGCATTGTATGGGTGTGTGTTACATTACATTCACTAGTAGGAGTGATAAAAACATCACGGGGTGGTGCGCATTGTATGGGTGTGTGTTACATTACATTCACTCGTAGGAGTGAGAAAAACATCACGGGGTGGTGCGCATTGTATGGGTGTGTGTTACATTACATTCACTAGTAGGAGTGAGAAAAACATCACGGGGTGGTGCGCATTGTATGGGTGTGTGTTACATTAGATTCACTAGTAGGAGTGAGAAAACATCACGGTGTGGTGCGCATTGTATGGGTGTGTGTTACATTACATTCACTAGTAGGAGTGAGAAAAACATCACGGGGTGGTGCGCATTGTATGGGTGTGTGTTACATTACATTCACTCCTAGGAGTGAGAAAAACATCACGGGGTGGTGCGCATTGTATGGGTGTGTGTTACATTAGATTCACTAGTAGGAGTGAGAAAAACATCACGGGGTTGTGCGCATTGTATGGGTGTGTGTTACATTGCATTCACTAGTAGGAGTGAGAAAAACATCACGGGGTGGTGCGCATTGTATGGGGGTGTGTTACATTACATTCACTAGTAGGAGTGAGAAAAACATCACGGGGTGGTGCGCATTGTATGGGGGTGTGTTACATTGCATTCACTAATAGCAGGGAGAAAAACATCACGGGGTGGTGCGCATTGCATGGGGGTGTGTTACATTACATTCACTAGTAGGAGTGAGAAAAACATCACGGGGTGGTGCGCATTGCATGGGTGTGTGTTACATTAGATTCACTAGTAGGAGTGAGAAAAACATCACGGGGTGGTGCGCATTGTATCGGTGTGTGTTACATTACATTCACTAGTAGGAGTGAGAAAAACATCACGGGGTGGTGCGCATTGTATGGGTGTGTGTTACATTACATTGACTAGTAGGAGTGAGAAAAACATCACGGGGTGGTGCGCATTGTATGGGGGTGTGTTACATTGCATTCACTAATAGCAGGGAGAAAAACATCACGGGGTGGTGCGCATTGTATGGGGGTGTGTTACATTACATTCACTAGTAGGAGTGAGAAAAACATCACAGGGTGGTGCGCATTGTATGGGTGTGTGTTACATTAGATTCACTAGTAGGAGTGAGAAAAACATCACGGGGTGGTGCGCATTGAATGGGTGTGTGTTACATTACATTCACTAGTAGGAGTGACAAAAACATCACGGGGTGGTGCGCATTGTATGGGTGTGTGTTACATTACATTCACTAGTAGGAGTGAGAAAAACATCACGGGGTGGTGCGCATTGTATGGGTGTGTGTTACATTAGATTCACTAGTAGGAGTGAGAAAAACATCAAGGGGTGGTGCGCATTGTATGGGTGTGTGTTACATTACATTCACTAGTAGGAATGAGAAAAACATCACGGGGTGGTGCGCATTGTATGGGTGTGTGTTACATTACATTCACTCGTAGGAGTGAGAAAAACATCACGGGGTGGTGCGCATTGTATGGGTGTGTGTTACATTACATTCACTCGTAGGAGTGAGAAAAACATCACGGAGTGCTGCGCATTGTATGGGTGTGTGTTACATTACATTCACTAGTAGGAGTGATAAAAACATCACGGGGTGGTGCGCATTGTATGGGTGTGTGTTACATTAGATTCACTAGTAGGAGTGAGAAAAACATCAAGGGGTGGTGCGCATTGTATGGGTGTGTGTTACATTACATTCACTCGTAGGAGTGAGAAAAACATCACGGGGTGGTGCACATTGTATGGGTGTGTGTTACATTACATTCACTAATAGGAGTGAGAAAAACATCACGGGGTGGTGCGCATTGTATGGGTGTGTGTTACATTACATTCACTAGTAGGAGTGAGAAAAACATCTCGGGGTGGTGCGCATTGTATGGGTGTGTGTAACATTACATTCACTAGTAGGAGTGAGAAAAACATCACGGGGTGGTGCGCATTGTATGGGTGTGTGTTACATTACATTCACTCGTAGGAGTGAGAAAAACATCACGGAGTGCTGCGCATTGTATGGGTGTGTGTTACATTACATTCACTAGTAGGAGTGATAAAAACATCACGGGGTGGTGCGCATTGTATGGGTGTGTGTTACATTAGATTCACTAGTAGGAGTGAGAAAAACATCAAGGGGTGGTGCGCATTGTATGGGTGTGTGTTACATTACATTCACTCGTAGGAGTGAGAAAAACATCACGGGGTGGTGCGCATTGTATGGGTGTGTGTTACATTACATTCACTAATAGGAGTGAGAAAAACATCACGGGGTGGTGCGCATTGTATGGGTGTGTGTTACATTACATTCACTAGTAGGAGTGAGAAAAACATCTCGGGGTGGTGCGCATTGTATGGGTGTGTGTTACATTACATTCACTAGTAGGAGTGAGAAAAACATCACGGGGTGGTGCGCATTGTATGGGTGTGTGTTACATTACATTCACTCGTAGGAGGGAGAAAAACATCACGGGGTGGTGCGCATTATATGGGTGTGTGTTACATTACATTCACTCGTAGGAGTGAGAAAAACATCACGGGGTGGTGCGCATTGTATGGGTGTGTGTTACATTACATTCACTAGTAGGAGTGAGAAAAACATCACGGGGTGGTGCGCATTGTATGGGTGTGTGTTACATTACATTCACTAGTAGGAGTGAGAAAAACATCACGGGGTGGTGCGCATTGTATGGGTGTGTGTTACATTACATTCACTAGTAGGAGTGAGAAAAACATCACGGGGTGGTGCGCATTGTATGGGTGTGCGTTACATTAGATTCACTAGTAGGAGTGAGAAAAACATCACGGGGTGGTGCGCATTGTATGGGTGTGTGTTACATTACATTCACTAGCAGGAGTGAGAAAAACATCACGGGGTGGTGCGCATTGTATGGGTGTGCGTTACATTACATTCACTAGTAGGAGTGAGAAAAACATCACGGGGTGGTGCGCATTGTATGGGTGTGCGTTACATTAGATTCACTAGTAGGAGTGAGAAAAACATCACGTGGTGGTGCGCATTGTATGGGTGTGCGTTACATTACATTCACTAGTAGCAGTGAGAAAAACATCACGGGGTGGTGCGCATTGTATGGGTGTATGTTACATTACATTCACTAGTAGGAGTGAGAAAAACATCACGGGGTGGTGCGCATTTTAAGGGTGTGTGTTACATTACATTCACTAATAGGAGTGAGAAAAATATCACGGGGTGGTGCGCATTGTATGGGTGTGTGTTACATTACATTCACTAGTAGGAGTGAGAAAAACATCTCGGGGTGGTGCGCATTGTATGGGTGTGTGTTACATTACATTCACTAGTAGGAGTGAGAAAAACATCTCGGGGTGGTGCGCATTGTGTGGGTGTGTGTTACATTACATTCACTAGTAGGAGTGAGAAAAACATCACGGGGTGGTGCGCATTGTATGGGTGTGTGTTACATTACATTCACTCGTAGGAGTGAGAAAAACATCACCGGGTGGTGCGCATTGTATGGGTGTGTGTTACATTACATTCACTAGTAGGAGTGAGAAAAACATCACGGGGTGGTGCGCATTGTATGGGTGTGTGTTACATTACATTCACTAGTAGGAGTGAGAAAAACATCACGGGGTGGTGCGCATTGTATGGGTGTGTGTTACATTACATTCACTAGTAGGAGTGAGAAAAACATCACGGGGTGGTGCGCATTGTATGGGTGTGTGTTACATTACATTCACTAGTAGGAGTGAGAAAAACATCACGGGGTGGTGCGCATTGTATGGGTGTGTGTTACATTACATTCACTAGTAGGAGTGAGAAAAACATCACGGGGTGGTGCGCATTGTATGGGTGTGTGTTACATTACATTCACTAGTAGGAGTGAGAAAAACATCACGGGGTGGTGCGCATTGTATGGGTGTGTGTTACATTACATTCACTAGTAGGAGTGAGAAAAACATCACGGGGTGGTGCGCATTGTATGGGTGTGTGTTACATTACATTCACTAGTAGGAGTGAGAAAAACATCACGGGGTGGTGCGCATTGTATGGGTGTGTGTTACATTAGATTCACTAGTAGGAGTGAGAAAAACATCACGTGGTGGTGCGCATTGTATGGGTGTGTGTTACATTACATTCACTAGTAGCAGTGAGAAAAACATCACGGGGTGGTGCGCATTGTATGGGTGTGTGTTACATTACATTCACTAGTAGGAGTGAGAAAAACATCACGGGGTGGTGCGCATTGTATGGGTGTGTGTTACATTACATTCACTATTGTAGTGAGAAAAACATCGCGGGGTGGTGCGCATTGTATGGGTGTGTGTTACATTGCATTCACTAGTAGGAGTGAGAAAAACATCGCCGGGTGGTGCGCATTGTATGGGTGTGTGTTACATTAGATCCACTAGTAGGAGTGAGAAAAACATCGCGGGGTGGTGCGCATTGCATGGGTGTGTGTTACATTAGATTCACTAGTAGGAGTGAGAAAAACATCGCGGGGCGGTGCGCAGTGTATGGGTGTGTGTTACATTACGTTCACTAGTAGGAGTGAGAAAAACATCACGGGGTGGTGCGCATTGTATGGGTGTGTGTTACATTACATTGACTAGTAGGAGTGAGAAAAACATCACGGGGTGGTGCGCATTGTATGGGTGTGTGTTACATTACATTCACTAGTAGGAGTGAGAAAAACATCACGGGGTGGTGCGCATTGTATGGGTGTGTGTTACATTACATTCACTAGTAGGAGTGAGAAAAACATCACGGGGTGGTGCGCATTGTATGGGTGTGTGTTACATTACATTGACTAGTAGGAGTGAGAAAAACATCACGGGGTGGTGCGCATTGTATGGGTGTGTGTTACATTACATTCACTCGTAGGAGTGAGAAAAACATCACGGGGTGGTGCGCATTGTATGGGTGTGTGTTACATTACATTCACTAGTAGGAGTGAGAAAAACATCACGGGGTGGTGCGCATTGTATGGGTGTGTGTTACATTTCATTCACTCGTAGGAGTGAGAAAAACATCACGGGGTGGTGCGCATTGTATGGGTGTGTGTTACATTACATTCACTCGTAGGAGTGAGAAAAACATCACGGGGTTGTGCGCATTGTATGGGTGTGTGTTACATTACATTCACTAGTAGGAGTGAGAAAAACATCACGGGGTGGTGCGCATTGTATGGGTGTGTGTTACATTACATTCACTAGTAGGAGTGAGAAAAACATAACGGGGGGGTGCGCATTGTATGGGTGTGTGTTACATTACATTCACTAGTAGGAGTGAGAAAAACATCACGGGGGGGTGCGCATTGTATGGGTGTGTGTTACATTACATTGACTAGTAGGAGTGAGAAAAACATCACGGGGTGGTGCGCATTGTATGGGGGTGTGTTACATTGCATTCACTAATAGCAGGGAGAAAAACATCACGGGGTGGTGCGCATTGTATGGGGGTGTGTTACATTACATTCACTAGTAGGAGTGAGAAAAACATCACGGGGTGGTGCGCATTGTATGGGTTTGTGTTACATTAGATTCACTAGTAGGAGTGAGAAAAACATCACGGGGTGGTGCGCATGGTATGGGTGTGTGTTACATTACATTCACTAGTAGGAGTGAGAAAAACATCACGGGGTGGTGCGCATTGTATGGGTGTGTGTTACATTACATTCACTAGTAGGAGTCAGAAAAACATCACGGGGTGGTGCGCATTGTATGGGTGTGTGTTACATTAGATTCACTAGTAGGAGTGAGAAAAACATCAAGGGGTGGTGCGCATTGTATGGGTGTGTGTTACATTACATTCACTCGTAGGAGTGAGAAAAACATCACGGGGTGGTGCGCATTGTATGGGTGTGTGTTACATTACATTGACTAGTAGGAGTGAGAAAAACATCACGGGGTGGTGCGCATTGTATGGGTGTGTGTTACATTACATTCACTAATAGCAGGGAGAAAAACATCACGGGGTGGTGCGCATTGTATGGGGGTGTGTTACATTACATTCACCAGTAGGAGTGAGAAAAACATCACGGGGTGGTGCGCATTGTATGGGTGTGTGTTACATTAGATTCACTAGTAGGAGTGAGAAAAACATCACGGGGTGGTGCGCATTGTATGGGTGTGTGTTACATTATATTCACTAGTAGGAGTGAGAAAAACATCACGGGGTGGTGCGCATTGTATGGGTGTGTGTTACATTACATTCACTAGTAGGAGTGAGAAAAACATCACGGGGTGGTGCGCATTGTATGGGTGTGTGTTACATTAGATTCACTAGTAGGAGTGAGAAAAACATCAAGGGGTGGTGCGCATTGTATGGGTGTGTGTTACATTACATTCACTAGTAGGAATGAGAAAAACATCACAGGGTGGTGCGCATTGTATGGGTGTGTGTTACATTACATTCACTCGTAGGAGTGAGGAAAACATCTCAGGGTGGTGCGCATTGTATGGGTGTGTGTTACATTACATTCACTCGTAGGAGTGAGAAAAACATCACGGGGTGGTGCGCATTGTATGGGTGTGTGTTACATTACATTCACTAGTAGGAGTGAGAAAAACATCACGGGGTGGTGCGCATTGTATGGGTGTGTGTTACATTACTTTCACTAGTAGGAGTGAGAAAAACATCACGGGGTGGTGCGCATTGTATGGGGGTGTGTTACATTACATTCACTAGTGGGAGTGAGAAAAACATCACGGGGTGGTGCGCATTGTATGGGTGTGTGTTACGTTACATTCACTAGTGGGAGTGAGAAAAACATCACGGGGTGGTGCGCATTGTATGGGTGTGTGTTACATTACATTCACTAGTAGGAGTGAGAAAAACATCACGGGGTGGTGCGCATTGTATGGGTGTGTGTTACATTACATTCACTCGTAGGAGTGAGAAAAACATCACGGGGTGGTGCGCATTGTATGGGTGTGTGTTACATTACATTCACTCGTAGGAGTGAGAAAAACATTACGGGGTGGTGCGCATTGTATGGGTGTGTGTTACATTACATTCACTCGTAGGAGTGAGAAAAACATCACGGGGTGGTGCGCATTGTATGGGTGTGTGTTACATTACATTCACTCGTTGGAGTGAGAAAAACATCACGGGGTGGTGCACATTGTATGGGTGTGTGTTACATTACATTCACTCGTAGGAGTGAGAAAAACATCACGGGGTGGTGCGCATTGTATGGGTGTGTGTTACATTACATTCACTCGTAGGAGTGAGAAAAACATCACGGGGTGGTGCGCATTGTATGGGTGTGTGTTACATTACATTCACTAGTAGGAGTGAGAAAAACATCACGGGGTGGTGCGCATTGTATGGGTGTGTGTTACATTACATTCACTAGTAGGAGTGAGAAAAACATCACGGGGGGGTGCGCATTGTATGGGTGTGTGTTACATTACATTCACTAGTAGGAGTGAGAAAAACATCACGGGGTGGTGCGCATTGTATGGGTGTGTGTTACATTACTTTCACTAGTAGGAGTGAGAAAAACATCACGGGGTGGTGCGCATTGTATGGGGGTGTGTTACATTACATTCACTAGTGGGAGTGAGAAAAACATCACGGGGTGGTGCGCATTGTATGGGTGTGTGTTACATTACATTCACTAGTGGGAGTGAGAAAAACATCACGGGGTGGTGCGCATTGTATGGGTGTGTGTTACATTACATTCACTAGTAGGAGTGAGAAAAACATCACGGGGTGGTGCGCATTGTATGGGTGTGTGTTACATTACATTCACTCGTAGGAGTGAGAAAAACATCACGGGGTGGTGCGCATTGTATGGGTGTGTGTTACATTACATTCACTCGTAGGAGTGAGAAAAACATTACGGGGTGGTGCGCATTGTATGGGTGTGTGTTACATTACATTCACTCGTAGGAGTGAGAAAAACATCACGGGGTGGTGCGCATTGTATGGGTGTGTGTTACATTACATTCACTCGTTGGAGTGAGAAAAACATCACGGGGTGGTGCACATTGTATGGGTGTGTGTTACATTACATTCACTCGTAGGAGTGAGAAAAACATCACGGGGTGGTGCGCATTGTATGGGTGTGTGTTACATTACATTCACTCGTAGGAGTGAGAAAAACATCACGGGGTGGTGCGCATTGTATGGGTGTGTGTTACATTACATTCACTAGTAGGAGTGAGAAAAACATCACGGGGTGGTGCGCATTGTATGGGTGTGTGTTACATTACATTCACTAGTAGGAGTGAGAAAAACATCACGGGGGGGTGCGCATTGTATGGGTGTGTGTTACATTACATTCACTAGTAGGAGTGAGAAAAACATCACGGGGTGGTGCGCATTGTATGGGTGTGTGTTACATTACATTGACTAGTAGGAGTGAGAAAAACATCACGGGGTGGTGCGCATTGTATGGGGTGTGTTACATTGCATTCACTAATAGCAGGGAGAAAAACATCACGGGGTGGTGCGCATTGTATGGGGGTGTGTTACATTACATTCACTAGTAGGAGTGAGAAAAACATCACGGGGTGGTGCGCATTGTATGGGGGTGTGTTACATTAGATTCACTAGTAGGAGTGAGAAAAACATCACGGGGTGGTGCGCATTGTATGGGTGTGTGTTACATTAGATTCACTAGTAGGAGTGAGAAAAACATCACGGGGTGGTGCGCATTGTATGGGTGTGTGTTACATTAGATTCACTAGTAGGAGTGAGAAAAACATCAAGGGGTGGTGCGCATTGTATGGGTGTGTGTTACATTACATTCACTCGTAGGAGTGAGAAAAACATCACGGGGTGGTGCGCATTGTATGGGTGTGTGTTACATTACATTCACTCGTAGGAGTGAGAAAAACATCTCGGGGTGGTGCGCATTGTATGGGTGTGTGTTACATTACATTCACTCGTAGGAGTGAGAAAAACATCTCGGGGTGGTGCGCATTGTATGGGTGTGTGTTACATTACATTCACTAGTAGGAGTGAGAAAAACATCACGGGGTGGTGCGCATTGTATGGGTGTGTGTTACATTACATTCACTAGTAGGAGTGAGAAAAACATCACGGGGTGGTGCGCATTGTATGGGTGTGTGTTACATTACATTCACTAGTAGGAGTGAGAAAAACATCACGGGGTGGTGCGCATTGTATGGGGGTGTGTTACATTGCATTCACTAGTAGCAGGGAGAAAAACATCACGGGGTGGTGCGCATTGTATGAGGGTGTGTTACATTACATTCACTCGTAGGAGTGAGAAAAACATCACGGGGTGGTGCGCATTGTATGGGTGTGTGTTACATTAGATTCACTAGTAGGAGTGAGAAAAACATCACGGGGTGGTGCGCATTGTATGGGTGTGTGTTACATTACATTCACTCGTAGGAGTGAGAAAAACATCACGGGGTGGTGCGCATTGTATGGGTGTGTGTTACATTACATTCACTAGTAGGAGTGAGAAAAACATCACGGGGTGGTGCGCATTGTATGGGTGTGTGTAACATTACATTCACTAGTAGGAGTGAGAAAAACATCACGGGGTGGTGCGCATTGTATGGGTGTGTGTTACATTAGATTCACTAGTAGGAGTGAGAAAAACATCACGGGGTGGTGCGCATTGTATGTGTGTGTGTTACATTACATTCACTAGTAGGAGTGAGAAAAAAATCACGGGGTGGTGCGCATTGTATGGGTGTGTGTTACATTACATTCACTAGTAGGAGTGAGAAAAACATCGCGGGGTGGTGCGCATTGTATGGGTGTGTGTTACATTAGATTCACTAGTAGGAGTGAGAAAAACATCGCGGGGTGGTGCGCATTGTATGGGTGTGTGTTACATTACATTCACTAGTAGCAGTGAGAAAAACATCGCGGGGTGGTGCGCATTGTATGGGTGTGTGTTACATTACATTCACTAGTAGGAGTGAGAAAAACATCGAGGGGTGGTGCGCATTGTATGGGTGTGTGTTACATTACATTCACTAGTAGGAGTGAGAAAAACATCGCGGGGTGGTGCGCATTGTATGGGTGTGTTATACATTACATTCACTAGTAGGAGTGAGAAAAACATCACGGAGTGCTGCGCATTGTATGGGTGTGTGTTACATTACATTCACTAGTAGGAGTGAGAAATACATCACGGGGTGGTGCGCATTGTATGGGTGTGTGTTACATTACATTCACTAGTAGGAGTGAGAAAAACATCACGGGGTGGTGCGCATTGTATGGGTGTGTGTTACATTACATTCACTAGTAGGTGTGAGAAAAACATCACGGGGTGGTGCGCATTGTATGGGTGTGTGTTACATTACATTCACTAGTAGGAGTGAGAAAAACATCACGGGGTGGTGCGCATTGTATGGGTGTGTGTTACATTACATTCACTAGTAGGAGTGAGAAAAACATCACGGGGTGGTGCGCATTGTATGGGTGTGTGTTACATTACATTCACTAGTAGGAGTGAGAAAAACATCACGGGGTGGTGCGCATTGTATGGGTGTGTGTTACATTACATTCACTCGTAGGAGTGAGAAAAACATCACGGGGTGGTGCGCATTGTATGGGTGTGTGTTACATTACATTCACTCGTAGGAGTGAGAAAAACATCACGGGGTGGTGCGCATTGTATGGGTGTGTGTTACATTACATTCACTCGTAGGAGTGAGAAAAACATCACGGGGTGGTGCGCATTGTATGGGTGTGTGTTACATTACATTCACTAGTAGGAGTGAGAAAAACATCACGGGGTGGTGCGCATTGTATGGGTGTGTGTTACATTACATTCACTAGTAGGAGTGAGAAAAACATCACGGGGTGGTGCGCATTGTATGGGTGTGTGTTACATTACATTCACTAGTAGGAGTGAGAAAAACATCACGGGGTGGTGCGCATTGTATGGGTGTGTGTTACATTACATTCACTAGTAGGAGTGAGAAAAACATCACGGGGTGGTGCGCATTGTATGGGTGTGTGTTACATTACATTCACTAGTAGGAGTGAGAAAAACATCACGGGGTGGTGCGCATTGTATGGGTGTGTGTTACATTACATTCACTAGTAGGAGTGAGAAAAACATCACGGGGTGGTACGCATTGTATGGGGGTGTGTTACATTGCATTCACTAATAGCAGGGAGAAAAACATCACGGGGTGGTGCGCATTGTATGGGGGTGTGTTACATTACATTCACTAGTAGGAGTGAGAAAAACATCACGGGGTGCTGCGCATTGTATGGGTGTGTGTTACATTACATTCACTAGTAGGAGTGAGAAAAACATCACGGGGTGGTGCGCATTGTATGGGTGTGTGTTACATTACATTCACTAGTAGGAGTGAGAAAAACATCACGTGGTGGTGCGCATTGTATGGGTGTGTGTTACATTACATTCACTCGTAGGAGTGAGAAAAACATCACGGGGTGGTGCGCATTGTATGGGTGTGTGTTACATTACATTCACTCGTAGGAGTGAGAAAAACATCACGGGGTGGTGCGAATTGTATGGGTGTGTGTTACATTACATTCACTAGTAGGAGTGAGAAAAACATCACGGGGTGGTGCGCATTGTATGGGTGTGTGTTACATTACATTCACTCGTAGGAGTGAGAAAAACATCACGGGGTGGTGCGCATTGTATGGGTGTGTGTTACATTACATTCACTCGTAGGAGTGAGAAAAACATCACGGGGTGGTGCGCATTGTATGGGTGTGTGTTACATTACATTCAATCATAGGAGTGAGAAAAACATCACGGGGTGGTGCGCATTGTATGGGTGTGTGTTACATTACATTCACTCGTAGGAGTGAGAAAAACATCACGGGGTGGTGCGCATTGTATGGGTGTGTGTTACATTACATTCACTCGTAGGAGTGAGAAAAACATCACGGGGTGGTGCGCATTGTATGGGTGTGTGTTACATTACATTCACTAGTAGGAGTGAGAAAAACATCACGGGGTGGTGCGCATTGTATGGGTGTGTGTTACATTACATTCACTAGTAGGAGTGAGAAAAACATCACAGGGTGGTGTGCATTGTATGGGTGTGTGTTACATTACATTCACTAGTAGGAGTGAGAAAAACATCACGGGGTGGTGCGCATTGTATGGGTGTGTGTTACATTACATTCACTAGTAGGAGTGAGAAAAACATCACGGGGTGGTGCGCATTGTATGGGTGTGTGTTACATTACATTCACTAGTAGGAGTGAGAAAAATATCACGGGGTGGTGCGCATTGTATGGGGGTGTGTTACATTGCATTCACTAATAGCAGGGAGAAAAACATCACGGGGTGGTGCGCATTGTATGGGGGTGTGTTACATTACATTCACTAGTAGGAGTGAGAAAAACATCACGGGGTGGTGCGCATTGTATGGGTGTGTGTTACATTACATTCACTAGTGGGAGTGAGAAAAACATCACGGGGTGGTGCGCATTGTATGGGTGTGTGTTACATTACATTCACTAGTAGGAGTGAGAAAAACATCACGGGGTGGTGCGCATTGTATGGGTGTGTGTTACATTACATTCACTCGTAGGAGTGAGAAAAACATCACGGGGTGGTGCGCATTGTATGGGTGTGTGTTACATTGCATTCACTCGTAGGAGTGAGAAAAACATCACGGGGTGGTGCGCATTGTATGGGTGTGTGTTACATTACATTCACTCGTAGGAGTGAGAAAAACATTACGGGGTGGTGCGCATTGTATGGGTGTGTGTTACATTACATTCACTCGTAGGAGTGAGAAAAACATCACGGGGTGGTGCGCATTGTATGGGTGTGTGTTACATTACATTCACTCGTAGGAGTGAGAAAAACATCACGAGGTGGTGCGCATTGTATGGGTGTGTGTTACATTACATTCACTCGTAGGAGTGAGAAAAACATCACGGGGTGGTGCGCATTGTATGGGTGTGTGTTACATTACATTCACTCGTAGGAGTGAGAAAAACATCACGGGGTGGTGCGCATTGTATGGGTGTGTGTTACATTACATTCACTAGTAGGAGTGAGAAAAACATCACGGGGTGGTGCGCATTGTATGGGTGTGTGTTACATTACATTCACTAGTAGGAGTGAGAAAAACATCACGGGGTGGTGCGCATTGTATGGGTGTGTGTTACATTACATTCACTAGTAGGAGTGAGAAAAACATCACGGGGTGGTGCGCATTGTATGGGTGTGTGTTACATTACATTGACTAGTAGGAGTGAGAAAAACATCACGGGGTGGTGCGCATTGTATGGGGTGTGTTACATTGCATTCACTAATAGCAGGGAGAAAAACATCACGGGGTGGTGCGCATTGTATGGGGGTGTGTTACATTACATTCACTAGTAGGAGTGAGAAAAACATCACGGGGTGGTGCGCATTGTATGGGGGTGTGTTACATTAGATTCACTAGTAGGAGTGAGAAAAACATCACGGGGTGGTTCGCATTGTATGGGTGTGTGTTACATTACATTCACTAGTAGGAGTGAGAAAAACATCACGGAGTGGTGCGCATTGTATGGGTGTGTGTTACATTACATTCACTAGTAGGAGTAAGAAAAACATCACGGGGTGGTGCGCATTGTATGGGTGTGTGTTACATTAGATTCACTAGTAGGAGTGAGAAAAACATCAAGGGGTGGTGCGCATTGTATGGGTGTGTGTTACATTACATTCACTCGTAGGAGTGAGAAAAACATCACGGGGTGGTGCGCATTGTATGGGTGTGTGTTACATTACATTCACTCGTAGGAGTGAGAAAAACATCTCGGGGTGGTGCGCATTGTATGGGTGTGTGTTACATTACATTCACTCGTAGGAGTGAGAAAAACATCACGGGGTGGTGCGCATTGTATGGGTGTGTGTTACATTACATTCACTAGTAGGAGTGAGAAAAACATCACGGGGTGGTGCGCATTGTATGGGTGTGTGTTACATTACATTCACTAGTAGGAGTGAGAAAAACATCACGGGGTGGTGCGCATTGTATGGGTGTGTGTTACATTACATTCACTAGTAGGAGTGAGAAAAACATCACGGGGTGGTGCGCATTGTATGGGGGTGTGTTACATTGCATTCACTAATAGCAGGGAGAAAAACATCACGGGGTGGTGCGCATTGTATGGGGGTGTGTTACATTACATTCACTAGTAGGAGTGAGAAAAACATCACGGGGTGGTGCGCATTGTATGGGTGTGTGTTACATTACATTCACTAGTAGGAGTGAGAAAAACATCACGGGGTGGTGCACATTGTATCGGTGTGTGTTACATTACATTCACTAGTAGGAGTGAGAAAAACATCACGGGGTGGTGCGCATTGTATGGGTGTGTGTTACATTACATTGACTAGTAGGATTGAGAAAAACATCACGGGGTGGTGCGCATTGTATGGGGGTGTGTTACATTGCATTCACTAATAGCAGGGAGAAAAACATCACATCACGGGGTGGTGCGCATTGTATGGGTGTGTGTTACATTAGATTCACTAGTAGGAGTGAGAAAAACATCAAGGGGTGGTGCGCATTGTATGGGTGTGTGTTACATTACATTCACTCGTAGGAGTGAGAAAAACATCACGGGGTGGTGCGCATTGTATGGGTGTGTGTTACATTACATTCACTCGTAGGAGTGAGAAAAACATCTCGGGGTGGTGCGCATTGTATGGGTGTGTGTTACATTACATTCACTCGTAGGAGTGAGAAAAACATCACGGGGTGGTGCGCATTGTATGGGTGTGTGTTACATTACATTCACTAGTAGGAGTGAGAAAAACATCACGGGGTGGTGCGCATTGTATGGGTGTGTGTTACATTACATTCACTAGTAGGGGTGAGAAAAACATCACGGGGTGGTGCGCATTGATTGGGTGTGTGTTACATTAGATTCACTAGTAGGAGTGAGAAAAACATCACGGGGTGGTGCGCATTGTATGGGGGTGTGTTACATTGCATTCACTAATAGCAGGGAGAAAAACATCACGGGGTGGTGCGCATTGTATGGGGGTGTGTTACATTACATTCACTAGTAGGAGTGAGAAAAACATCACGGGGTGGTGCGCATTGTATGGGTGTGTTTTACATTAGATTCACTAGTAGGAGTGAGAAAAACATCACGGGGTGGTGCGCATTTTATCGGTGTGTGTTACATTACTTGCACTAGTAGGAGTGAGAAAAACATCACGGGGTGGTGCGCATTGTATGGGTGTGTGTTACATTACATTGACTAGTAGGAGTGAGAAAAACATCACTGGGTGGTGCGCATTGTATGGGTGTTTGTTACATTACATTCACTCGTAGGAGTGAGAAAAACATCACGGGGTGGTGCGCATTGTATGGGTGTGTGTTACATTACATTCACTAGTAGGAGTGAGAAAAACATCACGGGGTGGTGCGCATTGTATGGGGTGTGTTACATTGCATTCACTAATAGCAGGGAGAAAAACATCACGGGGTGGTGCGCATTGTATGGGGGTGTGTTACATTACATTCACTAGTAGGAGTGAGAAAAACATCACGGGGTGGTGCGCATTGTATGGGTGTGTGTTACATTAGATTCACTAGTAGGAGTGAGAAAAACATCACGGGGTGGTGCGCATTGTATGGGTGTGTGTTACATTACATTCACCAGTAGGAGTGAGATAAACATCACGGGGTGGTGCGCATTGTATGGGTGTGTGTTACATTACATTCACTAGTAGGAGTGAGAAAAACATCACGGGGTGGTGCGCATTGTATGGGTGTGTGTTACATTAGATTCACTAGTAGGAGTGAGAAAAACATCAAGGGGTGGTGCGCATTGTATGGGTGTGTGTTACATTACATTCACTCGTAGGAGTGAGAAAAACATCACGGGGTGGTGCGCATTGTATGGGTGTGTGTTACATTACATTCACTCGAAGGAGTGAGAAAAACATCTCGGGGTGGTGCGCATTGTATGGGTGTGTGTTACATTACATTCACTCGTAGGAGTGAGAAAAACATCACGGGGTGGTGCGCATTGATTGGGTGTGTGTTACATTAGATTCACTAGTAGGAGTGAGAAAAACATCACGGGGTGGTGTGCATTGTATGGGGGTGTGTTACATTGCATTCACTAATAGCAGGGAGAAAAACATCACGGGGTGGTGCACATTGTATGGGGGTGTGTTACATTACATTCACTAGTAGGAGTGAGAAAAACATCACGGGGTGGTGCGCATTGTATGGGTGTGTGTTACATTAGATTCACTAGTAGGAGTGAGAAAAACATCACGGGGTGGTGCGCATTTTATCGTTGTGTGTTACATTACTTGCACTAGTAGGAGTGAGAAAAACATCACGGGGTGGTGCGCATTGTATGGGTGTGTGTTACATTACATTGACTAGTAGGAGTGAGAAAAACATCACGGGGTGGTGCGCATTGTATGGGGGTGTGTTACATTGCATTCACTAATAGCAGGGAGAAAAACATCACGGGGTGGTGCGCATTGTATGGGGGTGTGTTACATTACATTCACTAGTAGGAGTGAGAAAAACATCACGGGGTGGTGCGCATTGTATGGGTGTGTGTTACATTAGATTCACTAGTAGGAGTGAGAAAAACATCACGGGGTGGTGCGCATTGTATGGGTGTGTGTTACATTACATTCACTAGTAGGAGTGAGAAAAACATCACGGGGTGGTGCGCATTGTATGGGTGTGTGTTTCATTACATTCACTAGTAGGAGTGAGAAAAACATCACGGTGTGGTGCGCATTGTATGGGTGTGTGTTACATTAGATTCACTCGTAGGAGTGAGAAAAACATCACGGGGAGGTGCGCATTGTATGGGTGTGTGTTACATTACATTCACTCGTAGGAGTGAGAAAAACATCACGGGGTGGTGCGCATTGTATCGGTGTGTTACATTACATTCACTAGTAGGAGTGAGAAAAACATCACGGGGTGGTGCGCATTGTATGGGTGTGTGTTACATTACATTCACTAGTAGGAGTGAGAAAAACATCACGGGGTGGTTCGCATTGTATGGGTGTGTGTTACATTACATTCACTAGTAGGAGTGAGAAAAACATCACGGGGTGGTGCGCATTGTATGGGTGTGTGTTTCATTACATTCACTAGTAGGAGTGAGAAAAACATCAAGGGGTGGTGCGCATTGTATGGGTGTGTGTTACATTACATTCACTCGTAGGAGTGAGAAAAACATCACGGGGAGGTGCGCATTGTATGGGTGTGTGTTACATTACATTCACTCGTAGGAGTGAGAAAAACATCACGGGGTGGTGCGCATTGTATGGGTGTGTGTTACATTACATTCACTCGTAGGAGTGAGAAAAACATCACGGGGTGGTGCGCATTGTATGTGTGTGTGTTACATTACATTCACTAGTAGGAGTGAGAAAAACATCACGGGCTGGTGCGCATTGTATCGGTGTGTTACATTACATTCACTAGTAGGAGTGAGAAAAACATCACGGGGTGGTGCGCATTGTATGGGTGTGTGTTACATTACATTCACTAGTAGGAGTGAGAAAAACATCACGGGGTGGTGCGCATTGTATGGGTGTGTGTTACATTACATTCACTCGTAGGAGTGAGAAAAACATCACGGGGTGGTGCGCATTGTATGGGTGTGTGTTACATTACATTCACTCGTAGGGGTGAGAAAAACATCACGGGGTGGTGCGCATTGTATGGGTGTGTGTTACATTACATTCACTAGTAGGAGTGAGAAAAACATCACGGGGTGGTGCGCATTTTATGGGTGTGTGTTACATTACATTCACTAGTAGGAGTGAGAAAAACATCACGGGGTGGTGCGCATTGTATGGGTGTGTGTTACATTACATTCACTAGTAGGAGTGAGAAAAACATCACGGGGTGGTGCCCATTGTATGGGTGTGTGTTACATTACATTCACTCGTAGGAGTGAGAAAAACATCACGGGGTGGTGCGCATTGTATGGGTGTGTGTTACATTACATTCACTCGTAGGAGTGAGAAAAACATCACGGGGTGGTGCGCATTGTATGGGTGTGTGTTACATTACATTCACTCGTAGGAGTGAGAAAAACATCACTGGGTGGTGCGCATTGTATGGGTGTTTGTTACATTACATTCACTCGTAGGAGTGAGAAAAACATCACGGGGTGGTGCGCATTGTATGGGTGTGTGTTACATTACATTCACTAGTAGGAGTGAGAAAAACATCACGGGGTGGTGCGCATTGTATGGGGTGTGTTACATTGCATTCACTAATAGCAGGGAGAAAAACATCACGGGGTGGTGCGCATTGTATGGGGGTGTGTTACATTACATTCACTAGTAGGAGTGAGAAAAACATCACGGGGTGGTGCGCATTGTATGGGTGTGTGTTACATTAGATTCACTAGTAGGAGTGAGAAAAACATCACGGGGTGGTGCGCATTGTATGGGTGTGTGTTACATTACATTCACCAGTAGGAGTGAGATAAACATCACGGGGTGGTGCGCATTGTATGGGTGTGTGTTACATTACATTCACTAGTAGGAGTGAGAAAAACATCACGGGGTGGTGCGCATTGTATGGGTGTGTGTTACATTAGATTCACTAGTAGGAGTGAGAAAAACATCAAGGGGTCTTGCGCATTGTATGGGTGTGTGTTACATTACATTCACTCGTAGGAGTGAGAAAAACATCACGGGGTGGTGCGCATTGTATGGGTGTGTGTTACATTACATTCACTCGTAGGAGTGAGAAAAACATCTCGGGGTGGTGCGCATTGTATGGGTGTGTGTTACATTACATTCACTCGTAGGAGTGAGAAAAACATCACGGGGAGGTGCGCATTGTATGGGTGTGTGTTACATTACATTCACTAGTAGGAGTGAGAAAAACATCACGGGGTGGTGCGCATTGTATGGGTGTGTGTTACATTACATTCACTAGTAGGAGTGAGAAAAACATCACGGGGTGGTGCGCATTGATTGGGTGTGTGTTACATTAGATTCACTAGTAGGAGTGAGAAAAACATCACGGGGTGGTGCGCATTGTATGGGGGTGTGTTACATTGCATTCACTAATAGCAGGGAGAAAAACATCACGGGGTGGTGCACATTGTATGGGGGTGTGTTACATTACATTCACTCGTAGGAGTGAGAAAAACATCACGGGGTGGTGCGCATTGTATGGGTGTGTTTTACATTAGATTCACTAGTAGGAGTGAGAAAAACATCACGGGGTGGTGCGCATTTTATCGGTGTGTGTTACATTACTTGCACTAGTAGGAGTGAGAAAAACATCACGGGGTGGTGCGCATTGTATGGGTGTGTGTTACATTACATTGACTAGTAGGAGTGAGAAAAACATCACGGGGTGGTGCGCATTGTATGGGGGTGTGTTACATTGCATTCACTAATAGCAGGGAGAAAAACATCACGGGGTGGTGCGCATTGTATGGGTGTGTGTTACATTACATTCACTAGTAGGAGTGAGAAAAACATCACGGGGTGGTTCGCATTGTATGGGTGTGTGTTACATTACATTCACTAGTAGGAGTGAGAAAAACATCACGGGGTGGTGCGCATTGTATGGGTGTGTGTTACATTACATTCACTAGTAGGAGTGAGAAAAACATCACGGGGTGGTGCGCATTGTATGGGGGTGTGTTACATTGCATTCACTAATAGCAGGGAGAAAAACATCACGGGGTGGTGCGCATTGTATGGGGGTGTGTTACATTACATTCACTAGTAGGAGTGAGAAAAACATCACGGGGTGGTGCGCATTGTATGGGTGTGTGTTACATTACATTCACTAGTGGGAGTGAGAAAAACATCACGGGGTGGTGCGCATTGTATGGGTGTGTGTTACATTACATTCACTAGTAGGAGTGAGAAAAACATCACGGGGTGGTGCGCATTGTATGGGTGTGTGTTACATTACATTCACTAGTAGGAGTGAGAAAAACATCACGGGGTGGTGCGCATTGTATGGGTGTGTGTTACATTACATTCACTAGTAGGAGTGAGAAAAACATCACGGGGTGGTGCGCATTGTATGGGTGTGTGTTACATTACATTCACTCGTAGGAGTGAGAAAAACATCACGGGGTGGTGCGCATTGTATGGGTGTGTGTTACATTACATTCACTCGTAGGAGTGAGAAAAACATCACGGGGTGGTGCGCATTGTATGGGTGTGTGTTACATTACATTCACTAGTAGGAGTGAGAAAAACATCACGGGGTGGTGCGCATTGTATGGGTGTGTGTTACATTACATTCACTAGTAGGAGTGAGAAAAACATCACGGGGTGGTGCGCATTGTATGGGTGTGTGTTACATTACATTCACTCGTAGGAGTGAGAAAAACATCACGGGGTGGTGCGCATTGTATGGGTGTGTGTTACATTACATTCACTCGTAGGAGTGAGAAAAACATCACGGGGTGGTGCGCATTGTATGGGTGTGTGTTACATTACATTCACTCGTAGGAGTGAGAAAAACATCACGGGGTGGTGCGCATTGTATGGGTGTGTGTTACATTACATTCACTCGTAGGAGTGAGAAAAACATCACTGGGTGGTGCGCATTGTATGGGTGTGTGTTACATTACATTCACTCGTAGGAGTTAGAAAAACATCACGGGGTGGTGCGCATTGTATGGGTGTGTGTTACATTACATTCACTCGTAGGAGTGAGAAAAACATCACGGGGTGGTGCGCATTGTATGGGTGTGTGTTACATTACATTCACTAGTAGGAGTGAGAAAAACATCACGGGGTGGTGCGCATTGTATGGGTGTGTGTTACATTACATTCACTCGTAGGAGTGAGAAAAACATCACGGGGTGGTGCGCATTGTATGGGGGTGTGTTACATTGCATTCACTAATAGCAGGGAGAAAAACATCACGGGGTGGTGCGCATTGTATGGGGGTGTGTTACATTACATTCACTCGTAGGAGTGAGAAAAACATCACGGGGTGGTGCGCATTGTATGGGTGTGTGTTACATTACATTCACTCGTAGGAGTGAGAAAAACATTACGGGGTGGTGCGCATTGTATGGGTGTGTGTTACATTACATTCACTCGTAGGAGTGAGAAAAACATCACGGGGTGGTGCGCATTGTATGGGTGTGTGTTACATTACATTCACTCGTAGGAGTGAGAAAAACATCACGGGGTGGTGCGCATTGTATGGGTGTGTGTTACATTACATTCACTCGTAGGAGTGAGAAAAACATCACGGGGTGGTGCGCATTGTATGGGTGTGTGTTACATTACATTCACTCGTAGGAGTGAGAAAAACATCACGGGGTGGTGCGCATTGTATGGGGTGTGTTACATTGCATTCACTAATAGCAGGGAGAAAAACATCACGGGGTGGTGCGCATTGTATGGGGGTGTGTTACATTACATTCACTAGTAGTAGTGAGAAAAACATCACGGGGTGGTGCGCATTGTATGGGGGTGTGTTACATTACATTCACTAGTAGGAGTGAGAAAAACATCACGGGGTGATGCGCATTGTATTGGTGTGTGTTACATTAGATTCACTAGTAGGAGTGAGAAAAACATCACGGGGTGGTGCGCATTGTATGGGTGTGTGTTACATTACATTCACTACGAGGAGTGAGAAAAACATCACGGGGTGGTGCGCATTGTATGGGTGTGTGTTACATTACATTCACTAGTAGGAGTGAGAAAAACATCACGGGGTGGTGCGCATTGTATGGGTGTGTGTTACATTAGATTCACTCGTAGGAGTGAGAAAAACATCACGGGGTGGTGCGCATTGTATGGGTGTGTGTTACATTAGATTCACTCGTAGGAGTGAGAAAAACATCACGGGGTGGTGCGCATTGTATGGGTGTGTGTTACATTACATTCACTCGTAGGAGTGAGAAAAACATCTCGGGTTGGTGCGCATTTATGGGTGTGTGTTACATTACATTCACTAGTAGGAGTGAGAAAAACATCACGGGGTTGTGCGCATTGTATGGGTGTGTGTTACATTACATTCACTAGTAGGAGTGAGAAAAACATCACGGGGTGGTGCGCATTGTATGGGTGTGTGTTACATTACATTCACTAGTAGGAGTGAGAAAAACATCACGGGGTGGTGCGCATTGTATCGGTGTGTGTTACATTACATTCACTAGTAGGAGTGAGAAAAACATCACGGGGTGGTGCGCATTGTATGGGTGTGTGTTACATTACATTCACTAGTAGGAGTGAGAAAAACATCACGGGGTGGTGCGCATTGTATGGGTGTGTGTTACATTACATTCACTAGTAGGAGTGAGAAAAACATCACGGGGTGGTGCGCATGTATGGGTGTGTGTTACATTACATTCACTAGTAGGAGTGAGAAAAACATCACGGGGTGGTGCGCATTGTATGGGGGTGTGTTACATTGCATTCACTAATAGCAGGGAGAAAAACATCACGGGGTGGTGCGCATTGTATGGGGGTGTGTTACATTACATTCACTAGTAGGAGTGAGAAAAACATCACGGGGTGGTGCGCATTGTATGGGTGTGTGTTACATTACATTCACTAGTGGGAGTGAGAAAAACATCACGGGGTGGTGCGCATTGTATGGGTGTGTGTTACATTACATTCACTAGTAGGAGTGAGAAAAACATCACGGGGTGGTGCGCATTGTATGGGTGTGTGTTACATTACATTCACTCGTAGGAGTGAGAAAAACATCACGGGGTGGTTCGCATTGTATGGGTGGGTGTTACATTACATTCACTCGTAGGAGTGAGAAAAACATCACGGGGTGGTGCTCATTGTATGGGTGTGTGTTACATTACATTCACTAGTAGGAGTGAGAAAAACATCACGGGGTGGTGCGCATTGTATGGGTGTGTGTTACATTACATTGACTAGTAGGAGTGAGAAAAACATCACGGGGTGGTGCGCATTGTATGGGGTGTGTTACATTGCATTCACTAATAGCAGGGAGAAAAACATCACGGGGTGGTGCGCATTGTATGGGGGTGTGTTACATTACATTCACTAGTAGGAGTGAGAAAAACATCACGGGGTGGTGCGCATTTTATGGGTGTGTGTTACATTAGATTCACTAGTAGGAGTGAGAAAAACATCACGGGGTGGTGCGCATTGTATGGGTGTGTGTTACATTACATTCACTAGTAGGAGTGAGATAAACATCACGGGGTGGTGCGCATTGTATGGGTGTGTGTTACATTACATTCACTAGTAGGAGTGAGAAAAACATCACGGGGTGGTGCGCATTGTATGGGTGTGTGTTACATTAGATTCACTAGTAGGAGTGAGAAAAACATCAAGGGGTGGTGCGCATTGTATGGGTGTGTGTTACATTACATTCACTCGTAGGAGTGAGAAAAACATCACGGGGTGGTGCGCATTGTATGGGTGTGTGTTACATTACATTCACTCGTAGGAGTGAGAAAAACATCTCGGGGTGGTGCGCATTGTATGGGTGTGTGTTACATTACATTCACTCGTAGGAGTGAGAAAAACATCACGGGGTGGTGCGCATTGTATGGGTGTGTGTTACATTACATTCACTAGTAGGAGTGAGAAAAACATCACAGGGTGGTGCGCATTGTATGGGGGTGTGTTACATTACATTCACTAGTAGGAGTGAGAAAAACATCACGGGGTGGTGCGCATTGTATCGGTGTGTGTTACATTACATTCACTAGTAGGAGTGAGAAAAACATCACGGGGTGGTGCGCATTGTATGGGGGTGTGTTACATTGCATTCACTAATAGCAGGGAGAAAAACATCACGGGGTGGTGCGCATTGTATGGGGGTGTGTTGCATTACATTCACTAGTAGGAGTGAGAAAAACATCACGGGGTGGTGCGCATTGTATGGGTGTGTGTTACATTAGATTCACTAGTAGGAGTGAGAAAAACATCACGGGGTGGTGCGCATTGTATCGGTGTGTGTTACATTACATTCACTAGTAGGAGTGAGAAAAACATCAAGGGGTGGTGCGCATTGTATGGGTGTGTGTTACATTACATTCACTCGTAGGAGTGAGAAAAACATCACGGGGTGGTGCGCATTGTATGGGTGTGTGTTACATTACATTCACTCGTAGGAGTGAGAAAAACATCACGGGGTGGTGCGCATTGTATGGGTGTGTGTTACATTACATTCACTAGTAGGAGTGAGAAAAACATCACGGGGTGGTGCGCATTGTATCGGTGTGTGTTACATTACATTCACTAGTAGGAGTGAGAAAAACATCACGGGGTGGTGCGCATTGTATGGGGGTGTGTTACATTGCATTCACTAATAGCAGGGAGAAAAACATCACGGGGTGGTGCGCATTGTATGGGTGTGTGTTACATTACATTCACTAGTAGGAGTGAGAAAAACATCACGGGGTGGTGCGCATTGTATGGGTGTGTGTTACATTACATTGACTAGTAGGAGTGAGAAAAACATCACGGGGTGGTGCGCATTGTATGGGTGTGTGTTACATTACATTCACTCGTAGGAGTGAGAAAAACATCACGGGGTGGTGCGCATTGTATGGGTGTGTGTTACATTACATTCACTAGTAGGAGTGAGAAAAACATCACGGGGTGGTGCGCATTGTATGGGTGTGTGTTACATTAGATTCACTAGTAGGAGTGAGAAAACATCACGGTGTGGTGCGCATTGTATGGGTGTGTGTTACATTACATTCACTAGTAGGAGTGAGAAAAACATCACGGGGTGGTGCGCATTGTATGGGTGTGTGTTACATTACATTCACTCGTAGGAGTGAGAAAAACATCACGGGGTGGTGCGCATTGTATGGGTGTGTGTTACATTACATTCACTCGTAGGAGTGAGAAAAACATCACGGGGTGGTGCGCATTGTATGGGTGTGTGTTACATTACATTCACTAGTAGGAGTGAGAAAAACATCACGGGGTGGTGCGCATTGTATGGGTGTGTGTTACATTACATTCACTAGTAGGAGTGAGAAAAACATCACGGGGTGGTGCGCATTGTATGGGTGTGTGTTACATTAGATTCACTAGTAGGAGTGAGAAAAACATCACGGGGTGGTGCGCATTGTATGGGTGTGTGTTACATTACATTCACTAGTAGGAATGAGAAAAACATCACGGGGTGGTGCGCATTGTATGGGTGTGTGTTACATTACATTCACTAGTAGGAGTGAGAAAAACATCACGGGGTGGTGCGCATTGTATGGGTGTGTGTTAAATTAGATTCACTAGTAGGAGTGAGAAAAACATCGCATGGTCGTGCGCATTGTATGGGTGTGTGTTACATTACATTCACTAGTAGCAGTGAGAAAAACATCGCGGGGTGGTGCGCATTGTATGGGTGTGTGTTACATTACATTCACTAGTAGGAGTGAGAAAAACATCGCGGGGTGGTGCGCATTGTATGGGTGTGTGTTACATTACATTCACTAGTAGGAGTGAGAAAAACATCGCGGGGTGGTGCGCATTGTATGGGTGTGTTTTACATTACATTCACTAGTAGAAGTGAGAAAAACATCGCGTGGTGGTGCGCATTGTATGGGTGTGTGTTACATTACATTCACTAGTAGGAGTGAGAAAAACATCGCGGGGTGGTGCGCATTGTATGGGTGTGTGTTACATTACATTCACTAGTAGGAGTGAGAAAAACATCACGGGGGGGTGCGCATTGTATGGGTGTGTGTTACATTACATTCACTAGTAGGAGTGAGAAAAACATCACGGGGTGGTGCGCATTGTATGGGTGTGTGTTACATTACATTGACTAGTAGGAGTGAGAAAAACATCACGGGGTGGTGCGCATTGTATGGGGGTGTGTTACATTGCATTCACTAATAGCAGGGAGAAAAACATCACGGGGTGGTGCGCAATGTATGGGGGTGTGTTACATTACATTCACTAGTAGGAGTGAGAAAAACATCACGGGGTGGTGCGCATTGTATGGGTGTGTGTTACATTAGATTCACTAGTAGGAGTGAGAAAAACATCACGGGGTGGTGCGCACTGTATGGGTGTGTGTTACATTACATTCACTAGTAGGAGTGAGAAAAACATCACGGGGTGGTGCGCATTGTATGGGTGTGTGTTACATTACATTCACTAGTAGGAGTGAGAAAAACATCACGGGGTGGTGCGCATTGTATGGGTGTGTGTTACATTACATTCACTAGTAGGAGTGAGAAAAACATCACGGGGTGGTGCGCATTGTATGGGTGTGTGTTACATTACATTCACTCGTAGGAGTGAGAAAAACATCACGGGGTGGTGTGCATTGTATGGGTGTGTGTTACATTACATTCACTCGTAGGAGTGAGAAAAACATCTCGGGGTGGTGCGCATTGTATGGGTGTGTGTTTCATTACATTCACTCGTAGGAGTGAGAAAAACATCACGGGGTGGTGCGCATTGTATGGGTGTGTGTTACATTACATTCACTAGTAGGAGTGAGAAAAACATCACGGGGTGGTGCGCATTGTATGGGTGTGTGTTACATTACATTCACTAGTAGGAGTGAGAAAAACATCACGGGGTGGTGCGCATTGTATCGGTGTGTGTTACATTACATTCACTAGTAGGAGTGAGAAAAACATCACGGGGTGGTGCGCATTGTATGGGGGTGTGTTACATTGCATTCACTAATAGCAGGGAGAAAAACATCACGGGGTGGTGCGCATTGTATGGGGGTGTGTTACATTACATTCACTAGTAGGAGTGAGAAAAACATCACGGGGTGGTGCGCATTGTATGGGTGTGTGTTACATTAGATTCACTAGTAGGAGTGAGAAAAACACCACGGGGTGGTGCGCATTGTATCGGTGTGTGTTACATTACATTCACTAGTAGGAGTGAGAAAAACATCACGGGGTGGTGCGCATTGTATGGGTGTGTGTTACATTACATTCACTAGTAGGAGTGAGAAAAACATCACGGGGTGGTGCGCATTGTATGGGGGTGTGTTACATTGCATTCACTAATAGCAGGGAGAAAAACATCACGGGGTGGTGCGCATTGTATGGGGGTGTGTTACATTACATTCACTAGTAGGAGTGAGAAAAACATCACGGGGTGGTGCGCATTGTATGGGTGTGTGTTACATTAGATTCACTAGTAGGAGTGAGAAAAACATCACGCTGTGGTGCGCATTGAATGGGTGTGTGTTACATTACATTCACTAGTAGGATTGAGAAAAACATCACGGGGTGGTGCGCATTGTATGGGTGTGTGTTACATTACATTCACTAGTAGGAGTGAGAAAAACATCACGGGGTGGTGCGCATTGTATGGGTGTGTGTTACATTAGATTCACTAGTAGGAGTGAGAAAAACATCAAGGGGTGGTGCGCATTGTATGGGTGTGTGTTACATTACATTCACTAGTAGGAATGAGAAAAACATCACGGGGTGGTGCGCATTGTATGGGTGTGTGTTACATTACATTCACTCGTAGGAGTGAGAAAAATATCACGGGGTGGTGCGCATTGTATGGGTGTGTGTTACATTACATTCACTCGTAGGAGTGAGAAAAACATCACGGGGTGGTGCGCATTGTATGGGTGTGTGTTACATTACATTCACTAGTAGGAGTGAGAAAAACATCACGGGGTGGTGCGCATTGTATGGGTGTGTGTTACATTACATTCACTAGTAGGAGTGAGAAAAACATCACGGGGTGGTGCGCATTGTATGGGTGTGTGTTACATTACATTCACTAGTAGGAGTGAGAAAAACATCACGGGGTGGTGCGCATTGTATGGGTGTGTGTTACATTAGATTCACTAGTAGGTGTGAGAAAAACATCACGGGGTGGTGCGCATTGTATGTGTGTGTGTTACATTACATTCACTAGTAGGAGTGAGAAAAACATCACGGGGTGGTGCGCATTGTATGGGTGTGTGTTACATTACATTCACTAGTAGGAGTGAGAAAAACATCACGGGGTGGTGCGCATTGTATGGGGGTGTGTTACATTAGATTCACTAGTAGGAGTGAGAAAAACATCATGTGGTGGTGCGCATAGTATGGGTGTGTGTTACATTACATTCACTAGTAGCAGTGAGAAAAACATCACGGGGTGGTGCGCATTGTATGGTTGTGTGTTACATTACATTCACTAGTAGGAGTGAGAAAAACATCACGGGGTGGTGCGCATTGTATGGGTGTGTGTTACATTGCATTCACTAGTAGGAGTGAGAAAAACATCGCGGGGTGGTGCGCATTGTATGGGTGTGTGTTACATTAGATACACTAGTAGGAGTGAGAAAAACATTGCGGGGTGGTACGCATTGTATGGGTGTGTGTTACATTAGATTCACTAGTAGGAGTGAGAAAAACATCGCGGGGTGGTGCGCATTGTATGGGTGTGTGTTACATTACATTCACTAGTAGGAGTGAGAAAAACATCACGGGGTGGTGCGCATTGTATGGGTGTGTGTTACATTACATTGACTAGTAGGAGTGAGAAAAACATCACGGGGTGGTGCGCATTGTATGGGTGTGTGTTACATTACATTCACTAGTAGGAGTGAGAAAAACATCACGGTGTGGTGCGCATTGTATGGGTGTGTGTTACATTACATTCACTAGTAGGAGTGAGAAAAACATCACGGGGTGGTGCGCATTGTATGGGTGTGTGTTACATTACATTGACTAGTAGGAGTGAGAAAAACATCACGGGGTGGTGCGCATTGTATGGGTGTGTGTTACATTACATTCACTCGTAGAAGTGAGAAAAACATCACGGGGTGGTGCGCATTGTATGGGTGTGTGTTACATTACATTCACTAGTAGGTGTGAGAAAAACATCACGGAGTGGTGCGCATTGTATGGGTGTGTGTTACATTAGATTCACTAGTAGGAGTGAGAAAACATCACGGTGTGGTGCGCATTGTATGGGTGTGTGTTACATTACATTCACTAGTAGGAGTGAGAAAAACATCACGGGGTTGTGCGCATTGTATGGGTGTGTGTTACATTACATTCACTCGTAGGAGTGAGAAAAACATCACGGGGTGGTGCGCATTGTATGGGTGTGTGTTACATTACATTCACTCGTAGGAGTGAGAAAAACATCACGGGGTGGTGCGCATTGTATGGGTGTGTGTTACATTACATTCACTCGTAGGAGTGAGAAAAACATCACGGGGTGGTGCGCATTGTATGGGTGTGTGTTACATTACATTCACTAGTAGGAGTGAGAAAAACATCACGGGGTGGAGCGCATTGTATGGGTGTGTGTTACATTAGATTCACTAGTAGGAGTGAGAAAAACATCACGGGGTGGTGCGCATTGTATGGGTGTGTGTTACATTACATTCACTAGTAGGAGTGAGAAAAACATCACGGGGTGGTGCGCATTGTATGGGTGTGTGTTACATTACATTCACTAGTAGGAGTGAGAAAAACATCACGGGGTGGTGCGCATTGTATGGGTGTGTGTTACATTACATTCACTAGTAGGAGTGAGAAAAACATCACGGGGTAGTGCGCATTGTATGGGTGTGTGTTACATTAGATTCACTAGTAGGAGTGAGAAAAACATCAAGGGGTGGTGCGCATTGTATGGGTGTGTGTTACATTACATTCACTCGTAGGAGTGAGAAAAACATCACGGGGTGGTGCGCATTGTATGGGTGTGTGTTACATTACATTCACTAGTAGGAGTGAGAAAAACATCACGGGGTGGTGCGCATTGTATGGGTGTGTGTTACATTTCATTCACTCGTAGGAGTGAGAAAAACATCACGGGGTGGTGCGCATTGTATGGGTGTGTGTTACATTACATTCACTCGTAGGAGTGAGAAAAACATCACGGGGTTGTGCGCATTGTATGGGTGTGTGTTACATTACATTCACTAGTAGGAGTGAGAAAAACATCACGGGGTGGTGCGCATTGTATGGGTGTGTGTTACATTACATTCACTAGTAGGAGTGAGAAAAACATCACGGGGGGGTGCGCATTGTATGGGTGTGTGTTACATTACATTCACTAGTAGGAGTGAGAAAAACATCACGGGGGGGTGCGCATTGTATGGGTGTGTGTTACATTACATTGACTAGTAGGAGTGAGAAAAACATCACGGGGTGGTGCGCATTGTATGGGGGTGTGTTACATTGCATTCACTAATAGCAGGGAGAAAAACATCACGGGGTGGTGCGCATTGTATGGGGGTGTGTTACATTACATTCACTAGTAGGAGTGAGAAAAACATCACGGGGTGGTGCGCATTGTATGGGTTTGTGTTACATTAGATTCACTAGTAGGAGTGAGAAAAACATCACGGGGTGGTGCGCATGGTATGGGTGTGTGTTACATTACATTCACTAGTAGGAGTGAGAAAAACATCACGGGGTGGTGCGCATTGTATGGGTGTGTGTTACATTACATTCACTAGTAGGAGTCAGAAAAACATCACGGGGTGGTGCGCATTGTATGGGTGTGTGTTACATTACATTCACTCGTAGGAGTGAGAAAAACATCACGGGGTGGTGCGCATTGTATGGGTGTGTGTTACATTACATTCACTCGTAGGAGTGAGAAAAACATCACGGGGTGGTGCGCATTGTATGGGTGTGTGTTACATTACATTCACTCGTAGGAGTGAGAAAAACATCTCGGGGTGGTGCGCATTGTATGGGTGTGTGTTACATTACATTCTCTCGTAGGAGTGAGAAAAACATCACGGGGTGGTGCGCATTGTATGGGTGTGTGTTACATTACATTCACTAGTAGGAGTGAGAAAAACATCACGGGGTGGTGCGCATTGTATGGGTGTGTGTTACATTACATTCACTAGTAGGAGTGAGAAAAACATCACGGGGTGGTGCGCATTGTATCGGTGTGTGTTACATTGCATTCACTAGTAGGAGTGAGAAAAACATCACGGGGTGGTGCGCATTGTATGGGGGTGTGTTACATTGCATTCACTAATAGCAGGGAGAAAAACATCACGGGGTGGTGCGCATTGTATGGGGTTGTGTTACATTACATTCACTAGTAGGATTGAGAAAAACATCACGGGGTGGTGCGCATTGTATGGGTGTGTGTTACATTAGATTCACTAGTAGGAGTGAGAAAAACATCACGGGGTGGTGCGCATTGTATCGGTGTGTGTTACATTACATTCACTAGTAGGAGTGAGAAAAACATCACGGGGTGGTGCGCATTGTATGGGTGTGTGTTACATTACATTGACTAGTAGGAGTGAGAAAAACATCACGGGGTGGTGCGCATTGTATGGGTGTGTGTTACATTACATTCACTAATAGCAGGGAGAAAAACATCACGGGGTGGTGCGCATTGTATGGGGGTGTGTTACATTACATTCACCAGTAGGAGTGAGAAAAACATCACGGGGTGGTGCGCATTGTATGGGTGTGTGTTACATTAGATTCACTAGTAGGAGTGAGAAAAACATCACGGGGTGGTGCGCATTGTATGGGTGTGTGTTACATTATATTCACTAGTAGGAGTGAGAAAAACATCACGGGGTGGTGCGCATTGTATGGGTGTGTGTTACATTACATTCACTAGTAGGAGTGAGAAAAACATCACGGGGTGGTGCGCATTGTATGGGTGTGTGTTACATTAGATTCACTAGTAGGAGTGAGAAAAACATCAAGGGGTGGTGCGCATTGTATGGGTGTGTGTTACATTACATTCACTAGTAGGAATGAGAAAAACATCACAGGGTGGTGCGCATTGTATGGGTGTGTGTTACATTACATTCACTCGTAGGAGTGAGGAAAACATCTCAGGGTGGTGCGCATTGTATGGGTGTGTGTTACATTACATTCACTCGTAGGAGTGAGAAAAACATCACGGGGTGGTGCGCATTGTATGGGTGTGTGTTACATTACATTCACTAGTAGGAGTGAGAAAAACATCACGGGGTGGTGCGCATTGTATGGGTGTGTGTTACATTACATTCACTAGTAGGAGTGAGAAAAACATCACGGGGTGGTGCGCATTGTATGGGTGTGTGTTACATTACATTCACTAGTAGGAGTGAGAAAAACATCACGGGGTGGTGCGCATTGTATGGGTGTGTGTTACATTAGATTCACTAGTAGGAGTGAGAAAAACATCACGGGGTGGTGCGCTTTGTATGGGTGTGTGTTACATTACATTCACTAGTAGGAGTGAGAAAAACATCACGGGGTGGTGCGCATTGTATGGGTGTGTGTTACATTACATTCACTAGTAGGAGTGAGAAAAACATCACGGGGTGGTGCGCATTGTATGGGTGTGTGTTACATTAGATTCACTAGTAGGAGTGAGAAAAACATCACGTGGTGGTGCGCATTGTATGGGTGTGTGTTACATTACATTCACTAGTAGCAGTGAGAAAAACATCACGGGGTGGTGCGCATTGTATGGGTGTGTGTTACATTACATTCACTAGTAGGAGTGAGAAAAACATCACGGGGTGGTGCGCATTGTATGGGTGTGTGTTACATTACATTCACTAGTAGGAGTGAGAAAAACATCACGGGGTGGTGCGCATTGTATGGGTGTGTGTTACATTGCATTCACTAGTAGGAGTGAGAAAAACATTGCGGGGTGGTGCGCATTGTATGGGTGTGTGTTACATTAGATACACTAGTAGGAGTGAAAAAAACATCGCGGGGTGGTGCGCATTGTATGGGTGTGTGTTACATTAGATTCACTAGTAGGAGTGAGAAAAACATCGCGGGGTGGTGCGCATTGTATGGGTGTGTGTTACATTACATTCACTAGTAGGAGTGAGAAAAACATCACGGGGTGGTGCGCATTGTATGGGTGTGTGTTACATTACATTCACTAGTAGGAGTGAGAAAAACATCACGGGGTGGTGCGCATTGTATGGGTGTGTGTTACATTACATTCACTAGTAGGAGTGAGAAAAACATCACGGGGTGGTGCGCATTGTATGGGTGTGTGTTACATTAGATTCACTAGTAGGAGTGAGAAAAACATCACGGGGTGGTGCGCATTGTATGGGTGTGTGTTACATTAGATTCACTAGTAGGAGTGAGAAAAACATCACGGGGTGGTGCGCATTGTATGGGTGTGTGTTACATTACATTCACTAGTAGGAGTGAGAAAAACATCACGGGGTGGTGCGCATTGTATGGGTGTGTGTTACATTAGATTCACTAGTAGGAGTGAGAAAAACATCACGGGGTGGTGCGCATTGTATGGGTGTGTGTTACATTACATTCACTAGTAGCAGTGAGAAAAACATCGCGGGGTGGTGCGCATTGTATGGGTGTGTGTTACATTACATTCACTAGTAGGAGTGAGAAAAACATCGAGGGGTGGTGCGCATTGTATGGGTGTGTGTTACATTACATTCACTAGTAGGAGTGAGAAAAACATCGCGGGGTGGTGCGCATTGTATGGGTGTGTTTTACATTACATTCACTAGTAGGAGTGAGAAAAACATCACGGAGTGCTGCGCATTGTATGGGTGTGTGTTACATTACATTCACTAGTAGGAGTGAGAAATACATCACGGGGTGGTGCGCATTGTATGGGTGTGTGTTACATTACATTCACTAGTAGGAGTGAGAAAAACATCACGGGGTGGTGCGCATTGTATGGGTGTGTGTTACATTACATTAACTAGTAGGTGTGAGAAAAACATCACGGGGTGGTGCGCATTGTATGGGTGTGTGTTACATTACATTCACTAGTAGGAGTGAGAAAAACATCACGGGGTGGTGCGCATTTTATGGGTGTGTGTTACATTACATTCACTAGTAGGAGTGAGAAAAACATCACGGGGTGGTGCGCATTGTATGGGTGTGTGTTACATTACATTCACTAGTAGGAGTGAGAAAAACATCACGGGGTCGTGCGCATTGTATGGGTGTGTGTTGCATTACATTCACTCGTAGGAGTGAGAAAAACATCACGGGGTGGTGCGCATTGTATGGGTGTGTGTTACATTACATTCACTCGTAGGAGTGAGAAAAGCATCACGGGGTGGTGCGCATTGTATGGGTGTGTGTTATATTACATTCACTCGTAGGAGTGAGAAAAACATCACGGGGTGGTGCGCATGGTATGGGTGTGTGTTACATTACATTCACTAGTAGGAGTGAGAAAAACATCACGGGGTGGTGCGCATTGTATGGGTGTGTGTTACATTACATTCACTAGTAGGAGTGAGAAAAACATCACGGGGTGGTGCGCATTGTATGGGTGTGTGTTACATTACATTCACTAGTAGGAGTGAGAAAAACATCACGGGGTGGTGCGCATTGTATGGGTGTGTGTTACATTACATTCACTAGTAGGAGTGAGAAAAACATCACGGGGTGGTGCGCATTGTATGGGTGTGTGTTACATTACATTCACTAGTAGGAGTGAGAAAAACATCACGGGGTGGTGCGCATTGTATGGGTGTGTGTTACATTACATTCACTAGTAGGAGTGAGAAAAACATCACGGGGTGGTGCGCATTGTATGGGGGTGTGTTACATTGCATTCACTAATAGCAGGGAGAAAAACATCACGGGGTGGTGCGCATTGTATGGGGGTGTGTTACATTCCATTCACTAGTAGGAGTGAGAAAAACATCACGGGGTGGTGCGCATTGTATGGGTGTGTGTTACATTACATTCACTAGTAGGAGTGAGAAAAACATCACGGGGTGGTGCGCATTGTATGGGTGTGTGTTACATTACATTCACTAGTAGGAGTGAGAAAAACATCACGGGGTGGTGCGCATTGTATGGGTGTGTGTTACATTACATTCACTCGTAGGAGTGAGAAAAACATCACGGGGTGGTGCGAATTGTATGGGTGTGTGTTACATTACATTCACTCGTAGGAGTGAGAAAAACATCACAGGGTGGTGCGAATTGTATGGGTGTGTGTTACATTACATTCGCTCGTAGGAGTGAGAAAAACATCACGGGGTGGTGCGCATTGTATGGGTGTGTGTTACATTACATTCACTCGTAGGAGTGAGAAAAACATCACGGGGTGGTGCGCATTGTATGGGTGTGTGTTACATTACATTCACTCGTAGGAGTGAGAAAAACATCACGGGGTGGTGCGCATTGTATGGGTGTGTGTTACATTACATTCACTCGTAGGAGTGAGAAAAACATCACGCTGTGGTGCGCATTGTATGGGTGTGTGTTACATTACATTCACTCGTAGGAGTGAGAAAAACATCACGGGGTGGTGCGCATTGTATGGGTGTGTGTTACATTACATTCACTAGTAGGAGTGAGAAAAACATCACGGGGTGGTGCGCATTGTATGGGTGTGTGTTACATTACATTCACTAGTAGGAGTGAGAAAAACATCACGGGGTGGTGCGCATTGTATGGGTGTGTGTTACATTACTTTCACTAGTAGGAGTGAGAAAAACATCACGGGGTGGTGCGCATTGTATGGGGGTGTGTTACATTACATTCACTAGTGGGAGTGAGAAAAACATCACGGGGTGGTGCGCATTGTATGGGTGTGTGTTACATTACATTCACTAGTGGGAGTGAGAAAAACATCACGGGGTGGTGCGCATTGTATGGGTGTGTGTTACATTACATTCACTAGTAGGAGTGAGAAAAACATCACGGGGTGGTGCGCATTGTATGGGTGTGTGTTACATTACATTCACTCGTAGGAGTGAGAAAAACATCACGGGGTGGTGCGCATTGTATGGGTGTGTGTTACATTACATTCACTCGTAGGAGTGAGAAAAACATTACGGGGTGGTGCGCATTGTATGGGTGTGTGTTACATTACATTCACTCGTAGGAGTGAGAAAAACATCACGGGGTGGTGCGCATTGTATGGGTGTGTGTTACATTACATTCACTCGTTGGAGTGAGAAAAACATCACGGGGTGGTGCACATTGTATGGGTGTGTGTTACATTACATTCACTCGTAGGAGTGAGAAAAACATCACGGGGTGGTGCGCATTGTATGGGTGTGTGTTACATTACATTCACTCGTAGGAGTGAGAAAAACATCACGGGGTGGTGCGCATTGTATGGGTGTGTGTTACATTACATTCACTAGTAGGAGTGAGAAAAACATCACGGGGTGGTGCGCATTGTATGGGTGTGTGTTACATTACATTCACTAGTAGGAGTGAGAAAAACATCACGGGGGGGTGCGCATTGTATGGGTGTGTGTTACATTACATTCACTAGTAGGAGTGAGAAAAACATCACGGGGTGGTGCGCATTGTATGGGTGTGTGTTACATTACATTGACTAGTAGGAGTGAGAAAAACATCACGGGGTGGTGCGCATTGTATGGGGTGTGTTACATTGCATTCACTAATAGCAGGGAGAAAAACATCACGGGGTGGTGCGCATTGTATGGGGGTGTGTTACATTACATTCACTAGTAGGAGTGAGAAAAACATCACGGGGTGGTGCGCATTGTATGGGGGTGTGTTACATTAGATTCACTAGTAGGAGTGAGAAAAACATCACGGGGTGGTGCGCATTGTATGGGTGTGTGTTACATTAGATTCACTAGTAGGAGTGAGAAAAACATCACGGGGTGGTGCGCATTGTATGGGTGTGTGTTACATTAGATTCACTAGTAGGAGTGAGAAAAACATCAAGGGGTGGTGCGCATTGTATGGGTGTGTGTTACATTACATTCACTCGTAGGAGTGAGAAAAACATCACGGGGTGGTGCGCATTGTATGGGTGTGTGTTACATTACATTCACTCGTAGGAGTGAGAAAAACATCTCGGGGTGGTGCGCATTGTATGGGTGTGTGTTACATTACATTCACTCGTAGGAGTGAGAAAAACATCTCGGGGTGGTGCGCATTGTATGGGTGTGTGTTACATTACATTCACTCGTAGGAGTGAGAAAAACATCACGGGGTGGTGCGCATTGTATGGGTGTGTGTTACATTACATTCACTAGTAGGAGTGAGAAAAACATCACGGGGTGGTGCGCATTGTATGGGTGTGTGTTACATTACATTCACTAGTAGGAGTGAGAAAAACATCACGGGGTGGTGCGCATTGTATGGGGGTGTGTTACATTGCATTCACTAGTAGCAGGGAGAAAAACATCACGGGGTGGTGCGCATTGTATGGGGGTGTGTTACATTACATTCACTCGTAGGAGTGAGAAAAACATCACGGGGTGGTGCGCATTGTATGGGTGTGTGTTACATTAGATTCACTAGTAGGAGTGAGAAAAACATCACGGGGTGGTGCGCATTGTATGGGTGTGTGTTACATTACATTCACTCGTAGGAGTGAGAAAAACATCACGGGGTGGTGCGCATTGTATGGGTGTGTGTTACATTACATTCACTAGTAGGAGTGAGAAAAACATCACGGGGTGGTGCGCATTGTATGGGTGTGTGTAACATTACATTCACTAGTAGGAGTGAGAAAAACATCACGGGGTGGTGCGCATTGTATGGGTGTGTGTTACATTAGATTCACTAGTAGGAGTGAGAAAAACATCACGGGGTGGTGCGCATTGTATGTGTGTGTGTTACATTACATTCACTAGTAGGAGTGAGAAAAACATCACGGGGTGGTGCGCATTGTATGGGTGTGTGTTACATTACATTCACTAGTAGGAGTGAGAAAAACATCGCGGGGTGGTGCGCATTGTATGGGTGTGTGTTACATTAGATTCACTAGTAGGAGTGAGAAAAACATCGCGGGGTGGTGCGCATTGTATGGGTGTGTGTTACATTACATTCACTAGTAGCAGTGAGAAAAACATCGCGGGGTGGTGCGCATTGTATGGGTGTGTGTTACATTACATTCACTAGTAGGAGTGAGAAAAACATCGAGGGGTGGTGCGCATTGTATGGGTGTGTGTTACATTACATTCACTAGTAGGAGTGAGAAAAACATCGCGGGGTGGTGCGCATTGTATGGGTGTGTTATACATTACATTCACTAGTAGGAGTGAGAAAAACATCACGGAGTGCTGCGCATTGTATGGGTGTGTGTTACATTACATTCACTAGTAGGAGTGAGAAATACATCACGGGGTGGTGCGCATTGTATGGGTGTGTGTTACATTACATTCACTAGTAGGAGTGAGAAAAACATCACGGGGTGGTGCGCATTGTATGGGTGTGTGTTACATTACATTCACTAGTAGGTGTGAGAAAAACATCACGGGGTGGTGCGCATTGTATGGGTGTGTGTTACATTACATTCACTAGTAGGAGTGAGAAAAACATCACGGGGTGGTGCGCATTGTATGGGTGTGTGTTACATTACATTCACTAGTAGGAGTGAGAAAAACATCACGGGGTGGTGCGCATTGTATGGGTGTGTGTTACATTACATTCACTAGTAGGAGTGAGAAAAACATCACGGGGTGGTGCGCATTGTATGGGTGTGTGTTACATTACATTCACTCGTAGGAGTGAGAAAAACATCACGGGGTGGTGCGCATTGTATGGGTGTGTGTTACATTACATTCACTCGTAGGAGTGAGAAAAACATCACGGGGTGGTGCGCATTGTATGGGTGTGTGTTACATTACATTCACTCGTAGGAGTGAGAAAAACATCACGGGGTGGTGCGCATTGTATGGGTGTGTGTTACATTACATTCACTAGTAGGAGTGAGAAAAACATCACGGGTTGGTGCGCATTGTATGGGTGTGTGTTACATTACATTCACTAGTAGGAGTGAGAAAAACATCACGGGGTGGTGCGCATTGTATGGGTGTGTGTTACATTACATTCACTAGTAGGAGTGAGAAAAACATCACGGGGTGGTGCGCATTGTATGGGTGTGTGTTACATTACATTCACTAGTAGGAGTGAGAAAAACATCACGGGGTGGTGCGCATTGTATGGGTGTGTGTTACATTACATTCACTAGTAGGAGTGAGAAAAACATCACGGGGTGGTGCGCATTGTATGGGTGTGTGTTACATTACATTCACTAGTAGGAGTGAGAAAAACATCACGGGGTGGTACGCATTGTATGGGGGTGTGTTACATTGCATTCACTAATAGCAGGGAGAAAAACATCACGGGGTGGTGCGCATTGTATGGGGGTGTGTTACATTACATTCACTAGTAGGAGTGAGAAAAACATCACGGGGTGCTGCGCATTGTATGGGTGTGTGTTACATTACATTCACTAGTAGGAGTGAGAAAAACATCACGGGGTGGTGCGCATTGTATGGGTGTGTGTTACATTACATTCACTAGTAGGAGTGAGAAAAACATCACGTGGTGGTGCGCATTGTATGGGTGTGTGTTACATTACATTCACTCGTAGGAGTGAGAAAAACATCACGGGGTGGTGCGCATTGTATGGGTGTGTGTTACATTACATTCACTCGTAGGAGTGAGAAAAACATCACGGGGTGGTGCGAATTGTATGGGTGTGTGTTACATTACATTCACTAGTAGGAGTGAGAAAAACATCACGGGGTGGTGCGCATTGTATGGGTGTGTGTTACATTACATTCACTCGTAGGAGTGAGAAAAACATCACGGGGTGGTGCGCATTGTATGGGTGTGTGTTACATTACATTCACTCGTAGGAGTGAGAAAAACATCACGGGGTGGTGCGCATTGTATGGGTGTGTGTTACATTACATTCAATCATAGGAGTGAGAAAAACATCACGGGGTGGTGCGCATTGTATGGGTGTGTGTTACATTACATTCACTCGTAGGAGTGAGAAAAACATCACGGGGTGGTGCGCATTGTATGGGTGTGTGTTACATTACATTCACTCGTAGGAGTGAGAAAAACATCACGGGGTGGTGCGCATTGTATGGGTGTGTGTTACATTACATTCACTAGTAGGAGTGAGAAAAACATCACGGGGTGGTGCGCATTGTATGGGTGTGTGTTACATTACATTCACTAGTAGGAGTGAGAAAAACATCACAGGGTGGTGTGCATTGTATGGGTGTGTGTTACATTACATTCACTAGTAGGAGTGAGAAAAACATCACGGGGTGGTGCGCATTGTATGGGTGTGTGTTACATTACATTCACTAGTAGGAGTGAGAAAAACATCACGGGGTGGTGCGCATTGTATGGGTGTGTGTTACATTACATTCACTAGTAGGAGTGAGAAAAATATCACGGGGTGGTGCGCATTGTATGGGGGTGTGTTACATTGCATTCACTAATAGCAGGGAGAAAAACATCACGGGGTGGTGCGCATTGTATGGGGGTGTGTTACATTACATTCACTAGTAGGAGTGAGAAAAACATCACGGGGTGGTGCGCATTGTATGGGTGTGTGTTACATTACATTCACTAGTGGGAGTGAGAAAAACATCACGGGGTGGTGCGCATTGTATGGGTGTGTGTTACATTACATTCACTAGTAGGAGTGAGAAAAACATCACGGGGTGGTGCGCATTGTATGGGTGTGTGTTACATTACATTCACTCGTAGGAGTGAGAAAAACATCACGGGGTGGTGCGCATTGTATGGGTGTGTGTTACATTGCATTCACTCGTAGGAGTGAGAAAAACATCACGGGGTGGTGCGCATTGTATGGGTGTGTGTTACATTACATTCACTCGTAGGAGTGAGAAAAACATTACGGGGTGGTGCGCATTGTATGGGTGTGTGTTACATTACATTCACTCGTAGGAGTGAGAAAAACATCACGGGGTGGTGCGCATTGTATGGGTGTGTGTTACATTACATTCACTCGTAGGAGTGAGAAAAACATCACGAGGTGGTGCGCATTGTATGGGTGTGTGTTACATTACATTCACTCGTAGGAGTGAGAAAAACATCACGGGGTGGTGCGCATTGTATGGGTGTGTGTTACATTACATTCACTCGTAGGAGTGAGAAAAACATCACGGGGTGGTGCGCATTGTATGGGTGTGTGTTACATTACATTCACTAGTAGGAGTGAGAAAAACATCACGGGGTGGTGCGCATTGTATGGGTGTGTGTTACATTACATTCACTAGTAGGAGTGAGAAAAACATCACGGGGTGGTGCGCATTGTATGGGTGTGTGTTACATTACATTCACTAGTAGGAATGAGAAAAACATCACGGGGTGGTGCGCATTGTATGGGTGTGTGTTACATTACATTGACTAGTAGGAGTGAGAAAAACATCACGGGGTGGTGCGCATTGTATGGGGTGTGTTACATTGCATTCACTAATAGCAGGGAGAAAAACATCACGGGGTGGTGCGCATTGTATGGGGGTGTGTTACATTACATTCACTAGTAGGAGTGAGAAAAACATCACGGGGTGGTGCGCATTGTATGGGGGTGTGTTACATTAGATTCACTAGTAGGAGTGAGAAAAACATCACGGGGTGGTGCGCATTGTATGGGTGTGTGTTACATTACATTCACTAGTAGGAGTGAGAAAAACATCACGGAGTGGTGCGCATTGTATGGGTGTGTGTTACATTACATTCACTAGTAGGAGTGAGAAAAACATCACGGGGTGGTGCGCATTGTATGGGTGTGTGTTACATTAGATTCACTAGTAGGAGTGAGAAAAACATCAAGGGGTGGTGCGCATTGTATGGGTGTGTGTTACATTACATTCACTCGTAGGAGTGAGAAAAACATCACGGGGTGGTGCGCATTGTATGGGTGTGTGTTACATTACATTCACTCGTAGGAGTGAGAAAAACATCTCGGGGTGGTGCGCATTGTATGGGTGTGTGTTACATTACATTCACTCGTAGGAGTGAGAAAAACATCACGGGGTGGTGCGCATTGTATGGGTGTGTGTTACATTACATTCACTAGTAGGAGTGAGAAAAACATCACGGGGTGGTGCGCATTGTATGGGTGTGTGTTACATTACATTCACTAGTAGGAGTGAGAAAAACATCACGGGGTGGTGCGCATTGTATGGGTGTGTGTTACATTACATTCACTAGTAGGAGTGAGAAAAACATCACGGGGTGGTGCGCATTGTATGGGGGTGTGTTACATTGCATTCACTAATAGCAGGGAGAAAAACATCACGGGGTGGTGCGCATTGTATGGGGGTGTGTTACATTACATTCACTAGTAGGAGTGAGAAAAACATCACGGGGTGGTGCGCATTGTATGGGTGTGTGTTACATTACATTCACTAGTAGGAGTGAGAAAAACATCACGGGGTGGTGCGCATTGTATCGGTGTGTGTTACATTACATTCACTAGTAGGAGTGAGAAAAACATCACGGGGTGGTGCGCATTGTATGGGTGTGTGTTACATTACATTGACTAGTAGGATTGAGAAAAACATCACGGGGTGGTGCGCATTGTATGGGGGTGTGTTACATTGCATTCACTAATAGCAGGGAGAAAAACATCACATCACGGGGTGGTGCGCATTGTATGGGGGTGTGTTACATTACATTCACTCGTAGGAGTGAGAAAAACATCACTGGGTGGTGCGCATTGTATGGGTGTTTGTTACATTACATTCACTCGTAGGAGTGAGAAAAACATCACGGGGTGGTGCGCATTGTATGGGTGTGTGTTACATTACATTCACTAGTAGGAGTGAGAAAAACATCACGGAGTGCTGCGCATTGTATGGGTGTGTGTTACATTACATTCACTCGTAGGAGTGAGAAAAACATCACGGGGTGGTGCGCATTGTATGGGTGTGTGTTACATTACATTCACTAGTAGGAGTGAGAAAAACATCACGGGGTGGTGCGCATTGTATGGGTGTGTGTTACATTACATTCACTCGTAGGGGTGAGAAAAACATCACGGGGTGGTGCGCATTGTATGGGTGTGTGTTACATTACATTCACTAGTAGGAGTGAGAAAAACATCACGGGGTGGTGCGCATTTTATGGGTGTGTGTTACATTACATTCACTAGTAGGAGTGAGAAAAACATCACGGGGTGGTGCGCATTGTATGGGTGTGTGTTACATTACATTCACTAGTAGGAGTGAGAAAAACATCACGGGGTGGTGCCCATTGTATGGGTGTGTGTTACATTACATTCACTCGTAGGAGTGAGAAAAACATCACGGGGTGGTGCGCATTGTATGGGTGTGTGTTACATTACATTCACTCGTAGGAGTGAGAAAAACATCACGGGGTGGTGCGCATTGTATGGGTGTGTGTTACATTACATTCACTCGTAGGAGTGAGAAAAACATCACTGGGTGGTGCGCATTGTATGGGTGTTTGTTACATTACATTCACTCGTAGGAGTGAGAAAAACATCACGGGGTGGTGCGCATTGTATGGGTGTGTGTTACATTACATTCACTAGTAGGAGTGAGAAAAACATCACGGGGTGGTGCGCATTGTATGGGGTGTGTTACATTGCATTCACTAATAGCAGGGAGAAAAACATCACGGGGTGGTGCGCATTGTATGGGGGTGTGTTACATTACATTCACTAGTAGGAGTGAGAAAAACATCACGGGGTGGTGCGCATTGTATGGGTGTGTGTTACATTAGATTCACTAGTAGGAGTGAGAAAAACATCACGGGGTGGTGCGCATTGTATGGGTGTGTGTTACATTACATTCACCAGTAGGAGTGAGATAAACATCACGGGGTGGTGCGCATTGTATGGGTGTGTGTTACATTACATTCACTAGTAGGAGTGAGAAAAACATCACGGGGTGGTGCGCATTGTATGGGTGTGTGTTACATTAGATTCACTAGTAGGAGTGAGAAAAACATCAAGGGGTGGTGCGCATTGTATGGGTGTGTGTTACATTACATTCACTCGTAGGAGTGAGAAAAACATCACGGGGTGGTGCGCATTGTATGGGTGTGTGTTACATTACATTCACTCGAAGGAGTGAGAAAAACATCTCGGGGTGGTGCGCATTGTATGGGTGTGTGTTACATTACATTCACTCGTAGGAGTGAGAAAAACATCACGGGGTGGTGCGCATTGATTGGGTGTGTGTTACATTAGATTCACTAGTAGGAGTGAGAAAAACATCACGGGGTGGTGCGCATTTTATCGTTGTGTGTTACATTACTTGCACTAGTAGGAGTGAGAAAAACATCACGGGGTGGTGCGCATTGTATGGGTGTGTGTTACATTACATTGACTAGTAGGAGTGAGAAAAACATCACGGGGTGGTGCGCATTGTATGGGGGTGTGTTACATTGCATTCACTAATAGCAGGGAGAAAAACATCACGGGGTGGTGCGCATTGTATGGGGGTGTGTTACATTACATTCACTAGTAGGAGTGAGAAAAACATCACGGGGTGGTGCGCATTGTATGGGTGTGTGTTACATTAGATTCACTAGTAGGAGTGAGAAAAACATCACGGGGTGGTGCGCATTGTATGGGTGTGTGTTACATTACATTCACTAGTAGGAGTGAGAAAAACATCACGGGGTGGTGCGCATTGTATGGGTGTGTGTTTCATTACATTCACTAGTAGGAGTGAGAAAAACATCACGGTGTGGTGCGCATTGTATGGGTGTGTGTTACATTAGATTCACTCGTAGGAGTGAGAAAAACATCACGGGGAGGTGCGCATTGTATGGGTGTGTGTTACATTACATTCACTCGTAGGAGTGAGAAAAACATTACGGGGTGGTGCGCATTGTATCGGTGTGTTACATTACATTCACTAGTAGGAGTGAGAAAAACATCACGGGGTGGTGCGCATTGTATGGGTGTGTGTTACATTACATTCACTAGTAGGAGTGAGAAAAACATCACGGGGTGGTTCGCATTGTATGGGTGTGTGTTACATTACATTCACTAGTAGGAGTGAGAAAAACATCACGGGGTGGTGCGCATTGTATGGGTGTGTGTTTCATTACATTCACTAGTAGGAGTGAGAAAAACATCAAGGGGTGGTGCGCATTGTATGGGTGTGTGTTACATTACATTCACTCGTAGGAGTGAGAAAAACATCACGGGGAGGTGCGCATTGTATGGGTGTGTGTTACATTACATTCACTCGTAGGAGTGAGAAAAACATCACGGGGTGGTGCGCATTGTATGGGTGTGTGTTACATTACATTCACTCGTAGGAGTGAGAAAAACATCACGGGGTGGTGCGCATTGTATGTGTGTGTGTTACATTACATTCACTAGTAGGAGTGAGAAAAACATCACGGGCTGGTGCGCATTGTATCGGTGTGTTACATTACATTCACTAGTAGGAGTGAGAAAAACATCACGGGGTGGTGCGCATTGTATGGGTGTGTGTTACATTACATTCACTAGTAGGAGTGAGAAAAACATCACGGGGTGGTTCGCATTGTATGGGTGTGTGTTACATTACATTCACTAGTAGGAGTGAGAAAAACATCACGGGGTGGTGCGCATTGTATGGGTGTGTGTTACATTACATTCACTAGTAGGAGTGAGAAAAACATCACGGGGTGGTGCGCATTGTATGGGGGTGTGTTACATTGCATTCACTAATAGCAGGGAGAAAAACATCACGGGGTGGTGCGCATTGTATGGGGGTGTGTTACATTACATTCACTAGTAGGAGTGAGAAAAACATCACGGGGTGGTGCGCATTGTATGGGTGTGTGTTACATTACATTCACTAGTGGGAGTGAGTAAAACATCACGGGGTGGTGCGCATTGTATGGGTGTGTGTTACATTACATTCACTAGTAGGAGTGAGAAAAACATCACGGGGTGGTGCGCATTGTATGGGTGTGTGTTACATTACATTCACTAGTAGGAGTGAGAAAAACATCACGGGGTGGTGCGCATTGTATGGGTGTGTGTTACATTACATTCACTCGTAGGAGTGAGAAAAACATCACGGGGTGGTGCGCATTGTATGGGTGTGTGTTACATTACATTCACTAGTAGGAGTGAGAAAAACATCACGGGGTGGTGCGCATTGTATGGGTGTGTGTTACATTACATTCACTAGTAGGAGTGAGAAAAACATCACGGGGTGGTGCGCATTGTATGGGTGTGTGTTACATTACATTCACTAGTAGGAGTGAGAAAAACATCACGGGGTGGTGCGCATTGTATGGGTGTGTGTTACATTACATTCACTCGTAGGAGTGAGAAAAACATCACGGGGTGGTGCGCATTGTATGGGTGTGTGTTACATTACATTCACTCGTAGGAGTGAGAAAAACATCACGGGGTGGTGCGCATTGTATGGGTGTGTGTTACATTACATTCACTCGTTGGAGTGAGAAAAACATCACTGGGTGGTGCGCATTGTATGGGTGTGTGTTACATTACATTCACTAGTAGGAGTGAGAAAAACATCACGGGGTGGTGCGCATTGTATGGGTGTGTGTTACATTACATTCACTAGTAGGAGTGAGAAAAACATCACGGGGTGGTGCGCATTGTATGGGGGTGTGTTACATTGCATTCACTAATAGCAGGGAGAAAAACATCACGGGGTGGTGCGCATTGTATGGGGGTGTGTTACATTACATTCACTAGTAGGAGTGAGAAAAACATCACGGGGTGGTGCGCATTGTATGGGTGTGTGTTACATTACATTCACTAGTGGGAGTGAGAAAAACATCACGGGGTGGTGCGCATTGTATGGGTGTGTGTTACATTACATTCACTCGTAGGAGTGAGAAAAACATCAAGGGGTGGTGCGCATTGTATGGGTGTGTGTTACATTATATTCACTCGTAGGAGTGAGAAAAACATCACGGGGTGGTGCGCATTGTATGGGTGTGTGTTACATTACATTCACTCGTAGGAGTGAGAAAAACATCACGGGGTGGTGCGCATTGTATGGGTGTGTGTTACATTACATTCACTCGTAGGAGTGAGAAAAACATCACGGGGTGGTGCGCATTGTATGGGTGTGTGTTACATTACATTCACTCGTAGGAGTGAGAAAAACATCACGGGGTGGTGCGCATTGTATGGGTGTGTGTTACATTACATTCACTCGTAGGAGTGAGAAAAACATCACGGGGTGGTGCGCATTGTATGGGTGTGTGTTACATTACATTCACTCGTAGGAGTGAGAAAAACATCACGGGGTGGTGCGCATTGTATGGGTGTGTGTTACATTACATTCACTCGTAGGAGTGAGAAAAACATCACGGGGTGGTGCGCATTGTATGGGTGTGTGTTACATTACATTCACTCGTAGGAGTGAGAAAAACATCACGGGGTGGTGCGCATTGTATGGGTGTGTGTTACATTACATTCACTAGTAGGAGTGAGAAAAACATCACGGGGTGGTGCGCATTGTATGGGTGTGTGTTACATTACATTCACTAGTAGGAGTGACAAAAACATCACGGGGTGGTGCGCATTGTATGGGTGTGTGTTACATTACATTCACTCGTAGGAGTGAGAAAAACATCACGGGGTGGTGTGCATTGTATGGGTGTGTGTTACATTACATTCACTAGTAGGAGTGAGAAAAACATCACGGGGTGGTGCGCATTGTATGGGTGTGTGTTACATTACATTCACTAGTAGGAGTGAGAAAAACATCACGGGGTGGTGCGCATTGTATGGGTGTGTGTTACATTACATTCACTAGTAGGAATGAGAAAAACATCACGGGGTGGTGCGCATTGTATGGGTGTGTGTTACATTACATTGACTAGTAGGAGTGAGAAAAACATCACGGGGTGGTGCGCATTGTATGGGGTGTGTTACATTGCATTCACTAATAGCAGGGAGAAAAACATCACGGGGTGGTGCGCATTGTATGGGGGTGTGTTACATTACATTCACTAGTAGGAGTGAGAAAAACATCACGGGGTGGTGCGCATTGTATGGGGGTGTGTTACATTAGATTCACTAGTAGGAGTGAGAAAAACATCACGGGGTGGTGCGCATTGTATGGGTGTGTGTTACATTACATTCACTAGTAGGAGTGAGAAAAACATCACGGAGTGGTGCGCATTGTATGGGTGTGTGTTACATTATATTCACTAGTAGGAGTGAGAAAAACATCACGGGGTGGTGCGCATTGTATGGGTGTGTGTTACATTAGATTCACTAGTAGGAGTGAGAAAAACATCAAGGGGTGGTGCGCATTGTATGGGTGTGTGTTACATTACATTCACTCGTAGGAGTGAGAAAAACATCACGGGGTGGTGCGCATTGTATGGGTGTGTGTTACATTACATTCACTCGTAGGAGTGAGAAAAACATCTCGGGGTGGTGCGCATTGTATGGGTGTGTGTTACATTACATTCACTCGTAGGAGTGAGAAAAACATCACGGGGTGGTGCGCATTGTATGGGTGTGTGTTACATTACATTCACTAGTAGGAGTGAGAAAAACATCACGGGGTGGTGCGCATTGTATGGGTGTGTGTTACATTACATTCACTAGTAGGAGTGAGAAAAACATCACGGGGTGGTGCGCATTGTATGGGTGTGTGTTACATTACATTCACTAGTAGGAGTGAGAAAAACATCACGGGGTGGTGCGCATTGTATGGGGGTGTGTTACATTGCATTCACTAATAGCAGGGAGAAAAACATCACGGGGTGGTGCGCATTGTATGGGGGTGTGTTACATTACATTCACTAGTAGGAGTGAGAAAAACATCACGGGGTGGTGCGCATTGTATGGGTGTGTGTTACATTACATTCACTAGTAGGAGTGAGAAAAACATCACGGGGTGGTGCGCATTGTATCGGTGTGTGTTACATTACATTCACTAGTAGGAGTGAGAAAAACATCACGGGGTGGTGCGCATTGTATGGGTGTGTGTTACATTACATTGACTAGTAGGATTGAGAAAAACATCACGGGGTGGTGCGCATTGTATGGGGGTGTGTTACATTGCATTCACTAATAGCAGGGAGAAAAACATCACATCACGGGGTGGTGCGCATTGTATGGGGGTGTGTTACATTACATTCACTAGTAGGAGTGAGAAAAACATCACGGGGTGGTGCGCATTGTATGGGTGTGTGTTACATTAGATTCATTAGTAGGAGTGAGAAAAACATCACGGGGTGGTGCGCATTGTATGGGTGTGTGTTACATTACATTCACTAGTAGGAGTGAGAAAAACATCACGGGGTGGTGCGCATTGTATGGGTGTGTGTTACATTACATTCACTAGTAGGAGTGAGAAAAACATCACGGGGTGGTGCGCATTGTATGGGGATGTGTTACATTGCATTCACTAATAGCAGGGAGAAAAACATCACGGAGTGGTGCGCATTGTATGGGGGTGTGTTACATTAGATTCACTAGTAGGAGTGAGAAAAACATCACGGGGTGGTGCGCATTGTATGGGTGTGTGTTACATTACATTCACTAGTAGGAGTGAGAAAAACATCACGGAGTGCTGCGCATTGTATGGGTGTGTGTTACATTACATTCACTAGTAGGAGTGATAAAAACATAACGGGGTGGTGCGCATTGTATGGTGTGTGTTATATTAGATTCACTAGTAGGAGTGAGAAAAACATCAAGGGGTGGTGCGCATTGTATGGGTGTGTGTTACATTACATTCACTCGTAGGAGTGAGAAAAACATCACGGGGTGGTGCGCATTGTATGGGTGTGTGTTACATTACATTCACTCGTAGGAGTGAGAAAAACATCACGGGGTGGTGCGCATTGTATGGGTGTGTGTTACATTACATTCACTCGTAGGGGTGAGAAAAACATCACGGGGTGGTGCGCATTGTATGGGTGTGTGTTACATTACATTCACTAGTAGGAGTGAGAAAAACATCACGGGGTGGTGCGCATTTTATGGGTGTGTGTTACATTACATTCACTAGTAGGAGTGAGAAAAACATCACGGGGTGGTGCGCATTGTATGGGTGTGTGTTACATTACATTCACTAGTAGGAGTGAGAAAAACATCACGGGGTGGTGCCCATTGTATGGGTGTGTGTTACATTACATTCACTCGTAGGAGTGAGAAAAACATCACGGGGTGGTGCGCATTGTATGGGTGTGTGTTACATTACATTCACTCGTAGGAGTGAGAAAAACATCACGGGGTGGTGCGCATTGTATGGGTGTGTGTTACATTACATTCACTCGTAGGAGTGAGAAAAACATCACTGGGTGGTGCGCATTGTATGGGTGTTTGTTACATTACATTCACTCGTAGGAGTGAGAAAAACATCACGGGGTGGTGCGCATTGTATGGGTGTGTGTTACATTACATTCACTAGTAGGAGTGAGAAAAACATCACGGGGTGGTGCGCATTGTATGGGGTGTGTTACATTGCATTCACTAATAGCAGGGAGAAAAACATCACGGGGTGGTGCGCATTGTATGGGGGTGTGTTACATTACATTCACTAGTAGGAGTGAGAAAAACATCACGGGGTGGTGCGCATTGTATGGGTGTGTGTTACATTAGATTCACTAGTAGGAGTGAGAAAAACATCACGGGGTGGTGCGCATTGTATGGGTGTGTGTTACATTACATTCACCAGTAGGAGTGAGATAAACATCACGGGGTGGTGCGCATTGTATGGGTGTGTGTTACATTACATTCACTAGTAGGAGTGAGAAAAACATCACGGGGTGGTGCGCATTGTATGGGTGTGTGTTACATTAGATTCACTAGTAGGAGTGAGAAAAACATCAAGGGGTGGTGCGCATTGTATGGGTGTGTGTTACATTACATTCACTCGTAGGAGTGAGAAAAACATCACGGGGTGGTGCGCATTGTATGGGTGTGTGTTACATTACATTCACTCGTAGGAGTGAGAAAAACATCTCGGGGTGGTGCGCATTGTATGGGTGTGTGTTACATTACATTCACTCGTAGGAGTGAGAAAAACATCACGGGGTGGTGCGCATTGTATGGGTGTGTGTTACATTACATTCACTAGTAGGAGTGAGAAAAACATCACGGGGTGGTGCGCATTGTATGGGTGTGTGTTACATTACATTCACTAGTAGGAGTGAGAAAAACATCACGGGGTGGTGCGCATTGATTGGGTGTGTGTTACATTAGATTCACTAGTAGGAGTGAGAAAAACATCACGGGGTGGTGCGCATTGTATGGGGGTGTGTTACATTGCATTCACTAATAGCAGGGAGAAAAACATCACGGGGTGGTGCACATTGTATGGGGGTGTGTTACATTACATTCACTAGTAGGAGTGAGAAAAACATCACGGGGTGGTGCGCATTGTATGGGTGTGTTTTACATTAGATTCACTAGTAGGAGTGAGAAAAACATCACGGGGTGGTGCGCATTTTATCGGTGTGTGTTACATTACTTGCACTAGTAGGAGTGAGAAAAACATCACGGGGTGGTGCGCATTGTATGGGGGTGTGTTACATTACATTCACTAGTAGGAGTGAGAAAAACATCACGGGGTGATGCGCATTGTATTGGTGTGTGTTACATTAGATTCACTAGTAGGAGTGAGAAAAACATCACGGGGTGGTGCGCATTGTATGGGTGTGTGTTACATTACATTCACTACGAGGAGTGAGAAAAACATCACGGGGTGGTGCGCATTGTATGGGTGTGTGTTACATTACATTCACTAGTAGGAGTGAGAAAAACATCACGGGGTGGTGCGCATTGTATGGGTGTGTGTTACATTAGATTCACTCGTAGGAGTGAGAAAAACATCACGGGGTGGTGCGCATTGTATGGGTGTGTGTTACATTAGATTCACTCGTAGGAGTGAGAAAAACATCACGGGGTGGTGCGCATTGTATGGGTGTGTGTTACATTACATTCACTCGTAGGAGTGAGAAAAACATCTCGGGTTGGTGCGCATTGTATGGGTGTGTGTTACATTACATTCACTAGTAGGAGTGAGAAAAACATCACGGGGTTGTGCGCATTGTATGGGTGTGTGTTACATTACATTCACTAGTAGGAGTGAGAAAAACATCACGGGGTGGTGCGCATTGTATGGGTGTGTGTTACATTACATTCACTAGTAGGAGTGAGAAAAACATCACGGGGTGGTGCGCATTGTATCGGTGTGTGTTACATTACATTCACTAGTAGGAGTGAGAAAAACATCACGGGGTGGTGCGCATTGTATGGGTGTGTGTTACATTACATTCACTAGTAGGAGTGAGAAAAACATCACGGGGTGGTGCGCATTGTATGGGTGTGTGTTACATTACATTCACTAGTAGGAGTGAGAAAAACATCACGGGGTGGTGCGCATGTATGGGTGTGTGTTACATTACATTCACTAGTAGGAGTGAGAAAAACATCACGGGGTGGTGCGCATTGTATGGGGGTGTGTTACATTGCATTCACTAATAGCAGGGAGAAAAACATCACGGGGTGGTGCGCATTGTATGGGGGTGTGTTACATTACATTCACTAGTAGGAGTGAGAAAAACATCACGGGGTGGTGCGCATTGTATGGGTGTGTGTTACATTACATTCACTAGTGGGAGTGAGAAAAACATCACGGGGTGGTGCGCATTGTATGGGTGTGTGTTACATTACATTCACTAGTAGGAGTGAGAAAAACATCACGGGGTGGTGCGCATTGTATGGGTGTGTGTTACATTACATTCACTCGTAGGAGTGAGAAAAACATCACGGGGTGGTTCGCATTGTATGGGTGTGTGTTACATTACATTCACTCGTAGGAGTGAGAAAAACATCACGGGGTGGTGCTCATTGTATGGGTGTGTGTTACATTACATTCACTAGTAGGAGTGAGAAAAACATCACGGGGTGGTGCGCATTGTATGGGTGTGTGTTACATTTCATTGACTAGTAGGAGTGAGAAAAACATCACGGGGTGGTGCGCATTGTATGGGGTGTGTTACATTGCATTCACTAATAGCAGGGAGAAAAACATCACGGGGTGGTGCGCATTGTATTGGGGTGTGTTACATTACATTCACTAGTAGGAGTGAGAAAAACATCACTGGGTGGTGCGCATTTTATGGGTGTGTGTTACATTAGATTCACTAGTAGGAGTGAGAAAAACATCACGGGGTGGTGCGCATTGTATGGGTGTGTGTTACATTACATTCACTAGTAGGAGTGAGATAAACATCACGGGGTGGTGCGCATTGTATGGGTGTGTGTTACATTACATTCACTAGTAGGAGTGAGAAAAACATCACGGGGTGGTGCGCATTGTATGGGTGTGTGTTACATTAGATTCACTAGTAGGAGTGAGAAAAACATCAAGGGGTGGTGCGCATTGTATGGGTGTGTGTTACATTACATTCACTCGTAGGAGTGAGAAAAACATCACGGGGTGGTGCGCATTGTATGGGTGTGTGTTACATTACATTCACTCGTAGGAGTGAGAAAAACATCTCGGGGTGGTGCGCATTGTATGGGTGTGTGTTACATTACATTCACTCGTAGGAGTGAGAAAAACATCACGGGGTGGTGCGCATTGTATGGGTGTGTGTTACATTACATTCACTAGTAGGAGTGAGAAAAACATCACAGGGTGGTGCGCATTGTATGGGGGTGTGTTACATTACATTCACTAGTAGGAGTGAGAAAAACATCACGGGGTGGTGCGCATTGTATCGGTGTGTGTTACATTACATTCACTAGTAGGAGTGAGAAAAACATCACGGGGTGGTGCGCATTGTATGGGGGTGTGTTACATTGCATTCACTAATAGCAGGGAGAAAAACATCACGGGGTGGTGCGCATTGTATGGGGGTGTGTTACATTACATTCACTAGTAGGAGTGAGAAAAACATCACGGGGTGGTGCGCATTGTATGGGTGTGTGTTACATTAGATTCACTAGTAGGAGTGAGAAAAACATCACGGGGTGGTGCGCATTGTATCGGTGTGTGTTACATTACATTCACTAGTAGGAGTGAGAAAAACATCAAGGGGTGGTGCGCATTGTATGGGTGTGTGTTACATTACATTCACTCGTAGGAGTGAGAAAAACATCACGGGGTGGTGCGCATTGTATGGGTGTGTGTTACATTACATTCACTCGTAGGAGTGAGAAAAACATCACGGGGTGGTGCGCATTGTATGGGTGTGTGTTACATTACATTCACTAGTAGGAGTGAGAAAAACATCACGGGGTGGTGCGCATTGTATCGGTGTGTGTTACATTACATTCACTAGTAGGAGTGAGAAAAACATCACGGGGTGGTGCGCATTGTATGGGGGTGTGTTACATTGCATTCACTAATAGCAGGGAGAAAAACATCACGGGGTGGTGCGCATTGTATGGGGGTGTGTTACATTAGATTCACTAGTAGGAGTGAGAAAAACATCACGGGGTGGTGCGCATTGTATGGGTGTGTGTTACATTACCTTCACTAGTAGGAGTGAGAAAAACATCACGGAGTGCTGCGCATTGTATGGGTGTGTGTTACATTACATTCACTAGTAGGAGTGATAAAAACATCACGGGGTGGTGCGCATTGTATGGTGTGTGTTACATTAGATTCACTAGTAGGAGTGAGAAAAACATCAAGGGGTGGTGCGCATTGTATGGGTGTGTGTTACATTACATTCACTCGTAGGAGTGAGAAAAACATCACGGGGTGGTGCGCATTGTATGGGTGTGTGTTACATAACATTCACTCGTAGGAGTGAGAAAAACATCACGGGGTGGTGCGCATTGTATGGGTGTGTGTTACATTACATTCACTCGTAGGAGTGAGAAAAACATCACGGGGTGGTGCGCATTGTATGGGTGTGTGTTACATTACATTCACTAGTAGGAGTGAGAAAAACATCACGGGGTGGTGCGCATTGTATGGGTGTGTGTTACATTACATTCACTAGTAGGAGTGAGAAAAACATCACGGGGTGGTGCGCATTGTATGGGGGTGTGTTACATTGCATTCACTAATAGCAGGGAGAAAAACATCACGGGGTGGTGCGCATTGTATGGGTGTGTGTTACATTACATTCACTAGTGGGAGTGAGAAAAACATCACGGGTTGGTGCGCATTGTATGGGTGTGTGTTACATTACATTCACTAGTAAGAGTGAGAAAAACATCACGGGGTGGTGCGCATTGTATCGGTGTGTGTTACATTACATTCACTAGTAGGAGTGAGAAAAACATCACGGGGTGGTGCGCATTGTATGGGGGTGTGTTACATTGCATTCACTAATAGCAGGGAGAAAAACATCACGGGGTGGTGCGCATTGTATGGGGGTGTGTTACATTAGATTCATTAGTAGGAGTGAGAAAAACATCACGGGGTGGTGCGCATTGTATGGGTGTGTGTTACATTACATTCACTAGTAGGAGTGAGAAAAACATCACGGAGTGCTGCGCATTGTATGGGTGTGTGTTACATTACATTCACTAGTAGGAGTGATAAAAACATCACGGGGTGGTGCGCATTGTATGGTGTGTGTTACATTAGATTCACTAGTAGGAGTGAGAAAAACATCAAGGGGTGGTGCGCATTGTATGGGTGTGTGTTACATTACATTCACTCGTAGGAGTGAGAAAAACATCACGGGGTGGTGCGCATTGTATGGGTGTGTGTTACATTACATTCACTCGTAGGAGTGAGAAAAACATCACGGGGTGGTGCGCATTGTATGGGTGTGTGTTACATTACATTCACTCGTAGGAGTGAGAAAAACATCACGGGGTGGTGCGCATTGTATGGGTGTGTGTTACATTACATTCACTAGTAGGAGTGAGAAAAACATCACGGGGTCGTGCGCATTGTATGGGTGTGTGTTACATTACATTCACTCGTAGGAGTGAGAAAAACATCACGGGGTGGTGCGCATTGTATGGGTGTGTGTTACATTACATTCACTAGTAGGAGTGAGAAAAACATCACGGGGTGGTGCGCATTGTATGGGTGTGTGTTACATTACATTCACTAGTAGGAGTGAGAAAAACATCACGGGGTGGTGCGCATTGTATGGGTGTGTGTTACATTACATTCACTAGTAGGAGTGAGAAAAACATCACGGGGTGGTGCGCATTGTATGGGGGTGTGTTACATTGCATTCACTAATAGCAGGGAGAAAAACATCACGGGGTGGTGCGCATTGTATGGGGGTGTGTTACATTACATTCACTAGTAGGAGTGAGAAAAACATCACGGGGTGGTGCGCATTGTATGGGTATGTGTTACATTACATTCACTAGTGGGAGTGAGAAAAACATCACGGGGTGGTGCGCATTGTATGGGTGTGTGTTACATTACATTCACTAGTAGGAGTGAGAAAAACATCAAGGGGTGGTGCGCATTGTATGGGTGTGTGTTACATTACATTCACTCGTAGGAGTGAGAAAAACATCACGGGGTGGTGCGCATTGTATGGGTGTGTGTTACATTACATTCACTCGTAGGAGTGAGAAAAACATCACGGGGTGGTGCGCATTGTATGGGTGTGTGTTACATTACATTCACTCGTAGGAGTGAGAAAAACATTACGGGGTGGTGCGCATTGTATGGGTGTGTGTTACATTACATTCACTCGTAGGAGTGAGAAAAACATCACGGGGTGGTGCGCATTGTATGGGTGTGTGTTACATTACATTCACTCGTAGGAGTGAGAAAAACATCACGGGGTGGTGCGCATTGTATGGGTGTGTGTTACATTACATTCACTCGTAGGAGTGAGAAAAACATCACGGGGTGGTGCGCATTGTATGGGTGTGTGTTACATTACATTCACTCGTAGGAGTGAGAAAAACATCACGGGGTGGTGCGCATTGTATGGGTGTGTGTTACATTACATTCACTAGTAGGAGTGAGAAAAACATCACGGGGTGGTGCGCATTGTATGGGTGTGTGTTACATTACATTCACTAGTAGGAGTGAGAAAAACATCACGGGGGGTGCGCATTGTATGGGTGTGTGTTACATTACATTCACTAGTAGGAGTGAGAAAAACATCACGGGGTGGTGCGCATTGTATGGGTGTGTGTTACATTACATTGACTAGTAGGAGTGAGAAAAACATCACGGGGTGGTGCGCATTGTATGGGGTGTGTTACATTGCATTCACTAATAGCAGGGAGAAAAACATCACGGGGTGGTGCGCATTGTATGGGGGTGTGTTACATTACATTCACTAGTAGGAGTGAGAAAAACATCACGGGGTGGTGCGCATTGTATGGGGGTGTGTTACATTACATTCACTAGTAGGAGTGAGAAAAACATCACGGGGTGGTGCGCATTGTATGGGTGTGTGTTACATTAGATTCACTAGTAGGAGTGAGAAAAACATCACGGGGTGGTGCGCATTGTATGGGTGTGTGTTACATTACATTCACTAGTAGGAGTGAGAAAAACATCACCGGGTGGTGCGCATTGTATGGGTGTGTGTTACATTACATTCACTAGTAGGAGTGAGAAAAACATCACGGGGTGGTGCGCATTGTATGGGTGTGTGTTACATTAGATTCACTCGTAGGAGTGAGAAAAACATCACGGGGTGGTGCGCATTGTATGGGTGTGTGTTACATTACATTCACTCGTAGGAGTGAGAAAAACATCACGGGGTGGTGCGCATTTTATGGGTGTGTGTTACATTACATTCACTAGTAGGAGTGAGAAAAACATCTCGGGTTGGTGCGCATTGTATGGGTGTGTGTTACATTACATTCACTCGTAGGAGTGAGAAAAACATCACGGGGTTGTGCGCATTGTATGGGTGTGTGTTACATTACATTCACTAGTAGGAGTGAGAAAAACATCACGGGGTGGTGCGCATTGTATGGGTGTGTGTTACATTAGATTCAGTAGTAGGAGTGAGAAAAACATCACGGTGTGGTGCGCATTGTATGGGTGTGTGTTACATTACATTCACTAGTAGGAGTGAGAAAAACATCACGGGGTGGTGCGCATTGTATGGGTGTGTGTTACATTACATTCACTAGTAGGAGTGAGAAAAACATCACGGGGGGGTGCGCATTGTATGGGTGTGTGTTACATTACATTCACTAGTAGGAGTGAGAAAAACATCACGGGGTGGTGCGCATTGTATGGGTGTGTGTTACATTACATTCACTAGTAGGAGTGAGAAAAACATCACAGGGTGGTGCGCATTGTATGGGGGTGTGTTACATTACATTCACTAGTAGGAGTGAGAAAAACATCACGGGGTGGTGCGCATTGTATCGGTGTGTGTTACATTACATTCACTAGTAGGAGTGAGAAAAACATCACGGGGTGGTGCGCATTGTATGGGGGTGTGTTACATTGCATTCACTAATAGCAGGGAGAAAAACATCACGGGGTGGTGCGCATTGTATGGGGGTGTGTTACATTACATTCACTAGTAGGAGTGAGAAAAACATCACGGGGTGGTGCGCATTGTATGGGTGTGTGTTACATTAGATTCACTAGTAGGAGTGAGAAAAACATCACGGGGTGGTGCGCATTGTATCGGTGTGTGTTACATTACATTCACTAGTAGGAGTGAGAAAAACATCAAGGGGTGGTGCGCATTGTATGGGTGTGTGTTACATTACATTCACTCGTAGGAGTGAGAAAAACATCACGGGGTGGTGCGCATTGTATGGGTGTGTGTTACATTACATTCACTCGTAGGAGTGAGAAAAACATCACGGGGTGGTGCGCATTGTATGGGTGTGTGTTACATTACATTCACTAGTAGGAGTGAGAAAAACATCACGGGGTGGTGCGCATTGTATCGGTGTGTGTTACATTACATTCACTAGTAGGAGTGAGAAAAACATCACGGGGTGGTGCGCATTGTATGGGGGTGTGTTACATTGCATTCACTAATAGCAGGGAGAAAAACATCACGGGGTGGTGCGCATTGTATGGGGGTGTGTTACATTAGATTCACTAGTAGGAGTGAGAAAAACATCACGGGGTGGTGCGCATTGTATGGGTGTGTGTTACATTACATTCACTAGTAGGAGTGAGAAAAACATCACGGAGTGCTGCGCATTGTATGGGTGTGTGTTACATTACATTCACTAGTAGGAGTGATAAAAACATCACGGGGTGGTGCGCATTGTATGGTGTGTGTTACATTAGATTCACTAGTAGGAGTGAGAAAAACATCAAGGGGTGGTGCGCATTGTATGGGTGTGTGTTACATTACATTCACTCGTAGGAGTGAGAAAAACATCACGGGGTGGTGCGCATTGTATGGGTGTGTGTTACATAACATTCACTCGTAGGAGTGAGAAAAACATCACGGGGTGGTGCGCATTGTATGGGTGTGTGTTACATTACATTCACTCGTAGGAGTGAGAAAAACATCACGGGGTGGTGCGCATTGTATGGGTGTGTGTTACATTACATTCACTAGTAGGAGTGAGAAAAACATCACGGGGTGGTGCGCATTGTATGGGTGTGTGTTACATTACATTCACTAGTAGGAGTGAGAAAAACATCACGGGGTGGTGCGCATTGTATGGGGGTGTGTTACATTGCATTCACTAATAGCAGGGAGAAAAACATCACGGGGTGGTGCGCATTGTATGGGTGTGTGTTACATTACATTCACTAGTGGGAGTGAGAAAAACATCACGGGTTGGTGCGCATTGTATGGGTGTGTGTTACATTACATTCACTAGTAAGAGTGAGAAAAACATCACGGGGTGGTGCGCATTGTATCGGTGTGTGTTACATTACATTCACTAGTAGGAGTGAGAAAAACATCACGGGGTGGTGCGCATTGTATGGGGGTGTGTTACATTGCATTCACTAATAGCAGGGAGAAAAACATCACGGGGTGGTGCGCATTGTATGGGGGTGTGTTACATTAGATTCATTAGTAGGAGTGAGAAAAACATCACGGGGTGGTGCGCATTGTATGGGTGTGTGTTACATTACATTCACTAGTAGGAGTGAGAAAAACATCACGGAGTGCTGCGCATTGTATGGGTGTGTGTTACATTACATTCACTAGTAGGAGTGATAAAAACATCACGGGGTGGTGCGCATTGTATGGTGTGTGTTACATTAGATTCACTAGTAGGAGTGAGAAAAACATCAAGGGGTGGTGCGCATTGTATGGGTGTGTGTTACATTACATTCACTCGTAGGAGTGAGAAAAACATCACGGGGTGGTGCGCATTGTATGGGTGTGTGTTACATAACATTCACTCGTAGGAGTGAGAAAAACATCACGGGGTGGTGCGCATTGTATGGGTGTGTGTTACATTACATTCACTCGTAGGAGTGAGAAAAACATCACGGGGTGGTGCGCATTGTATGGGTGTGTGTTACATTACATTCACTAGTAGGAGTGAGAAAAACATCACGGGGTGGTGCGCATTGTATGGGTGTGTGTTACATTACATTCACTAGTAGGAGTGAGAAAAACATCACGGGGTGGTGCGCATTGTATGGGGGTGTGTTACATTGCATTCACTAATAGCAGGGAGAAAAACATCACGGGGTGGTGCGCATTGTATGGGTGTGTGTTACATTACATTCACTAGTGGGAGTGAGAAAAACATCACGGGTTGGTGCGCATTGTATGGGTGTGTGTTACATTACATTCACTAGTAAGAGTGAGAAAAACATCACGGGGTGGTGCGCATTGTATCGGTGTGTGTTACATTACATTCACTAGTAGGAGTGAGAAAAACATCACGGGGTGGTGCGCATTGTATGGGGGTGTGTTACATTGACTAGTAGGAGTGAGAAAAACATCACGGGGTGGTGCGCATTGTATGGGGGTGTGTTACATTGCATTCACTAATAGCAGGGAGAAAAACATCACGGGGTGGTGCTCATTTTATGGGGGTGTGTTACATTACATTCACTAGTAGGAGTGAGAAAAACATCACGGGGTGGTGCGCATTGTATGGGTGTGTGTTACATTAGATTCACTAGTAGGAGTGAGAAAAACATCACGGGGTGGTGCGCATTGTATGGGTGTGTGTTACATTACATTCACTAGTAGGAGTGAGAAAAACATCACGGGGTGGTGCGCATTGTATGGGTGTGTGTTACATTACATTCACTAGTAGGAGTGAGAAAAACATCACGGGGTGGTGCGCATTGTATGGGTGTGTGTTACATTACATTCACTAGTAGGAGTGAGAAAAACATCACGGGGTGGTGCGCATTGTATGGGTGTGTGTTACATTACATTCACTAGTAGGAGTGAGAAAAACATCACGGGGTGGTGCGCATTGTATGGGTGTGTGTTACATTACATTGACTAGTAGGAGTGAGAAAAACATCACGGGGTGGTGCGCATTGTATGGGTGTGTGTTACATTACATTCACTCGTAGGAGTGAGAAAAACATCTCGGGGTGGTGCGCATTGTATGGGTGTGTGTTACATTACATTCACTCGTAGGAGTGAGAAAAACATCACGGGGTGGTGCGCATTGTATGGGTGTGTGTTACATTACATTCACTAGTAGGAGTGAGAAAAACATCACGGGGTGGTGCGCATTGTATAGGTGTGTGTTACATTAGATTCACTAGTAGGAGTGAGAAAAACATCACGGGGTGGTGCGCATTGTATGGGTGTGTGTTACATTACATTCACTAGTAGGAGTGAGAAAAACATCACGGGGTGGTGCGCATTGTATGGGTGTGTGTTACATTACATTGACTAGTAGGAGTGAGAAAAACATCCCGGGGTGGTGCGCATTGTATGGGGGTGTGTTACATTGCATTCACTAATAGCAGGGAGAAAAACATCACGGGGTGGTGTGCATTGTATGGGGGTGTGTTACATAACATTCACTAGTAGGAGTGAGAAAAACATCACGGGGAGGTGCGCATTGTATGGGTGTGTGTTACATTAGATTCACTAGTAGGAGTGAGAAAAACATCAGGGGGTGGTGCGCATTGTATGGGTGTGTGTTACATTACATTCACTAGTAGGAGTGAGAAAAACATCACGGGGTGGTGCGCATTGTATGGGTGTGTGTTACATTACATTCACTAGTAGGAGTGAGAAAAACATCACGGGGTGGTGCGCTTTGTATGGGTGTGTGTTACATTACATTCACTCGTAGGAGTGAGAAAAACATCACGGGGTGGTGCGCATTGTATGGGTGTGTGTTACATTACATTCACTCGTAGGAGTGAGAAAATCATCATGGGGTGGTGCGCATTGTATGGGTGTGTGTTACATTACATTCACTCGTAGGAGTGAGAAAAACATCACGGGGTGGTGCGCATTGTATGGGTGTGTGTTACATTACATTCACTCGTAGGAGTGAGAAAAACATCACGGGGTGGTGCGCATTGTATGGGTGTGTGTTACATTACATTCACTAGTAGGAGTGAGAAAAACATCACGGGGTGGTGCGCATTGTATGGGTGTGTGTTACATTACATTCACTCGTAGGAGTGAGAAAAACATCACGGGGTGGTGCGCATTGTATGGGTGTGTGTTACATTACATTCACTCGTAGGAGTGAGAAAAACATCACGGGGTGGTGCGCATTGTATGGGTGTGTGTTACATTACATTGACTAGTAGGAGTGAGAAAAACATCACGGGGTGGTGCGCATTGTATGGGGTGTGTTACATTGCATTCACTAATAGCAGGGAGAAAAACATCACGGGGTGGTGCGCATTGTATGGGGGTGTGTTACATTACATTCACTAGTAGGAGTGAGAAAAACATCACGGGGTGGTGCGCATTGTATGGGGGTGTGTTGCATTACATTCACTAGTAGGAGTGAGAAAAACATCACAGGGTGGTGCGCATTGTATGGGTGTGTGTTACATTAGATTCACTAGTAGGAGTGAGAAAAACATCACGGGGTGGTGCGCATTGTATGGGTGTGTGTTACATTACATTCACTAGTAGGAGTGAGAAAAACATCACGGGGTGGTGCGCATTGTATGGGTGTGTGTTACATTACATTCACTAGTAGGAGTGAGAAAAACATCACGGGGTGGTGCGCATTGTATGGGTGTGTGTTACATTAGATTCACTCGTAGGAGTGAGAAAAACATCACGGGGTGGTGCGCATTGTATGGGTGTGTGTTACATTACATTCACTCGTAGGAGTGAGAAAAACGTCACGGGGTGGTGCGCATTTTATGGGTGTGTGTTACATTACATTCACTAGTAGGAGTGAGAAAAACATCTCGGGTTGGTGCGCATTGTATGGGTGTGTGTTACATTACATTCACTCGTAGGAGTGAGAAAAACATCACGGGGTTGTGCGCATTGTATGGGTGTGTTTTACATTACATTCACTAGTAGGAGTGAGAAAAACATCACGGGGTGGTGCGCATTGTATGGGTGTGTGTTACATTACATTCACTAGTAGGAGTGAGAAAAACATCACGGGGTGGTGCGCATTGTATGGGTGTGTGTTACATTACATTCACTAGTAGGAATGAGAAAAACATCACGGGGTGGTGCGCATTGTATGGGTGTGTGTTACATTACATTCACTAGTAGGAGTGAGAAAAACATCACGGGGGGGTGCGCATTGTATGGGTGTGTGTTACATTACATTCACTAGTAGGAGTGAGAAAAACATCACGGGGTGGTGCGCATTGTATGGGTGTGTGTTACATTGCATTGACTAGTAGGAGTGAGAAAAACATCACGGGGTGGTGCGCATTGTATTGGGGTGTTTTACATTGCATTCACTAGTAGCAGGGAGAAAAACATCACGTGGTGGTGCGCATTGTATGGGGGTGTGTTACATTACATTCACTAGTAGGAGTGAGAAACGCATCACGGGGTGGTGCGAATTGTATGGGTGTGTGTTACATTAGATTCACTAGTAGGAGTGAGAAAAACATCACGGGGTGGTGCGCATTGTATGGGTGTGTGTTACATTACATTCACTAGTAGGAGTGAGAAAAACATCACGCGGTGGTGCGCATTGTATGGGTGTGTGTTACATTACTTTCACTAGTAGGAGTGAGAAAAACATCACGGGGTGGTGCGCATTGTATGGGTGTGTGTTACATTTGATTCACTAGTATTAGTGAGAAAAACATCAAGGGGTGGTGCGCATTGTATGGGTGTGTGTTACATTACATTCACTCGTAGGAGTGAGAAAAACATCACGGCGTGGTGCGCATTGTATGGGTGTGTGTTACATTACATTCACTTGTAGGAGTGAGAAAAACATCACGGGGTGGTGCGCATTGTATCGGTGTGTGTTACATTACATTCACTCGTAGGAGTGAGAAAAACATCACGGGGTGGTGCGCATTGTATGGGGGTGTGTTACATTGCATTCACTAATAGCAGGGAGAACAACATCACGGGGTGGTGCGCATTGTATGGGGTTGTGTTACATTACATTCACTAGTAGGAGTGAGAAAAACATCACGGGGTGGTGCGCATGTATGGGTGTGTGTTACATCAGATTCACTAGTAGGAGTGAGAAAAACATCACGGGGTGGTGCGCATTGTATCGGTGTGTGTTACATTACATTCACTAGTAGGAGTGAGAAAAACATCACGGGGTGGTGCGCATTGTATGGGTGTGTGTTACATTACATTGACTAGTAGGAGTGAGAAAAACATCACGGGGTGGTGCGCATTGTATGGGGGTGTGTTACATTGCATTCACTAATAGCAGGGAGAAAAACATCACGGGGTGGTGCTCATTTTATGGGGGTGTGTTACATTACATTCACTAGTAGGAGTGAGAAAAACATCACGGGGTGGTGCGCATTGTATGGGTGTGTGTTACATTAGATTCACTAGTAGGAGTGAGAAAAACATCACGGGGTGGTGCGCATTGTATGGGTGTGTGTTACATTACATTCACTAGTAGGAGTGAGAAAAACATCACGGGGTGGTGCGCATTGTATGGGTGTGTGTTACATTACATTCACTAGTAGGAGTGAGAAAAACATCACGGGGTGGTGCGCATTGTATGGGTGTGTGTTACATTACATTCACTAGTAGGAGTGAGAAAAACATCACGGGGTGGTGCGCATTGTATGGGTGTGTGTTACATTACATTCACTAGTAGGAGTGAGAAAAACATCACGGGGTGGTGCGCATTGTATGGGTGTGTGTTACATTACATTGACTAGTAGGAGTGAGAAAAACATCACGGGGTGGTGCGCATTGTATGGGTGTGTGTTACATTACATTCACTCGTAGGAGTGAGAAAAACATCTCGGGGTGGTGCGCATTGTATGGGTGTGTGTTACATTACATTCACTCGTAGGAGTGAGAAAAACATCACGGGGTGGTGCGCATTGTATGGGTGTGTGTTACATTACATTCACTAGTAGGAGTGAGAAAAACATCACGGGGTGGTGCGCATTGTATAGGTGTGTGTTACATTAGATTCACTAGTAGGAGTGAGAAAAACATCACGGGGTGGTGCGCATTGTATGGGTGTGTGTTACATTACATTCACTAGTAGGAGTGAGAAAAACATCACGGGGTGGTGCGCATTGTATGGGTGTGTGTTACATTACATTGACTAGTAGGAGTGAGAAAAACATCCGGGGGTGGTGCGCATTGTATGGGGGTGTGTTACATTGCATTCACTAATAGCAGGGAGAAAAACATCACGGGGTGGTGTGCATTGTATGGGGGTGTGTTACATAACATTCACTAGTAGGAGTGAGAAAAACATCACGGGGAGGTGCGCATTGTATGGGTGTGTGTTACATTAGATTCACTAGTAGGAGTGAGAAAAACATCAGGGGGTGGTGCGCATTGTATGGGTGTGTGTTACATTACATTCACTAGTAGGAGTGAGAAAAACATCACGGGGTGGTGCGCATTGTATGGGTGTGTGTTACATTACATTCACTCGTAGGAGTGAGAAAATCATCATGGGGTGGTGCGCATTGTATGGGTGTGTGTTACATTACATTCACTCGTAGGAGTGAGAAAAACATCACGGGGTGGTGCGCATTGTATGGGTGTGTGTTACATTACATTCACTCGTAGGAGTGAGAAAAACATCACGGGGTGGTGCGCATTGTATGGGTGTGTGTTACATTACATTCACTAGTAGGAGTGAGAAAAACATCACGGGGTGGTGCGCATTGTATAGGTGTGTGTTACATTAGATTCACTAGTAGGAGTGAGAAAAACATCACGGGGTGGTGCGCATTGTATGGGTGTGTGTTACATTACATTCACTAGTAGGAGTGAGAAAAACATCACGGGGTGGTGCGCATTGTATGGGTGTGTGTTACATTACATTGACTAGTAGGAGTGAGAAAAACATCCCGGGGTGGTGCGCATTGTATGGGGGTGTGTTACATTGCATTCACTAATAGCAGGGAGAAAAACATCACGGGGTGGTGTGCATTGTATGGGGGTGTGTTACATAACATTCACTAGTAGGAGTGAGAAAAACATCACGGGGTGGTGCGCATTGTATGGGTGTGTGTTACATTACATTGACTAGTAGGAGTGAGAAAAACATCCCGGGGTGGTGCGCATTGTATGGGGGTGTGTTACATTGCATTCACTAATAGCAGGGAGAAAAACATCACGGGGTGGTGTGCATTGTATGGGTGTGTGTTACATTACATTCACTAGTAGGAGTGAGAAAAACATCACGGGGTGGTGCGCATTGTATGGGTGTGTGTTACATTACATTCACTAGTAGGAGTGAGAAAAACATCACGGGGTGGTGCGCTTTGTATGGGTGTGTGTTACATTACATTCACTCGTAGGAGTGAGAAAAACATCACGGGGTGGTGCGCATTGTATGGGTGTGTGTTACATTACATTCACTCGTAGGAGTGAGAAAATCATCATGGGGTGGTGCGCATTGTATGGGTGTGTGTTACATTACATTCACTCGTAGGAGTGAGAAAAACATCACGGGGTGGTGCGCATTGTATGGGTGTGTGTTACATTACATTCACTCGTAGGAGTGAGAAAAACATCACGGGGTGGTGCGCATTGTATGGGTGTGTGTTACATTACATTCACTCGTAGGAGTGAGAAAAACATAACGGGGTGGTGCGCATTGTATGGGTGTGTGTTACATTACATTCACTAGTAGGAGTGAGAAAAACATCACGGGGTAGTGCGCATTGTATGGATGTGTGTTACATTACATTCACTAGTAGGAGTGAGAAAAACATCACGGGGTGGTGCGCATTGTATGGGTGGGTGTTACATTACATTCACTAGTAGGAGTGAGAAAAACATCACGGGGTGGTGCGCATTGTATGGGTGTGTGTTACATTACATTCACTAGTAGGAGTGAGAAAAACATCACGGGGGGGTGCGCATTGTATGGGTGTGTGTTACATTACATTCACTAGTAGGAGTGAGAAAAACATCACGGGGTGGTGCGCATTGTATGGGTGTGTGTTACATTACACTCACTAGTAGGAGTGAGAAAAACATCACGGGGTGGTGCGCATTGTATGGGTGTGTGTTACATTACATTCACTAGTGGGAGTGAGAAAAACATCACGGGGTGGTGCACATTGTATGCGTGTGTGTTACATTACATTCACTAGTGGGAGTGAGAAAAACATCACGGGGTGGTGCGCATTGTATGGGTGTGTGTTACATTACATTCACTAGTAGGAGTGAGAAAAACATCACGGGGTGGTGCGCATTGTATGGGTGTGTGTTACATTACATTCACTAGTAGGAGTGAGAAAAACATCACGGGGTGGTGCGCATTGTATGGGTGTGTGTTACATTACATTCACTAGTAGGAGTGAGAAAAACATCACGGGGTGGTGCGCATTGTATGGGTGTGTGTTACATTACATTCACTAGTAGGAGTGAGAAAAACATCACGGGGTGGTGCGCATTGTATGGGTGTGTGTTACATTACATTGACTAGTAGGAGTGAGAAAAACATCACGGGGTGGTGCGCATTGTATGGGTGTGTGTTACATTACATTCACTCGTAGGAGTGAGAAAAACATCTCGGGGTGGTGCGCATTGTATGGGTGTGTGTTACATTACATTCACTCGTAGGAGTGAGAAAAACATCACGGGGTGGTGCGCATTGTATGGGTGTGTGTTACATTACATTCACTAGTAGGAGTGAGAAAAACATCACGGGGTGGTGCGCATTGTATAGGTGTGTGTTACATTAGATTCACTAGTAGGAGTGAGAAAAACATCACGGGGTGGTGCGCATTGTATGGGTGTGTGTTACATTACATTCACTAGTAGGAGTGAGAAAAACATCACGGGATGGTGCGCATTGTATGGGTGTGTGTTACATTACATTGACTAGTAGGAGTGAGAAAAACATCCCGGGGTGGTGCGCATTGTATGGGGGTGTGTTACATTGCATTCACTAATAGCAGGGAGAAAAACATCACGGGGTGGTGTGCATTGTATGGGGGTGTGTTACATAACATTCACTAGTAGGAGTGAGAAAAACATCACGGGGAGGTGCGCATTGTATGGGTGTGTGTTACATTAGATTCACTAGTAGGAGTGAGAAAAACATCAGGGGGTGGTGCGCATTGTATGGGTGTGTGTTACATTACATTCACTAGTAGGAGTGAGAAAAACATCACGGGGTGGTGCGCTTTGTATGGGTGTGTGTTACATTACATTCACTCGTAGGAGTGAGAAAAACATCACGGGGTGGTGCGCATTGTATGGGTGTGTGTTACATTACATTCACTCGTAGGAGTGAGAAAATCATCATGGGGTGGTGCGCATTGTATGGGTGTGTGTTACATTACATTCACTCGTAGGAGTGAGAAAAACATCACGGGGTGGTGCGCATTGTATGGGTGTGTGTTACATTACATTCACTCGTAGGAGTGAGAAAAACATCACGGGGTGGTGCGCATTGTATGGGTGTGTGTTACATTACATTCACTCGTAGGAGTGAGAAAAACATAACGGGGTGGTGCGCATTGTATGGGTGTGTGTTACATTACATTCACTAGTAGGAGTGAGAAAAACATCACGGGATAGTGCGCATTGTATGGATGTGTGTTACATTACATTCACTAGTAGGAGTGAGAAAAACATCACGGGGTGGTGCGCATTGTATGGGTGGGTGTTACATTACATTCACTAGTAGGAGTGAGAAAAACATCACGGGGTGGTGCGCATTGTATGGGTGTGTGTTACATTACATTCACTAGTAGGAGTGAGAAAAACATCACGGGGGGGTGCGCATTGTATGGGTGTGTGTTACATTACATTCACTAGTAGGAGTGAGAAAAACATCACGGGGTGGTGCGCATTGTATGGGTGTGTGTTACATTACACTCACTAGTAGGAGTGAGAAAAACATCACGGGGTGGTGCGCATTGTATGGGTGTGTGTTACATTACATTCACTAGTGGGAGTGAGAAAAACATCACGGGGTGGTGCACATTGTATGCGTGTGTGTTACATTACCTTCACTAGTGGGAGTGAGAAAAACATCACGGGGTGGTGCGCATTGTATGGGTGTGTGTTACATTACATTCACTAGTGGGAGTGAGAAAAACATCACGGGGTGGTGCGCATTGTAGGGGTGTGTGTTACATTACATTCACTAGTAGGAGGGAGAAAAACATCACGGGGTGGTGCGCATTGTATGGGTGTGTGTTACATTACATTCAATAGTGGGAGTGAGAAGAACATCACGGGGTGGTGCGCATTGTATGGGTGTGTGTTACATTACATTCACTAGTGGGAGTGAGAAAAACATCACGGGGTGGTGCGCATTGTATGGGTGTGTGTTACATTAAATGCACTAGTAGGAGTGAGAAAAACATCACGGGGTGGTGCGCATTGTATGGGTGTGTGTTACATTACATTCACATGTGGGAGTGAGAAAAACATCACGGGGTGGTGCGCATTGTATGGGTGTGTGTTACATTACATTCACTAGTAGGAGTGAGAAAAACATCACGGGGTGGTGCGCATTGTATGGGTGTGTGTTACATTACATTCACTAGTAGGAGTGAGAAAAACATCACGGGGTGGTGCGCATTGTATGGGTGTGTGTTACATTACATTCACTAGTAGGAGTGAGAAAAACATCACGGGGTGGTGCGCATTGTATGGGTGTGTGTTACATTACATTCACTAGTAGGAGTGAGAAAAACATCACGGGGTGGTGCGCATTGTATGGGTGTGTGTTACATTACATTCACTAGTAGGAGTGAGAAAAACATCACGGGGTGGTGCGCATTGTATTGGTGTGTGTTACATTACATTCACTAGTAAGAGTGAGAAAAACATCACGGGGTGGTGCGCATTGTATGGGTGTGTGTTACATTACATTCACTAGTAGGAGTGAGAAAAACATCACGGGGTGGTGCGCATTGTATGGGTGTGTGTTACATTACATTCACTCGTAGGAGTGAGAAAAACATCACGGGGTGGTGCGCATTGTATGGGTGTGTGTTACATTACATTCACTAATAGGAGTGAGAAAAACATCACGGGGTGGTGCGCATTGTATGGGTGTGTGTTACATTACATTCACTAGTAGGAGTGAGAAAAAGATCACGGGGTGGTGCGCATTGTATGGGTGTGTGTTACATTACATTCACTAGTAGGAGTGAGAAAAATATCACGGGGTGGTGCGCATTGTATGGGTGTGTGTTACATTACATTCACTAGTAGGAGTGAGAAAAACATCACGGGGGGGTGCGCATTGTATGGGTGTGTGTTACATTACATTCACTAGTAGGAGTGAGAAAAACATCACGGGGTGGTGCGCATTGTATGGGTGTGTGTTGCATTACATTGACTAGTAGGAGTGAGAAAAACATCACGGGGTGGTGCGCATTGTATGGGGGTGTTTTACATTGCATTCACTAATAGCAGGGAGAAAAACATCACGGGGTGGTGCGCATTGTATGGGTGTGTGTTACATTACATTCACTAGTAGGAGTGAGAAAAGCATCACGGGGTGGTGCGCATTGTATGGGTGTGTGCTACATTAGATTCACTAGTAGGAGTGAGAAAAACATCACGGGGTGGTGCGCATTGTATGGGTGTGTGTTACATTACATTCACTAGTAGGAGTGAGAAAAACATCACGGGGTGGTGCGCATTGTATGGGTGTGTGTTACATTACATTCACTAGTAGGAGTGAGAAAAACATCACGGGGTGGTGCGCATTGTATGGGTGTGTGTTACATTACATTCACTAGTAGGAGTGAGAAAAACATCACCGGGTGGTGCGCATTGTATGGGTGTGTGTTACATTACATTCACTAGTAGGAGTGAGAAAAACATCACGGGGTGGTGCGCATTGTATGGGTGTGTGTTACATTACATTCACTAGTAAGAGTGAGAAAAACATCTCGGGGTGGTGCGCATTGTATGGGTGTGTGTTACATTACATTCACTAGTAGGAGTGAGAAAAACATCACGGTGTGGTGCGCATTGTATGGGTGTGTGTTACATTACATTCACTCGTAGGAGTGAGAAAAACATCACGGGGTGGTGCGAATTGTATGGGTGTGTGTTACATTACATTCCCTCGTAGGAGGGAGAAAAACATCACGGGGTGGTGCGCATTGTATGGGTGTGTGTTACATTACATTCACTCGTAGGAGGGAGAAAAACATCACGGGGTGGTGCGCATTGTATGGGTGTGTGTTACATTACATTCACTCGTAGGTGTGAGAAAAACATCATGGGGTGGTGCGCATTGTATGGGTGTGTGTTACATTACATTCACTAGTAGGAGTGAGAAAACCATCACGGGGTGATGCGCATTGTATGGGTGTGTGTTACATTACATTCACTAGTAGGAGTGAGAAAAACATCACGGGGTGGTGCGCATTGTATGGGTGTGTGTTACATTACATTTACTAGTAGGAGTGAGAAAAACATCAAGGGGTGGTGCGCATTGTATGGGTGTGTGTTACATTACATTCACTCGTAGGAGTGAGAAAAACATCACGGGGTGGTGCGCATTGTATGGGTGTGTGTTACATTACATTCACTCGTAGGAGTGAGAAAAACATCACGGGGTGGTGCGCATTGTATGGGTGTGTGTTACATTACATTCACTCGTAGGAGTGAGAAAAACATCACGGGGTGGTGCGCATTGTATGGGTGTGTGTTACATTACATTCACTCGTAGGAGTGAGAAAAACATCACGGGGTGGTGCGCATTGTATGGGTGTGTGTTACATTACATTCACTAGTAGGAGTGAGAAAAACATCACGGGGTGGTGCGCAATGTATGGGTGTGTGTTACATTACATTCACTAGTAGGAGTGAGAAAAACATCACGGGGTGGTGCGCATTGTATGGGTGTGTGTTACATTACATTCACTAGTAGGAGTGAGAAAAACATCACGGGGTGGTGCGCATTGTATGGGTGTGTGTTACATTACATTCACTAGTAGGAGTGAGAAAAACATCACGGGGGGGTGCGCATTGTATGGGTGTGTGTTACATTACATTCACTAGTAGGAGTGAGAAAAACATCACGGGGTGGTGCGCATTGTATGGGTGTGTGTTACATTGCATTGACTAGTAGGAGTGAGAAAAACATCACGGGGTGGTGCGCATTGTATGGGGGTGTTTTACATTGAATTCACTAGTAGCAGGGAGAAAAACATCACGGGGTGGTGCGCATTGTATGGGGGTGTGTTACATTACATTCACTAGTAGGAGTGAGAAAAGCATCACGGGGTGGTGCGCATTGTATTGGTGTGTGTTACATTAGATTCACTAGTAGGAGTGAGAAAAACATCACGGGGTGGTGCGCATTGTATGGGTGTGTGTTACATTACATTCACTAGTAGGAGTGAGAAAAACATCACGGGGTGGTGCGCATTGTATGGGTGTGTGTTACATTACTTTCACTAGTAGGAGTGAGAAAAACATCACGGGGTGGTGCGCATTGTATGGGTGTGTGTTACATTTGATTCACTAGTAGGAGTGAGAAAAACATCAAGGGGTGGTGCGCATTGTATGGGTGTGTGTTACATTACATTCACTCGTAGGAGTGAGAAAAACATCACGGGGTGGTGCGCATTGTATGGGTGTGTGTTACATTACATTCACTTGTAGGAGTGAGAAAAACATCTCGGGGTTGTGCGCATTGTATGGGTGTGTGTTACATTACATTCACTCGTAGGAGAGAGAAAAATATCACGGGGTGGTGCGCATTGTATGGGTGTGTGTTACATTACATTCATTAGTAGGAGTGAGAAAAACATCACGGTGTGGTGCGCATTGTATGGGTGTGTGTTACATTACATTCACTAGTAGGAGTGAGAAAAACATCACGAGGTGGTGCGCATTGTATCGGTGTGTGTTACATTACATTCACTCGTAGGAGTGAGAAAAACATCACGGGGTGGTGCGCATTGTATGGGGGTGTGTTACATTGCATTCACTAATAGCAGGGAGAACAACATCACGGGGTGGTGCGCATTGTATGGGGTTGTGTTACATTACATTCACTAGTAGGAGTGAGAAAAACATCACGGGGTGGTGCGCATTGTATGGGTGTGTGTTACATCAGATTCACTAGTAGGAGTGAGAAAAACATCACGGGGTGGTGCGCATTATATCGGTGTGTGTTACATTACATTCACTAGTAGGAGTGAGAAAAACATCACGGGGTGGTGCGCATTGTATGGGTGTGTGTTACATTACATTGACTAGTAGGAGTGAGAAAAACATCACGGGGTGGTGCGCATTGTATGGGGGTGTGTTACATTGCATTCACTAATAGCAGGGAGAAAAACATCACGGGGTGGTGCTCATTTTATGGGGGTGTGTTACATTACATTCACTAGTAGGAGTGAGAAAAACATCACGGGGTGGTGCGCATTGTATGGGTGTGTGTTACATTAGATTCACTAGTAGGAGTGAGAAAAACATCACGGGGTGGTGCGCATTGTATGGGTGTGTGTTACATTACATTCACTAGTAGGAGTGAGAAAAACATCACGGGGTGGTGCGCATTGTATGGGTGTGTGTTACATTACATTCACTAGTAGGAGTGAGAAAAACATCACGGGGTGGTGCGCATTGTATGGGTGTGTGTTACATTACATTCACTAGTAGGAGTGAGAAAAACATCACGGGGTGGTGCGCATTGTATGGGTGTGTGTTACATTACATTCACTAGTAGGAGTGAGAAAAACATCACGGGGTGGTGCGCATTGTATGGGTGTGTGTTACATTACATTCACTAGTAGGAGTGAGAAAAACATCACGGGGTGGTGCGCATTGTATGGATGTGTGTTACATTACATTCACTCGTAGGAGTGAGAAAAACATCTCGGGGTGGTGCGCATTGTATGGGTGTGTGTTACATTACATTCACTCGTAGGAGTGAGAAAAACATCACGGGGTGGTGCGCATTGTATGGGTGTGTGTTACATTACATTCACTAGTAGGAGTGAGAAAAACATCACGGGGTGGTGCGCATTGTATGGGTGTGTGTTACATTAGATTTACTAGTAGGAGTGAGAAAAACATCACGGGGTGGTGCGCATTGTATCGGTGTGTGTTACATTACATTCACTAGTAGGAGTGAGAAAAACATCACGGGGTGGTGCGCATTGTATGGGTGTGTGTTACATTACATTGACTAGTAGGAGTGAGAAAAACATCCCGGGGTGGTGCGCATTGTATGGGGGTGTGTTACATTGCATTCACTAATAGCAGGGAGAAAAACATCACGGGGTGGTGTGCATTGTATGGGGTGTGTTACATAACATTCACTAGTAGGAGTGAGAAAAACATCACGGGGAGGTGCGCATTGTATGGGTGTGTGTTACATTAGATTCACTAGTAGGAGTGAGAAAAACATCACGGGGTGGTGCGCATTGTATGGGTGTGTGTTACATTACATTCACTAGTAGGAGTGAGAAAAACATCACGGGGTGGTGCGCATTGTATGGGTGTGTGTTACATTACATTCACTAGTAGGAGTGAGAAAAACATCACGGGGTGGTGCGCTTTGTATGGGTGTGTGTTACATTACATTCACTCGTAGGAGTGAGAAAAACATCACGGGGTGGTGCGCATTGTATGGGTGTGTGTTACATTACATTCACTCGTAGGAGTGAGAAAATCATCACGGCGTGGTGCGCATTGTATGGGTGTGTGTTACATTACATTCACTAGTAGGAGTGAGAAAAAGATCACGGGGTGGTGCGCATTGTATGGGTGTGTGTTACATTACATTCACTAGTACGAGTGAGAAAAACATCACGGGGTGGTGCGCATTGTATGGGTGTGTGTTACATTACATTCACTAGTAGGAGTGAGAAAAACATCACGGGGGGGTGCGCATTGTATGGGTGTGTGTTACATTACATTCACTAGTAGGAGTGAGAAAAACATCACGGGGTGGTGCGCATTGTATGGGTGTGTGTTACATTACATTGACTAGCAGGAGTGAGAAAAACATCACGGGGAGGTGCGCATTGTATGGGGGTGTTTTACATTGCATTCACTAATAGCAGGGAGAAAAACATCACGGGGTGGTGCGCATTGTATGGGGGTGTGTTACATTACATTCACTAGTAGGAGTGAGAAAAGCATCACGGGGTGGTGCGCATTGTATGGGTGTGTGTTACATTAGATTCACTAGTAGGAGTGAGAAAAACATCACGGGGTGGTGCGCATTGTATGGGTGTGTGTTACATTACATTCACTAGTAGGAGTGAGAAAAACGTCACGGGGTGGTGCGCATTGTATGGGTGTGTGTTACATTACATTCACTAATAGGAGTGAGAAAAACATCACGGGGTGGTGCGCATTGTATGGGTGTGTGTTACATTACATTCACTAGTAGGAGTGAGAAAAACATCTCGGGGTGGTGCGCATTGTATGGGTGTGTGTTACATTACATTCACTAGTAGGAGTGAGAAAAACATCACGGGGAGGTGCGCATTGTATGGGTGTGTGTTACATTACATTCACTAGTATGAGTGAGAAAAACATCTCGGGGTGGTGCGCATTGTATGGGTGTGTGTTACATTACATTCACTAGTAGGAGTGAGAAAAACATCACGGGGTGGTGCGCATTGTATGGGTGTGTGTTACATTACATTCACTCGTAGGAGTGAGAAATACATCACGGGGTGGTGCGCATTGTATGGGTGTGTGTTACATTACATTACCTCGTAGGAGGGAGAAAAACATCACGGGGTGGTGCGCATTGTATGGGTGTGTGTTACATTACATTCACTCGTAGGAGGGAGAAAAACATCACGGGGTGGTGCGCATTGTATGGGTGTGTGTTACATTACATTCACTCGTAGGTGTGAGAAAAACATCATGGGGTGGTGCGCATTGTATGGGTGTGTGTTACATTACATTCACTAGTAGGAGTGAGAAAAAGATCACGGGGTGGTGCGCATTGTATGGGTTTGTGTTACATTACATTCACTAGTAGGAGTGAGAAAAACATCACGGGGTGGTGCGCATTGTATGGGTGTGTGTTACATTACATTCACTAGTAGGAGTGAGAAAAACATCACGGGGGGGTGCGCATTGTATGGGTGTGTGTTACATTACATTCACTAGTAGGAGTGAGAAAAACATCACGGGGTGGTGCGCATTGTATGGGTGTGTGTTACATTACATTGACTAGTAGGAGTGAGAAAAACATCACGGGGTAGTGCGCATTGTATGGGGGTGTTTTACATTGCATTCACTAATAGCAGGGAGAAAAACATCACGGGGTGGTGCGCATTGTATGGGGGTGTGTTACATTACATTCACTAGTAGGAGTGAGAAAAGCATCACGGGGTGGTGCGCATTGTATGGGTGTGTGTTACATTAGATTCACTAGTAGGAGTGAGAAAAACATCACGGGGTGGTGCGCATTGTATGGGTGTGTGTTACATTACATTCACTAGTAGGAGTGAGAAAAACATCACGGGGTGGTGCGCATTGTATGGGTGTGTGTTACATTACATTCACTAATAGGAGTGAGAAAAGCATCACGGGGTGGTGCGCATTGTATGGGTGTGTGTTACATTACATTCACTAGTAGGAGTGAGAAAAACATCTCGGGGTGGTGCGCATTGTATGGGTGTGTGTTACATTACATTCACTAGTATGAGTGAGAAAAACATCACGGGGTGGTGCGCATTGTATGGGTGTGTGTTACATTACATTCACTAGTAGGAGTGAGAAAAACATCTCGGGGTGGTGCGCATTGTATGGGTGTGTGTTACATTACATTCACTAGTAGGAGTGAGAAAAACATCACGGGGTGGTGCGCATTGTATGGGTGTGTGTTACATTACATTCACTCGTAGGAGAGAGAAAAACATCACGGGGTGGTGCGCATTGTATGGGTGTGTGTTACATTACATTCCCTCGTAGGAGGGAGAAAAACATCACGGGGTGGTGCGCATTGTATGGGTGTGTGTTACATTACATTCACTCGTAGGAGGGAGAAAAACATCACGGGGTGGTGCGCATTGTATGGGTGTGTGTTACATTACATTCACTCGTAGGTGTGAGAAAAACATCACGGGGTGGTGCACATTGTATGGGTGTGTGTTACATTACATTCACTAGTAGGAGTGAGAAAAACATCACGGGGTGGTGCGCATTGTATGGGTGTGTGTTACATTACATTCACTAGTAGGAGTGAGAAAAACATCACGGGGTGGTGCGCATTGTATGGGTGTGTGTTACATTACATTCACTAGTAGGAGTGAGAAAAACATCACGGGGTGGTGCGCATTGTATGGGTGTGTGTTACATTACATTCACTAGTAGGAGTGAGAAAAACATCACGGGGTGGTGCGCATTGTATGGGTGTGTGTTACGTTACATTCACTAGTAGGAGTGAGAAAAACATCATGGGGTGGTGCGCATTGTATGGGTGTGTGTTACGTTAGATTCACTAGTAGGAGTGAGAAAAACATCACGGGGTGGTGCGCATTGTATGGGTGTGTGTTACATTACATTCACTAGTAGGAGTGAGAAAAACATCACGGGGTGGTGCGCATTGTATGGGTGTGTGTTACATTACATTCACTAGTAGGAGTGAGAAAAACATCACGGGGTGGTGCGCATTGTATGGGTGTGTGTTACATTACATTCACTCGTAGGAGTAGTGAGAAAAAACATCACGGGGTGGTGCGCATTGTATGGGTGTGTGTTACATTACATTCACTCGTAGGAGTGAGAAAAACATCACGGGGTGGTGCGCATTGTATGGGTGTGTGTTACATTACATTCACTCGTAGGAGTGAGAAAAACATCACGGGGTGGTGCGCATTGTATGGGTGTGTGTTACATTACATTCACTCGTAGGAGTGAGAAAAACATCACGGGGTGGTGCGCATTGTATGGGTGTGTGTTACATTACATTCACTAGTAGGAGTGAGAAAAACATCACGGGGTGGTGCGCATTGTATGGGTGTGTGTTACATTACATTCACTAGTAGGAGTGAGAAAAACATCACGGGGGGGTGCGCATTGTATGGGTGTGTGTTACATTACATTCACTAGTAGGAGTGAGAAAAACATCACGGGGTGGTGCGCATTGTATGGGTGTGTGTTACATTGCATTGACTAGTAGGAGTGAGAAAAACATCACGGGGTGGTGCGCATTGTATGGGGTGTTTTACATTGCATTCACTAGTAGCAGGGAGAAAAACATCACGGGGTGGTGCGCATTGTATGGGGGTGTGTTACATTACATTCACTAGTAGGAGTGAGAAAAGCATCACGGGGTGGTGCGCATTGTATGGGTGTGTGTTACATTAGATTCACTAGTAGGAGTGAGAAAAACATCACGGGGTGGTGCGCATTGTATGGGTGTGTGTTACATTACATTCACTAGTAGGAGTGAGAAAAACATCACGGGGTGGTGCGCATTGTATGGGTGTGTGTTACATTACTTTCACTAGTAGGAGTGAGAAAAACATCACGGGGTGGTGCGCATTGTATGGGTGTGTGTTACATTTGATTCACTAGTAGGAGTGAGAAAAACATCAAGGGGTGGTGCGCATTGTATGGGTGTGTGTTACATTACATTCACTAGTAGGAGTGAGAAAAACATCACGGGGTGGTGCGCATTGTATGGGTGTGTGTTACATTACATTCACTTGTAGGAGTGAGAAAAACATCTCGGGGTTGTGCGCATTGTATGGGTGTGTGTTACATTACATTCACTCGTAGGAGTGAGAAAAACATCACGGGGTGGTGCGCATGTATGGGTGTGTGTTACATTACATTCATTAGTAGGAGTGAGAAAAACATCACGGTGTGGTGCGCATTGTATGGGTGTGTGTTACATTACATTCACTAGTAGGAGTGAGAAAAACATTACGGGGTGGTGCGCATTGTATCGGTGTGTGTTACATTACATTCACTCGTAGGAGTGAGAAAAACATCACGGGTGGTGCGCATTGTATGGGGGTGTGTTACATTGCATTCACTAATAGCAGGGAGAACAACATCACGGGTGGTGCGCATTGTATGGGGTTGTGTTACATTACATTCACTAGTAGGAGTGAGAAAAACATCACGGGGTGGTGCGCATTGTATGGGTGTGTGTTACATCAGATTCACTAGTAGGAGTGAGAAAAACATCACGGGGTGGTGCGCATTGTATCGGTGTGTGTTACATTACATTCACTAGTAGGAGTGAGAAAAACATCACGGGGTGGTGCGCATTGTATGGGTGTGTGTTACATTACATTGACTAGTAGGAGTGAGAAAAACATCACGGGGTGGTGCTCATTGTATGGGGGTGTGTTACATTGCATTTACTAATAGCAGGGAGAAAAACATCACGGGGTGGTGCTCATTTTATGGGGGTGTGTTACATTACATTCACTAGTAGGAGTGAGAAAAACATCACGGGGTGGTGCGCATTGTATGGGTGTGTGTTACATTAGATTCACTAGTAGGAGTGAGAAAAACATCACGGGGTGGTGCGCATTGTATGGGTGTGTGTTACATTACATTCACTAGTAGGAGTGAGAAAAACATCACGGGGTGGTGCGCATTGTATGGGTGTGTGTTACATTACATTCACTAGTAGGAGTGAGAAAAACATCACGGGGTGGTGCGCATTGTATGGGTGTGTGTTACATTACATTCACTAGTAGGAGTGAGAAAAACATCACGGGGTGGTGCGCATTGTATGGGTGTGTGTTACATTACATTCACTAGTAGGAGTGAGAAAAACATCACGGGGTGGTGCGCATTGTATGGGTGTGTGTTACATTACATTCACTAGTAGGAGTGAGAAAAACATCACGGGGTGGTGCGCATTGTATGGGTGTGTGTTACATTACATTCACTCGTAGGAGTGAGAAAAACATCTCGGGGTGGTGCGCATTGTATGGGTGTGTGTTACATTACATTCACTCGTAGGAGTGAGAAAAACATCACGGGGTGGTGCGCATTGTATGGGTGTGTGTTACATTACATTCACTAGTAGGAGTGAGAAAAACATCACGGGGTGGTGCGCATTGTATGGGTGTGTGTTACATTAGATTCACTAGTAGGAGTGAGAAAAACATCACGGGGTGGTGCGCATTGTATCGGTGTGTGTTACATTACATTCACTAGTAGGAGTGAGAAAAACATCACGGGGTGGTGCGCATTGTATGGGTGTGTGTTACATTACATTGACTAGTAGGAGTGAGAAAAACATCCCGGGGTGGTGCGCATTGTATGGGGGTGTGTTACATTGCATTCACTAATAGCAGGGAGAAAAACATCACGGGGTGGTGTGCATTGTATGGGGGTGTGTTACATAACATTCACTAGTAGGAGTGAGAAAAACATCACGGGGAGGTGCGCATTGTATGGGTGTGTGTTACATTAGATTCACTAGTAGGAGTGAGAAAAACATCACGGGGTGGTGCGCATTGTATGGGTGTGTGTTACATTACATTCACTAGTAGGAGTGAGAAAAACATCACGGGGTGATGCGCATTGTATGGGTGTGTGTTACATTACATTCACTAGTAGGAGTGAGAAAAACATCACGGGGTGGTGCGCTTTGTATGGGTGTGTGTTACATTACATTCACTCGTAGGAGTGAGAAAAACATCACGGGGTGGTGCGCATTGTATGGGTGTGTGTTACATTACATTCACTCGTAGGAGTGAGAAAATCATCACGGGGTGGTGCGCATTGTATGGGTGTGTGTTACATTACATTCACTCGTAGGAGTGAGAAAAACATCACGGGGTGGTGCGCATTGTATGGGTGTGTGTTACATTACATTCACTCGTAGGAGTGAGAAAAACATCACGGGGTGGTGCGCATTGTATGGGTGTGTGTTACATTACATTCACTCGTAGGAGTGAGAAAAACATCACGGGGTGGTGCGCATTGTATGGGTGTGTGTTACATTACATTCACTAGTAGGAGTGAGAAAAACATCACGGGGGGGTGCGCATTGTATGGGTGTGTGTTACATTACACTCACTAGTAGGAGTGAGAAAAACATCACGGGGTGGTGCGCATTGTATGGGTGTGTGTTACATTACATTCACTAGTGGGAGTGAGAAAAACATCACGGGGTGGTGCACATTGTATGCGTGTGTGTTACATTACATTCACTAGTGGGAGTGAGAAAAACATCACGGGGTGGTGCGCATTGTATGGGTGTGTGTTACATTACATTCACTAGTGGGAGTGAGAAAAACATCACGGGGTGGTGCGCATTGTATGGGTGTGTGTTACATTACATTCACTAGTAGGAGGGAGAAAAACATCACGGGGTGGTGCGCATTGTATGGGTGTGTGTTACATTACATTCAATAGTGGGAGTGAGAAGAACATCACGGGGTGGTGCGCATTGTATGGGTGTGTGTTACATTACATTCACTAGTGGGAGTGAGAAAAACATCACGGGGTGGTGCGCATTGTATGGGTGTGTGTTACATTAAATGCACTAGTAGGAGTGAGAAAAACATCACGGGGTGGTGCGCATTGTATGGGTGTGTGTTACATTACATTCACTAGTGGGAGTGAGAAAAACATCACGGGGTGGTGCGCATTGTATGGGTGTGTGTTACATTACATTCACTAGTAGGAGTGAGAAAAACATCACGGGGTGGTGCGCATTGTATGGGTGTGTGTTACATTACATTCACTAGTAGGAGTGAGAAAAACATCACGGGGTGGTGCGCATTGTATGGGTGTGTGTTACATTACATTCACTAGTAGGAGTGAGAAAAACATCACGGGGTGGTGCGCATTGTATGGGTGTGTGTTACATTACATTCACTAGTAGGAGTGAGAAAAACATCACGGGGTGGTGCGCATTGTATGGGTGTGTGTTACATTACATTCACTAGTAGGAGTGAGAAAAACATCACGGGGTGGTGCGCATTGTATTGGTGTGTGTTACATTACATTCACTAGTAAGAGTGAGAAAAACATCACGGGGTGGTGCGCATTGTATGGGTGTGTGTTACATTACATTCACTAGTAGGAGTGAGAAAAACATCACGGGGTGGTGCGCATTGTATGGGTGTGTGTTACATTAAATGCACTAGTAGGAGTGAGAAAAACATCACGGGGTGGTGCGCATTGTATGGGTGTGTGTTACATTACATTCACTAGTAGGAGTGAGAAAAACATAACGGGGTGGTGCGCATTGTATGGGTGTGTGTTACATTACATTCATTCGTAGGAGTGAGAAAAACATCACGGGGTGGTGCGCATTGTATGGGTGTGTGTTACATTACATTGACTCGTAGGAGTGAGAAAAACATCACGGGGTGGTGCGCATTGTATGGGTGTGTGTTACATTACATTCACTAATAGGAGTGAGAAAAACATCACGGGGTGGTGCGCATTTTATGGGTGTGTGTTACATTACATTCACTAGTAGGAGTGAGAAAAACATCACGGGGTGGTGCGCATTGTATGGGTGTGTGTTACATTACATTCACTAGTAGGAGTGAGAAAAACATCACGGGGTGGTGCGCATTGTATGGGTGTGTGTTACATTACATTCACTAGTAGGAGTGAGAAAAACATCACGGGGTGGTGCGCATTGTATGGGTGTGTGTTACATTACATTCACTAGTAGGAGTGAGAAAAACATCACGGGGTGGTGCGCATTGTATGGGTGTGTGTTACATTACATTCACTAGTAGGAGTGAGAAAAACATCACGGGGTGGTGCGCATTGTATGGGTGTGTGTTACATTACATTCACGAGTAGGAGTGAGAAAAACATCACGGGGTGGTGCGCATTGTATGGATGTGTGTTACATTACATTCACTCGTAGGAGTGAGAAAAACATCTCGGGGTGGTGCGCATTGTATGGGTGTGTGTTACATTACATTCACTCGTAGGAGTGAGAAAAACATCACGGGGTGGTGCGCATTGTATGGGTGTGTGTTACATTACATTCACTAGTAGGAGTGAGAAAAACATCACGGGGTGGTGCGCATTGTATGGGTGTGTGTTACATTAGATTCACTAGTAGGAGTGAGAAAAACATCACGGGGTGGTGCGCATTGTATCGGTGTGTGTTACATTACATTCACTAGTAGGAGTGAGAAAAACATCACGGGGTGGTGCGCATTGTATGGGTGTGTGTTACATTACATTGACTAGTAGGAGTGAGAAAAACATCCCGGGGTGGTGCGCATTGTATGGGGGTGTGTTACATTGCATTCACTAATAGCAGAGAAAAAAACATCACGGGGTGGTGTGCATTGTATGGGGGTGTGTTACATAACATTCACTAGTAGGAGTGAGAAAAACATCACGGGGAGGTGCGCATTGTATGGATGTGTGTTACATTAGATTCACTAGTAGGAGTGAGAAAAACATCACGGGGTGGTGCGCATTGTATGGGTGTGTGTTACATTACATTCACTAGTAGGAGTGAGAAAAACATCACGGGGTGGTGCGCATTGTATGGGTGTGTGTTACATTACATTCACTAGTAGGAGTGAGAAAAACATCACGGGGTGGTGCGCTTTGTATGGGTGTGTGTTACATTACATTCACTCGTAGGAGTGAGAAAAACATCATGGGGTGGTGCGCATTGTATGGGTGTGTGTTACATTACATTCACTCGTAGGAGTGAGAAAATCATCACGGCGTGGTGCGCATTGTATGGGTGTGTGTTACATTACATTCACTAGTAGGAGTGAGAAAAAGATCACGGGGTGGTGCGCATTGTATGGGTGTGTGTTACATTACATTCACTAGTACGAGTGAGAAAAACATCACGGGGTGGTGCGCATTGTATGGGTGTGTGTTACATTACATTCACTAGTAGGAGTGAGAAAAACATCACGGGGGGGTGCGCATTGTATGGGTGTGTGTTACATTACATTCACTAGTAGGAGTGAGAAAAACATCACGGGGTGGTGCGCATTGTATGGGTGTGTGTTACATTACATTGACTAGCAGGAGTGAGAAAAACATCACGGGGAGGTGCGCATTGTATGGGGGTGTTTTACATTGCATTCACTAATAGCAGGGAGAAAAACATCACGGGGTGGTGCGCATTGTATGGGGGTGTGTTACATTACATTCACTAGTAGGAGTGAGAAAAGCATCACGGGGTGGTGCGCATTGTATGGGTGTGTGTTACATTAGATTCACTAGTAGGAGTGAGAAAAACATCACGGGGTGGTGCGCATTGTATGGGTGTGTGTTACATTACATTCACTAGTAGGAGTGAGAAAAACATCACGGGGTGGTGCGCATTGTATGGGTGTGTGTTACATTACATTCACTTGTAGGAGTGAGAAAAACATCTCGGGGTTGTGCGCATTGTATGGGTGTGTGTTACATTACATTCACTCGTAGGAGTGAGAAAAACATCACGGGGTGGTGCGCATTGTATGGGTGTGTGTTACATTACATTCATTAGTAGGAGTGAGAAAAACATCACGGTGTGGTGCGCATTGTATGGGTGTGTGTTACATTACATTCACTAGTAGGAGTGAGAAAAACATCACGGGGTGGTGCGCATTGTATCGGTGTGTGTTACATTACATTCACTCGTAGGAGTGAGAAAAACATCACGGGGTGGTGCGCATTGTATGGGGGTGTGTTACATTGCATTCACTAATAGCAGGGAGAACAACATCACGGGGTGGTGCGCATTGTATGGGGTTGTGTTACATTACATTCACTAGTAGGAGTGAGAAAAACATCACGGGGTGGTGCGCATTGTATGGGTGTGTGTTACATCAGATTCACTAGTAGGAGTGAGAAAAACATCACGGGGTGGTGCGCATTGTATCGGTGTGTGTTACATTACATTCACTAGTAGGAGTGAGAAAAACATCACGGGGTGGTGCGCATTGTATGGGTGTGTGTTACATTACATTGACTAGTAGGAGTGAGAAAAACATCACGGGGTGGTGCTCATTGTATGGGGGTGTGTTACATTGCATTTACTAATAGCAGGGAGAAAAACATCACGGGGTGGTGCTCATTTTATGGGGGTGTGTTACATTACATTCACTAGTAGGAGTGAGAAAAACATCACGGGGTGGTGCGCATTGTATGGGTGTGTGTTACATTAGATTCACTAGTAGGAGTGAGAAAAACATCACGGGGTGGTGCGCATTGTATGGGTGTGTGTTACATTACATTCACTAGTAGGAGTGAGAAAAACATCACGGGGTGGTGCGCATTGTATGGGTGTGTGTTACATTACATTCACTAGTAGGAGTGAGAAAAACATCACGGGGTGGTGCGCATTGTATGGGTGTGTGTTACATTACATTCACTAGTAGGAGTGAGAAAAACATCACGGGGTGGTGCGCATTGTATGGGTGTGTGTTACATTACATTCACTAGTAGGAGTGAGAAAAACATCACGGGGTGGTGCGCATTGTATGGGTGTGTGTTACATTACATTCACTAGTAGGAGTGAGAAAAACATCACGGGGTGGTGCGCATTGTATGGGTGTGTGTTACATTACATTCACTCGTAGGAGTGAGAAAAACATCTCGGGGTGGTGCGCATTGTATGGGTGTGTGTTACATTACATTCACTCGTAGGAGTGAGAAAAACATCACGGGGTGGTGCGCATTGTATGGGTGTGTGTTACATTACATTCACTAGTAGGAGTGAGAAAAACATCACGGGGTGGTGCGCATTGTATGGGTGTGTGTTACATTAGATTCACTAGTAGGAGTGAGAAAAACATCACGGGGTGGTGCGCATTGTATCGGTGTGTGTTACATTACATTCACTAGTAGGAGTGAGAAAAACATCACGGGGTGGTGCGCATTGTATGGGTGTGTGTTACATTACATTGACTAGTAGGAGTGAGAAAAACATCCCGGGGTGGTGCGCATTGTATGGGGGTGTGTTACATTGCATTCACTAATAGCAGGGAGAAAAACATCACGGGGTGGTGTGCATTGTATGGGGGTGTGTTACATAACATTCACTAGTAGGAGTGAGAAAAACATCACGGGGAGGTGCGCATTGTATGGGTGTGTGTTACATTAGATTCACTAGTAGGAGTGAGAAAAACATCACGGGGTGGTGCGCATTGTATGGGTGTGTGTTACATTACATTCACTAGTAGGAGTGAGAAAAACATCACGGGGTGATGCGCATTGTATGGGTGTGTGTTACATTACATTCACTAGTAGGAGTGAGAAAAACATCACGGGGTGGTGCGCTTTGTATGGGTGTGTGTTACATTACATTCACTCGTAGGAGTGAGAAAAACATCACGGGGTGGTGCGCATTGTATGGGTGTGTGTTACATTACATTCACTCGTAGGAGTGAGAAAATCATCACGGGGTGGTGCGCATTGTATGGGTGTGTGTTACATTACATTCACTCGTAGGAGTGAGAAAAACATCACGGGGTGGTGCGCATTGTATGGGTGTGTGTTACATTACATTCACTCGTAGGAGTGAGAAAAACATCACGGGGTGGTGCGCATTGTATGGGTGTGTGTTACATTACATTCACTCGTAGGAGTGAGAAAAACATCACGGGGTGGTGCGCATTGTATGGGTGTGTGTTACATTACATTCACTAGTAGGAGTGAGAAAAACATCACGGGGTAGTGCGCATTGTATGGATGTGTGTTACATTACATTCACTAGTAGGAGTGAGAAAAACATCACGGGGTGGTGCGCATTGTATGGGTGTGTGTTACATTACATTCACTAGTAGGAGTGAGAAAAACATCACGGGGTGGTGCGCATTGTATGGGTGTGTGTTACATTACATTCACTAGTAGGAGTGAGAAAAACATCACGGGGGGGTGCGCATTGTATGGGTGTGTGTTACATTACATTCACTAGTAGGAGTGAGAAAAACATCACGGGGTGGTGCGCATTGTATGGGTGTGTGTTACATTACACTCACTAGTAGGAGTGAGAAAAACATCACGGGGTGGTGCGCATTGTATGGGTGTGTGTTACATTACATTCACTAGTGGGAGTGAGAAAAACATCACGGGGTGGTGCACATTGTATGCGTGTGTGTTACATTACATTCACTAGTGGGAGTGAGAAAAACATCACGGGGTGGTGCGCATTGTATGGGTGTGTGTTACATTACATTCACTAGTGGGAGTGAGAAAAACATCACGGGGTGGTGCGCATTGTATGGGTGTGTGTTACATTACATTCACTAGTAGGAGGGAGAAAAACATCACGGGGTGGTGCGCATTGTATGGGTGTGTGTTACATTACATTCAATAGTGGGAGTGAGAAGAACATCACGGGGTGGTGCGCATTGTATGGGTGTGTGTTACATTACATTCACTAGTGGGAGTGAGAAAAACATCACGGGGTGGTGCGCATTGTATGGGTGTGTGTTACATTAAATGCACTAGTAGGAGTGAGAAAAACATCACGGGGTGGTGCGCATTGTATGGGTGTGTGTTACATTACATTCACTAGTGGGAGTGAGAAAAACATCACGGGGTGGTGCGCATTGTATGGGTGTGTGTTACATTACATTCACTAGTAGGAGTGAGAAAAACATCACGGGGTGGTGCGCATTGTATGGGTGTGTGTTACATTACATTCACTAGTAGGAGTGAGAAAAACATCACGGGGTGGTGCGCATTGTATGGGTGTGTGTTACATTACATTCACTAGTAGGAGTGAGAAAAACATCACGGGGTGGTGCGCATTGTATGGGTGTGTGTTACATTACATTCACTAGTAGGAGTGAGAAAAACATCACGGGGTGGTGCGCATTGTATGGGTGTGTGTTACATTACATTCACTAGTAGGAGTGAGAAAAACATCACGGGGGTGGTGCGCATTGTATTGGTGTGTGTTACATTACATTCACTAGTAAGAGTGAGAAAAACATCACGGGGTGGTGCGCATTGTATGGGTGTGTGTTACATTACATTCACTAGTAGGAGTGAGAAAAACATCACGGGGTGGTGCGCATTGTATGGGTGTGTGTTACATTAAATGCACTAGTAGGAGTGAGAAAAACATCACGGGGTGGTGCGCATTGTATGGGTGTGTGTTACATTACATTCACTAGTAGGAGTGAGAAAAACATAACGGGGTGGTGCGCATTGTATGGGTGTGTGTTACATTACATTCATTCGTAGGAGTGAGAAAAACATCACGGGGTGGTGCGCATTGTATGGGTGTGTGTTACATTACATTGACTCGTAGGAGTGAGAAAAACATCACGGGGTGGTGCGCATTGTATGGGTGTGTGTTACATTACATTCACTAATAGGAGTGAGAAAAACATCACGGGGTGGTGCGCATTTTATGGGTGTGTGTTACATTACATTCACTAGTAGGAGTGAGAAAAACATCACGGGGTGGTGCGCATTGTATGGGTGTGTGTTACATTACATTCACTAGTAGGAGTGAGAAAAACATCACGGGGTGGTGCGCATTGTATGGGTGTGTGTTACATTACATTCACTAGTAGGAGTGAGAAAAACATCACGGGGTGGTGCGCATTGTATGGGTGTGTGTTACATTACATTCACTAGTAGGAGTGAGAAAAACATCACGGGGTGGTGCGCATTGTATGGGTGTGTGTTACATTACATTCACTAGTAGGAGTGAGAAAAACATCACGGGGTGGTGCGCATTGTATGGGTGTGTGTTACATTACATTCACGAGTAGGAGTGAGAAAAACATCACGGGGTGGTGCGCATTGTATGGATGTGTGTTACATTACATTCACTCGTAGGAGTGAGAAAAACATCTCGGGGTGGTGCGCATTGTATGGGTGTGTGTTACATTACATTCACCTCGTAGGAGTGAGAAAAACATCACGGGGTGGTGCGCATTGTATGGGTGTGTGTTACATTACATTCACTAGTAGGAGTGAGAAAAACATCACGGGGTGGTGCGCATTGTATGGGTGTGTGTTACATTAGATTCACTAGTAGGAGTGAGAAAAACATCACGGGGTGGTGCGCATTGTATCGGTGTGTGTTACATTACATTCACTAGTAGGAGTGAGAAAAACATCACGGGGTGGTGCGCATTGTATGGGTGTGTGTTACATTACATTGACTAGTAGGAGTGAGAAAAACATCCCGGGGTGGTGCGCATTGTATGGGGGTGTGTTACATTGCATTCACTAATAGCAGAGAAAAAAACATCACGGGGTGGTGTGCATTGTATGGGGGTGTGTTACATAACATTCACTAGTAGGAGTGAGAAAAACATCACGGGGAGGTGCGCATTGTATGGATGTGTGTTACATTAGATTCACTAGTAGGAGTGAGAAAAACATCACGGGGTGGTGCGCATTGTATGGGTGTGTGTTACATTACATTCACTAGTAGGAGTGAGAAAAACATCACGGGGTGGTGCGCATTGTATGGGTGTGTGTTACATTACATTCACTAGTAGGAGTGAGAAAAACATCACGGGGTGGTGCGCTTTGTATGGGTGTGTGTTACATTACATTCACTCGTAGGAGTGAGAAAAACATCATGGGGTGGTGCGCATTGTATGGGTGTGTGTTACATTACATTCACTCGTAGGAGTGAGAAAATCATCACGGCGTGGTGCGCATTGTATGGGTGTGTGTTACATTACATTCACTAGTAGGAGTGAGAAAAAGATCACGGGGTGGTGCGCATTGTATGGGTGTGTGTTACATTACATTCACTAGTACGAGTGAGAAAAACATCACGGGGAGGTGCGCATTGTATGGGGGTGTTTTACATTGCATTCACTAATAGCAGGGAGAAAAACATCACGGGGTGGTGCGCATTGTATGGGGGTGTGTTACATTACATTCACTAGTAGGAGTGAGAAAAGCATCACGGGGTGGTGCGCATTGTATGGGTGTGTGTTACATTAGATTCACTAGTAGGAGTGAGAAAAACATCACGGGGTGGTGCGCATTGTATGGGTGTGTGTTACATTACATTCACTAGTAGGAGTGAGAAAAACATCACGGGGTGGTGCGCATTGTATGGGTGTGTGTTACATTACATTCACTAATAGGAGTGAGAAAAACATCACGGGGTGGTGCGCATTGTATGGGTGTGTGTTACATTACATTCACTAGTAGGAGTGAGAAAAACATCTCGGGATGGTGCGCATTGTATGGGTGTGTGTTACATTACATTCACTAGTAGGAGTGAGAAAAACATCACGGGGGGGTGCGCATTGTATGGGTGTGTGTTACATTACATTCACTAGTAGGAGTGAGAAAAACATCACGGGGTGGTGCGCATTGTATGGGTGTGTGTTACATTGCATTGACTAGTAGGAGTGAGAAAAACATCACGGGGTGGTGCGCATTGTATGGGGGTGTTTTACATTGCATTCACTAGTAGCAGGGAGAAAAACATCACGGGGTGGTGCGCATTGTATGGGGGTGTGTTACATTACATTCACTAGTAGGAGTGAAAAAAGCATCACGGGGTGGTGCGCATTGTATGGGTGTGTGTTACATTACATTCACTAGTAGGAGTGAGAAAAACATCACGGGGTGGTGCGCATTGTATGGGTGTGTGTTACATTACATTCACTAGTAGGAGTGAGAAAAACATCACGGGGTGGTGCGCATTGTATGGGTGTGTGTTACATTACTTTCACTAGTAGGAGTGAGAAAAACATCACGGGGTGGTGCGCATTGTATGGGTGTGTGTTACATTTGATTCACTAGTAGGAGTGAGAAAAACATCAAGGGGTGGTGCGCATTGTATGGGTGTGTGTTACATTACATTCACTAGTAGGAGTGAGAAAAACATCACGGGGTGGTGCGCATTGTATGGGTGTGTGTTACATTACATTCACTTGTAGGAGTGAGAAAAACATCTCGGGGTTGTGCGCAATGTATGGGTGTGTGTTACATTACATTCACTCGTAGGAGTGAGAAAAACATCACGGGGTGGTGCGCATTGTATGGGTGTGTGTTACATTACATTCATTAGTAGGAGTGAGAAAAACATCACGGTGTGGTGCGCATTGTATGGGTGTGTGTTACATTACATTCACTAGTAGGAGTGAGAAAAACATCACGGGGTGGTGCGCATTGTATCGGTGTGTGTTACATTACATTCACTCGTAGGAGTGAGAAAAACATCACGGGGTGGTGCGCATTGTATGGGGGTGTGTTACATTGCATTCACTAATAGCAGGGAGAACAACATCACGGGGTGGTGCGCATTGTATGGGGTTGTGTTACATTACATTCACTAGTAGGAGTGAGAAAAACATCACGGGGTGGTGCGCATTGTATGGGTGTGTGTTACATCAGATTCACTAGTAGGAGTGAGAAAAACATCACGGGGTGGTGCGCATTGTATCGGTGTGTGTTACATTACATTCACTAGTAGGAGTGAGAAAAACATCACGGGGTGGTGCGCATTGTATGGGTGTGTGTTACATTACATTGACTAGTAGGAGTGAGAAAAACATCACGGGGTGGTGCTCATTGTATGGGGGTGTGTTACATTGCATTTACTAATAGCAGGGAGAAAAACATCACGGGGTGGTGCTCATTTTATGGGGGTGTGTTACATTACATTCACTAGTAGGAGTGAGAAAAACATCACGGGGTGGTGCGCATTGTATGGGTGTGTGTTACATTAGATTCACTAGTAGGAGTGAGAAAAACATCACGGGGTGGTGCGCATTGTATGGGTGTGTGTTACATTACATTCACTAGTAGGAGTGAGAAAAACATCACGGGGTGGTGCGCATTGTATGGGTGTGTGTTACATTACATTCACTAGTAGGAGTGAGAAAAACATCACGGGGTGGTGCGCATTGTATGGGTGTGTGTTACATTACATTCACTAGTAGGAGTGAGAAAAACATCACGGGGTGGTGCGCATTGTATGGGTGTGTGTTACATTACATTCACTCGTAGGAGTGAGAAAAACATCACGGGGTGGTGCGCATTGTATGGGTGTGTGTTACATTACATTCACTAGTAGGAGTGAGAAAAACATCACGGGGTGGTGCGCATTGTATGGGTGTGTGTTACATTACATTCACTCGTAGGAGTGAGAAAAACATCTCGGGGTGGTGCGCATTGTATGGGTGTGTGTTACATTACATTCACTCGTAGGAGTGAGAAAAACATCACGGGGTGGTGCGCATTGTATGGGTGTGTGTTACATTACATTCACTAGTAGGAGTGAGAAAAACATCACGGGGTGGTGCGCATTGTATGGGTGTGTGTTACATTAGATTCACTAGTAGGAGTGAGAAAAACATCACGGGGTGGTGCGCATTGTATCGGTGTGTGTTACATTACATTCACTAGTAGGAGTGAGAAAAACATCACGGGGTGGTGCGCATTGTATGGGTGTGTGTTACATTACATTGACTAGTAGGAGTGAGAAAAACATCCCGGGGTGGTGCGCATTGTATGGGGGTGTGTTACATTGCATTCACTAATAGCAGGGAGAAAAACATCACGGGGTGGTGTGCATTGTATGGGGGTGTGTTACATAACATTCACTAGTAGGAGTGAGAAAAACATCACGGGGAGGTGCACATTGTATGGGAGTGTGTTACATTAGATTCACTAGTAGGAGTGAGAAAAACATCACGGGGTGGTGCGCATTGTATGGGTGTGTGTTACATTACATTCACTAGTAGGAGTGAGAAAAACATCACGGGGTGATGCGCATTGTATGGGTGTGTGTTACATTACATTCACTAGTAGGAGTGAGAAAAACATCACGGGGTGGTGCGCTTTGTATGGGTGTGTGTTACATTACATTCACTCGTAGGAGTGAGAAAAACATCACGGGGTGGTGCGCATTGTATGGGTGTGTGTTACATTACATTCACTCGTAGGAGTGAGAAAATCATCACGGGGTGGTGCGCATTGTATGGGTGTGTGTTACATTACATTCACTCGTAGGAGTGAGAAAAACATCACGGGGTGGTGCGCATTGTATGGGTGTGTGTTACATTACATTCACTCGTAGGAGTGAGAAAAACATCACGGGGTGGTGCGCATTGTATGGGTGTGTGTTACATTACATTCACTCGTAGGAGTGAGAAAAACATCACGGGGTGGTGCGCATTGTATGGGTGTGTGTTACATTACATTCACTAGTAGGAGTGAGAAAAACATCACGGGGTAGTGCGCATTGTATGGATGTGTGTTACATTACATTCACTAGTAGGAGTGAGAAAAACATCACGGGGTGGTGCGCATTGTATGGGTGTGTGTTACATTACATTCACTAGTAGGAGTGAGAAAAACATCACGGGGTGGTGCGCATTGTATGGGTGTGTGTTACATTACATTCACTAGTAGGAGTGAGAAAAACATCACGGGGGGGTGCGCATTGTATGGGTGTGTGTTACATTACATTCACTAGTAGGAGTGAGAAAAACATCACGGGGTGGTGCGCATTGTATGTGTGTGTGTTACATTACACTCACTAGTAGGAGTGAGAAAAACATCACGGGGTGGTGCGCATTGTATGGGTGTGTGTTACATTACATTCATTAGTGGGAGTGAGAAAAACATCACGGGGTGGTGCACATTGTATGCGTGTGTGTTACATTACATTCACTAGTGGGAGTGAGAAAAACATCACGGGGTGGTGCGCATTGTATGGGTGTGTGTTACATTAAATGCACTAGTAGGAGTGAGAAAAACATCACGGGGTGGTGCGCATTGTATGGGTGTGTGTTACATTACATTCACTAGTGGGAGTGAGAAAAACATCACGGGGTGGTGCGCATTGTATGGGTGTGTGTTACATTACATTCACTAGTGGGAGTGAGAAAAACATCACGGGGTGGTGCGCATTGTATGGGTGTGTGTTACATTACATTCACTAGTAGGAGGGAGAAAAACATCACGGGGTGGTGCGCATTGTATGGGTGTGTGTTACATTACATTCAATAGTGGGAGTGAGAAGAACATCACGGGGTGGTGCGCATTGTATGGGTGTGTGTTACATTACATTCACTAGTGGGAGTGAGAAAAACATCACGGGGTGGTGCGCATTGTATGGGTGTGTGTTACATTAAATGCACTAGTAGGAGTGAGAAAAACATCACGGGGTGGTGCGCATTGTATGGGTGTGTGTTACATTACATTCACTAGTGGGAGTGAGAAAAACATCACGGGGTGGTGCGCATTGTATGGGTGTGTGTTACATTACATTCACTAGTAGGAGTGAGAAAAACATCACGGGGTGGTGCGCATTGTATGGGTGTGTGTTACATTACATTCACTAGTAGGAGTGAGAAAAACATCACGGGGTGGTGCGCATTGTATGGGTGTGTGTTACATTACATTCACTAGTAGGAGTGAGAAAAACATCACGGGGTGGTGCGCATTGTATGGGTGTGTGTTACATTACATTCACTAGTAGGAGTGAGAAAAACATCACGGGGTGGTGCGCATTGTATGGGTGTGTGTTACATTACATTCACTAGTAGGAGTGAGAAAAACATCACGGGGTGGTGCGCATTGTATTGGTGTGTGTTACATTACATTCACTAGTAAGAGTGAGAAAAACATCACGGGGTGGTGCGCATTGTATGGGTGTGTGTTACATTACATTCACTAGTAGGAGTGAGAAAAACATCACGGGGTGGTGCGCATTGTATGGGTGTGTGTTACATTAAATGCACTAGTAGGAGTGAGAAAAACATCACGGGGTGGTGCGCATTGTATGGGTGTGTGTTACATTACATTCACTACGAGGAGTGAGAAAAACATAACGGGGTGGTGCGCATTGTATGGGTGTGTGTTACATTACATTCATTCGTAGGAGTGAGAAAAACATCACGGGGTGGTGCGCATTGTATGGGTGTGTGTTACATTACATTGACTCGTAGGAGTGAGAAAAACATCACGGGGTGGTGCGCATTGTATGGGTGTGTGTTACATTACATTCACTAATAGGAGTGAGAAAAACATCACGGGGTGGTGCGCATTTTATGGGTGTGTGTTACATTACATTCACTAGTAGGAGTGAGAAAAACATCACGGGGTGGTGCGCATTGTATGGGTGTGTGTTACATTACATTCACTAGTAGGAGTGAGAAAAACATCACGGGGTGGTGCGCATTGTATGGGTGTGTGTTACATTACATTCACTAGTAGGAGTGAGAAAAACATCACGGGGTGGTGCGCATTGTATGGGTGTGTGTTACATTACATTCACTAGTAGGAGTGAGAAAAACATCACGGGGTGGTGCGCATTGTATGGGTGTGTGTTACATTACATTCACTAGTAGGAGTGAGAAAAACATCACGGGGTGGTGCGCATTGTATGGGTGTGTGTTACATTACATTCACTAGTAGGAGTGAGAAAAACATCACGGGGTGGTGCGCATTGTATGGATGTGTGTTACATTACATTCACTCGTAGGAGTGAGAAAAACATCTCGGGGTGGTGCGCATTGTATGGGTGTGTGTTACATTACATTCACTCGTAGGAGTGAGAAAAACATCACGGGGTGGTGCGCATTGTATGGGTGTGTGTTACATTACATTCACTAGTAGGAGTGAGAAAAACATCACGGGGTGGTGCGCATTGTATGGGTGTGTGTTACATTAGATTCACTAGTAGGAGTGAGAAAAACATCACGGGGTGGTGCGCATTGTATGGGTGTGTATTACATTACATTCACTAGTAGGAGTGAGAAAAACATCACGGGGTGGTGCGCATTGTATGGGTGTGTGTTACATTACATTGACTAGTAGGAGTGAGAAAAACATCCCGGGGTGGTGCGCATTGTATGGGGGTGTGTTACATTGCATTCACTAATAGCAGGGAGAAAAACATCACGGGGTGGTGTGCATTGTATGGGGGTGTGTTACATAACATTCACTAGTAGGAGTGAGAAAAACATCACGGGGAGGTGCGCATTGTATGGGTGTGTGTTACATTAGATTCACTAGTAGGAGTGAGAAAAACATCACGGGGTGGTGCGCATTGTATGGGTGTGTGTTACATTACATTCACTAGTAGGAGTGAGAAAAACATCACGGGGTGGTGCGCATTGTATGGGTGTGTGTTACATTACATTCACTAGTAGGAGTGAGAAAAACATCACGGGGTGGTGCGCTTTGTATGGGTGTGTGTTACATTACATTCACTCGTAGGAGTGAGAAAAACATCACGGGGTGGTGCGCATTGTATGGGTGTGTGTTACATTACATTCACTCGTAGGAGTGAGAAAATCATCACGGCGTGGTGCGCATTGTATGGGTGTGTGTTACATTACATTCACTAGTAGGAGTGAGAAAAAGATCACGGGGTGGTGCGCATTGTATGGGTGTGTGTTACATTACATTCACTAGTACGAGTGAGAAAAACATCACGGGGTGGTGCGCATTGTATGGGTGTGTGTTACATTACATTCACTAGTAGGAGTGAGAAAAACATCACGGGGGGGTGCGCATTGTATGGGTGTGTGTTACATTACATTCACTAGTAGGAGTGAGAAAAACATCACGGGGTGGTGCGCATTGTATGGGTGTGTGTTACATTACATTGACTAGCAGGAGTGAGAAAAACATCACGGGGAGGTGCGCATTGTATGGGGGTGTTTTACATTGCATTCACTAATAGCAGGGAGAAAAACATCACGGGGTGGTGCGCATTGTATGGGGGTGTGTTACATTACATTCACTAGTAGGAGTGAGAAAAGCATCACGGGGTGGTGCGCATTGTATGGGTGTGTGTTACATTAGATTCACTAGTAGGAGTGAGAAAAACATCACGGGGTGGTGCGCATTGTATGGGTGTGTGTTACATTACATTCACTAGTAGGAGTGAGAAAAACATCACGGGGTGGTGCGCATTGTATGGGTGTGTGTTACATTACATTCACTAATAGGAGTGAGAAAAACATCACGGGGTGGTGCGCATTGTATGGGTGTGTGTTACATTACATTCACTAGTAGGAGTGAGAAAAACATCTCGGGGTGGTGCGCATTGTATGGGTGTGTGTTACATTACATTCACTAGTAGGAGTGAGAAAAACATCACGGGGGGGTGCGCATTGTATGGGTGTGTGTTACATTACATTCACTAGTATGAGTGAGAAAAACATCTCGGGGTGGTGCGCATTGTATGGGTGTGTGTTACATTACATTCACTAGTAGGAGTGAGAAAAACATCACGGGGTGGTGCGCATTGTATGGGTGTGTGTTACATTACATTCACTCGTAGGAGTGAGAAAAACATCACGGGGTGGTGCGCATTGTATGGGTGTGTGTTACATTACATTCCCTCGTAGGAGGGAGAAAAACATCACGGGGTGGTGCGCATTGTATGGGTGTGTGTTACATTACATTCACTCGTAGGAGGGAGAAAAACATCACGGGGTGGTGCGCATTGTATGGGTGTGTGTTACATTACATTCACTCGTAGGTGTGAGAAAAACATCATGGGGTGGTGCGCATTGTATGGGTGTGTGTTACATTACATTCACTAGTAGGAGTGAGAAAAAGATCACGGGGTGGTGCGCATTGTATGGGTTTGTGTTACATTACATTCACTAGTAGGAGTGAGAAAAACATCACGGGGTGGTGCGCATTGTATGGGTGTGTGTTACATTACATTCACTAGTAGGAGTGAGAAAAACATCACGGGGGGGTGCGCATTGTATGGGTGTGTGTTACATTACATTCACTAGTAGGAGTGAGAAAAACATCACGGGGTGGTGCGCATTGTATGGGTGTGTGTTACATTACATTGACTAGTAGGAGTGAGAAAAACATCACGGGGTAGTGCGCATTGTATGGGGGTGTTTTACATTGCATTCACTAATAGCAGGGAGAAAAACATCACGGGGTGGTGCGCATTGTATGGGGGTGTGTTACATTACATTCACTAGTAGGAGTGAGAAAAGCATCACGGGGTGGTGCGCATTGTATGGGTGTGTGTTACATTAGATTCACTAGTAGGAGTGAGAAAAACATCACGGGGTGGTGCGCATTGTATGGGTGTGTGTTACATTACATTCACTAGTAGGAGTGAGAAAAACATCACGGGGTGGTGCGCATTGTATGGGTGTGTGTTACATTACATTCACTAATAGGAGTGAGAAAAGCATCACGGGGTGGTGCGCATTGTATGGGTGTGTGTTACATTACATTCACTAGTAGGAGTGAGAAAAACATCTCGGGGTGGTGCGCATTGTATGGGTGTGTGTTACATTACATTCACTAGTAGGAGTGAGAAAAACATCACGGGGTGGTGCGCATTGTATGGGTGTGTGTTACATTACATTCACTAGTAGGAGTGAGAAAAACATCACGGGGTGGTGCGCATTGTATGGGTGTGTGTTACATTACATTCACTCGTAGGAGGGAGAAAAACATCACGGGGTGGTGCGCATTGTATGGGTGTGTGTTACATTACATTCACTCGTAGGAGGGAGAAAAACATCACGGGGTGGTGCGCATTGTATGGGTGTGTGTTACATTACATTCACTCGTAGGTGTGAGAAAAACATCACGGGGTGGTGCGCATTGTATGGGTGTGTGTTACATTACATTCACTAGTAGGAGTGAGAAAAACATCACGGGGTGGTGCGCATTGTATGGGTGTGTGTTACATTACATTCACTAGTAGGAGTGAGAAAAACATCACGGGGTGGTGCGCATTGTATGGGTGTGTGTTACATTACATTCACTAGTAGGAGTGAGAAAAACATCACGGGGTGGTGCGCATTGTATGGGTGTGTGTTACATTACATTCACTAGTAGGAGTGAGAAAAACATCACGGGGTGGTGCGCATTGTATGGGTGTGTGTTACGTTACATTCACTAGTAGGAGTGAGAAAAACATCACGGGGTGGTGCGCATTGTATGGGTGTGTGTTACGTTAGATTCACTAGTAGGAGTGAGAAAAACATCACGGGGTGGTGCGCATTGTATGGGTGTGTGTTACATTACATTCACTAGTAGGAGTGAGAAAAACATCACGGGGTGGTGCGCATTGTATGGGTGTGTGTTACATTACATTCACTAGTAGGAGTGAGAAAAACATCACGGGGTGGTGCGCATTGTATGGGTGTGTGTTACATTACATTCACTCGTAGGAGTGAGAAAAACATCACGGGGTGGTGCGCATTGTATGGGTGTGTGTTACATTACATTCACTCGTAGGAGTGAGAAAAACATCACGGGGTGGTGCGCATTGTATGGGTGTGTGTTACATTACATTCACTCGTAGGAGTGAGAAAAACATCACGGGGTGGTGCGCATTGTATGGGTGTGTGTTACATTACATTCACTCGTAGGAGTGAGAAAAACATCACGGGGTGGTGCGCATTGTATGGGTGTGTGTTACATTACATTCACTAGTAGGAGTGAGAAAAACATCACGGGGTGGTGCGCATTGTATGGGTGTGTGTTACATTACATTCACTAGTAGGAGTGAGAAAAACATCACGGGGGGGTGCGCATTGTATCGGTGTGTGTTACATTACATTCACTCGTAGGAGTGAGAAAAACATCACGGGGTGGTGCGCATTGTATGGGGGTGTGTTACATTGCATTCACTAATAGCAGGGAGAACAACATCACGGGGTGGTGCGCATTGTATGGGGTTGTGTTACATTACATTCACTAGTAGGAGTGAGAAAAACATCACGGGGTGGTGCGCATTGTATGGGTGTGTGTTACATCAGATTCACTAGTAGGAGTGAGAAAAACATCACGGGGTGGTGCGCATTGTATCGGTGTGTGTTACATTACATTCACTAGTAGGAGTGAGAAAAACATCACGGGGTGGTGCGCATTGTATGGGTGTGTGTTACATTACATTGACTAGTAGGAGTGAGAAAAACATCACGGGGTGGTGCTCATTGTATGGGGGTGTGTTACATTGCATTTACTAATAGCAGGGAGAAAAACATCACGGGGTGGTGCTCATTTTATGGGGGTGTGTTACATTACATTCACTAGTAGGAGTGAGAAAAACATCACGGGGTGGTGCGCATTGTATGGGTGTGTGTTACATTAGATTCACTAGTAGGAGTGAGAAAAACATCACGGGGTGGTGCGCATTGTATGGGTGTGTGTTACATTACATTCACTAGTAGGAGTGAGAAAAACATCACGTGGTGGTGCGCATTGTATGGGTGTGTGTTACATTACATTCACTAGTAGGAGTGAGAAAAACATCACGGGGTGGTGCGCATTGTATGGGTGTGTGTTACATTACATTCACTAGTAGGAGTGAGAAAAACATCACGGGGTGGTGCGCATTGTATGGGTGTGTGTTACATTACATTCACTAGTAGGAGTGAGAAAAACATCACGGGGTGGTGCGCATTGTATGGGTGTGTGTTACATTACATTCACTAGTAGGAGTGAGAAAAACATCACGGGGTGGTGCGCATTGTATGGGTGTGTGTTACATTACATTCACTCGTAGGAGTGAGAAAAACATCTCGGGGTGGTGCGCATTGTATGGGTGTGTGTTACATTACATTCACTCGTAGGAGTGAGAAAAACATCACGGGGTGGTGCGCATTGTATGGGTGTGTGTTACATTACATTCACTAGTAGGAGTGAGAAAAACATCACGGGGTGGTGCGCATTGTATGGGTGTGTGTTACATTAGATTCACTAGTAGGAGTGAGAAAAACATCACGGGGTGGTGCGCATTGTATCGGTGTGTGTTACATTACATTCACTAGTAGGAGTGAGAAAAACATCACGGGGTGGTGCGCATTGTATGGGTGTGTGTTACATTACATTGACTAGTAGGAGTGAGAAAAACATCCCGGGGTGGTGCGCATTGTATGGGGGTGTGTTACATTGCATTCACTAATAGCAGGGAGAAAAACATCACGGGGTGGTGTGCATTGTATGGGGGTGTGTTACATAACATTCACTAGTAGGAGTGAGAAAAACATCACGGGGAGGTGCGCATTGTATGGGTGTGTGTTACATTAGATTCACTAGTAGGAGTGAGAAAAACATCACGGGGTGGTGCGCATTGTATGGGTGTGTGTTACATTACATTCACTAGTAGGAGTGAGAAAAACATCACGGGGTGATGCGCATTGTATGGGTGTGTGTTACATTACATTCACTAGTAGGAGTGAGAAAAACATCACGGGGTGGTGCGCTTTGTATGGGTGTGTGTTACATTACATTCACTCGTAGGAGTGAGAAAAACATCACGGGGTGGTGCGCATTGTATGGGTGTGTGTTACATTACATTCACTCGTAGGAGTGAGAAAATCATCACGGGGTGGTGCGCATTGTATGGGTGTGTGTTACATTACATTCACTCGTAGGAGTGAGAAAAACATCACGGGGTGGTGCGCATTGTATGGGTGTGTGTTACATTACATTCACTCGTAGGAGTGAGAAAAACATCACGGGGTGGTGCGCATTGTATGGGTGTGTGTTACATTACATTCACTCGTAGGAGTGAGAAAAACATCACGGGGTGGTGCGCATTGTATGGGTGTGTGTTACATTACATTCACTAGTAGGAGTGAGAAAAACATCACGGGGTAGTGCGCATTGTATGGATGTGTGTTACATTACATTCACTAGTAGGAGTGAGAAAAACATCACGGGGTGGTGCGCATTGTATGGGTGTGTGTTACATTACATTCACTAGTAGGAGTGAGAAAAACATCACGGGGTGGTGCGCATTGTATGGGTGTGTGTTACATTACATTCACTAGTAGGAGTGAGAAAAACATCACGGGGGGGTGCGCATTGTATGGGTGTGTGTTACATTACATTCACTAGTAGGAGTGAGAAAAACATCACGGGGTGGTGCGCATTGTATGGGTGTGTGTTACATTACACTCACTAGTAGGAGTGAGAAAAACATCACGGGGTGGTGCGCATTGTATGGGTGTGTGTTACATTACATTCACTAGTGGGAGTGAGAAAAACATCACGGGGTGGTGCACATTGTATGCGTGTGTGTTACATTACATTCACTAGTGGGAGTGAGAAAAACATCACGCGGTGGTGCGCATTGTATGGGTGTGTGTTACATTACATTCACTAGTGGGAGTGAGAAAAACATCACGGGGTGGTGCGCATTGTATGGGTGTGTGTTACATTACATTCACTAGTAGGAGGGAGAAAAACATCACGGGGTGGTGCGCATTGTATGGGTGTGTGTTACATTACATTCAATAGTGGGAGTGAGAAGAACATCACGGGGTGGTGCGCATTGTATGGGTGTGTGTTACATTACATTCACTAGTGGGAGTGAGAAAAACATCACGGGGTGGTGCGCATTGTATGGGTGTGTGTTACATTAAATGCACTAGTAGGAGTGAGAAAAACATCACGGGGTGGTGCGCATTGTATGGGTGTGTGTTACATTACATTCACTAGTGGGAGTGAGAAAAACATCACGGGGTGGTGCGCATTGTATGGGTGTGTGTTACATTACATTCACTAGTAGGAGTGAGAAAAACATCACGGGGTGGTGCGCATTGTATGGGTGTGTGTTACATTACATTCACTAGTAGGAGTGAGAAAAACATCACGGGGTGGTGCGCATTGTATGGGTGTGTGTTACATTACATTCACTAGTAGGAGTGAGAAAAACATCACGGGGTGGTGCGCATTGTATGGGTGTGTGTTACATTACATTCACTAGTAGGAGTGAGAAAAACATCACGGGGTGGTGCGCATTGTATGGGTGTGTGTTACATTACATTCACTAGTAGGAGTGAGAAAAACATCACGGGGTGGTGCGCATTGTATTGGTGTGTGTTACATTACATTCACTAGTAAGAGTGAGAAAAACATCACGGGGTGGTGCGCATTGTATGGGTGTGTGTTACATTACATTCACTAGTAGGAGTGAGAAAAACATCACGGGGTGGTGCGCATTGTATGGGTGTGTGTTACATTAAATGCACTAGTAGGAGTGAGAAAAACATCACGGGGTGGTGCGCATTGTATGGGTGTGTGTTACATTACATTCACTACGAGGAGTGAGAAAAACATAACGGGGTGGTGCGCATTGTATGGGTGTGTGTTACATTACATTCATTCGTAGGAGTGAGAAAAACATCACGGGGTGGTGCGCATTGTATGGGTGTGTGTTACATTACATTGACTCGTAGGAGTGAGAAAAACATCACGGGGTGGTGCGCATTGTATGGGTGTGTGTTACATTACATTCACTAATATGAGTGAGAAAAACGTCACGGGGTGGTGCGCATTTTATGGGTGTGTGTTACATTACATTCACTAGTAGGAGTGAGAAAAACATCACGGGGTGGTGCGCATTGTATGGGTGTGTGTTACATTACATTCACTAGTAGGAGTGAGAAAAACATCACGGGGTGGTGCGCATTGTATGGGTGTGTGTTACATTACATTCACTAGTAGGAGTGAGAAAAACATCACGGGGGGGTGCGCATTATAGGGGTGTGTGTTACATTACATTCACTAGTAGGAGTGAGAAAAACATCACGGGGTGGTGCGCATTGTATGGGTGTGTGTTACATTACATTGACTAGTAGGAGTGAGAAAAACATCACGGAGTGGTGCGCATTGTATGGGGGTGTTTTACATTGCATTCACTAATAGCAGGGAGAAAAACATCACGGGGTGGTGCGCATTGTATGGGGGTGTGTTACATTACATTCACTAGTAGGAGTGAGAAAAGCATCACGGGGTGGTGCGCATTGTATGGGTGTGTGTTACATTAGATTCACTAGTAGGAGTGAGAAAAACATCACGGGGTGGTGCGCATTGTATGGGTGTGTGTTACATTACATTCACTAGTAGGAGTGAGAAAAACATCACGGGGTGGTGCGCATTGTATGGGTGTGTGTTACATTACTTTCACTAGTAGGAGTGAGAAAAACATCACGGGGTGGTGCGCATTGTATGGGTGTGTGTTACATTTGATTCACTAGTAGGAGTGAGAAAAACATCAAGGGGTGGTGCGCATTGTACGGGTGTGTGTTACATTACATTCACTCGTAGGAGTGAGAAAAACATCACGGGGTGGTGCGCATTGTATGGGTGTGTGTTACATTACATTCACTCGTAGGAGTGAGAAGAACATCACGGGGTGGTGCGCATTGTATGGGTGTGTGTTACATTACATTCACTAGTGGGAGTGAGAAAAACATCACGGGGTGGTGCGCATTGTATGGGTGTGTGTTACATTACATTCACTAGTGGGAGTGAGCAAAACATCACGGGGTGGTGCGCATTGTATGGGTGTGTGTTACATTACATTCACTAGTGGGAGTGAGAAAAACATCACGGGGTGGTGCGCATTGTATGGGTGTGTGTTACATTACATTCACTAGTAGGAGTGAGAAAAACATCACGGGGTGGTGCGCATTGTATGGGTGTGTGTTACATTACATTCACTAGTAGGAGTGAGAAAAACATCACGGTGTGGTGCGCATTGTATGGGTGTGTGTTACATTACATTCACTAGCAGGAGTGAGAAAAACATCACGGGGTGGTGCGCATTGTATGGGTGTGTGTTACATTACATTCACTAGTAGGAGTGAGAAAAACATCACGGGGTGGTGCGCATTGTATGGGTGTGTGTTACATTACATTCACTACGAGGAGTGAGAAAAACATAACGGGGTGGTGCGCATTGTATGGGTGTGTGTTACATTACATTCACTCGTAGGAGTGAGAAAAACATCACGGGGTCGTGCGCATTGTATGGGTGTGTGTTACATTACATTCACTCGTAGGAGTGAGAAAAACATCACGGGGTGGTGCGCATTGTATGGGTGTGTGTTACATTACATTCACTAATAGGAGTGAGAAAAACATCACGGGGTGGTGCGCATTGTATGGGTGTGTGTTACATTACATTCACTAGTAGGAGTGAGAAAAACATCACGGGGTGCTGCGCATTGTATGGGTGTGTGTTACATTACATTCACTAGTAGGAGTGAGAAAAACATCACGGGGTGGTGCGCATTGTATGGGTGTGTGTTACATTACATTCACTAGTAGGAGTGAGAAAAACATCACGGGGGGGTGCGCATTGTATGGGTGTGTGTTACATTACATTCACTAGTAGGAGTGAGAAAAACATCACGGGGTGGTGCGCATTGTATGGGTGTGTGTTACATTACATTGACTAGTAGGAGTGAGAAAAACATCACGGGGTGGTGCGCATTGTATGGGGGTGTTTTACATTGCATTCACTAATAGCAGGGAGAAAAACATCACGGGGTGGTGCGCATTGTATGGGGGTGTGTTACATTACATTCACTAGTAGGAGTGAGAAAAGCATCACGGGGTGGTGCGCATTGTATGGGTGTGTGTTACATTTGATTCACTAGTAGGAGTGAGAAAAACATCACGGGGTGGTGCGCATTGTATGGGTGTGTGTTACATTACATTCACTAGTAGGAGTGAGAAAAACATCACGGGGTGGTGCGCATTGTATGGGTGTGTGTTACATTACATTCACTCGTAGTAGTGAGAAGAACATCACGGGGTGGTGCGCATTGTATGGGTGTGTGTTACATTACATTCACTAGTGGGAGTGAGAAAAACATCACGGGGTGGTGCGCATTGTATGGGTGTGTGTTACATTACATTCACTAGTGGGAGTGAGAAAAACATCACGGGGTGGTGCGCATTGTATGGGTGTGTGTTACATTACATTCACTAGTGGGAGTGAGAAAAACATCACGGGGTGGTGCGCATTGTATGGGTGTGTGTTACATTACATTCACTAGTAGGAGTGAGAAAAACATCACGGGGTGGTGCGCATTGTATGGGTGTGTGTTACATTACATTCACTAGTAGGAGTGAGAAAAACATCACGGTGTGGTGCGCATTGTATGGGTGTGTGTTACATTACATTCACTAGTAGGAGTGAGAAAAACATCACGGGGTGGTGCGCATTGTATGGGTGTGTGTTACATTACATACACTAGTAGGAGTGAGAAAAACATCACGGGGTGGTGCGCATTGTATGGGTGTGTGTTACATTACATTCACTAGTAGGAGTGAGAAAAACATCACGGGGTGGTGCGCATTGTATGGGTGTGTGTTACATTACATTCACTAGTAAGAGTGAGAAAAACATCACGGGGTGGTGCGCATTGTATGGGTGTGTGTTACATTACATTCACTAGTAGGAGTGAGAAAAACATCACGGTGTGGTGCGCATTGTATGGGTGTGTGTTACATTAAATGCACTAGTAGGAGTGAGAAAAACATCACGGGGTGGTGCGCATTGTAAGGGTGTGTGTTACATTACATTCACTACGAGGAGTGAGAAAAACATAACGGGGTGGTGCGCATTGTATGGGTGTGTGTTACATTACATTCACTCGTAGGAGTGAGAAAAACATCACGGGGTGGTGCGCATTGTATGGGTGTGTGTTACATTACATTCACTCGTAGGAGTGAGAAAAACATCACGGGGTGGTGCGCATTGTATGGGTGTGTGTTACATTACATTCACTAATAGGAGTGAGAAAAACATCACGGGGTGGTGCGCATTGTATGGGTGTGTGTTACGTTACATTCACTAGTAGGAGTGAGAAAAACATCACTGGGTGGTGCGCATTGTATGGGTGTGTGTTACATTACATTCACTAGTAGGAGTGAGAAAAACATCACGGGGTGGTGCGCATTGTATGGGGGTGTGTTACATTACATTCACTAGTAGGAGTGAGAAAAACATCATGGGGTGGTGCGCATTGTATGGGTGTGTGTTACATTACATTCACTAGTAGGAGTGAGAAAAACATCACGGGGTGGTGCGCATTGTATGGGTGTGTGTTACATTACATTGACTAGTAGGAGTGAGAAAAACATCACGGGGTGGTGCGCATTGTATGGGTGTGTTTTACATTGCATTCACTAATAGCAGGGAGAAAAACATCACGGTGTGGTGCGCATTGTATGGGTGTGTGTTACATTACATTCACTAGTGGGAGTGAGAAAAACATCACGGGGTGGTGCGCATTGTATGGGTGTGTGTTACATTACATTCACTAGTAGGAGTGAGAAAAACATCACGGGGTGGTGTGCATTGTATGGGTGTGTGTTACATTACATTCACTAGTGGGAGTGAGAAAAACATCACGGTGTGGTGCGCATTGTATGGGTGTGTGTTACATTACATTCACTAGTAGGAGTGAGAAAAACATCACGGGGTGGTGCGCATTGTATGGGTGTGTGTTACATTACATACACTAGTAGGAGTGAGAAAAACATCACGGGGTGGTGCGCATTGTATGGGTGTGTGTTACATTACATTCACTAGTAGGAGTGAGAAAAACATCACGGGGTGGTGCGCATATTATGGGTGTGTGTTACATTACATTCACTAGTAAGAGTGAGAAAAACATCACGGGGTGGTGCGCATTGTATGGGTGTGTGTTACATTACATTCACTAGTAGGAGTGAGAAAAACATCACGGGGTGGTGCGCATTGTATGGGTGTGTGTTACATTAAATGCACTAGTAGGAGTGAGAAAAACATCACGGGGTGGTGCGCATTGTACGGGTGTGTGTTACATTACATTCACTAGTAGGAGTGAGAAAAACATCACGGGGTGGTGCGCATTGTATGGGTGTGTGTTACATTACATTCACTAGTGGGAGTGAGAAAAACATCACGGGGTGGTGCGCATTGTATGGGTGTGTGTTACATTACATTCACTATTGGGAGTGAGAAAAACATCACGGGGTGGTGCGCATTGTATGGGTGTGTGTTACATTACATTCACTAATAGGAGTGAGAAAAACATCACGGGGTGGTGCGCATTGTATGGGTGTGTGTTACATTACATTCACTAGTAGGAGTGAGAAAAACATCACGGGGTGGTGCGCATTGTATGGGTGTGTGTTACATTACATTGACTAGTAGGAGTGAGAAAAACATCACGGGGTGGTGCGCATTGTATGGGGGTGTTTTACATTGCATTCACTAATAGCAGGGAGAAAAACATCACGGGGTGGTGCGCATTGTATGGGGGTGTGTTACATTACATTCACTAGTAGGAGTGAGAAAAGCATCACGGGGTGGTGCGCATTGTATGGGTGTGTGTTACATTTGATTCACTAGTAGGAGTGAGAAAAACATCACGGGGTGGTGCGCATTGTATGGGTGTGTGTTACATTACATTCACTAGTAGGAGTGAGAAAAACATCACGGGGTGGTGCGCATTGTATGGGTGTGTGTTACATTACATTCACTCGTAGGAGTGAGAAGAACATCACGGGGTGGTGCGCATTGTATGGGTGTGTGTTACATTACATTCACTAGTGGGAGTGAGAAAAACATCACGGGGTGGTGCGCATTGTATGGGTGTGTGTTACATTACATTCACTAGTGGGAGTGAGAAAAACATCACGGGGTGGTGCGCATTGTATGGGTGTGTGTTACATTACATTCACTAGTGGGAGTGAGAAAAACATCACGGGGTGGTGCGCATTGTATGGGTGTGTGTTACATTACATTCACTAGTAGGAGTGAGAAAAACATCACGGGGTGGTGCGCATTGTATGGGTGTGTGTTACATTACATTCACTAGTAGGAGTGAGAAAAACATCACGGTGTGGTGCGCATTGTATGGGTGTGTGTTACATTACATTCACTAGTAGGAGTGAGAAAAACATCACGGGGTGGTGCGCATTGTATGGGTGTGTGTTACATTACATACACTAGTAGGAGTGAGAAAAACATCACGGGGTGGTGCGCATTGTATGGGTGTGTGTTACATTACATTCACTAGTAGGAGTGAGAAAAACATCACGGGGTGGTGCGCATTGTATGGGTGTGTGTTACATTACATTCACTAGTAAGAGTGAGAAAAACATCACGGGGTGGTGCGCATTGTATGGGTGTGTGTTACATTACATTCACTAGTAGGAGTGAGAAAAACATCACGGGGTGGTGCGCATTGTATGGGTGTGTGTTACATTAAATGCACTAGTAGGAGTGAGAAAAACATCACGGGGTGGTGCGCATTGTATGAGTGTGTGTTACATTACATTCACTACGAGGAGTGAGAAAAACATAACGGGGTGGTGCGCATTGTATGGGTGTGTGTTACATTACATTCACTCGTAGGAGTGAGAAAAACATCACGGGGTGGTGCGCATTGTATGGGTGTGTGTTACATTACATTCACTAGTAGGAGTGAGAAAAACATCACGGGGTGGTGCGCATTGTATGGGTGTGTGTTACATTACATTCACTAGTAAGCGTGAGAAAAACATCACGGGGTGGTGCGCATTGTATGGGTGTGTGTTACATTACATTCACTCGTAGGAGTGAGAAAAACATCACGGGGTGGTGCGCATTGTATGGGTGTGTGTTACATTACATTCACTCGTAGGAGTGAGAAAAACATCACGGGGTGGTGCGCATTGTATGGGTGTGTGTTACATTACATTCACTAATAGGAGTGAGAAAAACATCACGGGGTGGTGCGCATTGTATGGGTGTGTGTTACATTACATTCACTCGTAGGAGTGAGAAAAACATCACGGGGTGGTGCGCATTGTATGGGTGTGTGTTACATTACATTCACTCGTAGGAGTGAGAAAAACATCACTGGGTGGTGCGCATTGTATGGGTGTGTGTTACATTACATTCACTAATAGGAGTGAGAAAAACATCACGGGGTGGTGCGCATTGTATGGGTGTGTGTTACATTACATTCACTCGTAGGAGTGAGAAAAACATCACGGGGTGGTGCGCATTGTATGGGTGTGTGTTACATTACATTCACTAGTAGAAGTGAGAAAAACATCACGGGGTGGTGCGCATTGTATGGGTGTGTGTTACATTAAATGCACTAGTAGGAGTGAGAAAAACATCACGGGGTTGTGCGCATTGTATGGGTGTGTGTTACATTACATTCACTACGAGGAGTGAGAAAAACATAACGGGGTGGTGCGCATTGTATGGGTGTGTGTTACATTACATTCACTCGTAGGAGTGAGAAAAACATCACGGGGTCGTGCGCATTGTATGGGTGTGTGTTACATTACATTCACTCGTAGGAGTGAGAAAAACATCACGGGGTGGTGCGCATTGTATGGGTGTGTGTTACATTACATTCACTAATAGGAGTGAGAAAAACATCACGGGGTGGTGCGCATTGTATGGGTGTTTGTTACATTACATTCACTAGTAGGAGTGAGAAAAACATCACGGGGTGCTGCGCATTGTATGGGTGTGTGTTACATTACATTCACTAGTAGGAGTGAGAAAAACATCACGGGGTGGTGCGCATTGTATGGGTGTGTGTTACATTACATTCACTAGTAGGAGTGAGAAAAACATCACGGGGGGGTGCGCATTGTATGGGTGTGTGTTACATTACATTCACTAGTAGGAGTGAGAAAAACATCACGGGGTGGTGCGCATTGTATGGGTGTGTGTTACATTACATTGACTTGTAGGAGTGAGAAAAACATCACGGGGTGGTGCGCATTGTATGCGGGTGTTTTACATTGCATTCACTAATAGCAGGGAGAAAAACATCACGGGGTGGTGCGCATTGTATGGGGGTGTGTTACATTACATTCACTAGTAGGAGTGAGAAAAGCATCACGGGGTGGTGCGCATTGTATGGGTGTGTGTTACATTTGATTCACTAGTAGGAGTGAGAAAAACATCACGGGGTGGTGCGCATTGTATGGGTGTGTGTTACATTACATTCACTAGTAGGAGTGAGAAAAACATCACGGGGTGGTGCGCATTGTATGGGTGTGTGTTACATTACATTCACTCGTAGGAGTGAGAAGAACATCACGGGGTGGTGCGCATTGTATGGGTGTGTGTTACATTACATTCACTAGTGGGAGTGAGAAAAATATCACGGGGTGGTGCGCATTGTATGGGTGTGTGTTACATTACATTCACTAGTGGGAGTGAGAAAAACATCACGGGGTGGTGCGCATTGTATGGGTGTGTGTTACATTACATTCACTAGTGGGAGTGAGAAAAACATCACGGGGTGGTGCGCATTGTATGGGTGTGTGTTACATTACATTCACTAGTAGGAGTGAGAAAAACATCACGGGGTGGTGCGCATTGTATGGGTGTGTGTTACATTACATTCACTAGTAGGAGTGAGAAAAACATCACGGTGTGGTGCGCATTGTATGGGTGTGTGTTACATTACATTCACTAGTAGGAGTGAGAAAAACATCACGGGGTGGTGCGCATTGTATGGGTGTGTGTTACATTACATACACTAGTAGGAGTGAGAAAAACATCACGGGGTGGTGCGCATTGTATGGGTGTGTGTTACATTACATTCACTAGTAGGAGTGAGAAAAACATCACGGGGTGGTGCGCATTGTATGGGTGTGTGTTACATTACATTCACTAGTAAGAGTGAGAAAAACATCACGGGGTGGTGCGCATTGTATGGGTGTGTGTTACATTACATTCACTAGTAGGAGTGAGAAAAACATCACGGGGTGGTGCGCATTGTATGGGTGTGTGTTACATTATATGCACTAGTAGGAGTGAGAAAAACATCACGGGGTGGTGCGCATTGTATGGGTGTGTGTTACATTACATTCACTACGAGGAGTGAGAAAAACATAACGGGGTGGTGCGCATTGTATGGGTGTGTGTTACATTACATTCACTCGTAGGAGTGAGAAAAACATCACGGGGTGGTGCGCATTGTATGGGTGTGTGTTACATTACATTCACTCGTAGGAGTGAGAAAAACATCACGGGGTGGTGCGCATTGTATGGGTGTGTGTTACATTACATTCACTAATAGGAGTGAGAAAAACATCACGGGGTGGTGCGCATTGTATGGGTGTGTGTTACGTTACATTCACTAGTAGGAGTGAGAAAAACATCACTGGGTGGTGCGCATTGTATGGGTGTGTGTTACATTACATTCACTAGTAGGAGTGAGAAAAACATCACGGGGTGGTGCGCATTGTATGGGTGTGTGTTACATTACATTCACTAGTAGGAGTGAGAAAAACATCATGGGGTGGTGCGCATTGTATGGGTGTGTGTTACATTACATTCACTAGTAGGAGTGAGAAAAACATCACGGGGTGGTGCGCATTGTATGGGTGTGTGTTACATTACATTGACTAGTAGGAGTGAGAAAAATATCACGGGGTGGTGCGCATTGTATGGGTGTGTTTTACATTGCATTCACTAATAGCAGGGAGAAAAACATCACGGTGTGGTGCGCATTGTATGGGTGTGTGTTACATTACATTCACTAGTGGGAGTGAGAAAAACATCACGGGGTGGTGCGCATTGTATGGGTGTGTGTTACATTACATTCACTCGTAGGAGTGAGAAAAACATCACGGGGTGGTGTGCATTGTATGGGTGTGTGTTACATTACATTCACTAGTAGGAGTGAGAAAAACATCACGGTGTGGTGCGCATTGTATGGGTGTGTGTTACATTACATTCACTAGTAGGAGTGAGAAAAACATCACGGGGTGGTGCGCATTGTATGGGTGTGTGTTACATTACATACACTAGTAGGAGTGAGAAAAACATCACGGGGTGGTGCGCATTGTATGGGTGTGTGTTACATTACATTCACTAGTAGGAGTGAGAAAAACATCACGGGGTGGTGCGCATTGTATGGGTGTGTGTTACATTACATTCACTAGTAAGAGTGAGAAAAACATCACGGGGTGGTGCGCATTGTATGGGTGTGTGTTACATTACATTCACTAGTAGGAGTGAGAAAAACATCACGGGGTGGTGCGCATTGTATGGGTGTGTGTTACATTAAATGCACTAGTAGGAGTGAGAAAAACATCACGGGGTGGTGCGCATTGTACGGGTGTGTTTTACATTACATTCACTAGTAGGAGTGAGAAAAACATCACGGGGTGGTGCGCATTGTATGGGTGTGTGTTACATTACATTCACTAGTGGGAGTGAGAAAAACATCACGGGGTGGTGCGCATTGTATGGGTGTGTGTTACATTACATTCACTATTGGGAGTGAGAAAAACATCACGGGGTGGTGCGCATTGTATGGGTGTGTGTTACATTACATTCACTAATAGGAGTGAGAAAAACATCACGGGGTGGTGCGCATTGTATGGGTGTGTGTTACATTACATTCACTAGTAGGAGTGAGAAAAACATCACGGGGTGGTGCGCATTGTATGGGTGTGTGTTACATTACATTGACTAGTAGGAGTGAGAAAAACATCACGGGGTGGTGCGCATTGTATGGGGGTGTTTTACATTGCATTCACTAATAGCAGGGAGAAAAACATCACGGGGTGGTGCGCATTGTATGGGGGTGTGTTACATTACATTCACTAGTAGGAGTGAGAAAAGCATCACGGGGTGGTGCGCATTGTATGGGTGTGTGTTACATTTGATTCACTAGTAGGAGTGAGAAAAACATCACGGGGTGGTGCGCATTGTATGGGTGTGTGTTACATTACATTCACTAGTAGGAGTGAGAAAAACATCACGGGGTGGTGCGCATTGTATGGGTGTGTGTTACATTACATTCACTCGTAGGAGTGAGAAGAACATCACGGGGTGGTGCGCATTGTATGGGTGTGTGTTACATTACATTCACTAGTGGGAGTGAGAAAAACATCACGGGGTGGTGCGCATTGTATGGGTGTGTGTTACATTACATTCACTAGTGGGAGTGAGAAAAACATCACGGGGTGGTGCGCATTGTATGGGTGTGTGTTACATTACATTCACTAGTGGGAGTGAGAAAAACATCACGGGGTGGTGCGCATTGTATGGGTGTGTGTTACATTACATTCACTAGTAGGAGTGAGAAAAACATCACGGGGTGGTGCGCATTGTATGGGTGTGTGTTACATTACATTCACTAGTAGGAGTGAGAAAAACATCACGGTGTGGTGCGCATTGTATGGGTGTGTGTTACATTACATTCACTAGTAGGAGTGAGAAAAACATCACGGGGTGGTGCGCATTGTATGGGTGTGTGTTACATTACATACACTAGTAGGAGTGAGAAAAACATCACGGGGTGGTGCGCATTGTATGGGTGTGTGTTACATTACATTCACTAGTAGGAGTGAGAAAAACATCACGGGGTGGTGCGCATTGTATGGGTGTGTGTTACATTACATTCACTAGTAAGAGTGAGAAAAACATCACGGGGTGGTGCGCATTGTATGGGTGTGTGTTACATTACATTCACTAGTAGGAGTGAGAAAAACATCACGGGGTGGTGCGCATTGTATGGGTGTGTGTTACATTAAATGCACTAGTAGGAGTGAGAAAAACATCACGGGGTGGTGCGCATTGTATGAGTGTGTGTTACATTACATTCACTACGAGGAGTGAGAAAAACATAACGGGGTGGTGCGCATTGTATGGGTGTGTGTTACATTACATTCACTCGTAGGAGTGAGAAAAACATCACGGGGTGGTGCGCATTGTATGGGTGTGTGTTACATTACATTCACTCGTAGGAGTGAGAAAAACATCACGGGGTGGTGCGCATTGTATGGGTGTGTGTTACATTACATTCACTAATAGGAGTGAGAAAAACATCACGGGGTGGTGCGCATTGTATGGGTGTGTGTTACATTACATTCACTAGTAGGAGTGAGAAAAACATCACGGGGTGGTGCGCATTGTATGGGTGTGTGTTACATTACATTCACTAGTAGGAGTGAGAAAAACATCACGGGGTGGTGCGCATTGTATGGGTGTGTGTTACATTACATTCACTAGTAGGAGTGAGAAAAACATCACGGGGTGGTGCGCATTGTATGGGTCTGTGTTACATTACATTCACTAGTAGGAGTGAGAAAAACATCACGGGGTGGTGCGCATTGTATGGGTGTGTGTTACATTACATTGACTAGTAGGAGTGAGAAAAACATCACGGGGTGGTGCGCATTGTATGGGTGTGTTTTACATTGCATTCACTAATAGCAGGGAGAAAAACATCACGGGGTGGTGCGCATTGTATGGGGGTGTGTTACATTACATTCACTAGTAGGAGTGAGAAAAACATCACGGGGTGGTGCGCATTGTATGGGTGTGTGTTACATTACATTCACTCGTAGGAGTGAGAAAAACATCACGGGTGGTGCGCATTGTATGGGTGTGTGTTACATTACATTCACTCGTAGGAGTGAGAAAAACATCACGGGGTGGTGCGCATTGTATGGGTGTGTGTTACATTACATTCACTAGTAGGAGTGAGAAAAACATCACGGGGTAGTGCGCATTGTATGGATGTGTGTTACATTACATTCACTAGTAGGAGTGAGAAAAACATCACGGGGTGGTGCGCATTGTATGGGTGTGTGTTACATTACATTCACTAGTAGGAGTGAGAAAAACATCACGGGGTGGTGCGCATTGTATGATTGTGTGTTACATTACATTCACTAGTAGGAGTGAGAAAAACATCACGGGGGGGTGCGCATTGTATGGGTGTGTGTTACATTACATTCACTAGTAGGAGTGAGAAAAACATCACGGGGTGGTGCGCATTGTATGGGTGTGTGTTACATTACACTCACTAGTAGGAGTGAGAAAAACATCACGGGGTGGTGCGCATTGTATGGGTGTGTGTTACATTACATTCACTAGTGGGAGTGAGAAAAACATCACGGGGTGGTGCACATTGTATGCGTGTGTGTTACATTACATTCACTAGTGGGAGTGAGAAAAACATCACGGGGTGGTGCGCATTGTATGGGTGTGTGTTACATTACATTCACTAGTGGGAGTGAGAAAAACATCACGGGGTGGTGCCTATTGTATGGGTGTGTGTTACATTACATTCACTAGTAGGAGGGAGAAAAACATCACGGGGTGGTGCGCATTGTATGGGTGTGTGTTACATTACATTCAATAGTGGGAGTGAGAAGAACATCACGGGGTGGTGCGCATTGTATGGGTGTGTGTTACATTACATTCACTAGTGGGAGTGAGAAAAACATCATGGGGTGGTGCGCATTGTATGGGTGTGTGTTACATTAAATGCACTAGTAGGAGTGAGAAAAACATCACGGGGTGGTGCGCATTGTATGGGTGTGTGTTACATTACATTCACTAGTGGGAGTGAGAAAAACATCACGGGGTGGTGCGCATTGTATGGGTGTGTGTTACATTACATTCACTAGTAGGAGTGAGAAAAACATCACGGGGTGGTGCGCATTGTATGGGTGTGTGTTACATTACATTCACTAGTAGGAGTGAGAAAAACATCACGGGGTGGTGCGCATTGTATGGGTGTGTGTTACATTACATTCACTAGTAGGAGTGAGAAAAACATCACGGGGTGGTGCGCATTGTATGGGTGTGTGTTACATTACATTCACTAGTAGGAGTGAGAAAAACATCACGAGGTGGTGCGCATTGCATGGGTGTGTGTTACATTACATTCACTAGTAGGAGTGAGAAAAACATCACGGGGTGGTGCGCATTGTATTGGTGTGTGTTACATTACATTCACTAGTAAGAGTGAGAAAAACATCACGGGGTGGTGCGCATTGTATGGGTGTGTGTTACATTACATTCACTAGTAGGAGTGAGAAAAACATCACGGGGTGGTGCGCATTGTATGGGTGTGTGTTACATTAAATGCACTAGTAGGAGTGAGAAAAACATCACGGGGTGGTGCGCATTGTATGGGTGTGTGTTACATTACATTCACTACGAGGAGTGAGAAAAACATAACGGGGTGGTGCGCATTGTATGGGTGTGTGTTACATTACATTCACTCGTAGGAGTGAGAAAAACATCACGGGGTGGTGCGCATTATATGGGTGTGTGTTACATTACATTCACTCGTAGGAGTGAGAAAAACATCACGGGGTGGTGCGCATTGTATGGGTGTGTGTTACATTACATTCACTAATAGGAGTGAGAAAAACATCACGGGGTGGTGCGCATTGTATGGGTGTGTGTTACATTACATTCACTAGTAGGAGTGAGAAAAACATCACGGGGTGGTGCGCATTGTATGGGTGTGTGTTACATTACATTCACTAGTAGGAGTGAGAAAAACATCACGGGGTGGTGCGCATTGTATGGGTGTGTGTTACATTACATTCACTAGTAGGAGTGAGAAAAACATCACGGGGGGGTGCGCATTGTATGGGTGTGTGTTACATTACATTCACTAGTAGGAGTGAGAAAAACATCACGGGGTGGTGCGCATTGTATGGGTGTGTGTTACATTACATTGACTAGTAGGAGTGAGAAAAACATCACGGGGTGGTGCGCATTGTATGGGGGTGTTTTACATTGCATTCACTAATAGCAGGGAGAAAAACATCACGGGGTGGTGCGCATTGTATGGGGGTGTGTTACATTACATTCACTAGTAGGAGTGAGAAAAGCATCACGGGGTGGTGCGCATTGTATGGGTGTGTGTTACATTAGATTCACTAGTAGGAGTGAGAAAAACATCACGGGGTGGTGCGCATTGTATGGGTGTGTGTTACATTACATTCACTAGTAGGAGTGAGAAAAACATCACGGGGTGGTGCGCATTGTATGGGTGTGTGTTACATTACTTTCACTAGTAGGAGTGAGAAAAACATCACGGGGTGGTGCGCATTGTATGGGTGTGTGTTACATTTGATTCACTAGTAGGAGTGAGAAAAACATCAAGGGGTGGTGCGCATTGTATGGGTGTGTGTTACATTACATTCACTCGTAGGAGTGAGAAAAACATCACGGGGTGGTGCGCATTGTATGGGTGTGTGTTACATTACATTCACTCGTAGGAGTGAGAAGAACATCACGGGGTGGTGCGCATTGTATGGGTGTGTGTTACATTACATTCACTAGTGGGAGTGAGAAAAACATCACGGGGTGGTGCGCATTGTATGGGTGTGTGTTACATTACATTCACTAGTGGGAGTGAGAAAAACATCACGGGGTGGTGCGCATTGTATGGGTGTGTGTTACATTACATTCACTAGTGGGAGTGAGAAAAACATCACGGGGTGGTGCGCATTGTATGGGTGTGTGTTACATTACATTCACTAGTAGGAGTGAGAAAAACATCACGGGGTGGTGCGCATTGTATGGGTGTGTGTTACATTACATTCACTAGTAGGAGTGAGAAAAACATCACGGTGTGGTGCGCATTGTATGGGTGTGTGTTACATTACATTCACTAGTAGGAGTGAGAAAAACATCACGGGGTGGTGCGCATTGTATGGGTGTGTGTTACATTACATTCACTAGTAGGAGTGAGAAAAACATCACGGGGTGGTGCGCATTGTATGGGTGTGTGTTACATTACATTCACTAGTAGGAGTGAGAAAAACATCACGGGGTGGTGCGCATTGTATGGGTGTGTGTTACATTACATTGACTAGTAGGAGTGAGAAAAACATCACGGGGTGGTGCGCATTGTATGGGTGTGTTTTACATTGCATTCACTAATAGCAGGGAGAAAAACATCACGGGGTGGTGCGCATTGTATGGGTGTGTGTTACATTACATTCACTAGTGGGAGTGAGAAAAACATCACGGGGTGGTGCGCATTGTATGGGTGTGTGTTACATTACATTCACTAGTAGGAGTGAGAAAAACATCACGGGGTGGTGCGCATTGTATGGGTGTGTGTTACATTACATTCACTAGTAGGAGTGAGAAAAACATCACGGGGGGTGCGCATTGTATGGGTGTGTGTTACATTACATTCACTAGTAGGAGTGAGAAAAACATCACGGGGTGGTGCGCATTGTATGGGTGTGTGTTACATTACATTGACTAGTAGGAGTGAGAAAAACATCACGGGGTGGTGCGCATTGTATGGGGGTGTTTTACATTGCATTCACTAATAGCAGGGAGAAAAACATCACGGGGTGGTGCGCATTGTATGGGCGTGTGTTACATTACATTCACTAGTAGGAGTGAGAAAAGCATCACGGGGTGGTGCCCATTGTATGGGTGTGTGTTACATTAGATTCACTAGTAGGAGTGAGAAAAACATCACGTGGTGGTGTGCATTGTATGGGTGTGTGTTACATTACATTCACTAGTAGGAGTGAGAAAAACATCACGGGGTGGTGCGCATTGTATGGGTGTGTGTTACATTACTTTCACTAGTAGGAGTGAGAAAAACATCACGGGGTGGTGCGCATTGTATGGGTGTGTGTTACATTTGATTCACTAGTAGGAGTGAGAAAAACATCAAGGGGTGGTGCGCATTGTATGGGTGTGTGTTACATTACATTCACTCGTAGGAGTGAGAAAAACATAACGGGGTGGTGCGCATTGTATGGGTGTGTGTTACATTACATTCACTCGTAGGAGTGAGAAGAACATCACGGGGTGGTGCGCATTGTATGGGTGTGTGTTACATTACATTCACTAGTGGGAGTGAGAAAAACATCACGGGGTGGTGCGCATTGTATGGGTGTGTGTTACATTACATTCACTAGTGGGAGTGAGAAAAACATCACGGGGTGGTGCGCATTGTATGGGTGTGTGTTACATTACATTCACTAGTGGGAGTGAGAAAAACATCACGGGGTGGTGCGCATTGTATGGCTGTGTGTTACATTACATTCACTAGTAGGAGTGATAAAAACATCACGGGGTGGTGCGCATTGTATGGGTGTGTGTTACATTACATTCACTAGTAGGAGTGAGAAAAACATCACGGTGTGGTGCGCATTGTATGGGTGTGTGTTACATTACATTCACTAGTAGGAGTGAGAAAAACATCACGGGGTGTTGCGCATTGTATGGGTGTGTGTTACATTACATTCACTAGTAGGAGTGAGAAAAACATCACGGGGTGGTGCGCATTGTATGGGTGTGTGTTACATTACATTCACTAGTAGGAGTGAGAAAAACATCACGGGGTGGTGCGCATTGTATGGGTGTGTGTTACATTACATTCACTAGTAAGAGTGAGAAAAACATCACGGGGTGGTGCGCATTGTATGGGTGTGTGTTACATTACATTCACTAGTAGGAGTGAGAAAAACATCACGGGGTGGTGCGCATTGTATGGGTGTGTGTTACATTAAATGCACTAGTAGGAGTGAGAAAAACATCACGGGGTGGTGCGCATTGTATGGGTGTGTGTTACATTACATTCACTACGAGGAGTGAGAAAAACATAACGGGGTGGTGCGCATTGTATGGGTGTGTGTTACATTACATTCACTACGAGGAGTGAGAAAAACATAACGGGGTGGTGCGCATTGTATGGGTGTGTGTTACATTACATTCACTCGTAGGAGTGAGAAAAACATCACGGGGTGGTGCGCATTGTATGGGTGTGTGTTACATTACATTCACTCGTAGGAGTGAGAAAAACATCACGGGGTGGTGCGCATTGTATGGGTGTGTGTTACATTACATTCACTAATAGGAGTGAGAAAAACATCACGGGGTGGTGCGCATTGTATGGGTGTGTGTTACATTACATTCACTAGTAGGAGTGAGAAAAACATCACGGGGTGGTGCGCATTGTATGGGTGTGTGTTACATTACATTCACTAGTAGGAGTGAGAAAAACATCACGGGGTGGTGCGCATTGTATGGGTGTGTGTTACATTACATTGACTAGTAGGAGTGAGAAAAACATCACGGGGTGGTGCGCATTGTATGGGTGTGTTTTACATTGCATTCACTAATAGCAGGGAGAAAAACATCACGGGGTGGTGCGCATTGTATGGGTGTGTGTTACATTACATTCACTAGTGGGAGTGAGAAAAACATCACGGGGTGGTGCGCATTGTATGGGTGTGTGTTACATTACATTCACTAGTAGGAGTGAGAAAAACATCACGGGGTGGTGTTCATTGTATGGGTGTGTGTTACATTACATTCACTAGTAGGAGTGAGAAAAACATCACGGTGTGGTGCGCATTGTATGGGTGTGTGTTACATTACATTCACTAGTAGGAGTGAGAAAAACATCACGGGGTGGTGCGCATTGTATGGGTGTGTGTTACATTACATACACTAGTAGGAGTGAGAAAAACATCACGGGGTGGTGCGCATTGTATGGGTGTGTGTTACATTACATTCACTAGTAGGAGTGAGAAAAACATCACGGGGTGGTGCGCATTGTATGGGTGTGTGTTACATTACATTCACTAGTAAGAGTGAGAAAAACATCACGGGGTGGTGCGCATTGTATGGGTGTGTGTTACATTACATTCACTAGTAGGAGTGAGAAAAACATCACGGGGTGGTGCGCATTGTATTGGTGTGTGTTACATTAAATGCACTAGTAGGAGTGAGAAAAACATCACGGGGTGGTGCGCATTGTATGGGTGTGTGTTACATTACATTCACTAGTAGGAGTGAGAAAAACATCACGGGGTGGTGCGCATTGTATGGGTGTGTGTTACATTACATTCACTCGTAGGAGTGAGAAAAACATCACGGGGTGGTGCGCATTGTATGGGTGTGTGTTACATTACATTCACTCGTAGGAGTGAGAAAAACATCACGGGGTGGTGCGCATTGTATGGGTGTGTGTTACATTACATTCACTAATAGGAGTGAGAAAAACATCACGGGGTGGTGCGCATTGTATGGGTGTGTGTTACATTACATTCACTAGTAGGAGTGAGAAAAACATCACGGGGTGGTGCGCATTGTATGGGTGTGTGTTACATTACATTCACTAGTAGGAGTGAGAAAAACATCACGGGGTGGTGCGCATTGTATGGGTGTGTGTTACATTACATTCACTAGTAAGAGTGAGAAAAACATCACGGGGTGGTGCGCATTGTATGGGTGTGTGTTACATTACATTCACTAGTAGGAGTGAGAAAAACATCACGGGGTGGTGCGCATTGTATGGGTGTGTGTTACATTAAATGCACTAGTAGGAGTGAGAAAAACATCACGGGGTGGTGCGCATTGTATGGGTGTGTGTTACATTACATTCACTACGAGGAGTGAGAAAAACATAACGGGGTGGTGCGCATTGTATGGGTGTGTGTTACATTACATTCACTCGTAGGAGTGAGAAAAACATCACGGGGTGGTGCGCATTGTATGGGTGTGTGTTACATTACATTCACTAGTAGGAGTGAGAAAAACATCACGGGGTGGTGCGCATTGTATGGGTGTGTGTTACATTAAATGCACTAGTAGGAGTGAGAAAAACATCACGGGGTGGTGCGCATTGTATGGGTGTGTGTTACATTACATTCACTCGTAGGAGTGAGAAAAACATCACGGGGTGGTGCGCATTGTATGGGTGTGTGTTACATTACATTCACTAATAGGAGTGAGAAAAACATCACGGGGTGGTGCGCATTGTATGGGTGTGTGTTACATTACATTCACTAGTAGGAGTGAGAAAAACATCACGGGGTGGTGCGCATTGTATGGGTGTGTGTTACATTACATTCACTAGTAGGAGTGAGAAAAACATCACGGGGTGGTGCGCATTGTATGGGTGTGTGTTACATTACATTCACTAGTAGGAGTGAGAAAAACATCACGGGGGGGTGCGCATTGTATGGGTGTGTGTTACATTACATTCACTAATAGGAGTGAGAAAAACATCACGGGGTGGTGCACATTGTATGCGTGTGTGTTACATTACATTCACTAGTGGGAGTGAGAAAAACATCACGGGGTGGTGCGCATTGTATGGGTGTGTGTTACATTACATTCACTAGTGGGAGTGAGAAAAACATCACGGGGTGGTGCGCATTGTATGGGTGTGTGTTACATTACATTCACTAGTAGGAGGGAGAAAAACATCACGGGGTGGTGCGCATTGTATGGGTGTGTGTTACATTACATTCAATAGTGGGAGTGAGAAGAACATCACGGGGTGGTGCGCATTGTATGGGTGTGTGTTACATTACATTCACTAGTGGGAGTGAGAAAAACATCATGGGGTGGTGCGCATTGTATGGGTGTGTGTTACATTAAATGCACTAGTAGGAGTGAGAAAAACATCACGGGGTGGTGCGCATTGTATGGGTGTGTGTTACATTACTTTCACTAGTGGGAGTGAGAAAAACATCACGGGGTGGTGCGCATTGTATGGGTGTGTGTTACATTACATTCACTAGTAGGAGTGAGAAAAACATCACGGGGTGGTGCGCATTGTATGGGTGTGTGTTACATTACATTCACTAGTAGGAGTGAGAAAAACATCACGGGGTGGTGCGCATTGTATGGGTGTGTGTTACATTACATTCACTAGTAGGAGTGAGAAAAACATCACGGGGTGGTGCGCATTGTATGGGTGTGTGTTACATTACATTCACTAGTAGGAGTGAGAAAAACATCACGGGGTGGTGCGCATTGTATGGGTGTGTGTTACATTACATTCACTAGTAGGAGTGAGAAAAACATCACGGGGTGGTGCGCATTGTATTGGTGTGTGTTACATTACATTCACTAGTAAGAGTGAGAAAAACATCACGGGGTGGTGCGCATTGTATGGGTGTGTGTTACATTACATTCACTAGTAGGAGTGAGAAAAACATCACGGGGTGGTGCGCATTGTATGGGTGTGTGTTACATTAAATGCACTAGTAGGAGTGAGAAAAACATCACGGGGTGATGCGCATTGTATGGGTGTGTGTTACATTACATTCACTACGAGGAGTGAGAAAAACATAACGGGGTGGTGCGCATTGTATGGGTGTGTGTTACATTACATTCACTCGTAGGAGTGAGAAAAACATCACGGGGTGGTGCGCATTGTATGGGTGTGTGTTACATTACATTCACTCGTAGGAGTGAGAAAAACATCACGGGGTGGTGCGCATTGTATGGGTGTGTGTTACATTACATTCACTAATAGGAGTGAGAAAAACATCACGGGGTGGTGCGCATTGTATGGGTGTGTGTTACATTACATTCACTAGTAGGAGTGAGAAAAACATCACGGGGTGGTGCGCATTGTATGGGTGTGTGTTACATTACATTCACTAGTAGGAGTGAGAAAAACATCACGGGGTGGTGCGCATTGTATGGGTGTGTGTTACATTACATTCACTAGTAGGAGTGAGAAAAACATCACGGGGTGGTGCGCATTGTATGGGTGTGTGTTACATTACATTGACTAGTAGGAGTGAGAAAAACATCACGGGGTGGTGCGCATTGTATGGGTGTGTTTTACATTGCATTCACTAATAGCAGGGAGAAAAACATCACGGGGTGGTGCGCATTGTATGGGTGTGTGTTACATTACATTCACTAGTGGGAGTGAGAAAAACATCACGGGGTGGTGCGCATTGTATGGGTGTGTGTTACATTACATTCACTAGTAGGAGTGAGAAAAACATCACGGGGTGGTGTGCATTGTATGGGTGTGTGTTACATTACATTCACTAGTAGGAGTGAGAAAAACATCACGGTGTGGTGCGCATTGTATGGGTGTGTGTTACATTACATTCACTAGTAGGAGTGAGAAAAACATCACGGGGTGGTGCGCATTGTATGGGTGTGTGTTACATTACATACACTAGTAGGAGTGAGAAAAACATCACGGGGTGGTGCGCATTGTATGGGTGTGTGTTACATTACATTCAATAGTAGGAGTGAGAAAAACATCACGGGGTGGTGCGCATTGTTTAGGTGTGTGTTACATTACATTCACTAGTAAGAGTGAGAAAAACATCACGGGGTGGTGCGCATTGTATGGGTGTGTGTTACATTACATTCACTAGTAGGAGTGAGAAAAACATCACGGGGTGGTGCGCATTGTATGGGTGTGTGTTACATTAAATGCACTAGTAGGAGTGAGAAAAACATCACGGGGTGGTGCGCATTGTATGGGTGTGTGTTACATTACATTCACTAGTAGGAGTGAGAAAAACATCACGGGGTGGTGCGCATTGTATGGGTGTGTGTTACATTACATTCACTCGTAGGAGTGAGAAAAACATCACGGGGTGGTGCGCATTGTATGGGTGTGTGTTACATTACATTCACTCGTAGGAGTGAGAAAAACATCACGGGGTGGTGCGCATTGTATGGGTGTGTGTTACATTACATTCACTAATAGGAGTGAGAAAAACATCACGGGGTGGTGCGCATTGTATGGGTGTGTGTTACATTACATTCACTAGTAGGAGTGAGAAAAACATCACGGGGTGGTGCGCACTGTATGGGTGTGTGTTACATTACATTCACTAGTAGGAGTGAGAAAAACATCACGGGGTGGTCCGCATTGTATGGGTGTGTGTTACATTACATTCACTAGTAAGAGTGAGAAAAACATCACGGGGTGGTGCGCATTGTATGGGTGTGTGTTACATTACATTCACTAGTAGGAGTGAGAAAAACATCACGGGGTGGTGCGCATTGTATGGGTGTGTGTTACATTAAATGCACTAGTAGGAGTGAGAAAAACATCACGGGGTGGTGCGCATTGTATGGGTGTGTGTTACATTACATTCACTACGAGGAGTGAGAAAAACATAACGGGGTGGTGCCCATTGTATGGGTGTGTGTTACATTACATTCACTCGTAGGAGTGAGAAAAACATCACGGGGTGGTGCGCATTGTATGGGTGTGTGTTACATTACATTCACTCGTAGGAGTGAGAAAAACATCACGGGGTGGTGCGCATTGTATGGGTGTGTGTTACATTACATTCACTAATAGGAGTGAGAAAAACATCACGGGGTGGTGCGCATTGTATGAGTGTGTGTTACATTACATTCACTAGTAGGAGTGAGAAAAACATCACGGGGTGGTGCGCATTGTATGGGTGTGTGTTACATTACATTCACTAGTAGGAGTGAGAAAAACATCACGGGGTGGTGCGCATTGTATGGGTGTGTGTTACATTACATTCACTAGTAGGAGTGAGAAAAACATCACGGGGGGGTGCGCATTGTATGGGTGTGTGTTACATTACATTCACTAGTAGGAGTGAGAAAAACATCACGGGGTGGTGCGCATTGTATGGGTGTGTGTTACATTACATTGACTAGTAGGAGTGAGAAAAACATCACGGGGTGGTGCGCATTGTATGGGGGTGTTTTACATTGCATTCACTAATAGCAGGGAGAAAAACATCACGGGGTGGTGCGCATTGTATGGGGGTGTGTTACATTACATTCACTAGTAGGAGTGAGAAAAGCATCACGGGGTGGTGCGCATTGTATGGGTGTGTGTTACATTTGATTCACTAGTAGGAGTGAGAAAAACATCACGGGGTGGTGCGCATTGTATGGGTGTGTGTTACATTACATTCACTAGTAGGAGTGAGAAAAACATCACGGGGTGGTGCGCATTGTATGGGTGTGTGTTACATTACATTCACTCGTAGGAGTGAGAAGAACATCACGGGGTGGTGCGCATTGTATGGGTGTGTGTTACATTACATTCACTAGTGGGAGTGAGAAAAACATCACGGGGTGGTGCGCATTGTATGGGTGTGTGTTACATTACATTCACTAGTGGGAGTGAGAAAAACATCACGGGGTGGTGCGCATTGTATGGGTGTGTGTTACATTACATTCACTAGTGGGAGTGAGAAAAACATCACGGGGTGGTGCGCATTGTATGGGTGTGTGTTACATTACATTCACTAGTAGGAGTGAGAAAAACATCACGGGGTGGTGCGCATTTTATGGGTGTGTGTTACATTACATTCACTAGTAGGAGTGAGAAAAACATCACGGTGTGGTGCGCATTGTATGGGTGTGTGTTACATTACATTCACTAGTAGGAGTGAGAAAAACATCACGGGGTGGTGCGCATTGTATGGGTGTGTGTTACATTACATACACTAGTAGGAGTGAGAAAAACATCACGGGGTGGTGCGCATTGTATGGGTGTGTGTTACATTACATTCACTAGTAGGAGTGAGAAAAACATCACGGGGTGGTGCGCATTGTATGGGTGTGTGTTACATTACATTCACTAGTAAGAGTGAGAAAAACATCATGGGGTGGTGCGCATTGTATGGGTGTGTGTTACATTACATTCACTAGTAGGAGTGAGAAAAACATCACGGGGTGGTGCGCATTGTATGGGTGTGTGTTACATTAAATGCACTAGTAGGAGTGAGAAAAACATCACGGGGTGGTGCGCATTGTATGGGTGTGTGTTACATTACATTCACTACGAGGAGTGAGAAAAACATAACGGGGTGGTGCGCATTGTATGGGTGTGTGTTACATTACATTCACTCGTAGGAGTGAGAAAAACATCACGGGGTGGTGCGCATTGTATGGGTGTGTGTTACATTACATTCACTAATAGGAGTGAGAAAAACATCACGGGGTGGTGCGCATTGTATGGGTGTGTGTTACATTACATTCACTAGTAGGAGTGAGAAAAACATCACGGGGTGGTGCGCATTGTATGGGTGTGTGTTACATTACATTCACTAGTAGGAGTGAGAAAAACATCACGGGGTGGTGCGCATTGTATGGGTGTGTGTTACATTACATTCACTCGTAGGAGTGAGAAAAACATCACGGGGTGGTGCGCATTGTATGGGTGTGTGTTACATTACATTCACTAATAGGAGTGAGAAAAACATCACGGGGTGGTGCGCATTGTATGGGTGTGTGTTACATTACATTCACTAGTAGGAGTGAGAAAAACATCACCGGGTGGTGCGCACTGTATGGGTGTGTGTTACATTACATTCACTAGTAGGAGTGAGAAAAACATCACGGGGTGGTGCGCATTGTATGGGTGTGTGTTACATTACATTCACTCGTAGGAGTGAGAAGAACATCACGGGGTGGTGCGCATTGTATGGGTGTGTGTTACATTACATTCACTAGTGGGAGTGAGAAAAACATCACGGGGTGGTGCGCATTGTATGGGTGTGTGTTACATTACATTCACTAGTGGGAGTGAGAAAAACATCACGGTGTGGTGCGCATTGTATGGGTGTGTGTTACATTACATTCACTAGTGGGAGTGAGAAAAACATCACGGGGTGGTGCGCATTGTATGGGTGTGTGTTACATTACATTCACTAGTAGGAGTGAGAAAAACATCACGGGGTGGTGCGCATTGTATGGGTGTGTGTTACATTACATTCACTAGTAGGAGTGAGAAAAACATCACGGTGTGGTGCGCATTGTATGGGTGTGTGTTACATTACATTCACTAGTAGGAGTGAGAAAAACATCACGGGGTGGTGCGCATTGTATGGGTGTGTGTTACATTACATACACTAGTAGGAGTGAGAAAAACATCACGAGGTGGTGCGCATTGTATGGGTGTGTGTTACATTACATTCACTAGTAGGAGTGAGAAAAACATCACGGGGTGGTGCGCATTGTATGGGTGTGTGTTACATTACATTCACTAGTAAGAGTGAGAAAAACATCATGGGGTGGTGCGCATTGTATGGGTGTGTGTTACATTACATTCACTAGTAGGAGTGAGAAAAACATCACGGGGTGGTGCGCATTGTATGGGTGTGTGTTACATTAAATGCACTAGTAGGAGTGAGAAAAACATCACGGGGTGGTGCGCATTGTATGGGTGTGTGTTACATTACATTCACTACGAGGAGTGAGAAAAACATAACGGGGTGGTGCGCATTGTATGGGTGTGTGTTACATTACATTCACTCGTAGGAGTGAGAAAAACATCACGGGGTGGTGCGCATTGTATGGGTGTGTGTTACATTACATTCACTAATAGGAGTGAGAAAAACATCACGGGGTGGTGCGCATTGTATGGGTGTGTGTTACATTACATTCACTAGTAGGAGTGAGAAAAACATCACGGGGTGGTGCGCATTGTATGGGTGTGTGTAACATTACATTCACTAGTAGGAGTGAGAAAAACATCACGGGGTGGTGCGCATTGTATGGGTGTGTGTTACATTACATTCACTAGTAGGAGTGAGAAAAACATCACGGGGTGGTGCGCATTGTATGGGTGTGTGTTACATTACATTCACTAGTAGGAGTGAGAAAAACATCACGGGGTGGTGCGCATTGTATGGGTGTGTGTTACATTACATTGACTAGTAGGAGTGAGAAAAACATCACGGGGTGGTGCGCATTGTATGGGTGTGTTTTACATTGCATTCACTAATAGCAGGGAGAAAAACATCACGGGGTGGTGCGCATTGTATGGGGGTGTGTTACATTACATTCACTAGTAGGAGTGAGAAAAACATCACGGGGTGGTGCGCATTGTATGGGTGTGTGTTACATTACATTCACTAGTAGGAGGGAGAAAAACATCACGGGGTGGTGCGCATTGTATGGGTGTGTGTTACATTACATTCAATAGTGGGAGTGAGAAGAACATCACGGGGTGGTGCGCATTGTATGGGTGTGTGTTACATTACATTCACTAGTGGGAGTGAGAAAAACATCATGGGGTGGTGCGCATTGTATGGGTGTGTGTTACATTAAATGCACTATTAGGAGTGAGAAAAACATCACGGGGTGGTGCGCATTGTATGGGTGTGTGTTACATTACATTCACTAGTGGGAGTGAGAAAAACATCACGGGGTGGTGCGCATTGTATGGGTGTGTGTTACATTACATTCACTAGTAGGAGTGAGAAAAACATCACGGGGTGGTGCGCATTGTATGGGTGTGTGTTACATTACATTCACTAGTAGGAGTGAGAAAAACATCACGGGGTGGTGCGCATTGTAGGGGTGTGTGTTACATTACATTCACTAGTAGGAGTGAGAAAAACATCACGGGGTGGTGCGCATTGTATGGGTGTGTGTTACATTACATTCACTAGTAGGAGTGAGAAAAACATCACGGGGTGGTGCGCATTGTATGGGTGTGTGTTACATTACATTCACTAGTAGGAGTGAGAAAAACATCACGGGGTGGTGCGCATTGTATTGGTGTGTGTTACATTACATTCACTAGTAAGAGTGAGAAAAACATCACGGGGTGGTGCGCATTGTATGGGTGTGTGTTACATTACATTCACTAGTAGGAGTGAGAAAAACATCACGGGGTGGTGCGCATTGTATGGGTGTGTGTTACATTAAATGCACTAGTAGGAGTGAGAAAAACATCACGGGGTGGTGCGCATTGTATGGGTGTGTGTTACATTACATTCACTACGAGGAGTGAGAAAAACATAACGGGGTGGTGCGCATTGTATGGGTGTGTGTTACATTACATTCACTCGTAGGAGTGAGAAAAACATCTCGGGGTGGTGCGCATTGTATGGGTGTGTGTTACATTACATTCACTCGTAGGAGTGAGAAAAACATCACGGGGTGGTGCGCATTGTATGGGTGTGTGTTACATTACATTCACTAATAGGAGTGAGAAAAACATCACGGGGTGGTGCACATTGTATGGGTGTGTGTTACATTACATTCACTAGTAGGAGTGAGAAAAACATCACGGGGTGGTGCGCATTGTATGGGTGTGTGTTACATTACATTCACTAGTAGGAGTGAGAAAAACATGACGGGGTGGTGCGCATTGTATGGGTGTGTGTTACATTACATTCACTAGTAGGAGTGAGAAAAACATCACGGGGGGGTGCGCATTGTATGGGTGTGTGTTACATTACATTCACTAGTAGGAGTGAGAAAAACATCACGGGGTGGTGCGCATTGTATGGGTGTGTGTTACATTACATTGACTAGTAGGAGTGAGAAAAACATCACGGGGTGGTGCGCATTGTATGGGGGTGTTTTACATTGCATTCACTAATAGCAGGGAGAAAAACATCACGGGGTGGTGCGCATTGTATGGGGGTGTGTTACATTACATTCACTAGTAGGAGTGAGAAAAGCATCACGGGGTGGTGCGCATTGTATGGGTGTGTGTTACATTAGATTCACTAGTAGGAGTGAGAAAAACATCACGGGGTGGTGCGCATTGTATGGGTGTGTGTTACATTACATTCACTAGTAGGAGTGAGAAAATCATCACAGGGTGGTGCGCATTGTATGGGTGTGTGTTACATTACTTTCACTAGTAGGAGTGAGAAAAACATCACGGGGTGGTGCGCATTGTATGGGTGTGTGTTACTTTTGATTCACTAGTAGGAGTGAGAAAAACATCAAGGGGTGGTGCGCATTGTATAGGTGTGTGTTACATTACATTCACTCGTAGGAGTGAGAAAAACATCACGGGGTGGTGCGCATTGTATGGGTGTGTGTTACATTACATTCACTCGTAGGAGTGAGAAGAACATCACGGGGTGGTGCGCATTGTATGGGTGTGTGTTACATTACATTCACTAGTGGGAGTGAGAAAAACATCACGGGGTGGTGCGCATTGTATGGGTGTGTGTTACATTACATTCACTAGTGGGAGTGAGAAAAACATCACGGGGTGGTGCGCATTGTATGGGTGTGTGTTACATTACATTCACTAGTGGGAGTGAGAAAAACATCACGGGGTGGTGCGCATTGTATGGGTGTGTGTTACATTACATTCACTAGTAGGAGTGAGAAAAACATCACGGGGTGGTGCGCATTGTATGGGTGTGTGTTACATTACATTCACTAGTAGGAGTGAGAAAAACATCACGGTGTGGTGCGCATTGTATGGGTGTGTGTTACATTACATTCACTAGTAGGAGTGAGAAAAACATCACGGGGTGGTGCGCATTGTATGGGTGTGTGTTACATTACATTCACTAGTAGGAGTGAGAAAAACATCACGGGGTGGTGCGCATTGTATGGGTGTGTGTTACATTACATTCACTAGTAGGAGTGAGAAAAACATCACGGGGTGGTGCGCATTGTATGGGTGTGTGTTACATTACATTCACTAGTAAGAGTGAGAAAAACATCACGGGGTGGTGCGCATTGTATGGGTGTGTGTTACATTACATTCACTAGTAGGAGTGAGAAAAACATCACGGGGTGGTGCGCATTGTATGGGTGTGTGTTACATTAAATGCACTAGTAGGAGTGAGAAAAACATCACGGGGTGGTGCGCATTGTATGGGTGTGTGTTACATTACATTCACTACGAGGAGTGAGAAAAACATAACGGGGTGGTGCGCATTGTATGGGTGTGTGTTACATTACATTCACTCGTAGGAGTGAGAAAAACATCACGGGGTGGTGCGCATTGTATGGGTGTGTGTTACATTACATTCACTCGTAGGAGTGAGAAAAACATCACGGGGTGGTGCGCATTGTATGGGTGTGTGTTACATTACATTCACTAATAGGAGTGAGAAAAACATCACGGGGTGGTGCGCATTGTATGGGTGTGTGTTACGTTACATTCACTAGTAGGAGTGAGAAAAACATCACTTGGTGGTGCGCATTGTATGGGTGTGTGTTACATTACATTCACTAGTAGGAGTGAGAAAAACATCACGGGGTGGTGCGCATTGTATGGTGTGTGTTACATTACATTCACTAGTAGGAGTGAGAAAAACATCACGGGGTGGTGCGCATTGTATGGGTGTGTGTTACATTACATTCACTAGTAGGAGTGAGAAAAACATCACGGGGTGGTGCGCATTGTATGGGTGTGTGTTACATTACATTGACTAGTAGGAGTGAGAAAAACATCACGGGGTGGTGCGCATTGTATGGGTGTGTTTTACATTGCATTCACTAATAGCAGGGAGAAAAACATCACGGGGTGGTGCGCATTGTATGGGTGTGTGTTACATTACATTCACTAGTGGGAGTGAGAAAAACATCACGGGGTGGTGCGCATTGTATGGGTGTGTGTTACATTACATTCACTAGTAGGAGTGAGAAAAACATCACGGGGTGGTGTGCATTGTATGGGTGTGTGTTACATTACATTCACTAGTAGGAGTGAGAAAAACATCACGGTGTGGTGCGCATTGTATGGGTGTGTGTTACATTACATTCACTAGTAGGAGTGAGAAAAACATCACGGGGTGGTGCGCATTGTATGGGTGTGTGTTACATTACATACACTAGTAGGAGTGAGAAAAACATCACGGGGTGGTGCGCATTGTATGGGTGTGTGTTACATTACATTCACTCGTAGGAGTGAGAAGAACATCACGGGGTGGTGCGCATTGTATGGGTGTGTGTTACATTACATTCACTAGTGGGAGTGAGAAAAACATCACGGGGTGGTGCGCATTGTATGGGTGTGTGTTACATTACATTCACTAGTGGGAGTGAGAAAAACATCACGGGGTGGTGCGCATTGTATGGGTGTGTGTTACATTACATTCACTAGTGGGAGTGAGAAAAACATCACGGGGTGGTGCGCATTGTATGGGTGTGTGTTACATTACATTCACTAGTAGGAGTGAGAAAAACATCACGGGGTGGTGCGCATTGTATGGGTGTGTGTTACATTACATTCACTAGTAGGAGTGAGAAAAACATCACGGTGTGGTGCGCATTGTATGGGTGTGTGTTACATTACATTCACTAGTAGGAGTGAGAAAAACATCACGGGGTGGTGCGCATTGTATGGGTGTGTGTTACATTACATTCACTAGTAGGAGTGAGAAAAACATCACGGGGTGGTGCGCATTGTATGGGTGTGTGTTACATTACATTCACTAGTAGGAGTGAGAAAAACATCACGGGGTGGTGCGCATTGTATGGGTGTGTGTTACATTACATTCACTAGTAAGAGTGAGAAAAACATCACGGGGTGGTGCGCATTGTATGGGTGTGTGTTACATTACATTCACTAGTAGGAGTGAGAAAAACATCACGGGGTGGTGCGCATTGTATGGGTGTGTGTTACATTAAATGCACTAGTAGGAGTGAGAAAAACATCACGGGGTGGTGCGCATTGTATGGGTGTGTGTTACATTACATTCACTACGAGGAGTGAGAAAAACATAACGGGGTGGTGCGCATTGTATGGGTGTGTGTTACATTACATTCACTCGTAGGAGTGAGAAAAACATCACGGGGTGGTGCGCATTGTATGGGTGTGTGTTACATTACATTCACTCGTAGGAGTGAGAAAAACATCACGGGGTGGTGCGCATTGTATGGGTGTGTGTTACATTACATTCACTAATAGGAGTGAGAAAAACATCACGGGGTGGTGCGCATTGTATGGGTGTGTGTTACGTTACATTCACTAGTAGGAGTGAGAAAAACATCACTTGGTGGTGCGCATTGTATGGGTGTGTGTTACATTACATTCACTAGTAGGAGTGAGAAAAACATCACGGGGTGGTGCGCATTGTATGGTGTGTGTTACATTACATTCACTAGTAGGAGTGAGAAAAACATCACGGGGTGGTGCGCATTGTATGGGTGTGTGTTACATTACATTCACTAGTAGGAGTGAGAAAAACATCACGGGGTGGTGCGCATTGTATGGGTGTGTGTTACATTACATTGACTAGTAGGAGTGAGAAAAACATCACGGGGTGGTGCGCATTGTATGGGTGTGTTTTACATTGCATTCACTAATAGCAGGGAGAAAAACATCACGGGGTGGTGCGCATTGTATGGGTGTGTGTTACATTACATTCACTAGTGGGAGTGAGAAAAACATCACGGGGTGGTGCGCATTGTATGGGTGTGTGTTACATTACATTCACTAGTAGGAGTGAGAAAAACATCACGGGGTGGTGTGCATTGTATGGGTGTGTGTTACATTACATTCACTAGTAGGAGTGAGAAAAACATCACGGTGTGGTGCGCATTGTATGGGTGTGTGTTACATTACATTCACTAGTAGGAGTGAGAAAAACATCACGGGGTGGTGCGCATTGTATGGGTGTGTGTTACATTACATACACTAGTAGGAGTGAGAAAAACATCACGGGGTGGTGCGCATTGTATGGGTGTGTGTTACATTACATTCACTAGTAGGAGTGAGAAAAACATCACGGGGTGGTGCGCATTGTATGGGTGTGTGTTACATTACATTCACTAGTAAGAGTGAGAAAAACATCACGGGGTGGTGCGCATTGTATGGGTGTGTGTTACATTACATTCACTAGTAGGAGTGAGAAAAACATCACGGGGTGGTGCGCATTGTATGGGTGTGTGTTACATTAAATGCACTAGTAGGAGTGAGAAAAACATAACGGGGTGGTGCGCATTGTATGGGTGTGTGTTACATTACATTCACTCGTAGGAGTGAGAAAAACATCACGGGGTGGTGCGCATTGTATGGGTGTGTGTTACATTACATTCACTCGTAGGAGTGAGAAAAACATCACGGGGTGGTGCGCATTGTATGGGTGTGTGTTACATTACATTCACTAATAGGAGTGAGAAAAACATCACGGGGTGGTGCGCATTGTATGGGTGTGTGTTACATTACATTCACTAGTAGGAGTGAGAAAAACATCACGGGGTGGTGCGCATTGTATGGGTGTGTGTTACATTACATTCACTCGTAGGAGTGAGAAAAACATCACGGGGTGGTGCGCATTGTATGGGTGTGTGTTACATTACATTCACTAGTAGGAGTGAGAAAAACATCACGGGGTGGTGCGCATTGTATGGGTGTGTGTTACATTACATTCACTAGTAGGAGTGAGAAAAACATCACGGGGTGGTGCGCATTGTATGGGTGTGTGTTACATTACATTGACTAGTAGGAGTGAGAAAAACATCACGGGGTGGTGCGCATTGTATGGGTGTGTTTTACATTGCATTCACTAATAGGAGGGAGAAAAACATCACGGGGTGGTGCGCATTGTATGGGGGTGTGTTACATTACATTCACTAGTAGGAGTGAGAAAAACATCACGGGGTGGTGCGCATTGTATGGGTGTGTGTTACATTACATTCACTCGTAGGAGTGAGAAAAACATCACGGGGTGGTGCGCATTGTATGGGTGTGTGTTACATTACATTCACTCGTAGGAGTGAGAAAAACATCACGGGGTGGTGCGCATTGTATGGGTGTGTGTTACATTACATTCACTAGTAGGAGTGAGAAAAACATCACGGGGTAGTGCGCATTGTATGGATGTGTGTTACATTACATTCACTAGTAGGAGTGAGAAAAACATCACGGGGTGGTGCGCATTGTATGGGTGTGTGTTACATTACATTCACTAGTAGGAGTGAGAAAAACATCACGGAGTGGTGCGCATTGTATGGGTGTGTGTTACATTACATTCACTAGTATGAGTGAGAAAAACATCACGGGGGGTGCGCATTGTATGGGTGTGTGTTACATTACATTCACTAGTAGGAGTGAGAAAAACATCACGGGGTGGTGCGCATTGTATGGGTGTGTGTTACATTACACTCACTAGTAGGAGTGAGAAAAACATCACGGGGTGGTGCGCATTGTATGGGTGTGTGTTACATTACATTCACTAGTGGGAGTGAGAAAAACATCACGGGGTGGTGCACATTGTATGCGTGTGTGTTACATTACATTCACTAGTGGGAGTGAGAAAAACATCACGGGGTGGTGCGCATTGTATGGGTGTGTGTTACATTACATTCACTAGTGGGAGTGAGAAAAACATCACGGGGTGGTGCGCATTGTATGGGTGTGTGTTACATTACATTCACTAGTAGGAGGGAGAAAAACATCACGGGGTGGTGCGCATTGTATGGGTGTGTGTTACATTACATTCAATAGTGGGAGTGAGAAGAACATCACGGGGTGGTGCGCATTGTATGTGTGTGTGTTACATTACATTCACTAGTGGGAGTGAGAAAAACATCATGGGGTGGTGCGCATTGTATGGGTGTGTGTTACATTAAATGCACTAGTAGGAGTGAGAAAAACATCACGGGGTGGTGCGCATTGTATGGGTGTGTGTTACATTACATTCACTAGTGGGAGTGCGAAAAACATCACGGGGTGGTGCGCATTGTATGGGTGTGTGTTACATTACATTCACTAGTAGGAGTGAGAAAAACATCACGGGGTGGTGCGCATTGTATGGGTGTGTGTTACATTACATTCACTAGTAGGAGTGAGAAAAACATCACGGGGTGGTGCGCATTGTATGGGTGTGTGTTACATTACATTCACTAGTAGGAGTGAGAAAAACATCACGGGGTGGTGCGCATTGTATGGGTGTGTGTTACATTACATTCACTAGTAGGAGTGAGAAAAACATCACGGGGTGGTGCGCATTGTATGGGTGTGTGTTACATTACATTCACTAGTAGGAGTGAGAAAAACATCACGGGGTGGTGCGCATTGTATTGGTGTGTGTTACATTACATTCACTAGTAAGAGTGAGAAAAACATCACGGGGTGGTGCGCATTGTATGGGTGTGTGTTACATTACATTCACTAGTAGGAGTGAGAAAAACATCACGGTGTGGTGCGCATTGTATGGGTGTGTGTTACATTAAATGCACTAGTAGGAGTGAGAAAAACATCACGGGGTGGTGCGCATTGTATGGGTGTGTGTTACATTACATTCACTACGAGGAGTGAGAAAAACATAACGGGGTGGTGCGCATTGTATGGGTGTGTGTTACATTACATTCACTCGTAGGAGTGAGAAAAACATCACGGGGTGGTGCGCATTGTATGGGTGTGTGTTACATTACATTCACTCGTAGGAGTGAGAAAAACATCACGGGGTGGTGCGCATTGTATGGGTGTGTGTTACATTACATTCACTAATAGGAGTGAGAAAAACATCACGGGGTGGTGCACATTGTATGGGTGTGTGTTACATTACATTCACTAGTAGGAGTGAGAAAAACATCACGGGGTGGTGCGCATTGTATGGGTGTGTGTTACATTACATTCACTAGTAGGAGTGAGAAAAACATCACGGGGTGGTGCGCATTGTATGGGTGTGTGTTACATTACATTCACTAGTAGGAGTGAGAAAAACATCACGGGGGGGTGCGCATTGTATGGGTGTGTGTTACATTACATTCACTAGTAGGAGTGAGAAAAACATCACGGGGTGGTGCGCATTGTATGGGTGTGTGTTACATTACATTGACTAGTAGGAGTGAGAAAAACATCACGGGGTGGTGCGCATTGTATGGGGGTGTTTTACATTGCATTCACTAATAGCAGGGAGAAAAACATCACGGGGTGGTGCGCATTGTATGGGGGTGTGTTACATTACATTCACTAGTAGGAGTGAGAAAAGCATCACGGGGTGGTGCGCATTGTATGGGTGTGTGTTACATTAGATTCACTAGTAGGAGTGAGAAAAACATCACGGGGTGGTGCGCATTGTATGGGTGTGTTACATTACATTCACTAGTAGGAGTGAGAAAAACATCACGTGGTGGTGCGCATTGTATGGGTGTGTGTTACATTACTTTCACTAGTAGGAGTGAGAAAAACATCACGGGGTGGTGCGCATTGTATGGGTGTGTGTTACATTTGATTCACTAGTAGGAGTGAGAAAAACATCAAGGGGTGGTGCGCATTGTATGGGTGTGTGTTACATTACATTCACTCGTAGGAGTGAGAAAAACATCACGGGGTGGTGCGCATTGTATGGGTGTTTGTTACATTACATTCACTCGTAGGAGTGAGAAGAACATCATGGGGTGGGGCGCATTGTATGGGTGTGTGTTACATTACATTCACTAGTGGGAGTGAGAAAAACATCACGGGGTGGTGCGCATTGTATGGGTGTGTGTTACATTACATTCACTAGTGGGAGTGAGAAAAACATCACGGGGTGGTGCGCATTGTATGGGTGTGTGTTACATTACATTCACTAGTGGGAGTGAGCAAAACATCACGGGGTGGTGCGCATTGTATGAGTGTGTGTTACATTACATTCACTAGTAGGAGTGAGAAAAACATCACGGGGTGGTGCGCATTGTATGGGTGTGTGTTACATTACATTCACTAGTAGGAGTGAGAAAAACATCACGGTGTGGTGCGCATTGTATGGGTGTGTGTTACATTACATTCACTAGTAGGAGTGAGAAAAACATCACGGGGTGGTGCGCATTGTATGGGTGTGTGTTACATTACATTCACTAGTAGGAGTGAGAAAAACATCACGGGGTGGTGCGCATTGTATGGGTGTGTGTTACATTACATTCACTAGTAGGAGTGAGAAAAACATCACGGGGTGGTGCGCATTGTATGGGTGTGTGTTACATTACATTCACTAGTAAGAGTGAGAAAAACATCACGGGGTGGTGCGCATTGTATGGGTGTGTGTTACATTACATTCACTAGTAGGAGTGAGAAAAACATCACGGGGTGGTGCGCATTTTATGGGTGTGTGTTACATTAAATGCACTAGTAGGAGTGAGAAAAACATCACGGGGTGGTGCGCATTGTATGGGTGTGTGTTACATTACATTCACTACGAGGAGTGAGAAAAACATAACGGGGTGGTGCGCATTGTATGGGTGTGTGTTACATTACATTCACTCGTAGGAGTGAGAAAAACATCACGGGGTGGTGCGCATTGTATGGGTGTGTGTTACATTACATTCACTCGTAGGAGTGAGAAAAACATCACGGGGTGGTGCGCATTGTATGGGTGTGTGTTACATTACATTCACTAATAGGAGTGAGAAAAACATCACGGGGTGGTGCGCATTGTATGGGTGTGTGTTACGTTACATTCACTAGTAGGAGTGAGAAAAACATCACTGGGTGGTGCGCATTGTATGGGTGTGTGTTACATTACATTCACTAGTAGGAGTGAGAAAAACATCACGGGGTGGTGCGCATTGTATGGGTGTGTGTTACATTACATTCACTAGTAGGAGTGAGAAAAACATCACGGGGTGGTGCGCATTGTATGGGTGTGTGTTACATTACATTCACTAGTAGGAGTGAGAAAAACATCACGGGGTGGTGCGCATTGTATGGGTGTGTGTTACATTACATTGACTAGTAGGAGTGAGAAAAACATCACGGGGTGGTGCGCATTGTATGGGTGTGTTTTACATTGCATTCACTAATAGCAGGGAGAAAAACATCACGGGGTGGTGCGCATTGTATGGGTGTGTGTTACATTACATTCACTAGTGGGAGTGAGAAAAACATCGCGGGGTGGTGCGCATTGTATGGGTGTGTGTTACATTACATTCACTAGTAGGAGTGAGAAAAACATCACGGGGTGGTGTGCATTGTATGGGTGTGTGTTACATTACATTCACTAGTAGGAGTGAGAAAAACATCACGGTGTGGTGCGCATTGTATGGGTGTGTGTTACATTACATTCACTAGTAGGAGTGAGAAAAACATCACGGGGTGGTGCGCATTGTATGGGTGTGTGTTACATTACATACACTAGTAGGAGTGAGAAAAACATCACGGGGTGGTGCGCATTGTATGGGTGTGTGTTACATTACATTCACTAGTAGGAGTGAGAAAAACATCACGGGGTGGTGCGCATTGTATGGGTGTGTGTTACATTACATTCACTAGTAAGAGTGAGAAAAACATCACGGGGTGGTGCGCATTGTATGGGTGTGTGTTACATTACATTCACTAGTAGGAGTGAGAAAAACATCACGGGGTGGTGCGCATTGTATGGGTGTGTGTTACATTAAATGCACTAGTAGGAGTGAGAAAAACATAACGGGGTGGTGCGCATTGTATGGGTGTGTGTTACATTACATTCACTCGTAGGAGTGAGAAAAACATCACGGGGTGGTGCGCATTGTATGGGTGTGTGTTACATTACATTCACTCGTAGGAGTGAGAAAAACATCACGGGGTGGTGCGCATTGTATGGGTGTGTGTTACATTACATTCACTAATAGGAGTGAGAAAAACATCACGGGGTGGTGCGCATTGTATGGGTGTGTGTTACATTACATTCACTAGTAGGAGTGAGAAAAACATCACGGGGTGATGCGCATTGTATGGGTGTGTGTTACATTACATTCACTAGTAGGAGTGAGAAAAACATCACGGGGTGGTGCGCATTGTATGGGTGTGTGTTACATTACATTCACTAGTAGGAGTGAGAAAAACATCACGGGGGGGTGCGCATTGTATGGGTGTGTGTTACATTACATTCACTAGTAGGAGTGAGAAAAACATCACGGGGTGGTGCGCATTGTATGGGGGTGTTTTACATTGCATTCACTAATAGCAGGAAGAAAAACATCACGGGGTGGTGCGCATAGTATGGGGGTGTGTTACATTACATTCACTAGTAGGAGTGAGAAAAGCATCACGGGGTGGTGCGCATTGTATGGGTGTGTGTTACATTTGATTCACTAGTAGGAGTGAGAAAAACATCACGGGGTGGTGCGCATTGTATGGGTGTGTGTTACATTACATTCACTAGTAGGAGTGAGAAAAACATCACGGGGTGGTGCGCATTGTATGGGTGTGTGTTACATTACATTCACTCGTAGGAGTGAGAAGAACATCACGGGGTGGTGCGCATTGTATGGGTGTGTGTTACATTACATTCACTAGTGGGAGTGAGAAAAACATCACGGGGTGGTGCGCATTGTATGGGTGTGTGTTACATTACATTCACTAGTGGGAGTGAGAAAAACATCACGGGGTGGTGTGCATTGTATGGGTGTGTGTTACATTACATTCACTAGTGGGAGTGAGAAAAACATCACGGGGTGGTGCGCATTGTATGGGTGTGTGTTACATTACATTCACTAGTGGGAGTGAGAAAAACATCACGGGGTGGTGCGCATTGTATGGGTGTGTGTTACATTACATTCACTAGTAGGAGTGAGAAAAACATCACGGTGTCGTGCGCATTGTATGGGTGTGTGTTACATTACATTCACTAGTAGGAGTGAGAAAAACATCACGGGGTGGTGCGCATTGTATGGGTGTGTGTTACATTACATACACTAGTAGGAGTGAGAAAAACATCACGGGGTGGTGCGCATTGTATGGGTGTGTGTTACATTACATTCACTAGTAGGAGTGAGAAAAACATCACGGGGTGGTGCGCATTGTATGGGTGTGTGTTACATTACATTCACTAGTAAGAGTGAGAAAAACATCACGGGGTGGTGCGCATTGTATGGGTGTGTGTTACATTACATTCACTAGTAGGAGTGAGAAAAACATCACGGGGTGGTGCGCATTGTATGGGTGTGTGTTACATTAAATGCACTAGTAGGAGTGAGAAAAACATCACGGGGTGGTGCGCATTGTATGGGTGTGTGTTACATTACATTCACTACGAGGAGTGAGAAAAACATAACGGGGTGGTGCGCATTGTATGGGTGTGTGTTACATTACATTCACTCGTAGGAGTGAGAAAAACATCACGGGGTGGTGCGCATTGTATGGGTGTGTGTTACATTACATTCACTCGTAGGAGTGAGAAAAACATCACGGGGTGGTGCGCATTGTATGGGTGTGTGTTACATTACATTCACTAATAGGAGTGAGAAAAACATCACGGGGTGGTGCGCATTGTATGGGTGTGTGTTACATTACATTTACTAGTAGGAGTGAGAAAAACATCACGGGGTGGTGCGCATTGTATGGGTGTGTGTTACATTACATTCACTAGTAGGAGTGAGAAAAACATCACGGGGTGGTGCGCATTGTATGGGTGTGTGTTACATTACATTCACTAGTAGGAGTGAGAAAAACATCACGGGGTGGTGCGCATTGTATGGGTGTGTGTTACATTACATTCACTAGTAGGAGTGAGAAAAACATCACGGGGTGGTGCGCATTGTATGGGTGTGTGTTACATTACATTGACTAGTAGGAGTGAGAAAAACATCACGGGGTGGTGCGCATTGTATGGGTGTGTTTTACATTGCATTCACTAATAGCAGGGAGAAAAACATCACGGGGTGGTGCGCATTGTATGGGGGTGTGTTACATTACATTCACTAGTAGGAGTGAGAAAAACATCACGGGGTGGTGCGCATTGTATGGGTGTGTGTTACATTACATTCACTCGTAGGAGTGAGAAAAACATCACGGGGTGGTGCGCATTGTATGGGTGTGTGTTACATTACATTCACTCGTAGGAGTGAGAAAAACATCACGGGGTGGTGCGCATTGTATGGGTGTGTGTTACATTACATTCACTAGTAGGAGTGAGAAAAACATCACGGGGTAGTGCGCATTGTATGGATGTGTGTTACATTACATTCACTCGTAGGAGTGAGAAGAACATCACGGGGTGGTGCGCATTGTATGGGTGTGTGTTACATTACATTCACTAGTAGGAGTGAGAAAAACATCACGGGGGGGTGCGCATTGTATGGGTGTGTGTTACATTACATTCACTAGTAGGAGTGAGAAAAACATCACGGGGTGGTGCGCATTGTATGGGGGTGTTTTACATTGCATTCACTAATAGCAGGAAGAAAAACATCACGGGGTGGTGCGCATAGTATGGGGGTGTGTTACATTACATTCACTAGTAGGAGTGAGAAAAGCATCACGGGGTGGTGCGCATTGTATGGGTGTGTGTTACATTTGATTCACTAGTAGGAGTGAGAAAAACATCACGGGGTGGTGCGCATTGTATGGGTGTGTGTTACATTACATTCACTAGTAGGAGTGAGAAAAACATCACGGGGTGGTGCGCATTGTATGGGTGTGTGTTACATTACATTCACTCGTAGGAGTGAGAAGAACATCACGGGGTGGTGCGCATTGTATGGGTGTGTGTTACATTACATTCACTAGTGGGAGTGAGAAAAACATCACGGGGTGGTGCGCATTGTATGGGTGTGTGTTACATTACATTCACTAGTGGGAGTGAGAAAAACATCACGGGGTGGTGTGCATTGTATGGGTGTGTGTTACATTACATTCACTAGTGGGAGTGAGAAAAACATCACGGGGTGGTGCGCATTGTATGGGTGTGTGTTACATTACATTCACTAGTGGGAGTGAGAAAAACATCACGGGGTGGTGCGCATTGTATGGGTGTGTGTTACATTACATTCACTAGTAGGAGTGAGAAAAACATCACGGTGTCGTGCGCATTGTATGGGTGTGTGTTACATTACATTCACTAGTAGGAGTGAGAAAAACATCACGGGGTGGTGCGCATTGTATGGGTGTGTGTTACATTACATACACTAGTAGGAGTGAGAAAAACATCACGGGGTGGTGCGCATTGTATGGGTGTGTGTTACATTACATTCACTAGTAGGAGTGAGAAAAACATCACGGGGTGGTGCGCATTGTATGGGTGTGTGTTACATTACATTCACTAGTAAGAGTGAGAAAAACATCACGGGGTGGTGCGCATTGTATGGGTGTGTGTTACATTACATTCACTAGTAGGAGTGAGAAAAACATCACGGGGTGGTGCGCATTGTATGGGTGTGTGTTACATTAAATGCACTAGTAGGAGTGAGAAAAACATCACGGGGAGGTGCGCATTGTATGGGTGTGTGTTACATTACATTCACTACGAGGAGTGAGAAAAACATAACGGGGTGGTGCGCATTGTATGGGTGTGTGTTACATTACATTCACTCGTAGGAGTGAGAAAAACATCACGGGGTGGTGCGCATTGTATGGGTGTGTGTTACATTACATTCACTCGTAGGAGTGAGAAAAACATCACGGGGTGGTGCGCATTGTATGGGTGTGTGTTACATTACATTCACTAATAGGAGTGAGAAAAACATCACGGGGTGGTGCGCATTGTATGGGTGTGTGTTACATTACATTTACTAGTAGGAGTGAGAAAAACATCACGGGGTGGTGCGCATTGTATGGGTGTGTGTTACATTACATTCACTAGTAGGAGTGAGAAAAACATCACGGGGTGGTGCGCATTGTATGGGTGTGTGTTACATTACATTCACTAGTAGGAGTGAGAAAAACATCACGGGGTGGTGCGCATTGTATGGGTGTGTGTTACATTACATTCACTAGTAGGAGTGAGAAAAACATCACGGGGTGGTGCGCATTGTATGGGTGTGTGTTACATTACATTGACTAGTAGGAGTGAGAAAAACATCACGGGGTGGTGCGCATTGTATGGGTGTGTTTTACATTGCATTCACTAATAGCAGGGAGAAAAACATCACGGGGTGGTGCGCATTGTATGGGGGTGTGTTACATTACATTCACTAGTAGGAGTGAGAAAAACATCACGGGGTGGTGCGCATTGTATGGGTGTGTGTTACATTACATTCACTCGTAGGAGTGAGAAAAACATCACGGGGTGGTGCGCATTGTATGGGTGTGTGTTACATTACATTCACTCGTAGGAGTGAGAAAAACATCACGGGGTGGTGCGCATTGTATGGGTGTGTGTTACATTACATTCACTAGTAGGAGTGAGAAAAACATCACGGGGTAGTGCGCATTGTATGGATGTGTGTTACATTACATTCACTAGTAGGAGTGAGAAAAACATCACGGGGTGGTGCGCATTGTATGGATGTGTGTTACATTACATTCACTAGTAGGAGTGAGAAAAACATCACGGGGTGGTGCGCATTGTATGGGTGTGTGTTACATTACACTCACTAGTAGGAGTGAGAAAAACATCACGGGGTGGTGCGCATTGTATGGGTGTGTGTTACATTACATTCACTAGTGGGAGTGAGAAAAACATCACGGGGTGGTGCACATTGTATGCGTGTGTGTTACATTACATTCACTAGTAGGAGTGAGAAAAACATCACGGGGTGGTGCGCATTGTATGGGTGTGTGTTACATTACATTCACTAGTGGGAGTGAGAAAAACATCACGGGGTGGTGCGCATTGTATGGGTGTGTGTTACATTACATTCACTAGTAGGAGGGAGAAAAACATCACGGGGTGGTGCGCATTGTATGGGTGTGTGTTACATTACATTCAATAGTGGGAGTGAGAAGAACATCACGGGGTGGTGCGCATTGTATGGGTGTGTGTTACATTACATTCACTAGTGGGAGTGAGAAAAACATCATGGGGTGGTGCGCATTGTATGGGTGTGTGTTACATTAAATGCACTAGTAGGAGTGAGAAAAACATCACGGGGTGGTGCGCATTGTATGGGTGTGTGTTACATTACATTCACTAGTGGGAGTGAGAAAAACATCACGGGGTGGTGCGCATTGTATGGGTGTGTGTTACATTACATTCACTAGTAGGAGTGAGAAAAACATCACGGGGTGGTGCGCATTGTATGGGTGTGTGTTACATTACATTCACTAGTAGGAGTGAGAAAAACATCACGGGGTGGTGCGCATTGTATGGGTGTGTGTTACATTACATTCACTAGTAGGAGTGAGAAAAACATCACGGGGTGGTGCGCATTGTATGGGTGTGTGTTACATTACATTCACTAGTAGGAGTGAGAAAAACATCACGGGGTGGTGCGCATTGTATGGGTGTGTGTTACATTACATTCACTAGTAGGAGTGAGAAAAACATCACGGGGTGGTGCGCATTGTATTGGTGTGTGTTACATTACATTCACTAGTAAGAGTGAGAAAAACATCACGGGGTGGTGCGCATTGTATGGGTGTGTGTTACATTACATTCACTAGTAGGAGTGAGAAAAACATCACGGGGTGGTGCGCATTTTATGGGTGTGTGTTACATTAAATGCACTAGTAGGAGTGAGAAAAACATCACGGGGTGGTGCGCATTGTATGGGTGTGTGTTACATTACATTCACTACGAGGAGTGAGAAAAACATAACGGGGTGGTGCGCATTGTATGGGTGTGTGTTACATTACATTCACTCGTAGGAGTGAGAAAAACATCACGGGGTGGTGCGCATTGTATGGGTGTGTGTTACATTACATTCACTCGTAGGAGTGAGAAAAACATCACGGGGTGGTGCGCATTGTATGGGTGTGTGTTACATTACATTCACTAATAGGAGTGAGAAAAACATCACGGGGTGGTGCGCATTGTATGGGTGTGTGTTACATTACATTCACTAGTAGGAGTGAGAAAAACATCACGGGGTGGTGCGCATTGTATGGGTGTGTGTTACATTACATTCACTAGTGGGAGTGAGAAAAACATCACGGGGTGGTGCGCATTGTATGGGTGTGTGTTACATTACATTCACTAGTAGGAGTGAGAAAAACATCACGGGGTGGTGCGCATTGTATGGGTGTGTGTTACATTACATTCACTAGTAGGAGTGAGAAAAACATCACGGGGTGGTGCGCATTGTATGGGTGTGTGTTACATTACATTCACTAGTAGGAGTGAGAAAAACATCACGGGGTGGTGCGCATTGTATGGGTGTGTGTTACATTACATTCACTAGTAGGAGTGAGAAAAACATCACGGGGTGGTGCGCATTGTATGGGTGTGTGTTACATTACATTCACTAGTAGGAGTGAGAAAAACATCACGGGGTGGTGCGCATTGTATTGGTGTGTGTTACATTACATTCACTAGTAAGAGTGAGAAAAACATCACGGGGTGGTGCGCATTGTATGGGTGTGTGTTACATTACATTCACTAGTAGGAGTGAGAAAAACATCACGGGGTGGTGCGCATTTTATGGGTGTGTGTTACATTAAATGCACTAGTAGGAGTGAGAAAAACATCACGGGGTGGTGCGCATTGTATGGGTGTGTGTTACATTACATTCACTACGAGGAGTGAGAAAAACATAACGGGGTGGTGCGCATTGTATGGGTGTGTGTTACATTACATTCACTCGTAGGAGTGAGAAAAACATCACGGGGTGGTGCGCATTGTATGGGTGTGTGTTACATTACATTCACTCGTAGGAGTGAGAAAAACATCACGGGGTGGTGCGCATTGTATGGGTGTGTGTTACATTACATTCACTAATAGGAGTGAGAAAAACATCACGGGGTGGTGCGCATTGTATGGGTGTGTGTTACATTACATTCACTAGTAGGAGTGAGAAAAACATCACGGGGTGGTGCGCATTGTATGGGTGTGTGTTACATTACATTCACTAGTAGGAGTGAGAAAAACATCACGGGGTGGTGCGCATTGTATGGGTGTGTGTTACATTACATTCACTAGTAGGAGTGAGAAAAACATCACGGGGGGGTGCGCATTGTATGGGTGTGTGTTACATTACATTCACTAGTAGGAGTGAGAAAAACATCACGGGGTGGTGCGCATTGTATGGGTGTGTGTTACATTACATTGACTAGTAGGAGTGAGAAAAACATCACGGGGTGGTGCGCATTGTATGGGGGTGTTTTACATTGCATTCACTAATAGCAGGGAGAAAAACATCACGGGGTGGTGCGCATTGTATGGGGGTGTGTTACATTACATTCACTAGTAGGAGTGAGAAAAGCATCACGGGGTGGTGCGCATTGTATGGGTGTGTGTTACATTAGATTCACTAGTAGGAGTGAGAAAAACATCACGGGGTGGTGCGCATTGTATGGGTGTGTGTTACATTACATTCACTAGTAGGAGTGAGAAAAACATCACGGGGTGGTGCGCATTGTATGGGTGTGTGTTACATTACTTTCACTAGTAGGAGTGAGAAAAACATCACGGGGTGGTGCGCATTGTAAGGGTGTGTGTTACATTTGATTCACTAGTAGGAGTGAGAAAAACATCAAGGGGTGGTGCGCATTGTATGGGTGTGTGTTACATTACATTCACTCGTAGGAGTGAGAAAAACATCACGGGGTGGTGCGCATTGTATGGGTGTGTGTTACATTACATTCACTAGTAGGAGTGAGAAAAACATCACGGGGTGGTGCGCATTGTATGGGTGTGTGTTACATTACATTCACTAGTAAGAGTGAGAAAAACATCACGGGGTGGTGCGCATTGTATGGGTGTGTGTTACATTACATTCACTAGTAGGAGTGAGAAAAACATCACGGGGTGGTGCGCATTGTATGGGTGTGTGTTACATTACATTCACTCGTAGGAGTGAGAAAAACATCACGGGGTGGTGCGCATTGTATGGGTGTGTGTTACATTACATTCACTAATAGGAGTGAGAAAAACATCACGGGGTGGTGCGCATTGTATGGGTGTGTGTTACATTACATTCACTAGTAGGAGTGAGAAAAACATCACGGGGTGATGCGCATTGTATGGGTGTTTGTTACATTACATTCACTAGTAGGAGTGAGAAAAACATCACGGGGTGGTGCGCATTGTATGGGTGTGTGTTACATTACATTCACTAGTAGGAGTGAGAAAAACATCACGGGGGGGTGCGCATTGTATGGGTGTGTGTTACATTACATTCACTAGTAGGAGTGAGAAAAACATCACGGGGTGGTGCGCATTGTATGGGTGTGTGTTACATTACATTGACTAGTAGGAGTGAGAAAAACATCACGGGGTGGTGCGCATTGTATGGGGGTGTTTTACATTGCATTCACTAATAGCAGGAAGAAAAACATCACGGGGTGGTGCGCATAGTATGGGGGTGTGTTACATTACATTCACTAGTAGGAGTGAGAAAAGCATCACGGGGTGGTGCGCATTGTATGGGTGTGTGTTACATTTGATTCACTAGTAGGAGTGAGAAAAACATCACGGGGTGGTGCGCATTGTATGGGTGTGTGTTACATTACATTTACTAGTAGGAGTGAGAAAAACATCACGGGGTGGTGCGCATTGTATGGGTGTGTGTTACATTACATTCACTCGTAGGAGTGAGAAGAACATCACGGGGTGGTGCGCATTGTATGGGTGTGTGTTACATTACATTCACTAGTGGGAGTGAGAAAAACATCACGGGGTGGTGCGCATTGTATGGGTGTGTGTTACATTACATTCACTAGTGGGAGTGAGAAAAACATCACGGGGTGGTGCGCATTGTATGGGTGTGTGTTACATTACATTCACTAGTGGGAGTGAGAAAAACATCACGGGGTGGTGCGCATTGTATGGGTGTGTGTTACATTACATTCACTAGTGGGAGTGAGAAAAACATCACGGGGTGGTGCGCATTGTATGGGTGTGTGTTACATTACATTCACTAGTAGGAGTGAGAAAAACATCACGGTGTCGTGCGCATTGTATGGGTGTGTGTTACATTACATTCACTAGTAGGAGTGAGAAAAACATCACGGGGTGGTGCGCATTGTATGGGTGTGTGTTACATTACATACACTAGTAGGAGTGAGAAAAACATCACGGGGTGGTGCGCATTGTATGGGTGTGTGTTACATTACATTCACTAGTAGGAGTGAGAAAAACATCACGGGGTGGTGCGCATTGTATGGGTGTGTGTTACATTACATTCACTAGTAAGAGTGAGAAAAACATCACGGGGTGGTGCGCATTGTATGGGTGTGTGTTACATTACATTCACTAGTAGGAGTGAGAAAAACATCACGGGGTGGTGCGCATTGTATGGGTGTGTGTTACATTACATTCACTAGTAGGAGTGAGAAAAACATCACGGGGTGGTGCGCATTGTATGGGTGTGTGTTACATTACATTCACTACGAGGAGTGAGAAAAACATAACGGGGTGGTGCGCATTGTATGGGTGTGTGTTACATTACATTCACTCGTAGGAGTGAGAAAAACATCACGGGGTGGTGCGCATTGTATGGGTGTGTGTTACATTACATTCACTCGTAGGAGTGAGAAAAACATCACGGGGTGGTGCGCATTGTATGGGTGTGTGTTACATTACATTCACTAATAGGAGTGAGAAAAACATCACGGGGTGGTGCGCATTGTATGGGTGTGTGTTACATTACATTCACTAGTAGGAGTGAGAAAAACATCACGGGGTGATGCGCATTGTATGGGTGTGTGTTACATTACATTCACTAGTAGGAGTGAGAAAAACATCACGGGGTGGTGCGCATTGTATGGGTGTGTGTTACATTACATTCACTAGTAGGAGTGAGAAAAACATCACGGGGGGGTGCGCATTGTATGGGTGTGTGTTACATTACATTCACTAGTAGGAGTGAGAAAAACATCACGGGGTGGTGCGCATTGTATGGGGGTGTTTTACATTGCATTCACTAATAGCAGGAAGAAAAACATCACGGGGTGGTGCGCATAGTATGGGGGTGTGTTACATTACATTCACTAGTAGGAGTGAGAAAAGCATCACGGGGTGGTGCGCATTGTATGGGTGTGTGTTACATTTGATTCACTAGTAGGAGTGAGAAAAACTTCACGGGGTGGTGCGCATTGTATGGGTGTGTGTTACATTACATTCACTAGTAGGAGTGAGAAAAACATCACGGGGTGGTGCGCATTGTATGGGTGTGTGTTACATTACATTCACTCGTAGGAGTGAGAAGAACATCACGGGGTGGTGCGCATTGTATGGGTGTGTGTTACATTACATTCACTAGTGGGAGTGAGAAAAACATCACGGGGTGGTGCGCATTGTATGGGTGTGTGTTACATTACATTCACTAGTGGGAGTGAGAAAAACATCACGGGGTGGTGCGCATTGTATGGGTGTGTGTTACATTACATTCACTAGTGGGAGTGAGAAAAACATCACGGGGTGGTGCGCATTGTATGGGTGTGTGTTACATTACATTCACTAGTGGGAGTGAGAAAAACATCACGGGGTGGTGCGCATTGTATGGGTGTGTGTTACATTACATTCACTAGTAGGAGTGAGAAAAACATCACGGTGTCGTGCGCATTGTATGGGTGTGTGTTACATTACATTCACTAGTAGGAGTGAGAAAAACATCACGGGGTGGTGCGCATTGTATGGGTGTGTGTTACATTACATACACTAGTAGGAGTGAGAAAAACATCACGGGGTGGTGCGCATTGTATGGGTGTGTGTTACATTACATTCACTAGTAGGAGTGAGAAAAACATCACGGGGTGGTGCGCATTGTATGGGTGTGTGTTACATTACATTCACTAGTAAGAGTGAGAAAAACATCACGGGGTGGTGCGCATTGTATGGGTGTGTGTTACATTACATTCACTAGTAGGAGTGAGAAAAACATCACGGGGTGGTGCGCATTGTATGGGTGTGTGTTACATTAAATGCACTAGTAGGAGTGAGAAAAACATCACGGGGTGGTGCGCATTGTATGGGTGTGTGTTACATTACATTCACTACGAGGAGTGAGAAAAACATAACGGGGTGGTGCGCATTGTATGGGTGTGTGTTACATTACATTCACTCGTAGGAGTGAGAAAAACATCACGGGGTGGTGCGCATTGTATGGGTGTGTGTTACATTACATTCACTCGTAGGAGTGAGAAAAACATCACGGGGTGGTGCGCATTGTATGGGTGTGTGTTACATTACATTCACTAATAGGAGTGAGAAAAACATCACGGGGTGGTGCGCATTGTATGGGTGTGTGTTACATTACATTCACTAGTAGGAGTGAGAAAAACATCACGGGGTGGTGCGCATTGTATGGGTGTGTGTTACATTACATTCACTAGTAGGAGTGAGAAAAACATCACGGGGTGGTGCGCATTGTATGGGTGTGTGTTACATTACATTCACTAGTAGGAGTGAGAAAAACATCACGGGGTGGTGCGCATTGTATGGGTGTGTGTTACATTACATTCACTAGTAGGAGTGAGAAAAACATCACGGGGTGGTGCGCATTGTATGGGTGTGTGTTACATTACATTGACTAGTAGGAGTGAGAAAAACATCACGGGGTGGTGCGCATTGTATGGGTGTGTTTTACATTGCATTCACTAATAGCAGGGAGAAAAACATCACGGGGTGGTGCGCATTGTATGGGGGTGTGTTACATTACATTCACTAGTAGGAGTGAGAAAAACATCACGGGGTGGTGCGCATTGTATGGGTGTGTGTTACATTACATTCACTCGTAGGAGTGAGAAAAACATCACGGGGTGGTGCGCATTGTATGGGTGTGTGTTACATTACATTCACTCGTAGGAGTGAGAAAAACATCACGGGGTGGTGCGCATTGTATGGGTGTGTGTTACATTACATTCACTAGTAGGAGTGAGAAAAACATCACGGGGTAGTGCGCATTGTATGGATGTGTGTTACATTACATTCACTAGTAGGAGTGAGAAAAACATCACGGGGTGGTGCGCATTGTATGGATGTGTGTTACATTACATTCACTAGTAGGAGTGAGAAAAACATCACGGGGTGGTGCGCATTGTATGGGTGTGTGTTACATTACACTCACTAGTAGGAGTGAGAAAAACATCACGGGGTGGTGCGCATTGTATGGGTGTGTGTTACATTACATTCACTAGTGGGAGTGAGAAAAACATCACGGGGTGGTGCACATTGTATGCGTGTGTGTTACATTACATTCACTAGTAGGAGTGAGAAAAACATCACGGGGTGGTGCGCATTGTATGGGTGTGTGTTACATTACATTCACTAGTGGGAGTGAGAAAAACATCACGGGGTGGTGCGCATTGTATGGGTGTGTGTTACATTACATTCACTAGTAGGAGGGAGAAAAACATCACGGGGTGGTGCGCATTGTATGGGTGTGTGTTACATTACATTCAATAGTGGGAGTGAGAAGAACATCACGGGGTGGTGCGCATTGTATGGGTGTGTGTTACATTACATTCACTAGTGGGAGTGAGAAAAACATCATGGGGTGGTGCGCATTGTATGGGTGTGTGTTACATTAAATGCACTAGTAGGAGTGAGAAAAACATCACGGGGTGGTGCGCATTGTATGGGTGTGTGTTACATTACATTCACTAGTGGGAGTGAGAAAAACATCACGGGGTGGTGCGCATTGTATGGGTGTGTGTTACATTACATTCACTAGTAGGAGTGAGAAAAACATCACGGGGTGGTGCGCATTGTATGGGTGTGTGTTACATTACATTCACTAGTAGGAGTGAGAAAAACATCACGGGGTGGTGCGCATTGTATGGGTGTGTGTTACATTACATTCACTACGAGGAGTGAGAAAAACATCACGGGGTGGTGCGCATTGTATGGGTGTGTGTTACATTACATTCACTAGTAGGAGTGAGAAAAACATCACGGGGTGGTGCGCATTTTATGGGTGTGTGTTACATTAAATGCACTAGTAGGAGTGAGAAAAACATCACGGGGTGGTGCGCATTGTATGGGTGTGTGTTACATTACATTCACTACGAGGAGTGAGAAAAACATAACGGGGTGGTGCGCATTGTATGGGTGTGTGTTACATTACATTCACTCGTAGGAGTGAGAAAAACATCACGGGGTGGTGCGCATTGTATGGGTGTGTGTTACATTACATTCAGTCGTAGGAGTGAGAAAAACATCACGGGGTGGTGCGCATTGTATGGGTGTGTGTTACATTACATTCACTAATAGGAGTGAGAAAAACATCACGGGGTGGTGCGCATTGTATGGGTGTGTGTTACATTACATTCACTAGTAGGAGTGAGAAAAACATCACGGGGTGGTGCGCATTGTATGGGTGTGTGTTACATGAAATGCACTAGTAGGAGTGAGAAAAACATCACGGGGTGGTGCGCATTGTATGGGTGTGTGTTAAATTACATTCACTAGTAGGAGTGAGAAAAACATCACGGGGTGGTGCGCATTGTATGGGTGTGTGTTACATTACATTGACTAGTAGGAGTGAGAAAAACATCACGGGGTGGTGCGCATTGTATGGGGGTGTTTTACATTGCATTCACTAATAGCAGGGAGAAAAACATCACGGGGTGGTGCGCATTGTATGGGGGTGTGTTACATTACATTCACTAGTAGGAGTGAGAAAAGCATCACGGGGTGGTGCGCATTGTATGGGTGTGTGTTACATTAGATTCACTAGTAGGAGTGAGAAAAACATCACGGGGTGGTGCGCATTGTATGGGTGTGTGTTACATTACATTCACTAGTAGGAGTGAGAAAAACATCACGGGGTGGTGCGCATTGTATGGGTGTGTGTTACATTACTTTCACTAGTAGGAGTGAGAAAAACATCACGGGGTGGTGCGCATTGTAAGGGTGTGTGTTACATTTGATTCACTAGTAGGAGTGAGAAAAACATCAAGGGGTGGTGCGCATTGTATGGGTGTGTGTTACATTACATTCACTCGTAGGAGTGAGAAAAACATCACGGGGTGGTGCGCATTGTATGGGTGTGTGTTACATTACATTCACTAGTAGGAGTGAGAAAAACATCACGGGGTGGTGCGCATTGTATGGGTGTGTGTTACATTACATTCACTAGTAAGAGTGAGAAAAACATCACGGGGTGGTGCGCATTGTATGGGTGTGTGTTACATTACATTCACTAGTAGGAGTGAGAAAAACATCACGGGGTGGTGCGCATTGTATGGGTGTGTGTTACATTACATTCACTCGTAGGAGTGAGAAAAACATCACGGGGTGGTGCGCATTGTATGGGTGTGTGTTACATTACATTCACTAATAGGAGTGAGAAAAACATCACGGGGTGGTGCGCATTGTATGGGTGTGTGTTACATTACATTCACTAGTAGGAGTGAGAAAAACATCACGGGGTGATGCGCATTGTATGGGTGTGTGTTACATTACATTCACTAGTAGGAGTGAGAAAAACATCACGGGGTGGTGCGCATTGTATGGGTGTGTGTTACATTACATTCACTAGTAGGAGTGAGAAAAACATCACGGGGGGGTGCGCATTGTATGGGTGTGTGTTACATTACATTCACTAGTAGGAGTGAGAAAAACATCACGGGGTGGTGCGCATTGTATGGGTGTGTGTTACATTACATTGACTAGTAGGAGTGAGAAAAACATCACGGGGTGGTGCGCATTGTATGGGGGTGTTTTACATTGCATTCACTAATAGCAGGAAGAAAAACATCACGGGGTGGTGCGCATAGTATGGGGGTGTGTTACATTACATTCACTAGTAGGAGTGAGAAAAGCATCACGGGGTGGTGCGCATTGTATGGGTGTGTGTTACATTTGATTCACTAGTAGGAGTGAGAAAAACATCACGGGGTGGTGCGCATTGTATGGGTGTGTGTTACATTACATTTACTAGTAGGAGTGAGAAAAACATCACGGGTTGGTGCGCATTGTATGGGTGTGTGTTACATTACATTCACTCGTAGGAGTGAGAAGAACATCACGGGGTGGTGCGCATTGTATGGGTGTGTGTTACATTACATTCACTAGTGGGAGTGAGAAAAACATCACGGGGTGGTGCGCATTGTATGGGTGTGTGTTACATTACATTCACTAGTGGGAGTGAGAAAAACATCACGGGGTGGTGCGCATTGTATGGGTGTGTGTTACATTACATTCACTAGTGGGAGTGAGAAAAACATCACGGGGTGGTGCGCATTGTATGGGTGTGTGTTACATTACATTCACTAGTGGGAGTGAGAAAAACATCACGGGGTGATGCGCATTGTATGGGTGTGTGTTACATTACATTCACTAGTAGGAGTGAGAAAAACATCACGGTGTCGTGCGCATTGTATGGGTGTGTGTTACATTACATTCACTAGTAGGAGTGAGAAAAACATCACGGGGTGGTGCGCATTGTATGGGTGTGTGTTACATTACATACACTAGTAGGAGTGAGAAAAACATCACGGGGTGGTGCGCATTGTATGGGTGTGTGTTACATTACATTCACTAGTAGGAGTGAGAAAAACATCACGGGGTGGTGCGCATTGTATGGGTGTGTGTTACATTACATTCACTAGTAAGAGTGAGAAAAACATCACGGGGTGGTGCGCATTGTATGGGTGTGTGTTACATTACATTCACTAGTAGGAGTGAGAAAAACATCACGGGGTGGTGCGCATTGTATGGGTGTGTGTTACATTAAATGCACTATTAGGAGTGAGAAAAACATCACGGGGTGGTGCGCATTGTATGGGTGTGTGTTACATTACATTCACTACGAGGAGTGAGAAAAACATAACGGGGTGGTGCGCATTGTATGGGTGTGTGTTACATTACATTCACTCGTAGGAGTGAGAAAAACATCACGGGGTGGTGCGCATTGTATGGGTGTGTGTTACATTACATTCACTCGTAGGAGTGAGAAAAACATCACGGGGTGGTGCGCATTGTATGGGTGTGTGTTACATTACATTCACTAATAGGAGTGAGAAAAACATCACGGGGTGGTGCGCATTGTATGGGTGTGTGTTACATTACATTCACTAGTAGGAGTGAGAAAAACATCACGGGGTGGTGCGCATTGTATGGGTGTGTGTTACATTACATTCACTAGTAGGAGTGAGAAAAACATCACGGGGTGGTGCGCATTGTATGGGTGTGTGTTACATTACATTCACTAGTAGGAGTGAGAAAAACATCACGGGGTGGTGCGCATTGTATGGGTGTGTGTTACATTACATTCACTAGTAGGAGTGAGAAAAACATCACGGGGTGGTGCGCATTGTATGGGTGTGTGTTACATTACATTGACTAGTAGGAGTGAGAAAAACATCACGGGGTGGTGCGCATTGTATGGGTGTGTTTTACATTGCATTCACTAATAGCAGGGAGAAAAACATCACGGGGTGGTGCGCATTGTATGGGGGTGTGTTACATTACATTCACTAGTAGGAGTGAGAAAAACATCACGGGGTGGTGCGCATTGTATGGGTGTGTGTTACATTACATTCACTCGTAGGAGTGAGAAAAACATCACGGGGTGGTGCGCATTGTATGGGTGTGTGTTACATTACATTCACTCGTAGGAGTGAGAAAAACATCACGGGGTGGTGCGCATTGTATGGGTGTGTGTTACATTACATTCACTAGTAGGAGTGAGAAAAACATCACGGGGTAGTGCGCATTGTATGGATGTGTGTTACATTACATTCACTAGTAGGAGTGAGAAAAACATCACGGGGTGGTGCGCATTGTATGGATGTGTGTTACATTACATTCACTAGTAGGAGTGAGAAAAACATCACGGGGTGGTGCGCATTGTATGGGTGTGTGTTACATTACACTCACTAGTAGGAGTGAGAAAAACATCACGGGGTGGTGCGCATTGTATGGGTGTGTGTTACATTACATTCACTAGTGGGAGTGAGAAAAACATCACGGGGTGGTGCACATTGTATGCGTGTGTGTTACATTACATTCACTAGTAGGAGTGAGAAAAACATCACGGGGTGGTGCGCATTGTATGGGTGTGTGTTACATTACATTCACTAGTGGGAGTGAGAAAAACATCACGGGGTGGTGCGCATTGTATGGGTGTGTGTTACATTACATTCACTAGTAGGAGGGAGAAAAACATCACGGGGTGGTGCGCATTGTATGGGTGTGTGTTACATTACATTCAATAGTGGGAGTGAGAAGAACATCACGGGGTTGTGCGCATTGTATGGGTGTGTGTTACATTACATTCACTAGTGGGAGTGAGAAAAACATCATGGGGTGGTGCGCATTGTATGGGTGTGTGTTACATTAAATGCACTAGTAGGAGTGAGAAAAACATCACGGGGTGGTGCGCATTGTATGGGTGTGTGTTACATTACATTCACTAGTGGGAGTGAGAAAAACATCACGGGGTGGTGCGCATTGTATGGGTGTGTGTTACATTACATTCACTAGTAGGAGTGAGAAAAACATCACGGGGTGGTGCGCATTGTATGGGTGTGTGTTACATTACATTCACTAGTAGGAGTGAGAAAAACATCACGGGGTGGTGCGCATTGTATGGGTGTGTGTTACATTACATTCACTAGTAGGAGTGAGAAAAACATCACGGGGTGGTGCGCATTGTATGGGTGTGTGTTACATTACATTCACTAGTAGGAGTGAGAAAAACATCACGGGGTGGTGCGCATTGTATGGGTGTGTGTTACATTACATTCACTAGTAGGAGTGAGAAAAACATCACGGGGTGGTGCGCATTGTATTGGTGTGTGTTACATTACATTCACAAGTAAGAGTGAGAAAAACATCACGGGGTGGTGCGCATTGTATGGGTGTGTGTTACATTACATTCACTAGTAGGAGTGAGAAAAACATCACGGGGTGGTGCGCATTTTATGGGTGTGTGTTACATTAAATGCACTAGTAGGAGTGAGAAAAACATCACGGGGTGGTGCGCATTGTATGGGTGTGTGTTACATTACATTCACTACGAGGAGTGAGAAAAACATAACGGGGTGGTGCGCATTGTATGGGTGTGTGTTACATTACATTCACTCGTAGGAGTGAGAAAAACATCACGGGGTGGTGCGCATTGTATGGGTGTGTGTTACATTACATTCACTCGTAGGAGTGAGAAAAACATCACGGGGTGGTGCGCATTGTATGGGTGTGTGTTACATTACATTCACTAATAGGAGTGAGAAAAACATCACGGGGTGGTGCGCATTGTATGGGTGTGTGTTACATTACATTCACTAGTAGGAGTGAGAAAAACATCACGGGGTGGTGCGCATTGTATGGGTGTGTGTTACATTACATTCACTAGTAGGAGTGAGAAAAACATCACGGGGTGGTGCGCATTGTATGGGTGTGTGTTACATTACATTCACTAGTAGGAGTGAGAAAAACATCACGGGGTGGTGCGCATTGTATGGGTGTGTGTTACATTACATTCACTAGTAGGAGTGAGAAAATCATCACGGGGTGGTGCGCATTGTATGGGTGTGTGTTACATTACATTGACTAGTAGGAGTGAGAAAAACATCACGGGGTGGTGCGCATTGTATCGGGTGTTTTACATTGCATTCACTAATAGCAGGGAGAAAAACATCACGGGGTGGTGCGCATTGTATGGGGGTGTGTTACATTACATTCACTAGTAGGAGTGAGAAAAGCATCACGGGGTGGTGCGCATTGTATGGGTGTGTGTTACATTAGATTCACTAGTAGGAGTGAGAAAAACATCACGGGGTGGTGCGCATTGTATGGGTGTGTGTTACATTACATTCACTAGTAGGAGTGAGAAAAACATCACGGGGTGGTGCGCATTGTATGGGTGTGTGTTACATTACTTTCACTAGTAGGAGTGAGAAAAACATCACGGGGTGGTGCGCATTGTAAGGGTGTGTGTTACATTTGATTCACTAGTAGGAGTGAGAAAAACATCAAGGGGTGGTGCGCATTGTATGGGTGTGTGTTACATTACATTCACTCGTAGGAGTGAGAAAAACATCACGGGGTGGTGCGCATTGTATGGGTGTGTGTTACATTACATTCACTCGTAGGAGTGAGAAGAACATCATGGGGTGGTGCGCATTGTATGGGTGTGTGTTACATTACATTCACTAGTGGGAGTGAGAAAAACATCACGGGGTGGTGCGCATTGTATGGGTGTGTGTTACATTACATTCACTAGTGGGAGTGAGAAAAACATCACGGGGTGGTGCGCATTGTATGGGTGTGTGTTACATTACATTCACTAGTGGGAGTGAGAAAAACATCACGGGGTGGTGCGCATTGTATAGGTGTGTGTTACATTACATTCACTAGTAGGAGTGAGAAAAACATCACGGGGTGGTGCGCATTGTATGGGTGTGTGTTACATTACATTCACTAGTAGGAGTGAGAAAAACATCACGGTGTGGTGCGCATTGTATGGGTGTGTGTTACATTACATTCACTAGTAGGAGTGAGAAAAACATCACGGGGTGGTGCGCATTGTATGGGTGTGTGTTACATTACATTCACTAGTAGGAGTGAGAAAAACATCACGGGGTGGTGCGCATTGTATGGGTGTGTGTTACATTACATTCACTAGTAGGAGTGAGAAAAACATCACGGGGTGGTGCGCATTGTATGGGTGTGTGTTACATTACATTCACTAGTAAGAGTGAGAAAAACATCACGGGGTGGTGCGCATTGTATGGGTGTGTGTTACATTACATTCACTAGTAGGAGTGAGAAAAACATCACGGGGTGGTGCGCATTGTATGGGTGTGTGTTACATGAAATGCACTAGTAGGAGTGAGAAAAACATCACGGGGTGGTGCGCATTGTATGGGTGTGTGTTACATTACATTCACTACGAGGAGTGAGAAAAACATAACGTGGTGGTGCGCATTGTATGGGTGTGTGTTACATTACATTCACTAGTAGGAGTGAGAAAAACATCACGGGGTGGTGCGCAATGTATCGGTGTGTGTTACATTACATTCACTCGTAGGAGTGAGAAAAACATCACGGGGTGGTGCGCATTGTATGCGGGTGTGTTACATTGCATTCACTAATAGCAGGGAGAAATACATCACGGGGTGGTGCGCATTGTATGGGGGTGTGTTACATTACATTCACTAGTAGGAGTGAGAAAAACATCACGGGGAGGTGCGCATTGTATGGGTGTGTGTTACATTAGATTCACTAGTAGGAGTGAGAAAAACATCACGGGGTGGTGCGCATTGTATGGGTGTGTGTTACATTACATTCACTAGTAGGAGTGAGAAAAACATCACGGGGTGGTGCGCATTGTATGGGTGTGTGTTACATTACATTCACTAGTAGGAGTGAGAAAAACATCACGGGGTGGTGCGCTTTGTATGGGTGTGTGTTACATTACATTCACTCGTAGGAGTGAGAAAAACATCACGGGGTGGTGCACATTGTATGGGTGTGTGTTACATTACATTCACTCGTAGGAGTGAGAAAAACATCACGGGGTGGTGCGCATTGTATGGGTGTGTGTTACATTACATTCACTCGTAGGAGTGAGAAAAACATCACGGGGTGGTGCGCATTGTATGGGTGTGTGTTACCTTACATTCACTAGTAGGAGTGAGAAAAACATCACGGGGGGGTGCGCATTGTATGGGTGTGTGTTACATTACATTCACTAGTAGGAGTGAGAAAAACATCACGGGGTGGTGCGCATTGTATGGGTGTGTGTTACATTACACTCACTAGTAGGAGTGAGAAAAACATCACGGGGTGGTGCGCATTGTATGGGTGTGTGTTACATTACATTCACTAGTGGGAGTGAGAAAAACATCACGGGGTGGTGCACATTGTATGCGTGTGCGTTACATTACATTCACTAGTGGGAGTGAGAAAAACATCACGGGGTGGTGCGCATTGTATGGGTGTGTGTTACATTACATTCACTAGTGGGAGTGAGAAAAACATCACGGGGTGGTGCGCATTGTATGGGTGTGTGTTACATTACATTCACTAGTAGGAGGGAGAAAAACATCACGGGGTGGTGCGCATTGTATGGGTGTGTGTTACATTACATTCAATAGTGGGAGTGAGAAGAACATCACGGGGTGGTGTGCATTGTATGGGTGGGTGTTACATTACATTCACTAGTGGGAGTGAGAAAAACATCACGGGGTGGTGCGCATTGTATGGGTGTGTGTTACATTAAATGCACTAGTAGGAGTGAGAAAAACATCACGGGGTGGTGCGCATTGTATGGGTGTGTGTTACATTACATTCACTAGTGGGAGTGAGAAAAACATCACGGGGTGGTGCGCATTGTATGGGTGTGTGTTACATTACATTCACTGGTAGGAGTGAGAAAAACATCACGGGGTGGTGCGCATTGTATGGGTGTGTGTTACATTACATTCACTAGTAGGAGTGAGAAAAACATCACGGGGTGGTGCGCATTGTATGGGTGTGTGTTACATTACATTCACTAGTAGGAGTGAGAAAAACATCACGGGGTGGTGCGCATTGTATGGGTGTGTGTTACATTACATTCACTAGTAGGAGTGAGAAAAACATCACGGGGTGGTGCGCATTGTATGGGTGTGTGTTACATTACATTCACTAGTAGGAGTGAGAAAAACATCACGGGGTGGTGCGCATTGTATTGGTGTGTGTTACATTACATTCACTAGTAAGAGTGAGAAAAACATCACGGGGTGGTGCGCATTGTATGGGTGTGTGTTACATTACATTCACTAGTAGGAGTGAGAAAAACATCACGGGGTGGTGCGCATTGTATGGGTGTGTGTTACATTAAATGCACTAGTAGGAGTGAGAAAAACATCACGGGGTGGTGCGCATTGTATGGGTGTGTGTTACATTACATTCACTACGAGGAGTGAGAAAAACATCACGGGGTGGTGCGCATTGTATGGGTGTGTGTTACATTACATTCACTCGTAGGAGTGAGAAAAACATCACGGGGTGGTGCGCATTGTATGGGTGTGTGTTACATTACATTCACTAATAGGAGTGAGAAAAACATCACGGGGTGGTGCGCATTGTATGGGTGTGTGTTACATTACATTCACTAGTAGGAGTGAGAAAAACATCACGGGGTGGTGCGCATTGTATGGGTGTGTGTTACATTACATTCACTAGTAGGAGTGAGAAAAACATCACGGGGTGGTGCGCATTGTATGGGTGTGTGTTACATTACATTCACTAGTAGGAGTGAGAAAAACATCACGGGGGGTGCGCATTGTATGGGTGTGTGTTACATTACATTCACTAGTAGGAGTGAGAAAAACATCGCGGGGTGGTGCGCATTGTATGGGTGTGTGTTACATTACATTGACTAGTAGGAGTGAGAAAAACATCACGGGGTGGTGCGCATTGTATGGGGGTGTTTTACATTGCATTCACTAATAGCAGGGAGAAAAACATCACGGGGTGGTGCGCATTGTATGGGGGTGTGTTACATTACATTCACTAGTAGGAGTGAGAAAAGCATCACGGGGTGGTGCGCATTGTATGGGTGTGTGTTACATTAGATTCACTAGTAGGAGTGAGAAAAACATCACGGGGTGGTGCGCATTGTATGGGTGTGTGTTACATTACATTCACTAGTAGGAGTGAGAAAAACATCACGGGGTGGTGCGCATTGTATGGGTGTGTGTTACATTACTTTCACTAGTAGGAGTGAGAAAAACATCACGGGGTGGTGCGCATTGTATGGGTGTGTGTTACATTTGATTCACTAGTAGGAGTGAGAAAAACATCAAGGGGTGGTGCGCATTGTATGGGTGTGTGTTACATTACATTCACTCGTAGGAGTGAGAAAAACATCACGGGGTTGTGCGCATTGTATGGGTGTGTGTTACATTACATTCACTCGTAGGAGTGAGAAGAACATCACGGGGTGGTGCGCATTGTATGGGTGTGTGTTACATTACATTCACTAGTGGGAGTGAGAAAAACATCACGCGGTGGTGCGCATTGTATGGGTGTGTGTTACATTACATTCACTAGTGGGAGTGAGCAAAACATCACGGGGTGGTGCGCATTGTATGGGTGTGTGTTACATTACATTCACTAGTGGGAGTGAGAAAAACATCACGGGGTGGTGCGCATTGTATGGGTGTGTGTTACATTACATTCACTAGTAGGAGTGAGAAAAACATCACGGGGTGGTGCGCATTGTATGGGTGTGTGTTACATTACATTCACTAGTAGGAGTGAGAAAAACATCACGGGGTGGTGCGCATTGTATGGGTGTGTGTTACATTACATTCACTAGTAGGAGTGAGAAAAACATCACGGGGTGGTGCGCATTGTATGGGTGTGTGTTACATTACATTCACTAGTAAGAGTGAGAAAAACATCACGGGGTGGTGCGCATTGTATGGGTGTGTGTTACATTACATTCACTAGTAGGAGTGAGAAAAACATCACGGGGTGGTGCGCATTGTATGGGTGTGTGTTACATTAAATGCACTAGTAGGAGTGAGAAAAACATCACGGGGTGGTGCGCATTGTATGGGTGTGTGTTACATTACATTCACTCGTAGGAGTGAGAAAAACATCACGGGGTGGTGCGCATTGTATGGGTGTGTGTTACATTACATTCACTCGTAGGAGTGAGAAAAACATCACGGGGTGGTGCGCATTGTATGGGTGTGTGTTACATTACATTCACTAATAGGAGTGAGAAAAACATCACGGGGTGGTGCGCATTGTATGGGTGTGTGGTACATTACATTCACTCGTAGGAGTGAGAAAAACATCACGGGGTGGTGCGCATTGTATGGGTGTGTGTTACATTACATTCACTCGTAGGAGTGAGAAAAACATCACGGGGTGGTGCGCATTGTATGGGTGTGTGTTACATTACATTCACTAATAGGAGTGAGAAAAACATCACGGGGTGGTGCGCATTGTATGGGTGTGTGTTACATTACATTCACTCGTAGGAGTGAGAAAAACATCACGGGGTGGTGCGCATTGTATGGGTGTGTGTTACATTACATTCACTAGTAGGAGTGAGAAAAACATCACGGGGTGGTGCGCATTGTATGGGTGTGTGTTACATTAAATGCACTAGTAGGAGTGAGAAAAACATCACGGGGTGGTGCGCATTGTATGGGTGTGTGTTAAATTACATTCACTACGAGGAGTGAGAAAAACATAACGGGGTGGTGCGCATTGTATGGGTGTGTGTTACATTACATTCACTCGTAGGAGTGAGAAAAACATCACGGGGTCGTGCGCATTGTATGGGTGTGTGTTACATTACATTCACTCGTAGGAGTGAGAAAAACATCACGGGGTGGTGCGCATTGTATGGGTGTGTGTTACATTACATTCACTAATAGGAGTGAGAAAAACATCACGGGGTGGTGCGCATTGTATGGGTGTGTGTTACATTACATTCACTAGTAGGAGTGAGAAAAACATCACGGGGTGCTGCGCATTGTATGGGTGTGTGTTACATTACATTCACTAGTAGGAGTGAGAAAAACATCACGGGGTGGTGCGCATTGTATGGGTGTGTGTTACATTACATTCACTAGTAGGAGTGAGAAAAACATCACGGGGGGGTGCGCATTGTATGGGTGTGTGTTACATTACATTCACTAGTAGGAGTGAGAAAAACATCACGGGGTGGTGCGCATTGTATGGGTGTGTGTTACATTACATTGACTAGTAGGAGTGAGAAAAACATCACGGGGTGGTGCGCATTGTATGGGGGTGTTTTACATTGCATTCACTAATAGCAGGGAGAAAAACATCACGGGGTGGTGCGCATTGTATGGGGGTGTGTTACATTACATTCACTAGTAGGAGTGAGAAAAGCATCACGGGGTGGTGCGCATTGTATGGGTGTGTGTTACATTTGATTCACTAGTAGGAGTGAGAAAAACATTACGGGGTGGTGCGCATTGTATGGGTGTGTGTTACATTACATTCACTAGTAGGAGTGAGAAAAACATCACGGGGTGGTGCGCATTGTATGGGTGTGTGTTACATTACATTCACTCGTAGGAGTGAGAAGAACATCACGGGGTGGTGCGCATTGTATGGGTGTGTGTTACATTACATTCACTAGTGGGAGTGAGAAAAACATCACGGGGTGGTGCGCATTGTATGGGTGTGTGTTACATTACATTCACTAGTGGGAGTGAGAAAAACATCACGGGGTGGTGCGCATTGTATGGGTGTGTGTTACATTACATTCACTAGTGGGAGTGAGAAAAACATCACGGGGTGGTGCGCATTGTATGGGTGTGTGTTACATTACATTCACTAGTAGGAGTGAGAAAAACATCACGGGTGGTGCGCATTGTATGGGTGTGTGTTACATTACATTCACTAGTAGGAGTGAGAAAAACATCACGGTGTGGTGCGCATTGTATGGGGTGTGTGTTACATTACATTCACTAGTAGGAGTGAGAAAAACATCACGGGGTGGTGCGCATTGTATGGGTGTGTGTTACATTACATACACTAGTAGGAGTGAGAAAAACATCACGGGGTGGTGCGCATTGTATGGGTGTGTGTTACATTACATTCACTAGTAGGAGTGAGAAAAACATCACGGGTGGTGCGCATTGTATGGGTGTGTGTTACATTACATTCACTAGTAAGAGTGAGAAAAACATCACGGGGTGGTGCGCATTGTATGGGTGTGTGTTACATTACATTCACTAGTAGGAGTGAGAAAAAGATCACGGGGTGGTGCGCATTGTATGGGTGTGTGGTACATTAAATGCACTAGTAGGAGTGAGAAAAACATCACGGGGTGGTGCGCATTGTATGGGTGTGTGTTACATTACATTCACTACGAGGAGTGAGAAAAACATAACGGGGTGGTGCGCATTGTATGGGTGTGTGTTACATTACATTCACTCGTAGGAGTGAGAAAAACATCACGGGGTGGTGCGCATTGTATGGGTGTGTGTTACATTACATTCACTCGTAGGAGTGAGAAAAACATCACGGGGTGGTGCGCATTGTATGGGTGTGTGTTACATTACATTCACTAATAGGAGTGAGAAAAACATCACGGGGTGGTGCGCATTGTATGGGTGTGTGTTACGTTACATTCACTAGTAGGAGTGAGAAAAACATCACTGGGTGGTGCGCATTGTATGGGTGTGTGTTACATTACATTCACTAGTAGGAGTGAGAAAAACATCACGGGGTGGTGCGCATTGTATGGGTGTGTGTTACATTACATTCACTAGTAGGAGTGAGAAAAACATCACGGGGTGGTGCGCATTGTATGGGTGTGTGTTACATTACATTCACTAGTAGGAGTGAGAAAAACATCACGGGGTGGTGCGCATTGTATGGGTGTGTGTTACATTACATTGACTAGTAGGAGTGAGAAAAACATCACGGGGTGGTGCGCATTGTATGGGTGTGTTTTACATTGCATTCACTAATAGCAGGGAGAAAAACATCACAGGGTGGTGCGCATTGTATGGGTGTGTGTTACATTACATTCACTAGTGGGAGTGAGAAAAACATCACAGGGTGGTGCGCATTGTATGGGTGTGTGTTACATTACATTCACTAGTAGGAGTGAGAAAAACATCACGGGGTGGTGTGCATTGTATGGGTGTGTGTTACATTACATTCACTAGTAGGAGTGAGAAAAACATCACGGTGTGGTGCGCATTGTATGGGTGTGTGTTACATTACATTCACTAGTAGGAGTGAGAAAACATCACGGGGTGGTGCGCATTGTATGGGTGTGTGTTACATTACATACACTAGTAGGAGTGAGAAAAACATCACGGGGTGGTGCGCATTGTATGGGTGTGTGTTACATTACATTCACTAGTAGGAGTGAGAAAAACATCACGGGGTGGTGCGCATTGTATGGGTGTGTGTTACATTACATTCACTAGTAAGAGTGAGAAAAACATCACGGGGTGGTGCGCATTGTATGGGTGTGTGTTACATTACATTCACTAGTAGGAGTGAGAAAAACATCACGGGGTGGTGCGCATTGTATGGGTGTGTGTTACATTAAATGCACTAGTAGGAGTGAGAAAAACATCACGGGGTGGTGCGCATTGTACGGGTGTGTGTTACATTACATTCACTAGTAGGAGTGAGAAAAACATCACGGGGTGGTGCGCATTGTATGGGTGTGTGTTACATTACATTCACTAGTGGGAGTGAGAAAAACATCAGGGGGTGGTGCGCATTGTATGGGTGTGTGTTACATTACATTCACTAGTGGGAGTGAGAAAAACATCACGGGGTGGTGCGCATTGTATGGGTGTGTGTTACATTACATTCACTAATAGGAGTGAGAAAAACATCACGGGGTGGTGCGCATTGTATGGGTGTGTGTTACATTACATTCACTAGTAGGAGTGAGAAAAACATCACGGGGTGGTGCGCATTGTATGGGTGTGTGTTACATTAAATGCACTAGTAGGAGTGAGAAAAACATCACGGGGTGGTGCGCATTGTACGGGTGTGTGTTACATTACATTCACTAGTAGGAGTGAGAAAAACATCACGGGGTGGTGCGCATTGTATGGGTGTGTGTTACATTACATTCACTAGTGGGAGTGAGAAAAACATCAGGGGGTGGTGCGCATTGTATGGGTGTGTGTTACATTACATTCACTAGTGGGAGTGAGAAAAACATCACGGGGTGGTGCGCATTGTATGGGTGTGTGTTACATTACATTCACTAATAGGAGTGAGAAAAACATCACGTGGTGGTGCGCATTGTATGGGTGTGTGTTACATTACATTCACTAGTAGGAGTGAGAAAAACATCACGGGGTGGTGCGCATTGTATGGGTGTGTGTTACATTACATTGACTAGTAGGAGTGAGAAAAACAACACGGGGTGGTGCGCATTGTATGGGGGTGTTTTACATTGCATTCACTAATAGCAGGGAGAAAAACATCACGGGGTGGTGCGCATTGTATGGGGGTGTGTTACATTACATTCACTAGTAGGAGTGAGAAAAGCATCACGGGGTGGTGCGCATTGTATGGGTGTGTGTTACATTTGATTCACTAGTAGGAGTGAGAAAAACATCACGGGGTGGTGCGCATTGTATGGGTGTGTGTTACATTACATTCACTAGTAGGAGTGAGAAAACATCACGGGGTGGTGCGCATTGTATGGGTGTGTGTTACATTACATTCACTCGTAGGAGTGAGAAGAACATCACGGGGTGGTGCGCATTGTATGGGTGTGTGTTACATTACATTCACTAGTGGGAGTAAGAAAAACATCACGGGGTGGTGCGCATTGTATGGGTGTGTGTTACATTACATTCACTAGTGGGAGTGAGAAAAACATCACGGGGTGGTGCGCATTGTATGGGTGTGTGTTACATTACATTCACTAGTGGGAGTGAGAAAAACATCACGGGGTGGTGCGCATTGTATGGGTGTGTGTTACATTACATTCACTAGTAGGAGTGAGAAAAACATCACGGGGTGGTGCGCATTGTATGGGTGTGTGTTACATTACATTCACTAGTAGGAGTGAGAAAAACATCACGGTGTGGTGCGCATTGTATGGGTGTGTGTTACATTACATTCACTAGTAGGAGTGAGAAAAACATCACGGGGTGGTGCGCATTGTATGGGTGTGTGTTACATTACATACACTAGTAGGAGTGAGAAAAACATCACGGGGTGGTGCGCATTGTATGGGTGTGTGTTACATTACATTCACTAGTAGGAGTGAGAAAAACATCACGGGGTGGTGCGCATTGTATGGGTGTGTGTTACATTACATTCACTAGTAAGAGTGAGAAAAACATCACGGGGTGGTGCGCATTGTATGGGTGTGTGTTACATTACATTCACTAGTAGGAGTGAGAAAAACATCACGGGGTGGTGCGCATTGTATGGGTGTGTGTTACATTAAATGCACTAGTAGGAGTGAGAAAAACATCACGGGGTGGTGCGCATTGTATGGGTGTGTGTTACATTACATTCACTACGAGGAGTGAGAAAAACATAACGGGGTGGTGCGCATTGTATGGGTGTGTGTTACATTACATTCACTCGTAGGAGTGAGAAAAACATCACGGGGTGGTGCGCATTGTATGGGTGTGTGTTACATTACATTCACTCGTAGGAGTGAGAAAAACATCACGGGGTGGTGCGCATTGTATGGGTGTGTGTTACATTACATTCACTAATAGGAGTGAGAAAAACATCACGGGGTGGTGCGCATTGTATGGGTGTGTGTTACATTACATTCACTAGTAGGAGTGAGAAAAACATCACGGGGTGGTGCGCATTGTATGGGTGTGTGTTACATTACATTCACTAGTAGGAGTGAGAAAAACATCACGGGGTGGTGCGCATTGTATGGGTGTGTGTTACATTACATTCACTAGTAGGAGTGAGAAAAACATCACGGGGTGGTGCGCATTGTATGGGTGTGTGTTACATTACATTCACTAGTAGGAGTGAGAAAAACATCACGGGGTGGTGCGCATTGTATGGGTGTGTGTTACATTACATTGACTAGTAGGAGTGAGAAAAACATCACGGGGTGGTGCGCATTGTATGGGTGTGTTTTACATTGCATTCACTAATAGCAGGGAGAAAAACATCACGGGGTGGTGCGCATTGTATGGGGGTGTGTTACATTACATTCACTAGTAGGAGTGAGAAAAACATCACGGGGTGGTGCGCATTGTATGGGTGTGTGTTACATTACACTCACTAGTAGGAGTGAGAAAAACATCACGGGGTGGTGCGCATTGTATGGGTGTGTGTTACATTACATTCACTAGTGGGAGTGAGAAAAACATCACGGGGTGGTGCACATTGTATGCGTGTGTGTTACATTACATTCACTAGTGGGAGTGAGAAAAACATCACGGGGTGGTGCGCATTGTATGGGTGTGTGTTACATTACATTCACTAGTGGGAGTGAGAAAAACATCACGGGGTGGTGCGCATTGTATGGGTGTGTGTTACATTACATTCACTAGTAGGAGGGAGAAAAACATCACGGGGTGGTGCGCATTGTATGGGTGTGTGTTACATTACATTCAATAGTGGGAGTGAGAAGAACATCACGGGGTGGTGCGCATTGTATGGGTGTGTGTTACATTACAGTCACTAGTGGGAGTGAGAAAAACATCATGGGGTGGTGCGCATTGTATGGGTGTGTGTTACATTAAATGCACTAGTAGGAGTGAGAAAAACATCACGGGGTGGTGCGCATTGTATGGGTGTGTGTTACATTACATTCACTAGTGGGAGTGAGAAAAACATCACGGGGTGGTGCGCATTGTATGGGTGTGTGTTACATTACATTCACTAGTAGGAGTGAGAAAAACATCACGGGGTGGTGCGCATTGTATGGGTGTGTGTTACATTACATTCACTAGTAGGAGTGAGAAAAACATCACGGGGTGGTGCGCATTGTATGGGTGTGTGTTACATTACATTCACTAGTAGGAGTGAGAAAAACATCACGGGGTGGTGCGCATTGTATGGGTGTGTGTTACATTACATTCACTAGTAGGAGTGAGAAAAACATCACGGGGTGGTGCGCATTGTATGGGTGTGTGTTACATTACATTCACTAGTAGGAGTGAGAAAAACATCACGGGGTGGTGCGCATTGTATTGGTGTGTGTTACATTACATTCACTAGTAAGAGTGAGAAAAACATCACTGGGTGGTGCGCATTGTATGGGTGTGTGTTACATTACATTCACTAGTAGGAGTGAGAAAAACATCACGGGGTGGTGCGCATTGTATGGGTGTGTGTTACATTAAATGCACTAGTAGGAGTGAGAAAAACATCACGGGGTGGTGCGCATTGTATGGGTGTGTGTTACATTACATTCACTACGAGGAGTGAGAAAAACATAACGGGGTGGTGCGCATTGTATGGGTGTGTGTTACATTACATTCACTCGTAGGAGTGAGAAAAACATCACGGGGTGGTGCGCATTGTATGGGTGTGTGTTACATTACATTCACTCGTAGGAGTGAGAAAAACATCACGGGGTGGTGCGCATTGTATGGGTGTGTGTCACATTACATTCACTAATAGGAGTGAGAAAAACATCACGGGGTGGTGCGCATTGTATGGGTGTGTGTTACATTACATTCACTAGTAGGAGTGAGAAAAACATCACGGGGTGGTGCGCATTGTATGGGTGTGTGTTACATTACATTCACTAGTAGGAGTGAGAAAAACATCACGGGGTGGTGCGCATTGTATGGGTGTGTGTTACATTACATTCACTAGTAGGAGTGAGAAAAACATCACGGGGGGGTGCGCATTGTATGGGTGTGTGTTACATTACATTCACTAGTAGGAGTGAGAAAAACATCACGGGGTGGTGCGCATTGTATGGGTGTGTGTTACATTACATTGACTAGTAGGAGTGAGAAAAACATCACGGGGTGGTGCGCATTGTATGGGGGTGTTTTACATTGCATTCACTAATAGCAGGGAGAAAAACATCACGGGGTGGTGCGCATTGTATGGGTGTGTGTTACATTAGATTCACTAGTAGGAGTGAGAAAAGCATCACGGGGTGGTGCGCATTGTATGGGTGTGTGTTACATTACATTCACTAGTAGGAGTGAGAAAAACATCACGGGGTGGTGTGCATTGTATGGGTGTGTGTTACATTACTTTCACTAGTAGGAGTGAGAAAAACATCACGGGGTGGTGCGCATTGTATGGGTGTGTGTTACATTTGATTCACTAGTAGGAGTGAGAAAAACATCAAGGGGTGGTGCGCATTGTATGGGTGTGTGTTACATTACATTCACTCGTAGGAGTGAGAAAAACATCACGGGGTGGTGCGCATTGTATGGGTGTGTGTTACATTACATTCACTCGTAGGAGTGAGAAGAACATCACGGGGTGGTGCGCATTGTATGGGTGTGTGTTACATTACATTCACTAGTGGGAGTGAGAAAAACATCACGGGGTGGTGCGCATTGTATGGGTGTGTGTTACATTACATTCACTAGTGGGAGTGAGAAAAACATCACGGGGTGGTGCGCATTGTATGGGTGTGTGTTACATTACATTCACTAGTGGGAGTGAGAAAAACATCACGGGGTGGTGCGCATTGTATGGGTGTGTGTTACATTACATTCACTAGTAGGAGTGAGAAAAACATCACGGGGTGGTGCGCATTGTATGGGTGTGTGTTACATTACATTCACTAGTAGGAGTGAGAAAAACATCACGGTGTGGTGCGCATTGTATGGGTGTGTGTTACATTACATTCACTAGTAGGAGTGAGAAAAACATCACGGGGTGGTGCGCATTGTATGGGTGTGTGTTACATTACATTCACTAGTAGGAGTGAGAAAAACATCACGGGGTGGTGCGCATTGTATGGGTGTGTGTTACATTACATTCACTAGTAGGAGGGAGAAAAACATCACGGGGTGGTGCGCATTGTATGGGTGTGTGTTACATTACATTCACTAGTAAGAGTGAGAAAAACATCACGGGGTGGTGCGCATTGTATGGGTGTGTGTTACATTACATTCACTAGTAGGAGTGAGAAAAACATCACGGGGTGGTGCGCATTGTATGGGTGTGTGTTACATTAAATGCACTAGTAGGAGTGAGAAAAACATCACGGGGTGGTGCGCATTGTATGGGTGTGTGTTACATTACATTCACTACGAGGAGTGAGAAAAACATAACGGGGTGGTGCGCATTGTATGGGTGTGTGTTACATTACATTCACTCGTAGGAGTGAGAAAAACATCACGGGGTGGTGCGCATTGTATGGGTGTGTGTTACATTACATTCACTCGTAGGAGAGAGAAAAACATCACGGGGTGGTGCGCATTGTATGGGTGTGTGTTACATTACATTCACTAATAGGAGTGAGAAAAACATCACGGGGTGGTGCGCATTGTATGGGTGTGTGTTACATTACATTCACTAGTAGGAGTGAGTAAAACATCACGGGGTGGTGCGCATTGTATGGGTGTGTGTTACATTACATTCACTAGTAGGAGTGAGAAAAACATCACGGGGTGGTGCGCATTGTATGGGTGTGTGTTACATTACATTCACTAGTAGGAGTGAGAAAAACATCACGGGGGGTGCGCATTGTATGGGTGTGTGTTACATTACATTCACTAGTAGGAGTGAGAAAAACATCAGGGGGTGGTGCACATTGTATGCGTGTGTGTTACATTACATTCACTAGTGGGAGTGAGAAAAACATCACGGGGTGGTGCGCATTGTATGGGTGTGTGTTACATTACATTCACTAGTGGGAGTGAGAAAAACATCACGGGGTGGTGCGCATTGTATGGGTGTGTGTTACATTACATTCAGTAGTAGGAGGGAGAAAAACATCACGGGGTGGTGCGCATTGTATGGGTGTGTGTTACATTACATTCAATAGTGGGAGTGAGAAGTACATCACGGGGTGGTGCGCATTGTATGGGTGTGTGTTACATTACATTCACTAGTGGGAGTGAGAAAAACATCATGGGGTGGTGCGCATTGTATTGGTGTGTGTTACATTACATTCACTAGTAAGAGTGAGAAAAACATCACGGGGTGGTGCGCATTGTATGGGTGTGTGTTACATTACATTCACTAGTAGGAGTGAGAAAAACATCACGGGGTGGTGCGCATTGTATGGGTGTGTGTTACATTAAATGCACTAGTAGGAGTCAGAAAAACATCACGGGGTGGTGCGCATTGTATGGGTGTGTGTTACATTACATTCACTACGAGGAGTGAGAAAAACATAACGGGGTGGTGCGCATTGTATGGGTGTGTGTTACATTACATTCACTCGTAGGAGTGAGAAAAACATCACGGGGTGGTGCGCATTGTATGGGTGTGTGTTACATTACATTCACTCGTAGGAGTGAGAAAAACATCACGGGGTGGTGCGCATTGTATGGGTGTGTGTTACATTACATTCACTAATAGGAGTGAGAAAAACATCACGGGGTGGTGCGCATTGTATGGGTGTGTGTTACATTACATTCACTAGTAGGAGTGAGAAAAACATCACGGGGTTGTGCGCATTGTATGGGTGTGTGTTACATTACATTCACTAGTAGGAGTGAGAAAAACATCACGGGGTGGTGCGCATTGTATGGGTGTGTGTTACATTACATTCACTAGTAGGAGTGAGAAAAACATCACGGGGTGGTGCGCATTGTATGGGTGTGTGTTACATTACATTGACTAGTAGGAGTGAGAAAAACATCACGGGGTGGTGCGCATTGTATGGGTGTGTTTTACATTGCATTCACTAATAGCAGGGAGAAAAACATCACGGGGTGGTGCGCATTGTATGGGTGTGTGTTACATTACATTCACTAGTGGGAGTGAGAAAAACATCACGTGGTGGTGCGCATTGTATGGGTGTGTGTTACATTACATTCACTAGTAGGAGTGAGAAAAACATCACGGGGTGGTGTGCATTGTATGGGTGTGTGTTACATTACATTCACTAGTAGGAGTGAGAAAAACATCACGGTGTGGTGCGCATTGTATGGGTGTGTGTTACATTACATTCACTAGTAGGAGTGAGAAAAACATCACGGGGTGGTGCGCATTGTATGGGTGTGTGTTACATTACATACACTAGTAGGAGTGAGAAAAACATCACGGGGTGGTGCGCATTGTATGGGTGTGTGTTACATTACATTCACTAGTAGGAGTGAGAAAAACATCACGGGGTGGTGCGCATTGTATGGGTGTGTGTTACATTACATTCACTAGTAAGAGTGAGAAAAACATCACGGGGTGGTGCGCATTGTATGGGTGTGTGTTACATTACATTCATAAGTAGGAGTGAGAAAAACATCACAGGGTGGTGCGCATTGTATGGGTGTGTGTTACATTAAATGCACTAGTAGGAGTGAGAAAAATATCACGGGGTGGTGCGCATTGTATGGGTGTGTGTTACATTACATTCACTAGTAGGAGTGAGAAAAACATCACGGGGTGGTGTGCATTTTATGGGTGTGTGTTACATTACATTCACTCGTAGGAGTGAGAAAAACATCACGGGGTGGTGCGCATTGTATGGGTGTGTGTTACATTACATTCACTCGTAGGAGTGAGAAAAACATCACGGGGTGGTGCGCATTGTATGGGTGTGTGTTACATTACATTCACTAATAGGAGTGAGAAAAACATCACGGGGTGGTGCGCATTGTATGGGTGTGTGTTACATTACATTCAGTAGTAGGAGTGAGAAAAACATCACGGGGTGGTGCGCACTGTATGGGTGTGTGTTACATTACATTCACTAGTAGGAGTGAGAAAAACATCACGGGGTGGTGCGCATTGTATGGGTGTGTATTACATTACATTCACTAGTAAGAGTGAGAAAAACATCACGGGGTGGTGCGCATTGTATGGGTGTGTGTTACATTACATTCACTAGTAGGAGTGAGAAAAACATCACGGGGTGGTGCGCATTGTATGGGTGTGTGTTACATTAAATGCACTAGTAGGAGTGAGAAAAACATCACGGGGTGGTGCGCATTGTATGGGTGTGTGTTACATTACATTCACTACGAGGAGTGAGAAAAACATAACGGGGTGGTGCGCATTGTATGGGTGTGTGTTACATTACATTCACTCGTAGGAGTGAGAAAAACATCACGGGGTGGTGCGCATTGTATGGGTGTGTGTTACATTACATTCACTCGTAGGAGTGAGAAAAACATCACGGGGTGGTGCGCATTGTATGGGTGTGTGTTACATTACATTCACTAATAGGAGTGAGAAAAACATCACGGGGTGGTGCGCATTGTATGGGTGTGTGTTACATTACATTCACTAGTAGGAGTGAGAAAAACATCACGGGGTGGTGCGCATTGTATGGGTGTGTGTTACATTACATTCACTAGTAGGAGTGAGAAAAACATCACGGGGTGGTGCGCATTGTATGGGTGTGTGTTACATTACATTCACTAGTAGGAGTGAGAAAAACATCACGGGGTGGTGCGCATTGTATGGGTGTGTGTTACATTACATTGACTAGTAGGAGTGAGAAAAACATCACGGGGTGGTGCGCATTGTATGGGTGTGTTTTACATTGCATTCACTAATAGCAGGGAGAAAAACATCACGGGGTGGTGCGCATTGTATGGGTGTGTGTTACATTACATTCACTAGTGGGAGTGAGAAAAACATCACGGGGTGGTGCGCATTGTATGGGTGTGTGTTACATTACATTCACTAGTAGGAGTGAGAAAAACATCACGGGGTGGTGTGCATTGCATGGGTGTGTGTTACATTACATTCACTAGTAGGAGTGAGAAAAACATCACGGTGTGGTGCGCATTTTATGGGAGTGTGTTACATTACATTCACTAGTAGGAGTGAGAAAAACATCACGGGGTGGTGTGCATTGTATGGGTGTGTGTTACATTACATACACTAGTAGGAGTGAGAAAAACATCACGGGGTGGTGCGCATTGTATGGGTGTGTGTTACATTACATTCACTAGTAGGAGTGTGAAAAACATCACGGGGTGGTGCGCATTGTATGGGTGTGTGTTACATTACATTCACTAGTAAGAGTGAGAAAAACATCACGGGGTGGTGCGCATTGTATGGGTGTGTGTTACATTACATTCACTAGTAGGAGTGAGAAAAACATCACAGGGTGGTGCGCATTGTATGGGTGTGTGTTACATTAAATGCACTAGTAGGAGTGAGAAAAACATCACGGGGTGGTGCGCATTGTATGGGTGTGTGTTACATTACATTCACTAGTAGGAGTGAGAAAAACATCACGGGGTGGTGCGCATTGTATGGGTGTGTGTTACATTACATTCACTCGTAGGAGTGAGAAAAACATCACGGGGTGGTGCGCATTGTATGGGTGTGTGTTACATTACATTCACTCGTAGGAGTGAGAAAAACATCACGGGGTGGTGCGCATTGTATGGGTGTGTGTTACATTACATTCACTAATAGGAGTGAGAAAAACATCACGGGGTGGTGCGCATTGTATGGGTGTGTGTTACATTACATTCACTAGTAGGAGTGAGAAAAACATCACGGGGTGGTGCGCACTGTATGGGTGTGTGTTACATTACATTCACTAGTAGGAGTGAGAAAAACATCACGGGGTGGTGCGCATTGTATGGGTGTGTATTACATTACATTCACTAGTAAGAGTGAGAAAAACATCACGGGGTGGTGCACATTGTATGGGTGTGTGTTACATTACATTCACTAGTAGGAGTGAGAAAAACATCACGGGGTGGTGCGCATTGTATGGGTGTGTGTTACATTAAATGCACTAGTAGGAGTGAGAAAAACATCACGGGGTGGTGCGCATTGTATGGGTGTGTGTTACATTACATTCACTACGAGGAGTGAGAAAAACATAACGGGGTGGTGCGCATTGTATGGGTGTGTGTTACATTACATTCACTCGTAGGAGTGAGAAAAACATCACGGGGTGGTGCGCATTGTATGGGTGTGTGTTACATTACATTCACTCGTAGGAGTGAGAAAAACATCACGGGGTGGTGCGCATTGTATGGGTGTGTGTTACATTACATTCACTAATAGGAGTGAGAAAAACATCACGGGGTGGTGCGCATTGTATGGGTGTGTGTTACATTACATTCACTAGTAGGAGTGAGAAAAACATCACGGGGTGGTGCGCATTGTATGGGTGTGTGTTACATTACATTCACTAGTAGGAGTGAGAAAAACATCACGGGGTGGTGCGCATTGTATGGGTGTGTGTTACATTACATTCACTAGTAGGAGTGAGAAAAACATCACGGGGGGGTGCGCATTGTATGGGTGTGTGTTACATTACATTCACTAGTAGGAGTGAGAAAAACATCACGGGGTGGTGCGCATTGTATGGGTGTGTGTTACATTACATTGACTAGTAGGAGTGAGAAAAACATCACGGGGTGGTGCGCATTGTATGGGGGTGTTTTACATTGCATTCACTAATAGCAGGGAGAAAAACATCACGGGGTGGTGCGCATTGTATGGGGGTGTGTTACATTACATTCACTAGTAGGAGTGAGAAAAGCATCACGGGGTGGTGCGCATTGTATGGGTGTGTGTTACATTTGATTCACTAGTAGGAGTGAGAAAAACATCACGGGGTGGTGCGCATTGTATGGGTGTGTGTTACATTACATTCACTAGTAGGAGTGAGAAAAACATCACGGGGTGGTGCGCATTGTATGGGTGTGTGTTACATTACATTCACTCGTAGGAGTGAGAAGAACATCACGGGGTGGTGCGCATTGTATGGGTGTGTGTTACATTACATTCACTAGTGGGAGTGAGAAAAACATCACGGGGTGGTGCGCATTGTATGGGTGTGTGTTACATTACATTCACTAGTGGGAGTGAGAAAAACATCACGGGGTGGTGCGCATTGTATGGGTGTGTGTTACATTACATTCACTAGTGGGAGTGAGAAAAACATCACGGGGTGGTGCGCATTGTATGGGTGTGTGTTACATTACATTCACTAGTAGGAGTGAGAAAAACATCACGGGGTGGTGCGCATTGTATGGGTGTGTGTTACATTACATTCACTAGTAGGAGTGAGAAAAACATCACGGTGTGGTGCGCATTGTATGGGTGTGTGTTACATTACATTCACTAGTAGGAGTGAGAAAAACATCACGGGGTGGTGCGCATTGTATGGGTGTGTGTTACATTACATACACTAGTAGGAGTGAGAAAAACATCACGGGGTGGTGCGCATTGTATGGGTGTGTGTTACATTACATTCACTAGTAGGAGTGAGAAAAACATCACGGGGTGGTGCGCATTGTATGGGTGTGTGTTACATTACATTCACTAGTAAGAGTGAGAAAAACATCACGGGGTGGTGCGCATTGTATGGGTGTGTGTTACATTACATTCACTAGTAGGAGTGAGAAAAATATCACGGGGTGGTGCGCATTGTATGGGTGTGTGTTACATTAAATGCACTAGTAGGAGTGAGAAAAACATCACGGGGTGGTGCGCATTGTATGGGTGTGTGTTACATTACATTCACTACGAGGAGTGAGAAAAACATAACGGGGTGGTGCGCATTGTATGGGTGTGTGTTACATTACATTCACTCGTAGGAGTGAGAAAAACATCACGGGGTGGTGCGCATTGTATGGGTGTGTGTTACATTACATTCACTCGTAGGAGTGAGAAAAACATCACGGGGTGGTGCGCATTGTATGGGTGTGTGTTACATTACATTCACTAATAGGAGTGAGAAAAACATCACGGGGTGGTGCGCATTGTATGGGTGTGTGTTACATTACATTCACTAGTAGGAGTGAGAAAAACATCACGGGGTGGTGCGCATTGTATGGGTGTGTTTTACATTGCATTCACTAGTAGCAGGGAGAAAAACATCACGGGGTGGTGCGCATTGTATGGGGGTGTGTTACATTACATTCACTAGTAGGAGTGAGAAAAACATCACGGGGTGGTGCGCATTGTATGGGTGTGTGTTACATTACATTCACTCGTAGGAGTGAGAAAAACATCACGGGGTGGTGCGCATTGTATGGGTGTGTGTTACATTACATTCACTCGTAGGAGTGAGAAAAACATCACGGGGTGGTGCGCATTGTATGGGTGTGTGTTACATTACATTCACTAGTAGGAGTGAGAAAAACATCACGGGGTAGTGCGCATTGTATGGATGTGTGTTACATTACATTCACTAGTAGGAGTGAGAAAAACATCACGCGGTGGTGCGCATTGTATGGGTGTGTGTTACATTACATTCACTAGTAGGAGTGAGAAAAACATCACGGGGTGGTGCGCATTGTATGGGTGTGTGTTACATTACATTCACTAGTAGGAGTGAGAAAAACATCACGGGGTGGTGCGCATTGTATGGGTGTGTGTTACATTACATTCACTAGTAGGAGTGAGAAAAACATCACGGGGTGGTGCGCATTGTATGGGTGTGTGTTACATTACACTCACTAGTAGGAGTGAGAAAAACATCACGGGGTGGTGCGCATTATATGGGTGTGTGTTACATTACATTCACTAGTGGGAGTGAGAAAAACATCACGGGGTGGTGCACATTGTATGCGTGTGTGTTACATTACATTCACTAGTGGGAGTGAGAAAAACATCACGGGGTGGTGCGCATTGTATGGGTGTGTGTTACATTACATTCACTAGTGGGAGTGAGAAAAACATCACGGGGTGGTGCGCATTGTATGGGTGTGTGTTACATTACATTCACTAGTAGGAGGGAGAAAAACATCACGGGGTGGTGCGCATTGTATGGGTGTGTGTTACATTACATTCAATAGTGGGAGTGAGAAGAACATCACGGGGTGGTGCGCATTGTATGGGTGTGTGTTACATTACATTCACTAGTGGGAGTGAGAAAAACATCATGGGGTGGTGCGCATTGTATGGGTGTGTGTTACATTAAATGCACTAGTAGGAGTGAGAAAAACATCACGGGGTGGTGCGCATTGTATGGGTGTGTGTTACATTACATTCACTAGTGGGAGTGAGAAAAACATCACGGGGTGGTGCGCATTGTATGGGTGTGTGTTACATTACATTCACTAGTAGGAGTGAGAAAAACATCACGGGGTGGTGCGCATTGTATGGGTGTGTGTTACATTACATTCACTAGTAGGAGTGAGAAAAACATCACGGGGTGGTGCGCATTGTATGGGTGGTGTTACATTACATTCACTAGTAGGAGTGAGAAAAACATCACGGGGTGGTGCGCATTGTATGGGTGTGTGTTACATTACATTCACTAGTAGGAGTGAGAAAAACATCACGGGGTGGTGCGCATTGTATGGGTGTGTGTTACATTACATTCACTAGTAGGAGTGAGAAAAACATCACGGGGTGGTGCGCATTGTATTGGTGTGTGTTACATTACATTCACTAGTAAGAGTGAGAAAAACATCACGGGGTGGTGCGCATTGTATGGGTGTGTGTTACATTACATTCACTAGTAGGAGTGAGAAAAACATCACGGGGTGGTGCGCATTGTATGGGTGTGTGTTACATTAAATGCACTAGTAGGAGTGAGAAAAACATCACGGGGTGGTGCGCATTGTATGGGTGTGTGTTACATTACATTCACTACGAGGAGTGAGAAAAACATAACGGGGTGGTGCGCATTGTATGGGTGTGTGTTACATTACATTCACTCGTAGGAGTGAGAAAAACATCACGGGGTGGTGCGCATTGTATGGGTGTGTGTTACATTACATTCACTCGTAGGAGTGAGAAAAACATCACGGGGTGGTGCGCATTGTATGGGTGTGTGTTACATTACATTCACTAATAGGAGTGAGAAAAACATCACGGGGTGGTGCGCATTGTATGGGTGTGTGTTACATTACATTCACTAGTAGGAGTGAGAAAAACATCACGGGGTGGTGCGCATTGTATGGGTGTGTTTTACATTGCATTCACTAGTAGCAGGGAGAAAAACATCACGGGGTGGTGCGCATTGTATGGGGGTGTGTTACATTACATTCACTAGTAGGAGTGAGAAAAACATCACGGGGTGGTGCGCATTGTATGGGTGTGTGTTACATTACATTCACTCGTAGGAGTGAGAAAAACATCACGGGGTGGTGCGCATTGTATGGGTGTGTGTTACATTACATTCACTCGTAGGAGTGAGAAAAACATCACGGGGTGGTGCGCATTGTATGGGTGTGTGTTACATTACATTCACTAGTAGGAGTGAGAAAAACATCACGGGGTAGTGCGCATTGTATGGATGTGTGTTACATTACATTCACTAGTAGGAGTGAGAAAAACATCACGCGGTGGTGCGCATTGTATGGGTGTGTGTTACATTACATTCACTAGTAGGAGTGAGAAAAACATCACGGGGTGGTGCGCATTGTATGGGTGTGTGTTACATTACATTCACTAGTAGGAGTGAGAAAAACATCACGGGGGGGTGCGCATTGTATGGGTGTGTGTTACATTACATTCACTAGTAGGAGTGAGAAAAACATCACGGGGTGGTGCGCATTGTATGGGTGTGTGTTACATTACACTCACTAGTAGGAGTGAGAAAAACATCACGGGGTGGTGCGCATTATATGGGTGTGTGTTACATTACATTCACTAGTGGGAGTGAGAAAAACATCACGGGGTGGTGCACATTGTATGCGTGTGTGTTACATTACATTCACTAGTGGGAGTGAGAAAAACATCACGGGGTGGTGCGCATTGTATGGGTGTGTGTTACATTACATTCACTAGTGGGAGTGAGAAAAACATCACGGGGTGGTGCGCATTGTATGGGTGTGTGTTACATTACATTCACTAGTAGGAGGGAGAAAAACATCACGGGGTGGTGCGCATTGTATGGGTGTGTGTTACATTACATTCAATAGTGGGAGTGAGAAGAACATCACGGGGTGGTGCGCATTGTATGGGTGTGTGTTACATTACATTCACTAGTGGGAGTGAGAAAAACATCATGGGGTGGTGCGCATTGTATGGGTGTGTGTTACATTAAATGCACTAGTAGGAGTGAGAAAAACATCACGGGGTGGTGCGCATTGTATGGGTGTGTGTTACATTACATTCACTAGTGGGAGTGAGAAAAACATCACGGGGTGGTGCGCATTGTATGGGTGTGTGTTACATTACATTCACTAGTAGGAGTGAGAAAAACATCACGGGGTGGTGCGCATTGTATGGGTGTGTGTTACATTACATTCACTAGTAGGAGTGAGAAAAACATCACGGGGTGGTGCGCATTGTATGGGTGGTGTTACATTACATTCACTAGTAGGAGTGAGAAAAACATCACGGGGTGGTGCGCATTGTATGGGTGTGTGTTACATTACATTCACTAGTAGGAGTGAGAAAAACATCACGGGGTGGTGCGCATTGTATGGGTGTGTGTTACATTACATTCACTAGTAGGAGTGAGAAAAACATCACGGGGTGGTGCGCATTGTATTGGTGTGTGTTACATTACATTCACTAGTAAGAGTGAGAAAAACATCACGGGGTGGTGCGCATTGTATGGGTGTGTGTTACATTACATTCACTAGTAGGAGTGAGAAAAACATCACGGGGTGGTGCGCATTGTATGGGTGTGTGTTACATTAAATGCACTAGTAGGAGTGAGAAAAACATCACGGGGTGGTGCGCATTGTATGGGTGTGTGTTACATTACATTCACTACGAGGAGTGAGAAAAACATAACGGGGTGGTGCGCATTGTATGGGTGTGTGTTACATTACATTCACTCGTAGGAGTGAGAAAAACATCACGGGGTGGTGCGCATTGTATGGGTGTGTGTTACATTACATTCACTCGTAGGAGTGAGAAAAACATCACGGGGTGGTGCGCATTGTATGGGTGTGTGTTACATTACATTCACTAATAGGAGTGAGAAAAACATCACGGGGTGGTGCGCATTGTATGGGTGTGTGTTACATTACATTCACTAGTAGGAGTGAGAAAAACATCACGGGGTGGTGCGCATTGTATGGGTGTGTTTTACATTGCATTCACTAGTAGCAGGGAGAAAAACATCACGGGGTGGTGCGCATTGTATGGGGGTGTGTTACATTACATTCACTAGTAGGAGTGAGAAAAACATCACGGGGTGGTGCGCATTGTATGGGTGTGTGTTACATTACATTCACTCGTAGGAGTGAGAAAAACATCACGGGGTGGTGCGCATTGTATGGGTGTGTGTTACATTACATTCACTCGTAGGAGTGAGAAAAACATCACGGGGTGGTGCGCATTGTATGGGTGTGTGTTACATTACATTCACTAGTAGGAGTGAGAAAAACATCACGGGGTAGTGCGCATTGTATGGATGTGTGTTACATTACATTCACTAGTAGGAGTGAGAAAAACATCACGGGGTGGTGCGCATTGTATGGGTGTGTGTTACATTACATTCACTAGTAGGAGTGAGAAAAACATCACGGGGTGGTGCGCATTGTATGGATGTGTGTTACATTACATTCACTAGTAGGAGTGAGAAAAACATCACGGGGGGGTGCGCATTGTATGGGTGTGTGTTACATTACATTCACTAGTAGGAGTGAGAAAAACATCACGGGGTGGTGCGCATTGTATGGGTGTGTGTTACATTACACTCACTAGTAGGAGTGAGAAAAACATCAAGGGGTGGTGCGCATTATATGGGTGTGTGTTACATTACATTCACTAGTGGGAGTGAGAAAAACATCACGGGGTGGTGCACATTGTATGCGTGTGTGTTACATTACATTCACTAGTGGGAGTGAGAAAAACATCACGGGGTGGTGCGCATTGTATGGGTGTGTGTTACATTACATTCACTAGTGGGAGTGAGAAAAACATCACGGGGTGGTGCGCATTGTATGGGTGTGTGTTACATTACATTCACTAGTAGGAGGGAGAAAAACATCACGGGGTGGTGCGCATTGTATGGGTGTGTGTTACATTACATTCAATAGTGGGAGTGAGAAGAACATCACGGGGTGGTGCGCATTGTATGGGTGTGTGTTACATTACATTCACTAGTGGGAGTGAGAAAAACATCATGGGGTGGTGCGCATTGTATGGGTGTGTGTTACATTAAATGCACTAGTAGGAGTGAGAAAAACATCACGGGGTGGTGCGCATTGTATGGGTGTGTGTTACATTACATTCACTAGTGGGAGTGAGAAAAACATCACGGGGTGGTGCGCATTGTATGGGTGTGTGTTACATTACATTCACTAGTAGGAGTGAGAAAAACATCACGGGGTGGTGCGCATTGTATGGGTGTGTGTTACATTACATTCACTAGTAGGAGTGAGAAAAACATCACGGGGTGGTGCGCATTGTATGGGTGGTGTTACATTACATTCACTAGTAGGAGTGAGAAAAACATCACGGGGTGGTGCGCATTGTATGGGTGTGTGTTACATTACATTCACTAGTAGGAGTGAGAAAAACATCACGGGGTGGTGCGCATTGTATGGGTGTGTGTTACATTACATTCACTAGTAGGAGTGAGAAAAACATCACGGGGTGGTGCGCATTGTATTGGTGTGTGTTACATTACATTCACTAGTAAGAGTGAGAAAAACATCACGGGGTGGTGCGCATTGTATGGGTGTGTGTTACATTACATTCACTAGTAGGAGTGAGAAAAACATCACGGGGTGGTGCGCATTGTATGGGTGTGTGTTACATTAAATGCACTAGTAGGAGTGAGAAAAACATCACGGGGTGGTGCGCATTGTATGGGTGTGTGTTACATTACATTCACTACGAGGAGTGAGAAAAACATAACGGGGTGGTGCGCATTGTATGGGTGTGTGTTACATTACATTCACTCGTAGGAGTGAGAAAAACATCACGGGGTGGTGCGCATTGTATGGGTGTGTGTTACATTACATTCACTCGTAGGAGTGAGAAAAACATCACGGGGTGGTGCGCATTGTATGGGTGTGTGTTACATTACATTCACTCGTAGGAGTGAGAAAAACATCACGGGGTGGTGCGCATTGTATGGGTGTGTGTTACATTACATTCACTAGTAGGAGTGAGAAAAACATCACGGGGTGGTGCGCATTGTATGGGTGTGTGTTACATTACATTCACTAGTAGGAGTGAGAAAAACATCACGGGGTGGTGCGCATTGTATGGGTGTGTGTTACATTACATTGACTAGTAGGAGTGAGAAAAACATCACGGGGTGGTGCGCATTGTATGGGTGTGCTTTACATTGCATTCACTAATAGCAGGGAGAAAAACATCACGGGGTGGTGCGCATTGTATGGTGGTGTGTTACATTACATTCACTAGTAGGAGTGAGAAAAACATCACGGGGTGGTGCGCATTGTATGGGTGTGTGTTACATTACATTCACTCGTAGGAGTGAGAAAAACATCACGGGGTGGTGTGCATTGTATGGGTGTGTGTTACATTACATTCACTCGTAGGAGTGAGAAAAACATCACGGGGTGGTGCGCATTGTATGGGTGTGTGTTACATTACATTCACTAGTAGGAGTGAGAAAAACATCACGGGGTAGTGCGCATTGTATGGATGTGTGTTACATTACATTCACTAGTAGGAGTGAGAAAAACATCACGGGGTGGTGCGCATTGTATGGGTGTGTGTTACATTACATTCACTAGTAGGAGTGAGAAAAACATCACGGGGTGGTGCGCATTGTATGGGTGTGTGTTACATTACATTCACTAGTAGGAGTGAGAAAAACATCACGGGGGGGTGCGCATTGTATGGGTGTGCTTTACATTGCATTCACTAATAGCAGGGAGAAAAACATCACGGGGTGGTGCGCATTGTATGGTGGTGTGTTACATTACATTCACTAGTAGGAGTGAGAAAAACATCACGGGGTGGTGCGCATTGTATGGGTGTGTGTTACATTACATTCACTCGTAGGAGTGAGAAAAACATCACGGGGTGGTGCGCATTGTATGGGTGTGTGTTACATTACATTCACTCGTAGGAGTGAGAAAAACATCACGGGGTGGTGCGCATTGTATGGGTGTGTGTTACATTACATTCACTAGTAGGAGTGAGAAAAACATCACGGGGTAGTGCGCATTGTATGGATGTGTGTTACATTACATTCACTAGTAGGAGTGAGAAAAACATCACGGGGTGGTGCGCATTGTATGGGTGTGTGTTACATTACATTCACTAGTAGGAGTGAGAAAAACATCACGGGGTGGTGCGCATTGTATGGGTGTGTGTTACATTACATTCACTAGTAGGAGTGAGAAAAACATCACGGGGGGGTGCGCATTGTATGGGTGTGTGTTACATTACATTCACTAGTAGGAGTGAGAAAAACATCACGGGGTGGTGCGCATTGTATGGGTGTGTGTTACATTACACTCACTAGTAGGAGTGAGAAAAACATCACGGGGTGGTGCGCATTGTATGGGTGTGTGTTACATTACATTCACTAGTGGGAGTGAGAAAAACATCACGGGGTGGTGCACATTGTATGCGTGTGTGTTACATTACATTCACTAGTGGGAGTGAGAAAAACATCACGGGGTGGTGCGCATTGTATGGGTGTGTGTTACATTACATTCACTAGTGGGAGTGAGAAAAACATCACGGGGTGGTGCGCATTGTATGGGTGTGTGTTACATTACATTCACTAGTAGGAGGGAGAAAAACATCACGGGGTGGTGCGCATTGTATGGGTGTGTGTTACATTACATTCAATAGTGGGAGTGAGAAGAACATCACGGGGTGGTGCGCATTGTATGGGTGTGTGTTACATTACATTCACTAGTGGGAGTGAGAAAAACATCATGGGGTGGTGCGCATTGTATGGGTGTGTGTTACATTAAATGCACTAGTAGGAGTGAGAAAAACATCACGGGGTGGTGCGCATTGTATGGGTGTGTGTTACATTACATTCACTAGTGGGAGTGAGAAAAACATCACGGGGTGGTGCGCATTGTATGGGTGTGTGTTACATTACATTCACTAGTAGGAGTGAGAAAAACATCACGGGGTGGTGCGCATTGTATGGGTGTGTGTTACATTACATTCACTAGTAGGAGTGAGAAAAACATCACGGGGTGGTGCGCATTGTATGGGTGGTGTTACATTACATTCACTAGTAGGAGTGAGAAAAACATCACGGGGTGGTGCGCATTGTATGGGTGTGTGTTACATTACATTCACTAGTAGGAGTGAGAAAAACATCACGGGGTGGTGCGCATTGTATGGGTGTGTGTTACATTACATTCACTAGTAGGAGTGAGAAAAACATCACGGGGTGGTGCGCATTGTATTGGTGTGTGTTACATTACATTCACTAGTAAGAGTGAGAAAAACATCACGGGGTGGTGCGCATTGTATGGGTGTGTGTTACATTACATTCACTAGTAGGAGTGAGAAAAACATCACGGGGTGGTGCGCATTGTATGGGTGTGTGTTACATTAAATGCACTAGTAGGAGTGAGAAAAACATCACGGGGTGGTGCGCATTGTATGGGTGTGTGTTACATTACATTCACTAAGAGGAGTGAGAAAAACATAACGGGGTGGTGCGCATTGTATGGGTGTGTGTTACATTACATTCACTCGTAGGAGTGAGAAAAACATCACGGGGTGGTGCGCATTGTATGGGTGTGTGTTACATTACATTCACTCGTAGGAGTGAGAAAAACATCACGGGGTGGTGCGCATTGTATGGGTGTGTGTTACATTACATTCACTAATAGGAGTGAGAAAAACATCACGGGGTGGTGCACATTGTATGGGTGTGTGTTACATTACATTCACTAGTAGGAGTGAGAAAAACATCACGGAGTGGTGCGCATTGTATGGGTGTGTGTTACATTACATTCACTAGTAGGAGTGAGAAAAACATCACGGGGTGGTGCGCATTGTATGGGTGTGTGTTACATTACATTCACTAGTAGGAGTGAGAAAAACATCACGGGGGGGTGCGCATTGTATGGGTGTGTGTTACATTACATTCACTAGTAGGAGTGAGAAAAACATCACGGGGTGGTGCGCATTGTATGGGTGTGTGTTACATTACATTCACTAGTAGGAGTGAGAAAAACATCACGGGGGGGTGCGCATTGTATGGGTGTGCTTTACATTGCATTCACTAATAGCAGGGAGAAAAACATCACGGGGTGGTGCGCATTGTATGGTGGTGTGTTACATTACATTCACTAGTAGGAGTGAGAAAAACATCACGGGGTGGTGCGCATTGTATGGGTGTGTGTTACATTACATTCACTCGTAGGAGTGAGAAAAACATCACGGGGTGGTGCGCATTGTATGGGTGTGTGTTACATTACATTCACTCGTAGGAGTGAGAAAAACATCACGGGGTGGTGCGCATTGTATGGGTGTGTGTTACATTACATTCACTAGTAGGAGTGAGAAAAACATCACGGGGTAGTGCGCATTGTATGGATGTGTGTTACATTACATTCACTAGTAGGAGTGAGAAAAACATCACGGGGTGGTGCGCATTGTATGGGTGTGTGTTACATTACATTCACTAGTAGGAGTGAGAAAAACATCACGGGGTGGTGCGCATTGTATGGGTGTGTGTTACATTACATTCACTAGTAGGAGTGAGAAAAACATCACGGGGGGGTGCGCATTGTATGGGTGTGTGTTACATTACATTCACTAGTAGGAGTGAGAAAAACATCACGGGGTGGTGCGCATTGTATGGGTGTGTGTTACATTACACTCACTAGTAGGAGTGAGAAAAACATCACGGGGTGGTGCGCATTGTATGGGTGTGTGTTACATTACATTCACTAGTGGGAGTGAGAAAAACATCACGGGGTGGTGCACATTGTATGCGTGTGTGTTACATTACATTCACTAGTGGGAGTGAGAAAAACATCACGGGGTGGTGCGCATTGTATGGGTGTGTGTTACATTACATTCACTAGTGGGAGTGAGAAAAACATCACGGGGTGGTGCGCATTGTATGGGTGTGTGTTACATTACATTCACTAGTAGGAGGGAGAAAAACATCACGGGGTGGTGCGCATTGTATGGGTGTGTGTTACATTACATTCAATAGTGGGAGTGAGAAGAACATCACGGGGTGGTGCGCATTGTATGGGTGTGTGTTACATTACATTCACTAGTGGGAGTGAGAAAAACATCATGGGGTGGTGCGCATTGTATGGGTGTGTGTTACATTAAATGCACTAGTAGGAGTGAGAAAAACATCACGGGGTGGTGCGCATTGTATGGGTGTGTGTTACATTACATTCACTAGTGGGAGTGAGAAAAACATCACGGGGTGGTGCGCATTGTATGGGTGTGTGTTACATTACATTCACTAGTAGGAGTGAGAAAAACATCACGGGGTGGTGCGCATTGTATGGGTGTGTGTTACATTACATTCACTAGTAGGAGTGAGAAAAACATCACGGGGTGGTGCGCATTGTATGGGTGGTGTTACATTACATTCACTAGTAGGAGTGAGAAAAACATCACGGGGTGGTGCGCATTGTATGGGTGTGTGTTACATTACATTCACTAGTAGGAGTGAGAAAAACATCACGGGGTTGTGCGCATTGTATGGGTGTGTGTTACATTACATTCACTAGTAGGAGTGAGAAAAACATCACGGGGTGGTGCGCATTGTATTGGTGTGTGTTACATTACATTCACTAGTAAGAGTGAGAAAAACATCACGGGGTGGTGCGCATTGTATGGGTGTGTGTTACATTACATTCACTAGTAGGAGTGAGAAAAACATCACGGGGTGGTGCGCATTGTATGGGTGTGTGTTACATTAAATGCACTAGTAGGAGTGAGAAAAACATCACGGGGTGGTGCGCATTGTATGGGTGTGTGTTACATTACATTCACTAAGAGGAGTGAGAAAAACATAACGGGGTGGTGCGCATTGTATGGGTGTGTGTTACATTACATTCACTCGTAGGAGTGAGAAAAACATCACGGGGTGGTGCGCATTGTATGGGTGTGTGTTACATTACATTCACTCGTAGGAGTGAGAAAAACATCACGGGGTGGTGCGCATTGTATGGGTGTGTGTTACATTACATTCACTAATAGGAGTGAGAAAAACATCACGGGGTGGTGCACATTGTATGGGTGTGTGTTACATTACATTCACTAGTAGGAGTGAGAAAAACATCACGGAGTGGTGCGCATTGTATGGGTGTGTGTTACATTACATTCACTAGTAGGAGTGAGAAAAACATCACGGGGTGGTGCGCATTGTATGGGTGTGTGTTACATTACATTCACTAGTAGGAGTGAGAAAAACATCACGGGGGGGTGCGCATTGTATGGGTGTGTGTTACATTACATTCACTAGTAGGAGTGAGAAAAACATCACGGGGTGGTGCGCATTGTATGGGTGTGTGTTACATTACATTGACAAGTAGGAGTGAGAAAAACATCACGGGGTGGTGCGCATTGTATGGGGGTGTTTTACATTGCATTCACTAATAGCAGGGAGAAAAACATCACGGGGTGGTGCGCATTGTATGGGGGTGTGTTACATTACATTCACTAGTAGGAGTGAGAAAAGCATCACGGGGTGGTGCGCATTGTATGGGTGTGTGTTACATTAGATTCACTAGTAGGAGTGAGAAAAACATCACGGGGTGGTGCGCATTGTATGGGTGTGTGTTACATTACATTCACTAGTAGGAGTGAGAAAAACATCACGGGGTGGTGCGCATTGTATGGGTGTGTGATACATTACTTTCACTAGTAGGAGTGAGAAAAACATCACGGGGTGGTGCGCATTGTATGGGTGTGTGTCACATTTGATTCACTAGTAGGAGTGAGAAAAACATCAAGGGGTGGTGCGCATTGTATGGGTGTGTGTTACATTACATTCACTCGTAGGAGTGAGAAAAACATCACGGGGTGGTGCGCATTGTATGGGTGTGTGTTACATTACATTCACTCGTAGGAGTGAGAAGAACATCACGGGGTGGTGCGCATTGTATGGGTGTGTGTTACATTACATTCACTAGTGGGAGTGAGAAAAACATCACGGGGTGGTGCGCATTGTATGGGTGTGTGTTACATTACATTCACTAGTGGGAGTGAGAAAAACATCACGGGGTGGTGCGCATTGTATGGGTGTGTGTTACATTACATTCACCAGTGGGAGTGAGAAAAACATCACGGGGTGGTGCGCATTGTATGGGTGTGTGTTACATTACATTCACTCGTAGGAGTGAGAAAAACATCACGGGGTGGTGCGCATTGTATGGGTGTGTGTTACATTAGATTCACTAGGAGGAGTGAGAAAAACATCACGGGGTGGTGCGCATTGTATGGGTGTGTGTTACATTACATGCACTAGTAGGAGTGAGAAAAACATCACGGGGTGGTGCGCATTGTATGGGTGTTTGTTACATTTCATTCACTAGTAGGAGTGAGAAAAACATCACGGGGTGGTGCGCATTGTATGGGTGTGTGTTACATTACATTCACTAGTAGGAGTGAGAAAAACATCACGGGGTGGTGCCCATTGTATGGCGGTGTGTTACATTACATTCACTAGTAGGAGTGAGAAAAACATCACGGGGTGGTGCGCATTGTATGGGTGTGTGTTACATTACATTCACTAGTAGGAGTGAGAAAAACATCACGCGGTGGTGCGCATTGTATGGGTGTGTGTTACATTACATTCACTAGTAGGAGAGAGAAAAACATCACGGGGTGGAGCGCATTGTATGGGTGTGTGTTACATTACATTCACTAGTAGGAGTGAGAAAAACATCACGGGGTGGTGTGCATTGTATGGGTGTGTGTTACATTACATTCACTAGTAGGAGTGAGAAAAACATCACGGGGTGGTGCGCATTGTATGGGTGTGTGTTACATTACATTCACTAGTAGGAGTGAGAAAAACATCACGGGGTTGTGCGCATTGTATGGGTGTGTGTTACATTACATTCACTAGTAGAAGTGAGAAAAACATCACGGGGTGGTGCGCATTGTATGGGTGTGTGTTACATTACATTTACTAGTAGGAGTGAGAAAAACATCACGGGGTGGTGCGCATTGTATGGGTGTTTGTTACATTACATTCACTAGTAGGAGTGAGAAAAACATCACGGGGTGGTGCGCATTGTATGGGTGTGTGTTACATTACATTCACTAGTAGGAGTGAGAAAAACATCACGGGGTGGTGCGCATTGTATGTGTGTGTGTTACATTACATTCACTAGTGGGAGTGAGAAAAATATCACGGGGTGGTGCGCATTGTATGTGTGTGTGTTACATTACTTTCACTAGTAGGAGTGAGAAAAATATCACGGGGTGGTGCGCATTGTATGGGTGTGTGTTACATTACATTCACCAGTAGGTGTGAGAAAAACATCACGGGGTGGTGCGCATTGTATGGCTGTGTGTTACATTACATTCACTAGTAGGAGTGAGAAAAACATCACGGGGTGGTGCGCATTGTATGGGTGTGTGTTACATTACATTCACTAGTAGGAGTGAGAAAAACATCACGGGGTGTTGCGCATTGTATGGGTGCGTGTTACATTACATTCACTAGTAGGAGTGAGAAAAACATCACGGGGTGGTGTTAATCGGAGGGTCTGAATTAGGATAGGCAGTGAGTGGCAATGTAGGTTGGAGAAAATCACCGCGGGGTGGTCAGCATGGGGAGTTGTGGGAACATGTAGTGGCAGTGTAGGATAGGTTTCTGAAAATCATCGCGCGGTGGTGCGCATTGTATGGGTGTGTGTTACATTAGATTCACTAGTAGGAGTGAGAAAAACATCATGGGGTGGTGCGCATTGTATGGGTGTGTGTTACATTACATTCACTAGTAGGAGTGAGCAAAACATCACGGGGTGGTGCGCATTGTATGGGTGTGTGTTACATTACATTCACTAGTAGGAGGGAGAAAAACATCACGGGGTGGTGCGCATTGTATGGGTGTGTGTTACATTACATTCACTAGTAGGAGTGAGAAAAACATCTCGGGATGGTCCACATTGTATGGGTGTGTGTTACATTACATTCACTAGTAGCAGTGAGAAAAACATCACGGGGTGGTGCGCATTGTATGGGTGTGTGTTAAATTACATTCACTAGTAGGAGTGAGAAAAACATCACGGGGTGGTGCGCATTGTATGGTTGTGTGTTACATTACATTCACTAGTAGGAGTGAGAAAAACATCACGGGGTGGTGCGCATTGTATGGCTGTGTGTTACATTACATTCACTAGTAGGAGTGAGAAAAACATCACGGGGTGGTGCGCATTGTATGGGTGTGTGTTACATTACATTCACTAGTAGGAGTGAGAAAAACATCACGGGGTGGTGCGCATTGTATGGGTGTGTGTTACATTACATTCACTAGTAGGAGTGAGAAAATCATCACGGTGTGGTGCGCAGTGTATGGGTGTGTGTTACATTATATTCACTAGTAGGAGTGAGAAAAACATCACGGGGTGGTGCGCATTGTATGGGTGTGTGTTACATTGCATTCACTAGTAGGAGTGAGAAAAACATCACGGTTTCGTGCGCATTTTATGGGTGTATGTTACATTACATTCACTAGTAGGAGTGAGAAAATCATCACGGGGTGGTGCGCATTGTATGGGTGTGTGTTACATTACATTCACTAGTAGGAGTGAGAAAAACATCACGGGGTGGTGTGAATCGGAGGGTCTGAATTAAGATAGGCAGTGAGTGGCAATGTAGGATGGAGAAAAGCACCGCGGGGTGGTCAGCATGGGGAGGTCAGGGAACATGCACTGGCAATGTAGGATAGGTTTCTGAAAAACATCGCGGGGTGGTGCGCATTGTATGGGTGTGTGTTACATTAGATTCACTAGGAGGAGTGAGAAAAACATCACGGGGTGGTGCGCATTGTATGGGTGTGTGTTACATTACATTCACTAGTAGGAGTGAGAAAAACATCACGGGGTGGTGCGCATTTAATGGGTGTTTGTTACATTACATTCACTAGTAGGAGTGAGAAAAACATCACGGGGTGGTGCGCATTGTATGGGTGTGTGTTACATTAAATTCACTAGTAGGAGTGAGAAAAACATCACGGGGTGGTGCGCATTGTATGGGTGTGTGTTACATTACATTCACAAGTAGGAGTGAGAAAAACATCACGGGGTGGTGCGCATTGTATGGGTGTGTGTTACATTACATTCACTAGTAGGAGTGAGAAAAACATCACGGGGTGGTGCTCATTGTATGGGTGTGTGTTACATTACATTCACTAGTAGGAGTGAGAAAAACATCACGGGGTGGTGCGCATTGTATGGGTGTGTGTTACATTACATTCACTACTAGGAGTGAGAAAAACATCACGGGGTGGTGCGCATTGTATGGGTGTTTGTTACATTACATTCACTAGTAGGAGTGAGAAAAACATCACGGGGTGGTCGCATTCTATGGGTGTGTGTTACATTACAGTCACTAGTAGGAGTGAGAATAACATCACGGGCTCGTTCGCATTGTATGGGTGTGTGTTACATTACATTCACTAGTAGGAGAGAGAAAAACATAACGGGGTGGTGCGCATTGTATGGGTGTGTGTTACATTACATTCACTAGTAGGAGTGAGAAAAACATCACGGGGTGGTGCGCATTGTATGGGTGTGTGTTACATTACATTCACTAGTGGGAGTGAGAAAAATATCACGGGGTGGTGCGCATTGTATGTGTGTGTGTTACATTACTTTCACTAGTAGGAGTGAGAAAAATATCACGGGGTGGTGCGCATTGTATGGGTGTGTGTTACATTACATTCACCAGTAGGTGTGAGAAAAACATCACGGGGTGGTGCGCATTGTATGGCTGTGTGTTACATTACATTCACTAGTAGGAGTGAGAAAAACATCACGGGGTGGTGCCCATTGTATGGGTGTGTGTTACATTACATTCACTAGTAGGAGTGAGCAAAACATCACGGGGTTGTGCGCATTGTATGGGTGTGTGTTACATTACATTCACTAGTAGGAGGGAGAAAAACATCACGGGGTGGTGCGCATTGTATGGGTGTGTGTTACATTACATTCACTAGTAGGAGTGAGAAAAACATCACGGGGTGGTGCGCATTTTATGGGTGTGTGTTACATTACATTCACTAGTAGGAGTGAGAAAAACATCACGGGGTGGTGCGCATTGTATGGGTGTGTGTTACATTACATTCACTACTAGGAGTGAGAAAAACATCACGGGGTGGTGCGCATTGTATGGGTGTTTGTTACATTACATTCACTAGTAGGAGTGAGAAAAACATCACGGGGTGGTGCGCATTGTATGGGTGTGTGTTACATTACATTCACTTGTAGGAGAGAGAAAAACATCACGATGTGGTGCGCATTGTATCGGTGTGTGTTACATTACATTCACTAGTAGGAGTGAGAAAAACATCACGGGGTGTTGCGCATTGTATGGGTGCGTGTTACATTACATTCACTAGTAGGAGTGAGAAAAACATCACGGGGTGGTGTTAATCGGAGGGTCTGAATTAGGATAGGCAGTGAGTGGCAATGTAGGATGGAGAAAATCACCGCGGGGTGGTCAGCATGGGGAGTTGTGGGAACATGTAGTGGCAGTGTAGGATAGGTTTCTGAAAATCATCGCGCGGTGGTGCGCATTGTATGGGTGTGTGTTACATTAGATTCACTAGTAGGAGTGAGAAAAACATCATGGGGTGGTGCGCATTGTATGGGTGTGTGTTACATTACATTCACTAGTAGGAGTGAGCAAAACATCACGGGGTGGTGTGCATTGTATGGGTGTGTGTTACATTACATTCACTAGTAGGAGGGAGAAAAACATCACGGGGTGGTGCGCATTGTATGGGTGTGTGTTACATTACATTCACTAGTAGGAGTGAGAAAAACATCACGGGATGGTCCACATTGTATGGGTGTGTGTTACATTACATTCACTAGTAGCAGTGAGAAAAACATCACGGGGTGGTGCGCATTGTATGGGTGTGTGTTAAATTACATTCACTAGTAGGAGTGAGAAAAACATCACGGGGTGGTGCGCATTGTATGGTTGTGTGTTACATTACATTCACTAGTAGGAGTGAGAAAAACATCACGGGGTGGTGCGCATTGTATGGCTGTGTGTTACATTACATTCACTAGTAGGAGTGAGAAAAACATCACGGGGTGGTGCGCATTGTATGGGTGTGTGTTACATTACATTCACTAGTAGGAGTGAGAAAAACATCACGGGGTGGTGCGCATTGTATGGGTGTGTGTTACATTACATTCACTAGTAGGAGTGAGAAAATCATCACGGTGTGGTGCGCAGTGTATGGGTGTGTGTTACATTATATTCACTAGTAGGAGTGAGAAAAACATCACTGGGTGGTGCGCATTGTATGGGTGTGTGTTACATTGCATTCACTAGTAGGAGTGAGAAAAACATCACGGTTTCGTGCGCATTTTATGGGTGTATGTTACATTACATTCACTAGTAGGAGTGAGAAAATCATCACGGGGTGGTGCGCATTGTATGGGTGTGTGTTACATTAAATTCACTAGTAGGAGTGATAAAAACATCACGGGGTGGTGTGAATCGGAGGGTCTGAATTAGGATAGGCAGTGAGTGGCAATGTAGGATGGAGAAAAGCACCGCGGGGTGGTCAGCATGGGGAGGTCAGGGAACATGCACTGGCAATGTAGGATAGGTTTCTGAAAAACATCGCGGGGTGGTGCGCATTGTATGGGTGTGTGTTACATTAGATTCACTAGGAGGAGTGAGAAAAACATCACGGGGTGGTGCGCATTGTATGGGTGTGTGTTACATTACATTCACTAGTAGGAGTGAGAAAAACATCACGGGGTGGTGCGCATTGTATGGGTGTTTGTTACATTACATTCACTAGTAGGAGTGAGAAAAACATCACGGGGTGGTGCCCATTGTATGGGTGTGTGTTACATTAAATTCACTAGTAGGAGTGAGAAAAACATCACGGGGTGGTGCGCATTGTATGGGTGTGTGTTACATTACATTCACAAGTAGGAGTGAGAAAAACATCACGGGGTGGTGCGCATTGTATGGGTGTGTGTTACATTACATTCACTAGTAGGAGTGAGAAAAACATCACGGGGTGGTGCTCATTGTATGGGTGTGTGTTACATTACATTCACTAGTAGGAGTGAGAAAAACATCACCGGGTGGTGCGCATTGTATGGGTGTGTGTTACATTGCATTCACTAGTAGGAGTGAGAAAAACATCGCGGGGTGGTGCGCATTGTATGGGTGTGTGTTACATTACATTCACTAGTAGGAGTGAGAAAAACATCGCGGGGTGGTACGCATTGTATGGGTGTGTGTTACATTACATTCACTAGTGGGAGTGAGAAAAACATCACGGGGTGGTGCGCATTGTATGGGTGTGTGTTACATTACATGCACTACTAGGAGTGAGAAAAACATCACGGGGTGGTGCGCATTGTATGGGTGTTTGTTACATTACATTCACTAGTAGGAGTGAGAAAAACATCACGGGGTGGTCGCATTCTATGGGTGTGTGTTACATTACAGTCACTAGTAGGAGTGAGAAAAACATCACGGGCTCGTTCGCATTGTATGGGTGTGTGTTACATTACATTCACTAGTAGGAGAGAGAAAAACATAACGGGGTGGTGCGCATTGTATGGGTGTGTGTTACATTACATTCACTAGTAGGAGTGAGAAAAACATCACGGGGTGGTGCGCATTGTATGGGTGTGTGTTACATTACATTCACTAGTGGGAGTGAGAAAAATATCACGGGGTGGTGCGCATTGTATGTGTGTGTGTTACATTACTTTCACTAGTAGGAGTGAGAAAAATATCACGGGGTGGTGCGCATTGTATGGGTGTGTGTTACATTACATTCACCAGTAGGTGTGAGAAAAACATCACGGGGTGGTGCGCATTGTATGGCTGTGTGTTACATTACATTCACCAGTAGGAGTGAGAAAAACATCACGGGGTGGTGCCCATTGTATGGGTGTGTGTTACATTACATTCACTAGTAGGAGTGAGAAAATCATCACGCGGTGGTGCGCATTGTATGGGTGTGTGTTACATTACATTCACTAGTAGGAGTGAGAAAAACATCACGGGGTGGAGCGCATTGTATGGGTGTGTGTTACATTACATTCACTAGTAGGAGTGAGAAAAACATCACGGGGTGGTGCGCATTGTATGGGTGTTTGTTACATTACATTCACTAGTAGGAGTGAGAAAAACATCACGGGGTGGTGCGCATTGTATGGGTGTGTGTTACATTACATTCACTAGTAGGAGTGAGAAAAACATCACGGGGTGGTGCGCATTGTATGGGTGTGTGTTACATTACATTCACTAGTAGGAGTGAGAAAAACATCACGGGGTGGTGCGCATTGTATGTGTGTGTGTTACATTACATTCACTAGTGGGAGTGAGTGAGAAAAATATCACGGGGTGGTGCGCATTGTATGTGTGTGTGTTACATTACTTTCACTAGTAGGAGTGAGAAAAATATCACGGGTGGTGCGCATTGTATGGGTGTGTGTTACATTACATTCACCAGTAGGTGTGAGAAAAACATCACGGGGTGGTGCGCATTGTATGGCTGTGTGTTACATTACATTCACTAGTAGGAGTGAGAAAAACATCACGGGGTGGTGTGAATCTGAGGGTCTGAATTAGGATAGGCAGTGAGTGGCAATGTAGGATGGAGAAAATCACCGCAGGGTGGTCAGCATGGGGAGGTCAGGGAACATGTAGTGGCAGTGTAGGATAGGTTTTTTAAAAACATCGCGGGGTTGTGCGCATTGTATGGGTGTGTGTTACATTAGATTCACTAGTAGGAGTGAGAAAAACATCACGGGGTAGTGCGCATTTTATGGGTGTGTGTTACATTACATTCACTAGTAGGAGTGAGCAAAACATCACGGGGTTGTGCGCATTGTATGGGTGTGTGTTACATTACATTCACTAGTAGGAGGGAGAAAAACATCACGGGGTGGTGCGCATTGTATGGGTGTGTGTTACATTACATTCACTAGTAGGAGTGAGAAAACATCACGGGTGGTGCGCATTTTATGGGTGTGTGTTACATTACATTCACTAGTAGGAGTGAGAAAAACATCACGGGGTGGTGCGCATTGTATGGGTGTGTGTTACATTACATTCACTAGTAGGAGTGAGAAAAACATCACGGGGTGGTGCGCATTGTATGGGTGTGTGTTACATTACATTCACTACTAGGAGTGAGAAAAACATCACGGGGTGGTGCGCATTGTATGGGTGTTTGTTACATTACATTCACTAGGAGGAGTGAGAAAAACATCACGGGGTGGTGCGCATTGTATGGGTGTGTGTTACATTACATTCACTTGTAGGAGAGAGAAAAACATCACGAGGTGGTGCGCATTGTATGGGTGTGTGTTACATTACATTCACTAGTAGGAGTGAGAAAAACATCACGGGGTGTTGCGCATTGCATGGGTGCGTGTTACATTACATTCACTAGTAGGAGTGAGAAAAACATCACGGGGTGGTGTTAATCGGAGTGTCTGAATTAGGATAGGCAGTGAGTGGCAATGTAGGATGGAGAAAATCACCACGGGGTGGTCAGCATGGGGAGTTGTGGGAACATGTAGTGGCAGTGTAGGATAGGTTTCTGAAAATCATCGCGCGGTGGTGCGCATTGTATGGGTGTGTGTTACATTAGATTCACTAGTAGGAGTGAGAAAAACATCACGGGGTGGTGCGCATTGTATGGGTGTGTGTTACATTACATTCACTAGTAGGAGTGAGCAAAACATCACGGGGTGGTGCGCATTGTATGGGTGTGTGTTACATTACATTCACTAGTAGGAGTGAGAAAAACATCACGGGGTGGTGCGCATTGTATGGGTGTGTGTTACATTACATTCACTAGTAGGAGGGAGAAAAACATCACGGGGTGGTGCGCATTGTATGGGTGTGTGTTACATTACATTCACTAGTAGGAGTGAGAAAAACATCACGGGATGGTGCACATTGTATGGGTGTGTGTTACATTACATTCACTAGTAGCAGTGAGAAAAACATCATGGGGTGGTGCGCATTGTATGGGTGTGTGTTAAATTACATTCACTAGTAGGAGTGAGAAAAACATCACGGGGTGGTGCGCATTGTATGGTTGTGTGTTACATTACATTCACTAGTAGGAGTGAGAAAAACATCACGGGGTGGTGCGCATTGTATGGCTGTGTGTTACATTACATTCACTAGTAGGAGTGAGAAAAACATCACGGGGTGGTGCGCATTGTATGGGTGTGTGTTACATTACATTCACTAGTAGGAGTGAGAAAAACATCACGGGGTGGTGCGCATTGTATGGGTGTGTGTTACATTACATTCACTAGTAGGAGTGAGAAAATCATCACGGTGTGGTGCGCATTGTATGGGTGTGTGTTACATTACATTCACTAGTAGGAGTGAGAAAAACATCACGGGGTGGTGCGCATTGTATGGGTGTGTGTTACATTGCATTCACTAGTAGGAGTGAGAAAAACATCACGGTTTCGTGCGCATTTTATGGGTGTTGTTACATTACATTCACTAGTAGGAGTGAGAAAATCATCACGGGGTGGTGCGCATTGTATGGGTGTGTGTTACATTACATTCACTAGTAGGAGTGAGAAAAACATCACGGGGTGGTGTGAATCGGAGGGTCTGAATTAGGATAGGCAGTGAGTGGCAATGTAGGATGGAGAAAAGCACCGCGGGGTGGTCAGCATGGGGAGGTCAGGGAACATGCACTGGCAATGTAGGATAGGTTTCTGAAAAACATCGCGGGGTGGTGCGCATTGTATGGGTGTGTGTTACATTAGATTCACTAGGAGGAGTGAGAAAAACATCACGGGGTGGTGCGCATTGTATGGGTGTGTGTTACATTACATTCACTAGTAGGAGTGAGAAAAACATCACGGGGTGGTGCTCATTGTATGGGTGTGTGTTACATTACATTCACTAGTAGGAGTGAGAAAAACATCACCGGGTGGTGCGCATTGTATGGGTGTGTGTTACATTGCATTCACTAGTAGGAGTGAGAAAAACATCGCGGGGTGGTGCGCATTGTATGGGTGTGTGTTACATTACATTCACTAGTAGGAGTGAGAAAAACATCGCGGGGTGGTACGCATTGTATGGGTGTGTGTTACATTACATTCACTAGTGGGAGTGAGAAAAACATCACGGGGTGGTGCGCATTGTATGGGTGTGTGTTACATTACATGCACTACTAGGAGTGAGAAAAATATCACGGGGTGGTGCGCATTGTATGGGTGTTTGTTACATTACATTCACTAGTAGGAGTGAGAAAAACATCACGGGGTGGTCGCATTCTATGGGTGTGTGTTACATTACAGTCACTAGTAGGAGTGAGAAAAACATCACGGGGTGGTGCGCATTGTATGGGTGTGTGTTACATTACATTCACTAGTAGGAGAGAGAAAAACATCACGGGGTGGTGCGCATTGTATGGGTGTGTGTTACATTACATTCACTAGTAGGAGTGAGAAAAACATCACGGGGTGGTGCGCATTGTATGGGTGTGTGTTACATTACATTCACTAGTGGGAGTGAGAAAAATATCACGGGGTGGTGCGCATTGTATGTGTGTGTGTTACATTACTTTCAGTAGTAGGAGTGAGAAAAATATCACGGGGTGGTGCCCATTGTATGGGTGTGTGTTACATTACATTCACTAGTAGGAGTGAGAAAAACATCACGGGGTTGTGCGCATTGTATGGGTGTGTGTTACATTACATTCACTAGTAGGAGTGAGAAAAACATCACGGGGTGGTGCGCATTGTATGGGTGTGTGTTACATTACATTCACTAGTAGGAGTGAGAAAAACATCACGGGGTGGTGCGCATTGTATGGGTGTGTGTTACATTACATTCACTAGTAGGAGTGAGAAAAACATCACGGGGTGGTGCGCATTGTATGGGTGTGTGTTACATTACATTCACTAGTAGGAGTGAGAAAAACATCACGGGGTGGTGCGCATTGTATGGGTGTGTGTTACATTACATTCACTAGTAGGAGTGAGAAAAACATCACGGGGTGGTGCGCATTGTATGGGTGTGTGTTACATTACATTCACTAGTGGGAGTGAGAAAAATATCACGGGGTGGTGCGCATTGTATGTGTGTGTGTTACATTACTTTCACTAGTAGGAGTGAGAAAAATATCACGGGGTGGTGCGCATTGTATGGGTGTGTGTTACATTACATTCACCAGTAGGTGTGAGAAAAACATCACGGGGTGGTGCGCATTGTATGGCTGTGTGTTACATTACATTCACTAGTAGGAGTGAGAAAAACATCACGGGGTGGTGTGAATCTGAGGGTCTGAATTAGGATAGGCAGTGAGTGGCAATGTAGGATGGAGAAAATCACCGCAGGGTGGTCAGCATGGGGAGGTCAGGGAACATGTAGTGGCAGTGTAGGATAGGTTTTTTAAAAACATCGCGGGGTTGTGCGCATTGTATGGGTGTGTGTTACATTAGATTCACTAGTAGGAGTGAGAAAAACATCACGGGGTAGTGCGCATTGTATGGGTGTGTGTTACATTACATTCACTAGTAGGAGGGAGAAAAACATCACGGGGTGGTGCGCATTGTATGGGTGTGTGTTACATTACATTCACTAGTAGGAGTGAGAAAAACATCACGGGGTGGTGTGAATCGGAGGGTCCGAATTAGGATAGGCAGTGAGTGGCAATGTAGGATGGAGAAAAGCACCGCGGGTTGGTCAGCATGGGGAGGTCAGGGAACATGCACTGGCAATGTAGGATAGGTTTCTGAAAAACATCGCGGGGTGGTGCGCATTGTATGGGTGTGTGTTACATTAGATTCACTAGGAGGAGTGAGAAAAACATCACGGGGTGGTGCGCATTGTATGGGTGTGTGTTACATTACATTCACTAGTAGGAGTGAGAAAAACATCACGGGGTGGTGCGCATTGTATGGGTGTTTGTTACATTACATTCACTAGTAGGAGTGAGAAAAACATCACGGGGTGGTGCGCATTGTATGGGTGTGTGTTACATTACATTCACTAGTAGGAGTGAGAAAAACATCACGGGGTGGTGCGCATTGTATGGGTGTGTGTTACATTACATTCACTAGTAGGAGTGAGAAAAACATCACGGGGTGGTGCGCATTGTATGGGTGTGTGTTACATTACATTCACTAGTAGGAGTGAGAAAAACATCACGGGGTGGTGCTCATTGTATGGGTGTGTGTTACATTACATTCACTAGTAGGAGTGAGAAAAACATCACCGGGTGGTGCGCATTGTATGGGTTTGTGTTACATTGCATTCACTAGTAGGAGTGAGAAAAACATCGCGGGGTGGTGCGCATTGTATGGGTGTGTGTTACATTACATTCACTAGTAGGAGTGAGAAAAACATCGCGGGGTGGTACGCATTGTATGGGTGTGTGTTACATTACATTCACTAGTGGGAGTGAGAAAAACATCACGGGGTGGTGCGCATTGTATGGGTGTGTGTTACATTACATGCACTAGTAGGAGTGAGAAAAACATCACGGGGTGGTGCGCATTGTATGGGTGTTTGTTACATTACATTCACTAGTAGGAGTGAGAAAAACATCACGGGGTGGTCGCATTCTATGGGTGTGTGTTACATTACAGTCACTAGTAGGAGTGAGAAAAACATCACGGGCTCGTTCGCATTGTATGGGTGTGTGTTACATTACATTCACTAGTAGGAGAGAGAAAAACATCACGGGGTGGTGCGCATTGTATGGGTGTGTGTTACATTACATTCACTAGTAGGAGTGAGAAAAACATCACGGGGTGGTGCGCATTGTATGGGTGTGTGTTACATTACATTCACTAGTGGGAGTGAGAAAAATATCACGGGGTGGTGCGCATTGTATGTGTGTGTGTTACATTACTTTCACTAGTAGGAGTGAGAAAAATATCACGGGGTGGTGCGCATTGTATGGGTGTGTGTTACATTACATTCACCAGTAGGTGTGAGAAAAACATCACGGGGTGGTGCGCATTGTATGGCTGTGTGTTACATTACATTCACTAGTAGGAGTGAGAAAAACATCACGGGGTGGTGCCCATTGTATGGGTGTGTGTTACATTACATTCACTAGTAGGAGTGAGAAAAACATCACGGGGTTGTGCGCATTGTATGGGTGTGTGTTACATTACATTCACTAGTAGGAGTGAGAAAAACATCACGGGGTGGTGCGCATTGTATGGGTGTGTGTTACATTACATTCACTAGTAGGAGTGAGAAAAACATCACGGGGTGGTGCGCATTGTATGGGTGTGTGTTACATTACATTCACTAGTAGGAGTGAGAAAAACATCACGGGGTGGTGCGCATTGTATGGCTGTGTGTTACATTACATTCACTAGTAGGAGTGAGAAAAACATCACAGGGTGGTGTGAATCTGAGGGTCTGAATTAGGATAGGCAGTGAGTGGCAATGTAGGATGGAGAAAATCACCGCAGGGTGGTCAGCATGGGGAGGTCAGGGAACATGTAGTGGCAGTGTAGGATAGGTTTTTTAAAAACATCGCGGGGTTGTGCGCATTGTATGGGTGTGTGTTACATTAGATTCACTAGTAGGAGTGAGAAAAACATCACGGGGTAGTGGGCATTGTATGGGTGTGTGTTACATTACATTCACTAGTAGGAGTGAGCAAAACATCACGGGGTGGTGCGCATTGTATGGGTGTGTGTTACATTACATTCACTAGTAGGAGTGAGAAAAACATCACGGGGTGGTGTGAATCGGAGGGTCTGAATTAGGATAGGCAGTGAGTGGCAATGTAGGATGGAGAAAAGCACCGCGGGGTGGTCAGCATGGGGAGGTCAGGGAACATGCACTGGCAATGTAGGATAGGTTTCTGAAAAACATCGCGGGGTGGTGCGCATTGTATGGGTGTGTGTTACATTAGATTCACTAGGAGGAGTGAGAAAAACATCACGGGGTGGTGCGCATTGTATGGGTGTGTGTTACATTACATTCACTAGTAGGAGTGAGAAAAACATCACGGGGTGGTGCGCATTGTATGGGTGTTTGTTACATTACATTCACTAGTAGGAGTGAGAAAAACATCACGGGGTGGTGCGCATTGTATGGGTGTGTGTTACATTACATTCACTAGTAGGAGTGAGAAAAACATCACGGGGTGGTGCGCATTGTATGGGTGTGTGTTACATTACATTCACTAGTAGGAGTGAGAAAAACATCACGGGGTGGTGCGCATTGTATGGCTGTGTGTTACATTACATTCACTAGTAGGAGTGAGAAAAACATCACGGGGTGGTGCCCATTGTATGGGTGTGTGTTACATTACATTCACTAGTAGGAGTGAGAAAAACATCACGGGGTTGTGCGCATTGTATGGGTGTGTGTTACATTACATTCACTAGTAGGAGTGAGAAAAACATCACGGGGTGGTGCGCATTGTATGGGTGTGTGTTACATTACATGCACTAGTAGGAGTGAGAAAAACATCACGGGGTGGTGCGCATTGTATGGGTGTGTGTTACATTACATTCACTAGTAGGAGTGAGAAAAACATCACGGGGTGGTGCGCATTGTATGGGTGTGTGTTACATTACATTCACTAGTAGGAGTGAGAAAAACATCACGGGGTGGTGCGCATTGTATGGGTGTGTGTTACATTACATTCACTAGTGGGAGTGAGAAAAATATCACGGGGTGGTGCGCATTGTATGTGTGTGTGTTACATTACTTTCACTAGTAGGAGTGAGAAAAATATCACGGGGTGGTGCGCATTGTATGGGTGTGTGTTACATTACATTCACCAGTAGGTGTGAGAAAAACATCACGGGGTGGTGCGCATTGTATGGCTGTGTGTTACATTACATTCACTAGTAGGAGTGAGAAAAACATCACAGGGTGGTGTGAATCTGAGGGTCTGAATTAGGATAGGCAGTGAGTGGCAATGTAGGATGGAGAAAATCACCGCAGGGTGGTCAGCATGGGGAGGTCAGGGAACATGTAGTGGCAGTGTAGGATAGGTTTTTTAAAAACATCGCGGGGTTGTGCGCATTGTATGGGTGTGTGTTACATTAGATTCACTAGTAGGAGTGAGAAAAACATCACGGGGTAGTGCGCATTGTATGGGTGTGTGTTACATTACATTCACTAGTAGGAGTGAGCAAAACATCACGGGGTGGTGCGCATTGTATGGGTGTGTGTTACATTACATTCACTAGTAGGAGTGAGAAAAACATCACGGGGTGGTGTGAATCGGAGGGTCTGAATTAGGATAGGCAGTGAGTGGCAATGTAGGATGGAGAAAAGCACCGCGGGGTGGTCAGCATGGGGAGGTCAGGGAACATGCACTGGCAATGTAGGATAGGTTTCTGAAAAACATCGCGGGGTGGTGCGCATTGTATGGGTGTGTGTTACATTAGATTCACTAGGAGGAGTGAGAAAAACATCACGGGGTGGTGCGCATTGTATGGGTGTGTGTTACATTACATTCACTAGTAGGAGTGAGAAAAACATCACGGGGTGGTGCGCATTGTATGGGTGTTTGTTACATTACATTCACTAGTAGGAGTGAGAAAAACATCACGGGGTGGTGCGCATTTTATGGGTGTGTGTTACATTACATTCACTAGTAGGAGTGAGAAAAACATCACGGGGTGGTGCGCATTGTATGGGTGTGTGTTACATTACATTCACTAGTAGGAGTGAGAAAAACATCACGGGGTGGTGCGCATTGTATGGGTGTGTGTTACATTACATTCACTAGTAGGAGTGAGAAAAACATCACGGGGTGGTGCTCAATGTATGGGTGTGTGTTACATTACATTCACTAGTATGAGTGAGAAAAACATCACCGGGTGGTGCGCACTGTATGGGTGTGTGTTACATTGCATTCACTAGTAGGAGTGAGAAAAACATCGCGGGGTGGTGCGCATTGTATGGGTGTGTGTTACATTACATTCACTAGTAGGAGTGAGAAAAACTTCGCGGGGTGGTACGCATTGTATGGGTGTGTGTTACATTACATTCACTAGTGGGAGTGAGAAAAACATCACGGGGTGGTGCGCATTGTATGGGTGTGTGTTACATTACATGCACTAGTAGGAGTGAGAAAAACATCACGGGGTGGTGCGCATTGTATGGGTGTTTGTTACATTACATTCACTAGTAGGAGTGAGAAAAACATCACGGGGTGGTCGCATTCTATGGGTGTGTGTTACATTACAGTCACTAGTAGGAGTGAGAAAAACATCACGGGCTCGTTCGCATTGTATGGGTGTGTGTTACATTACATTCACTATTAGGAGAGAGAAAAACATCACGGGGTGGTGCGCATTGTATGGGTGTGTGTTACATTACATTCACTAGTAGGAGTGAGAAAAACATCACGGGGTGGTGCGCATTGTATGGGTGTGTGTTACATTACATTCACTAGTAGGAGTGAGAAAAACATCACGGGGTGGTGCGCATTGTATGGGTGTGTGTTACATTACATTCACTAGTGGGAGTGAGAAAAATATCACGGGGTGGTGCGCATTGTATGTGTGTGTGTTACATTACTTTCACTAGTAGGAGTGAGAAAAATATCACGGGGTGGTGCGCATTGTATGGGTGTGTGTTACATTACATTCACCAGTAGGTGTGAGAAAAACATCACGGGGTGGTGCGCATTGTATGGCTGTGTGTTACATTACATTCACTAGTAGGAGTGAGAAAAACATCACAGGGTGGTGTGAATCTGAGGGTCTGAATTAGGATAGGCAGTGAGTGGCAATGTAGGATGGAGAAAATCACCGCAGGGTGGTCAGCATGGGGAGGTCAGGGAACATGTAGTGGCAGTGTAGGATAGGTTTTTTAAAAACATCGCGGGGTTGTGCGCATTGTATGGGTGGGTGTTACATTAGATTCACTAGTAGGAGTGAGAAAAACATCACGGGGTAGTGCGCATTGTATGGGTGTGTGTTACATTACATTCACTAGTAGGAGTGAGCAAAACATCACGGGGTGGTGCGCATTGTATGGGTGTGTGTTACATTACATTCACTAGTAGGAGTGAGAAAAACATCACGGGGTGGTGTGAATCGGAGGGTCTGAATTAGGATAGGCAGTGAGTGGCAATGTAGGATGGAGAAAAGCACCGCGGGGTGGTCAGCATGGGGAGGTCAGGGAACATGCACTGGCAATGTAGGATAGGTTTCTGAAAAACATCGCGGGGTGGTGCGCATTGTATGGGTGTGTGTTACATTAGATTCACTAGGAGGAGTGAGAAAAACATCACGGGGTGGTGCGCATTGTATGGGTGTGTGTTACATTACATTCACTAGTAGGAGTGAGAAAAACATCACGGGGTGGTGCGCATTGTATGGGTGTTTGTTACATTACATTCACTAGTAGGAGTGAGAAAAACATCACGGGGTGGTGCGCATTGTATGGGTGTGTGTTACATTACATTCACTAGTAGGAGTGAGAAAAACATCACGGGGTGGTGCGCATTGTATGGGTGTGTGTTACATTACATTCACTAGTAGGAGTGAGAAAAACATCACGGGGTGGTGCGCATTGTATGGCTGTGTGTTACATTACATTCACTAGTAGGAGTGAGAAAAACATCACGGGGTGGTGCCCATTGTATGGGTGTGTGTTACATTACATTCACTAGTAGGAGTGAGAAAAACATCACGGGGTTGTGCGCATTGTATGGGTGTGTGTTACATTACATTCACTAGTAGGAGTGAGAAAAACATCACGAGGTGGTGCGCATTGTATGGGTGTGTGTTACATTACATGCACTAGTAGGAGTGAGAAAAACATCACGGGGTGGTGCGCATTGTATGGGTGTGTGTTACATTACATTCACTAGTAGGAGTGAGAAAAACATCACGGGGTGGTGCGCATTGTATGGGTGTGTGTTACATTACATTCACTAGTAGGAGTGAGAAAAACATCACGGGGTGGTGCGCATTGTATGGGTGTGTGTTACATTACATTCACTAGTGGGAGTGAGAAAAATATCACGGGGTGGTGCGCATTGTATGTGTGTGTGTTACATTACTTTCACTAGTAGGAGTGAGAAAAATATCACGGGGTGGTGCGCATTGTATGGGTGTGTGTTACATTACATTCACCAGTAGGTGTGAGAAAAACATCACGGGGTGGTGCGCATTGTATGGCTGTGTGTTACATTACATTCACTAGTAGGAGTGAGAAAAACATCACAGGGTGGTGTGAATCTGAGGGTCTGAATTAGGATAGGCAGTGAGTGGCAATGTAGGATGGAGAAAATCACCGCAGGGTGGTCAGCATGGGGAGGTCAGGGAACATGTAGTGGCAGTGTAGGATAGGTTTTTTAAAAACATCGCGGGGTTGTGCGCATTGTATGGGTGTGTGTTACATTAGATTCACTAGTAGGAGTGAGAAAAACATCACGGGGTAGTGCGCATTGTATGGGTGTGTGTTACATTACATTCACTAGTAGGAGTGAGCAAAACATCACGGGGTGGTGCGCATTGTATGGGTGTGTGTTACATTACATTCACTAGTAGGAGTGAGAAAAACATCACGGGGTGGTGTGAATCGGAGGGTCTGAATTAGGATAGGCAGTGAGTGGCAATGTAGGATGGAGAAAAGCACCGCGGGGTGGTCAGCATGGGGAGGTCAGGGAACATGCACTGGCAATGTAGGATAGGTTTCTGAAAAACATCGCGGGGTGGTGCGCATTGTATGGGTGTGTGTTACATTAGATTCACTAGGAGGAGTGAGAAAAACATCACGGGGTGGTGCGCATTGTATGGGTGTGTGTTACATTACATTCACTAGTAGGAGTGAGAAAAACATCACGGGGTGGTGCGCATTGTATGGGTGTTTGTTACATTACATTCACTAGTAGGAGTGAGAAAAACATCACGGGGTGGTGCGCATTGTATGGGTGTGTGTTACATTACATTCACTAGTAGGAGTGAGAAAAACATCACGGGGTGGTGCGCATTGTATGGGTGTGTGTTACATTACATTCACTAGTAGGAGTGAGAAAAACATCACGGGGTGGTGCGCATTGTATGGGTGTGTGTTACATTACATTCACTAGTAGGAGTGAGAAAAACATCACGGGGTGGTGCTCAATGTATGGGTGTGTGTTACATTACATTCACTAGTATGAGTGAGAAAAACATCACCGGGTGGTGCGCACTGTATGGGTGTGTGTTACATTGCATTCACTAGTAGGAGTGAGAAAAACATCGCGGGGTGGTGCGCATTGTATGGGTGTGTGTTACATTACATTCACTAGTAGGAGTGAGAAAAACTTCGCGGGGTGGTACGCATTGTATGGGTGTGTGTTACATTACATTCACTAGTGGGAGTGAGAAAAACATCACGGGGTGGTGCGCATTGTATGGGTGTGTGTTACATTACATGCACTAGTAGGAGTGAGAAAAACATCACGGGGTGGTGCGCATTGTATGGGTGTTTGTTACATTACATTCACTAGTAGGAGTGAGAAAAACATCACGGGGTGGTCGCATTCTATGGGTGTGTGTTACATTACAGTCACTAGTAGGAGTGAGAAAAACATCACGGGCTCGTTCGCATTGTATGGGTGTGTGTTACATTACATTCACTATTAGGAGAGAGAAAAACATCACGGGGTGGTGCGCATTGTATGGGTGTGTGTTACATTACATTCACTAGTAGGAGTGAGAAAAACATCACGGGGTGGTGCGCATTGTATGGGTGTGTGTTACATTACATTCACTAGTGGGAGTGAGAAAAACATCACGGGGTGGTGCGCATTGTATGTGTGTGTGTTACATTACTTTCACTAGTAGGAGTGAGAAAAACATCACGGGGTGGTGCCCATTGTATGGGTGTGTGTTACATTACATTCACTAGTAGGAGTGAGAAAAACATCACGGGGTTGTGCGCATTGTATGGGTGTGTGTTACATTACATTCACTAGTAGGAGTGAGAAAAACATCACGGGGTGGTGCGCATTGTATGGGTGTGTGTTACATTACATTCACTAGTTGGAGTGAGAAAAATATCACGGGGTGGTGCGCATTGTATGTGTGTGTGTTACATTACTTTCACTAGTAGGAGTGAGAAAAATATCACGGGGTGGTGCGCATTGTATGGGTGTGTGTTACATTACATTCACCAGTAGGTGTGAGAAAAACATCACGGGGTGGTGCGCATTGTATGGCTGTGTGTTACATTACATTCACTAGTAGGAGTGAGAAAAACATCACGGGGTGGTGTGAATCTGAGGGTCTGAATTAGGATAGGCAGTGAGTGGCAATGTAGGATGGAGAAAATCACCGCAGGGTGGTCAGCATGGGGAGGTCAGGGAACATGTAGTGGCAGTGTAGGATAGGTTTTTTAAAAACATCGCGGGGTTGTGCGCATTGTATGGGTGTGTGTTACATTAGATTCACTAGTAGGAGTGAGAAAAACATCACGGGGTAGTGCGCATTGTATGGGTGTGTGTTACATTACATTCACTAGTAGGAGTGAGCAAAACATCACGGGGTTGTGCGCATTGTATGGGTGTGTGTTACATTACATTTACTAGTAGGAGGGAGAAAAACATCACGGGGTGGTGCACATTGTATGGGTGTGTGTTACATTACATTCACTAGTAGGAGTGAGAAAAACATCACGGGGTGGTGCGCATTGTATGGGTGTGTGTTACATTACATTCACTAGTAGGAGTGAGAAAAACATCACGGGGTGGTGCGCATTGTATGGGTGTGTGTTACATTACATTCACTACTAGGAGTGAGAAAAACATCACGGGGTGGTGCGCATTGTATGGGTGTTTGTTACATTACATTCACTAGTAGGAGTGAGAAAAACATCACGGGGTGGTGCGCATTGTATGGGTGTGTGTTACATTACATTCACTTGTAGGAGAGAGAAAAACATCACGAGGTGGTGCGCATTGTATGGGTGTGTGTTACATTACATTCACTAGTAGGAGTGAGAAAAACATCACGGGGTGGTGCGCATTGCATGGGTGCGTGTTACATTACATTCACTAGTAGGAGTGAGAAAAACATCACGGGGTGGTGTTAATCGGAGGGTCTGAATTAGGATAGGCAGTGAGTGGCAATGTAGGATGGAGAAAATCACCGCGGGGTGGTCAGCATGGGGAGTTGTGGGAACATGTAGTGGCAGTGTAGGATAGGTTTCTGAAAATCATCGCGAGGTGGTGCGCATTGTATGGGTGTGTGTTACATTAGATTCACTAGTAGGAGTGAGAAAAACATCATGGGGTGGTGCGCATTGTATGGGTGTGTGTTACATTACATTCACTAGTAGGAGTGAGCAAAACATCACGGGGTGGTGCGCATTGTATGGGTGTGTGTTACATTACATTCACTAGTAGGAGTGAGAAAAACATCACGGGGTGGTGCGCATTGTATGGGTGTGTGTTACATTACATTCACTAGTAGGAGGGAGAAAAACATCACGGGGTGGTGCGCATTGTATGGGTGTGTGTTACATTACATTCACTAGTAGGAGTGAGAAAAACATCACGGGATGGTGCATATTGTATGGGTGTGTGTTACATTACATTCACTAGTAGCAGTGAGAAAAACATCACGGGGTGGTGCGCATTGTATGGGTGTGTGTTACATTACATTCACTAGTAGGAGTGAGAAAAACATCACGGGGTGGTGCGCATTGTATGGGTGTGTGTTACATTACATTCACTAGTAGGAGGGAGAAAAACATCACGGGGTGGTGCGCATTGTATGGGTGTGTGTTACATTACATTCACTAGTAGGAGTGAGAAAAACATCACGGGATGGTGCACATTGTATGGGTGTGTGTTACATTACATTCACTATTAGCAGTGAGAAAAACATCACGGGGTGGTGCGCATTGTATGGGTGTGTGTTAAATTACATTCACTAGTAGGAGTGAGAAAAACATAACGGGGTGGTGCGCATTGTATGGGTGTGTGTTACATTACATTCACTAGTAGGAGTGAGAAAAACATCACGGGGTGGTGCGCATTGTATGGCTGTGTGTTACATTACATTCACTAGTAGGAGTGAGAAAAACATCACGGGGTGGTGTGAATCGGAGGGTCTGAATTAGGATAGGCAGTGAGTGGCAATGTAGGATGGAGAAAAGCACCGCGGGGTGGTCAGCATGGGGAGGTCAGGGAACATGCAGTGGCAATGTAGGATAGGTTTCTGAAAAACATCGCGGGGTGGTGCGCATTGTATGGGTGCGTGTTACATTACATTCACTAGTAGGAGTGAGAAAAACATCACGCGGTGGTGTTAATCGGAGGGTCTGAATTAGGATAGGCAGTGAGTGGCAATGTAGGATGGAGAAAATCTCCGCGGGGTGGTCAGCATGGGGAGTTGTGAGAACATGTTGTGGGAGTGTAGGATAGGTTTCTGAAAATCATCGCGGGGTGGTGCGCATTGTATGGGTGTGTGTTACATTAGATTCACTACGAGGAGTGAGAAAAACATCACGGGGTGGTGCGCATTGTATGGGTGTGTGTTACATTACATTCACTAGTAGGAGTGAGCAAAACATCACGGGGTGGTGCACATTGTATGGGTGTGTGTTACATTACATTCACTAGTAGGAGTGAGAAAATCATCACGGGGTGGTGCGCATTGTATGGGTGTGTGTTACATTACATTCACTAGTAGGAGTGAGAAAAACATCACGGGGTGGTGCGCATTGTATGGGTGTGTGTTACATTACATTCACTAGTAGGAGTGAGAAAAACATCACGGGGTGGTGCGCATTGTATGGGTGTGTGTTACATTACATTCACTAGTAGGAGTGAGAAAAACATCACGGGGTGGTGTGAATCGGAGGGTCTGAATTAGGATAGGCAGTGAGTGGCAATGTAGGATGGAGAAAATCACCGCAGGGTGGTCAGCATGGGGAGGTCAGGGAACATGTAGTGGCAGTGTAGGATAGGTTTCTGAAAAACATTGCGGGGTTGTGCGCATTGTATGGGTGTGTGTTACATTAGATTCACTAGTAGAAGTGAGAAAAACATCACGGGGTGGTGCGCATTGTATGGGTGTGTGTTACATTACATTCACTAGTAGGAGTGAGCAAAACATCACGGGGTGGTGCGCATTGTATGGGTGTGTGTTACATTACATTCACTAGTAGGAGTGAGCAAAACATCACGGGGTGGTGCGCATTGTATGGGTGTGTGTTACATTACATTCACTAGTAGGAGTGAGCAAAACATCACGGGGTGGTGCGCATTGTATGGGTGTGTGTTACATTACATTCACTAGTAGGAGTGAGAAAAACATCACGGGGTGGTGCGCATTGTATGGGTGTGTGTTACATTACATTCACTAGTAGGAGTGAGAAAAACATCACGGGGTGGTGCGCATTGTATGGGTGTGTGTTACATTACATTCACTACTAGGAGTGAGAAAAACATCACGGGGTGGTGCGCATTGTATGGGTGTGTGTTACATTACATTCACTAGTAGGAGTGAGAAAAACATCACGGGGTTGTGCGCATTGGATGGGTGTGTGTTACATTACATTCACTAGTAGGAGTGAGAAAAACATCACGGGGTGGTGCGCATTGTATGGGTGTGTGTTACATTACATTCACTAGTAGGAATGAGAAAAACATCACGGGGTGGTGCGCATTGTATGGGTGTGTGTTACATTACATTCACTAGTAGGAGTGAGAAAAACATCACGGGGTGGTGCGCATTGTATGGGTGTGTGTTACATTACATTCACTAGTAGGAGTGAGAAAAACATCACGGGGTGGTGCCCATTGTATGGGTGTGTGTTATATTAGATTCACTAGTAGGAGTGAGAAAAATATCACGGGGTGGTGCGCATTGTATGGGTGTGTGTTACATTACATTCACCAGTAGGTGTGAGAAAAACATCACGGGGTGGTGCGCATTGAATGGCTGTGTGTTACATTACATTCACTAGTAGGAGTGAGAAAAACATCACGGGGTGGTGTGAATCGGAGGGTCTGAATTAGGATAGGCAGTGAGTGGCAATGTAGGATGGAGAAAATCACCGCAGGGTGGTCAGCATGGGGAGGTCAGGGAACATGTAGTGGCAGTGTAGGTTAGGTTTTTTAAAAACATCGCGGGGTTGTGCGCATTGTATGGGTGTGTGTTACATTAGATTCACTAGTAGGAGTGAGAAAAACATCACGGGGTAGTGCGCATTGTATGGGTGTGTGTTACATTACATTCACTAGTAGGAGTGAGCAAAACATCACGGGGTTGTGCGCATTGTATGGGTGTGTGTTACATTACATTCACTAGTAGGAGGGAGAAAAACATCACGGGGTGGTGCGCATTGTATGGGTGTGTGTTACATTACATTCACTAGTAGGAGTGAGAAAAACATCACTGGGTGGTGCGCATTTTATGGGTGTGTGTTACATTACATTCACTAGTAGGAGTGAGAAAAACATCACGGGGTGGTGCGCATTGTATGGGTGTGTGTTACATTACATTCACTAGTAGGAGTGAGAAAAACATCACGGGGTGGTGCGCATTGTATGGGTGTGTGTTACATTACATTCACTACTAGGAGTGAGAAAAACATCACGGGGTGGTGCGCATTGTATGGGTGTTTGTTACATTACATTCACTAGTAGGAGTGAGAAAAACATCACGGGGTGGTGCGCATTGTATGGGTGTGTGTTACATTACATTCACTTGTAGGAGAGAGAAAAACATCACGGGGTGGTGCGCATTGTATGGGTGTGTGTTACATTACATTCACTAGTAGGAGTGAGAAAAACATCACGGGGTGGTGCGCATTGTATGGGTGTGTGTTACATTACATTCACTAGTAGGAGTGAGAAAAACATCACGGGGTGGTGCGCATTGTATGGGTGTGTGTTACATTACATTCACTACTAGGAGTGAGAAAAACATCACGGGGTGGTGCGCATTGTATGGGTGTGTGTTACATTACATTCACTAGTAGGAGTGAGAAAAACATCACGGGGTTGTGCGCATTGGATGGGTGTGTGTTACATTACATTGACTAGTAGGAGTGAGAAAAACATCACGGGGTGGTGCGCATTGTATGGGTGTGTGTTACATTACATTCACTAGTAGGAGTGAGAAAAACATCACGGGGTGGTGCGCATTGTATGGGTGTGTGTTACATTACATTCACTAGTAGGAGTGAGAAAAACATCACGGGGTGGTGCGCATTGTATGGGTGTGTGTTACATTACATTCACTAGTAGGAGTGAGAAAAACATCACGGGGTGGTGCCCATTGTATGGGTGTGTGTTACATTAGATTCACTAGTAGGAGTGAGAAAAATATCACGGGGTGGTGCTCATTGTATGGGTGTGTGTTACATTACATTCACCAGTAGGTGTGAGAAAAACATCACGGGGTGGTGCGCATTGAATGGCTGTGTGTTACATTACATTCACTAGTAGGAGTGAGAAAAACATCACGGGGTGGTGTGAATCGGAGGGTCTGAATTAGGATAGGCAGTGAGTGGCAATGTAGGATGGAGAAAATCACCGCAGGGTGGTCAGCATGGGGAGGTCAGGGAACATGTAGTGGCAGTGTAGGATAGGTTTTTTAAAAACATCGCGGGGTTGTGCGCATTGTATGGGTGTGTGTTACATTAGATTCACTAGTAGGAGTGAGAAAAACATCACGGGGTGGTGCGCATTGTATGGGTGTGTGTTACATTACATTCACTAGTAGGAGGGAGAAAAACATCACGGGGTGGTGCGCATTGTATGGGTGTGTGTTACATTACATTCACTAGTAGGAGTGAGCAAAACATCACGGGGTTGTGCGCATTGTATGGGTGTGTGTTACATTACATTCACAAGTAGGAGGGAGAAAAACATCACGGGGTGGTGCGCATTGTATGGGTGTGTGTTACATTACATTCACTAGTAGGAGTGAGAAAAACATCACGGGGTGGTGCGCATTTTATGGGTGTGTGTTACATTACATTCACTAGTAGGAGTGAGAAAAACATCACGGGGTGGTGCGCATTCTATGGGTGTGTGTTACATTACATTCACTAGTAGGAGTGAGAAAAACATCACGGGGTGGTGCGCATTGTATGGGTGTGTGTTACATTACATTCACTACTAGGAGTGAGAAAAACATCACGGGGTGGTGCGCATTGTATGGGTGTTTGTTACATTACATTCACTAGTAGGAGTGAGAAAAACATCACGGGGTGGTGCGCATTGTATGGGTGTGTGTTACATTACATTCACTTGTAGGAGAGAGAAAAACATCACGAGGTGGTGCGCATTGTATGGGTGTGTGTTACATTACATTCACTAGTAGGAGTGAGAAAAACATCACGGGGTGGTGCGCATTGTATGGGTGCGTGTTACATTACATTCAATAGTAGGAGTGAGAAAAACATCACGGGGTGGTGTTAATCGGAGGGTCTGAATTAGGATAGGCAGTGAGTGGCAATGTAGGATGGAGAAAATCACCGCGGGGTGGTCAGCATGGGGAGTTGTGGGAACATGTAGTGGCAGTGTAGGATAGGTTTCTGAAAATCATCGCGGGGTGGTGCGCATTGTATGGGTGTGTGTTACATTAGATTCACTAGTAGGAGTGAGAAAAACATCACGGGGTGGTGCGCATTGTATGGGTGTGTGTTACATTACATTCACTAGTAGGATTGAGCAAAACATCACGGGGTGGTGCGCATTGTATGGGTGTGTGTTACATTACATTCACTAGTAGGAGTGAGAAAAACATCACGGGGTGGTGCGCATTGTATGGGTGTGTGTTACATTACATTCACTAGTAGGAGGGAGAAAAACATCACGGGGTGGTGCGCATTGTATGGGTGTGTGTTACATTACATTCACTAGTAGGAGTGAGAAAAACATCACGGGATGGTGCACATTGTATGGGTGTGTGTTACATTACATTCACTAGTAGCAGTGAGAAAAACATCACGGGGTGGTGCGCATTGTATGGGTGTGTGTTAAATTACATTCACTAGTAGGAGTGAGAAAAACATCACGGGGTGGTGCGCATTGTATGGGTGCGTGTTACATTACATTCAATAGTAGGAGTGAGAAAAACATCACGGGGTGGTGTTAATCGGAGGGTCTGAATTAGGATAGGCAGTGAGTGGCAATGTAGGATGGAGAAAATCACCGCGGGGTGGTCAGCATGGGGAGTTGTGGGAACATGTAGTGGCAGTGTAGGATAGGTTTCTGAAAATCATCGCGGGGTAGTGCGCATTGTATGGGTGTGTGTTACATTAGATTCACTAGTAGGAGTGAGAAAAACATCACGGGGTGGTGCGCATTGTATGGGTGTGTGTTACATTACATTCACTAGTAGGAGTGAGAAAAACATCACGGGGTGGTGCGCATTGTATGGGTGTGTGTTACATTACATTCACTAGTAGGAGTGAGAAAATCATCACAGGGTGGTGCGCATTGTATGGGTGTGTGTTACATTACATTCACTAGTAGGAGTGAGAAAAACATCACGGGGTGGTGCGCATTGTATGGGTGTGTGTTATATTACATTCACTAGTACGAGTGAGAAACACATCACGGTTTGGTGCGCATTTTATGGGTGTGTGTTACATTACATTCACTAGTAGGAGTGAGAAAAACATCACGGGGTGGTGCGCATTGTATGGGTGTGTGTTACATTACATTCACTAGTAGGAGTGAGAAAAACATCACGGGGTGGTGTGAATCTGAGGGTCTGAATTAGGATAGGCAGTGACTGGCAATGTAGGATGGAGAAAAGCACCGCGGTGTGGTCAGCATGGGGAGGTCAGGGAACATGCACTGGCAATGTAGGATAGGTTTCTGAAAAACATCGCGGGGTGGTGCGCATTGTATGGGTTTGTGTTACATTAGATTCACTAGGAGGAGTGAGAAAAACATCACGGGGTGGTGCGCATTGTATGGGTGTGTGTTACATTACATTCACTAGTAGGAGTGAGAAAAACATCACGGGGTGGTGCGCATTGTATGGGTGTATGTTACATTACATTCACTCGTAGGAGTGAGAAAAATATCACGGGGTGGTGCGCATTGTATGGGTGTGTGTTAGATTACATTCACTAGTAGGAGTGAGAAAAACATCACGGGGTGGTGCGCATTGTATGGGTGTGTGTTACATTACATTCACTAGTAGGAGTGAGACAAACATCAGGGGGGGTGCGCATTGTATGGGTGTGTGTTACATTACATTCACTAGTAGGAGTGAGAAAATCATCACGGGGTGGTGCGCATTGTATGGGTGTGTGTTACATTACATTCACTAGTAGGAGTGAGAAAAACATCACGGGGTGGTGCGCATTGTATGGGTGTGTGTTACATTACATTCACTAGTAGGAGTGAGAAAAACATCACGGGTTGGTGCGCATTGTATGGGTGTGTGTTACATTACATTCACTAGTAGGAGTGAGAAAAACATCACGGGGTGGTGCGCATTGTATGGGTGTGTGTTACATTACATTCACTAGTAGGAGTGAGAAAAACATCACGGGGTGGTGCGCATTGTATGGGTGTGTGTTACATTACATTCACTAGTAGGAGTGAGAAAAACATCACGGGGTGGTGTGAATCGGAGGGTCTGAATTAGGATAGGCAGTGAGTGGCAATGTAGGATGGAGAAAATCACCGCAGGGTGGTCAGCATGGGGAGGTCAGGGAACATGTAGTGGCAGTGTAGGATAGGTTTCTGAAAAACATTGCGGGGTTGTGCGCATTGTATGGGTGTGTGTTACATTAGATTCACTAGTAGAAGTGAGAAAAACATCACGGGGTGGTGCGCATTGTATGGGTGTGTGTTACATTACATTCACTAGTAGGAGTGAGCAAAACATCACGGGGTGGTGCGCATTGTATGGGTGTGTGTTACATTACATTCACTAGTAGGAGTGAGCAAAACATCACGGGGTGGTGCGCATTGTATGGGTGTGTGTTACATTACATTCACTAGTAGGAGTGAGCAAAACATCACGGGGTGGTGCGCATTGTATGGGTGTGTGTTACATTACATTCACTAGTAGGAGTGAGAAAAACATCACGGGGTGGTGCGCATTGTATGGGTGTGTGTTACATTACATTCACTAGTAGGAGTGAGAAAAACATCACGGGGTGGTGCGCATTGTATGGGTGTGTGTTACATTACATTCACTACTAGGAGTGAGAAAAACATCACGGGGTGGTGCGCATTGTATGGGTGTGTGTTACATTACATTCACTAGTAGGAGTGAGAAAAACATCACGGGGTTGTGCGCATTGGATGGGTGTGTGTTACATTACATTCACTAGTAGGAGTGAGAAAAACATCACGGGGTGGTGCGCATTGTATGGGTGTGTGTTACATTACATTCACTAGTAGGAATGAGAAAAACATCACGGGGTGGTGCGCATTGTATGGGTGTGTGTTACATTACATTCACTAGTAGGAGTGAGAAAAACATCACGGGGTGGTGCGCATTGTATGGGTGTGTGTTACATTACATTCACTAGTAGGAGTGAGAAAAACATCACGGGGTGGTGCCCATTGTATGGGTGTGTGTTATATTAGATTCACTAGTAGGAGTGAGAAAAATATCACGGGGTGGTGCGCATTGTATGGGTGTGTGTTACATTACATTCACCAGTAGGTGTGAGAAAAACATCACGGGGTGGTGCGCATTGAATGGCTGTGTGTTACATTACATTCACTAGTAGGAGTGAGAAAAACATCACGGGGTGGTGTGAATTGGAGGGTCTGAATTAGGATAGGCAGTGAGTGGCAATGTAGGATGGAGAAAATCACCGCAGGGTGGTCAGCATGGGGAGGTCAGGGAACATGTAGTGGCAGTGTAGGATAGGTTTTTTAAAAACATCTCGGGGTTGTGCGCATTGTATGGGTGTGTGTTACATTAGATTCACTAGTAGGAGTGAGAAAAACATCACGGGGTAGTGCGCATTGTATGGGTGTGTGTTACATTACATTCACTAGTAGGAGTGAGCAAAACATCACGGAGTTGTGCGCATTGTATGGGTGTGTGTTACATTACATTCACTAGTAGGAGGGAGAAAAACATCACGGGGTGGTGCGCATTGTATGGATGTGTGTTACATTACATTCACTAGCAGGAGTGAGAAAAACATCACTGGGTGGTGCGCATTTTATGGGTGTGTGTTACATTACATTCACTAGTAGGAGTGAGAAAAACATCACGGGGTGGTGCGCATTGTATGGGTGTGTGTTACATTACATTCACTAGTAGGAGTGAGAAAAACATCACGGGGTGGTGCGCATTGTATGGGTGTGTGTTACATTACATTCACTACTAGGAGTGAGAAAAACATCACGGGGTGGTGCGCATTGTATGGGTGTTTGTTACATTACATTCACTAGTAGGAGTGAGAAAAACATCACGGGGTGGTGCGCATTGTATGGGTGTGTGTTACATTACATTCACTTGTAGGAGAGAGAAAAACATCACGGTGTGGTGCGCATTGTATGGGTGTGTGTTACATTACATTCACTAGTAGGAGTGAGAAAAACATCACGGGGTGGTGCGCATTGTATGGGTGTGTGTTACATTACATTCACTAGTAGGAGTGAGAAAAACATCACGGGGTGGTGCGCATTGTATGGGTGTGTGTTACATTACATTCACTACTAGGAGTGAGAAAAACATCACGGGGTGGTGCGCATTGTATGGGTGTGTGTTACATTACATTCACTAGTAGGAGTGAGAAAAACATCACGGGGTTGTGCGCATTGGATGGGTGTGTGTTACATTACATTGACTAGTAGGAGTGAGAAAAACATCACGGGGTGGTGCGCATTGTATGGGTGTGTGTTACATTAGATTCACTAGTAGGAGTGAGAAAAACATCACGGGGTGGTGCGCATTGTATGGGTGTGTGTTACATTACATTCACTAGTAGGAGTGAGAAAAACATCACGGGGTGGTGCGCATTGTATGGGTGTGTGTTACATTACATTCACTAGTAGGAGTGAGAAAATCATCACAGGGTGGTGCGCATTGTATGGGTGTGTGTTACATTACATTCACTAGTAGGAGTGAGAAAAACATCACGGGGTGGTGCGCATTGTATGGGTGTGTGTTATATTACATTCACTAGTACGAGTGAGAAAAACATCACGGTTTGGTGCGCATTGTATGGGTGTGTGTTACATTACATTCACTAGTAGGAGTGAGAAAAACATCACGGGGTGGTGTGAATCTGAGGGTCTGAATTAGGATAGGCAGTGACTGGCAATGTAGGATGGAGAAAAGCACCGCGGTGTGGTCAGCATGGGGAGGTCAGGGAACATGCACTGGCAATGTAGGATAGGTTTCTGAAAAACATCGCGGGGTGGTGCGCATTGTATGGGTTTGTGTTACATTAGATTCACTAGGAGGAGTGAGAAAAACATCACGGGGTGGTGCGCATTGTATGGGTGTGTGTTACATTACATTCACTAGTAGGAGTGAGAAAAACATCACGGGGTGGTGCGCATTGTATGGGTGTATGTTACATTACATTCACTCGTAGGAGTGAGAAAAATATCACGGGGTGGTGCGCATTGTATGGGTGTGTGTTAGATTACATTCACTAGTAGGAGTGAGAAAAACATCACGGGGTGGTGCGCATTGTATGGGTGTGTGTTACATTACATTCACTAGTAGGAGTGAGAAAAACATCAGGGGGGGTGCGCATTGTATGGGTGTGTGTTACATTACATTCACTAGTAGGAGTGAGAAAATCATCACGGGGTGGTGCGCATTGTATGGGTGTGTGTTACATTACATTCACTAGTAGGAGTGAGAAAAACATCACGGGGAGGTGCGCATTGTATGGGTGTGTGTTACATTACATTCACTAGTAGGAGTGAGAAAAACATCACGGGTTGGTGCGCATTGTATGGGTGTGTGTTACATTACATTCACTAGTAGGAGTGAGAAAAACATCACGGGGTGGTGCGCATTGTATGGGTGTGTGTTACATTACATTCACTAGTAGGAGTGAGAAAAACATCACGGGGTGGTGGGCATTGTATGGGTGTGTGTTACATTACATTCACTAGTAGGAGTGAGAAAAACATCACGGGGTGGTGTGAATTGGAGGGTCTGAATTAGGATAGGCAGTGAGTGGCAATGTAGGATGGAGAAAATCACCGCAGGGTGGTCAGCATGGGGAGGTCAGGGAACATGTAGTGGCAGTGTAGGATAGGTTTCTGAAAAACATTGCGGGGTTGTGCGCATTGTATGGGTGTGTGTTACATTAGATTCACTAGTAGAAGTGAGAAAAACATCACGGGGTGGTGCGCATTGTATGGGTGTGTGTTACATTACATTCACTAGTAGGAGTGAGCAAAACATCACGGGGTGGTGCGCATTGTATGGGTGTGTGTTACATTACATTCACTAGTAGGAGTGAGCAAAACATCACGGGGTGGTGCGCATTGTATGGGTGTGTGTTACATTACATTCACTAGTAGGAGTGAGCAAAACATCACGGGGTGGTGCGCATTGTATGGGTGTGTGTTACATTACATTCACTAGTAGGAGTGAGAAAAACATCACGGGGTGGTGCGCATTGTATGGGTGTGTGTTACATTACATTCACTAGTAGGAGTGAGAAAAACATCACGGGGTGGTGCGCATTGTATGGGTGTGTGTTACTTTACATTCACTACTAGGAGTGAGAAAAACATCACGGGGTGGTGCGCATTGTATGGGTGTGTGTTACATTACATTCACTAGTAGGAGTGAGAAAAACATCACGGGGTTGTGCGCATTGGATGGGTGTGTGTTACATTACATTCACTAGTAGGAGTGAGAAAAACATCACGGGGTGGTGCGCATTGTATGGGTGTGTGTTACATTACATTCACTAGTAGGAATGAGAAAAACATCACGGGGTGGTGCGCATTGTATGGGTGTGTGTTACATTACATTCACTAGTAGGAGTGAGAAAAACATCACGGGGTGGTGGGCATTGTATGGGTGTGTGTTACATTACATTCACTAGTAGGAGTGAGAAAAACATCACGGGGTGGTGCCCATTGTATGGGTGTGTGTTATATTAGATTCACTAGTAGGAGTGAGAAAAATATCACGGGGTGGTGCGCATTGTATGGGTGTGTGTTACATTACATTCACCAGTAGGTGTGAGAAAAACATCACGGGGTGGTGCGCATTGAATGGCTGTGTGTTACATTACATTCACTAGTAGGAGTGAGAAAAACATCACGGGGTGGTGTGAATCGGAGGGTCTGAATTAGGATAGGCAGTGAGTGGCAATGTAGGATGGAGAAAATCACCGCAGGGTGGTCAGCATGGGGAGGTCAGGGAACATGTAGTGGCAGTGTAGGATAGGTTTTTTAAAAACATCGCGGGGTTGTGCGCATTGTATGGGTGTGTGTTACATTAGATTCACTAGTAGGAGTGAGAAAAACATCACGGGGTAGTGCGCATTGTATGGGTGTGTGTTACATTACATTCACTAGTAGGAGTGAGCAAAACATCACGGGGTTGTGCGCATTGTATGGGTGTGTGTTACATTACATTCACTAGTAGGAGGGAGAAAAACATCACGGGGTGGTGCGCATTGTATGGGTGTGTGTTACATTACATTCACTAGTAGGAGTGAGAAAAACATCACGGGGTGGTGCGCATTGTATGGGTGTGTGTTACATTACATTCACTAGTAGGAGTGAGAAAAACATCACGGGGTGGTGCGCATTGTATGGGTGTGTGTTACATTACATTCACTACTAGGAGTGAGAAAAACATCACGGGGTGGTGCGCATTGTATGGGTGTTTGTTACATTACATTCACTAGTAGGAGTGAGAAAAACATCACGGGATGGTGCGCATTGTATGGGTGTGTGTTACATTACATTCACTTGTAGGAGAGAGAAAAACATCACGGGGTGGTGCGCATTGTATGGGTGTGTGTTACATTACATTCACTAGTAGGAGTGAGAAAAACATCACGGGGTGGTGCGCATTGTATGGGTGTGTGTTACATTACATTCACTAGTAGGAGTGAGAAAAACATCACGGGGTGGTGCGCATTGTATGGGTGTGTGTTACATTACATTCACTACTAGGAGTGAGAAAAACATCACGGGGTGGTGCGCATTGTATGGGTGTATGTTACATTACATTCACTAGTAGGAGTGAGAAAAACATCACAGGGTTGTGCGCATTGGATGGGTGTGTGTTACATTACATTGACTAGTAGGAGTGAGAAAAACATCACGGGGTGGTGCGCATTGTATGGGTGTGTGTTACATTACATTCACTAGTAGGAGTGAGAAAAACATCACGGGGTGGTGCGCATTGTATGGGTGTGTGTTACATTACATTCACTAGTAGGAGTGAGAAAAACATCACGGGGTGGTGCGCATTGTATGGGTGTGTGTTACATTACATTCACTAGTAGGAGTGAGAAAAACATCACGGGGTGGTGCCCATTGTATGGGTGTGTGTTACATTAGATTCACTAGTAGGAGTGAGAAAAATATCACGGGGTGGTGCTCATTGTATGGGTGTGTGTTACATTACATTCACCAGTAGGTGTGAGAAAAACATCACGGGGTGGTGCGCATTGAATGGCTGTGTGTTACATTACATTCACTAGTAGGAGTGAGAAAAACATCACGGGGTGGTGTGAATCGGAGGGTCTGAATTAGGATAGGCAGTGAGTGGCAATGTAGGATGGAGAAAATCACCGCAAGGTGGTCAGCATGGGGAGGTCAGGGAACATGTAGTGGCAGTGTAGGATAGGTTTTTTAAAAACATCGCGGGGTTGTGCGCATTGTATGGGTGTGTGTTACATTAGATTCACTAGTAGGAGTGAGAAAAACATCACGGGGTAGTGCGCATTGTATGGGTGTGTGTTACATTACATTCACTAGTAGGAGTGAGCAAAACATCACGGGGTTGTGCGCATTGTATGGGTGTGTGTTACATTACATTCACTAGTAGGAGGGAGAAAAACATCACGGGGTGGTGCGCATTGTATGGGTGTGTGTTACATTACATTCACTAGTAGGATTGAGAAAAACATCACGGGGTGGTGCGCATTTTATGGGTGTGTGTTACATTACATTCACTAGTAGGAGTGAGAAAAACATCACGGGGTGGTGCGCATTCTATGGGTGTGTGTTACATTACATTCACTAGTGGGAGTGAGAAAAACATCACGGGGTGGTGCGCATTGTATGGGTGTGTGTTACATTACATTCACTAGTGGGAGTGAGAAAAACATCACGGGGTGGTGCGCATTGTATGGGTGTTTGTTACATTACATTCACTAGTAGGAGTGAGAAAAACATCACGGGGTGGTGCGCATTGTATGGGTGTGTGTTACATCACATTCACTTGTAGGAGAGAGAAAATCATCACGAGGTGGTGCGCATTGTATGGGTGTGTGTTACATTACATTCACTAGTAGGAGTGAGAAAAACATCACGGGGTGGTGCGCATTGTATGGGTGCGTGTTACATTACATTCAATAGTAGGAGTGAGAAAAACATCACGGGGTGGTGTTAATCGGAGGGTCTGAAATAGGATAGGCAGTGAGTGGCAATGTAGGATGGAGAAAATCACCGCGGGGTGGTCAGCATGGGGAGTTGTGGGAACATGTAGTGGCAGTGTAGGATAGGTTTCTGAAAATCATCGCGGGGTGGTGCGCATTGTATGGGTGTGTGTTACATTAGATTCACTAGTAGGAGAGAGAAAAACATCAAGGGGTGGTGCGCATTGTATGGGTGTGTGTTACATTACATTCACTAGTAGGATTGAGCAAAACATCACGGGGTGGTGCGCATTGTATGGGTGTGTGTTACACTACATTCACTAGTAGGAGTGAGAAAAACATCACGGGGTGGTGCGCATTGTATGGGTGTGTGTTACATTACATTCACTAGTAGGAGGGAGAAAAACATCACGGGGTGGTGCGCATTGTATGGGTGTGTGTTACATTACATTCACTAGTAGGAGTGAGAAAAACATCACGGGATGGTGCACATTGTATGGGTGTGTGTTACATTACATTCACTAGTAGCAGTGAGAAAAACATCACGGGGTGGTGCGCATTGTATGGGTGTGTGTTAAATTACATTCACTAGTAGGAGTGAGAAAAACATCACGGGGTGGTGCGCATTGTATGGGTGCGTGTTACATTACATTCAATAGTAGGAGTGAGAAAAACATCACGGGGTGGTGTTAATCGGAGGGTCTGAATTAGGATAGGCAGTGAGTGGCAATGTAGGATGGAGAAAATCACCGCGGGGTGGTCAGCATGGGGAGTTGTGGGAACATGTAGTGGCAGTGTAGGATAGGTTTCTGAAAATCATCGCGGGGTAGTGCGCATTGTATGGGTGTGTGTTACATTAGATTCACTAGTAGGAGTGAGAAAAACATCACGGGGTGGTGCGCATTGTATGGGTGTGTGTTACATTACATTCACTAGTAGGATTGAGCAAAACATCACGGGGTGGTGCGCATTGTATGGGTGTGTGTTACATTACATTCACTAGTAGGAGTGAGAAAAACATCACGGGGTGGTGCGCATTGTATGGGTGTGTGTTACATTACATTCACTAGTAGGAGGGAGAAAAACATCACGGGGTGGTGCGCATTGTATGGGTGTGTGTTACATTACATTCACTAGTAGGAGTGAGAAAAACATCACGGGATGGTGCACATTGTATGGGTGTGTGTTACATTACATTCACTATTAGCAGTGAGAAAAACATCACGGGGTGGTGCGCATTGTATGGGTGTGTGTTAAATTACATTCACTAGTAGGAGTGAGAAAAACATCACGGGGTGGTGCGCATTGTATGGGTGTGTGTTACATTACATTCACTAGTAGGAGTGAGAAAAACATCACGGGGTGGTGCGCATTGTATGGCTGTGTGTTACATTACATTCACTAGTAGGAGTGAGAAAAACATCACGGGGTGGTGTGAATCGGAGGGTCTGAATTAGGATAGGCAGTGAGTGGCAATGTAGGATGGAGAAAAGCACCGCGGGGTCGTCAGCATGGGGAGGTCAGGGAACATGCAGTGGCAATGTAGGATAGGTTTCTGAAAAACATCGCGGGGTGGTGCGCATTGTATGGGTGCGTGTTACATTACATTCACTAGTAGGAGTGAGAAAAACATCATGCGGTGGTGTTAATCGGAGGGTCTGAATTAGGATAGGCAGTGAGTGGCAATGTAGGATGGAGAAAATCTCCGCGGGGTGGTCAGCATGGGGAGTTGTGAGAACATGTTGTGGGAGTGTAGGATAGGTTTCTGAAAATCATCGCGGGGTGGTGCGCATTGTATGGGTGTGTGTTACATTAGATTCACTATGAGGAGTGAGAAAAACATCACGGGGTGGTGCGCATTGTATGGGTGTGTGTTACATTACATTCACTAGTAGGAGTGAGCAAAACATCACGGGGTGGTGCACATTGTATGGGTGTGTGTTACATTACATTCACTAGTAGGAGTGAGAAAAACATCACGGGGTGGTGCGCATTGTATGGGTGTGTGTTACATTACATTCACTAGTAGGAGTGAGAAAAACATCACGGGGTGGTGCGCATTGTATGGGTGTGTGTTACATTACATTCACTAGTAGGAGTGAGAAAATCATCACAGGGTGGTGCGCATTGTATGGGTGTGTGTTACATTACATTCACTAGTAGGAGTGAGAAAAACATCACGGGGTGGTGCGCATTGTATGGGTGTGTGTTATATTACATTCACTAGTACGAGTGAGAAAAACATCACGGTTTGGTGCGCATTTTATGGGTGTGTGTTACATTACATTCACTAGTAGGAGTGAGAAAAACATCACGGGGTGGTGCGCATTGTATGGGTGTGTGTTACATTACATTCACTAGTAGGAGTGAGAAAAACATCACGGGGTGGTGTGAATCTGAGGGTCTGAATTAGGATAGGCAGTGACTGGCAATGTAGGATGGAGAAAAGCACCGCGGTGTGGTCAGCATGGGGAGGTCAGGGAACATGCACTGGCAATGTAGGATAGGTTTCTGAAAAACATCGCGGGGTGGTGCGCATTGTATGGGTTTGTGTTACATTAGATTCACTAGGAGGAGTGAGAAAAACATCACGGGGTGGTGCGCATTGTATGGGTGTGTGTTACATTACATTCACTAGTAGGAGTGAGAAAAACATCACGGGGTGGTGCGCATTGTATGGGTGTATGTTACATTACATTCACTCGTAGGAGTGAGAAAAATATCACGGGGTGGTGCGCATTGTATGGGTGTGTGTTAGATTACATTCACTAGTAGGAGTGAGAAAAACATCACGGGGTGGTGCGCATTGTATGGGTGTGTGTTACATTACATTCACTAGTAGGAGTGAGAAAAACATCAGGGGGGGTGCGCATTGTATGGGTGTGTGTTACATTACATTCACTAGTAGGAGTGAGAAAATCATCACGGGGTGGTGCGCATTGTATGGGTGTGTGTTACATTACATTCACTAGTAGGAGTGAGAAAAACATCACGGGGTGGTGCGCATTGTATGGGTGTGTGTTACATTACATTCACTAGTAGGAGTGAGAAAAACATCACGGGTTGGTGCGCATTGTATGGGTGTGTGTTACATTACATTCACTAGTAGGAGTGAGAAAAACATCACGGGGTGGTGCGCATTGTATGGGTGTGTGTTACATTACATTCACTAGTAGGAGTGAGAAAAACATCACGGGGTGGTGCGCATTGTATGGGTGTGTATTACATTACATTCACTAGTAGGAGTGAGAAAAACATCACGGGGTGGTGTGAATCGGAGGGTCTGAATTAGGATAGGCAGTGAGTGGCAATGTAGGATGGAGAAAATCACCGCAGGGTGGTCAGCATGGGGAGGTCAGGGAACATGTAGTGGCAGTGTAGGATAGGTTTCTGAAAAACATTGCGGGGTTGTGCGCATTGTATGGGTGTGTGTTACATTAGATTCACTAGTAGAAGTGAGAAAAACATCACGGGGTGGTGCGCATTGTATGGGTGTGTGTTACATTACATTCACTAGTAGGAGTGAGCAAAACATCACGGGGTGGTGCGCATTGTATGGGTGTGTGTTACATTACATTCACTAGTAGGAGTGAGCAAAACATCACGGGGTGGTGCGAATTGTATGGGTTTGTGTTACATTACATTCACTAGTAGGAGTGAGCAAAACATCACGGGGTGGTGCGCATTGTATGGGTGTGTGTTACATTACATTCACTAGTAGGAGTGAGAAAAACATCACGGGGTGGTGCGCATTGTATGGGTGTGTGTTACATTACATTCACTAGTAGGAGTGAGAAAAACATCACGGGGTGGTGCGCATTGTATGGGTGTGTGTTACATTACATTCACTAGTAGGAGTGAGAAAAACATCACGGGGTTGTGCGCATTGGATGGGTGTGTGTTACATTACATTCACTAGTAGGAGTGAGAAAAACATCACGGGGTGGTGCGCATTGTATGGGTGTGTGTTACATTACATTCACTAGTAGGAATGAGAAAAACATCACGGGGTGGTGCGCATTGTATGGGTGTGTGTTACATTACATTCACTAGTAGGAGTGAGAAAAACATCACGGGGTGGTGCGCATTGTATGGGTGTGTGTTACATTACATTCACTAGTAGGAGTGAGAAAAACATCACGGGGTGGTGCCCATTGTATGGGTGTGTGTTATATTAGATTCACTAGTAGGAGTGAGAAAAATATCACGGGGTGGTGCGCATTGTATGGGTGTGTGTTACATTACATTCACCAGTAGGTTTGAGAAAAACATCACGGGGTGGTGTGAATCGGAGGGTCTGAATTAGGATAGGCAGTGAGTGGCAATGTAGGATGGAGAAAATCACCGCAGGGTGGTCAGCATGGGGAGGTCACGGAACATGTAGTGGCAGTGTAGGATAGGTTTTTTAAAAACATCGCGGGGTTGTGCGCATTGTATGGGTGTGTGTTACATTAGATTCACTAGTAGGAGTGAGAAAAATATCACGGGGTAGTGCGCATTGTATGGGTGTGTGTTACATTACATTCACTAGTAGGAGTGAGCAAAACATCACGGGGTTGTGCGCATTGTATGGGTGTGTGTTACATTACATTCACTAGTAGGAGGGAGAAAAACATCACGGGGTGGTGCGCATTGTATGGGTGTGTGTTACATTACATTCACTAGTAGGAGTGAGAAAAACATCACTGGGTGGTGCGCATTTTATGGGTGTGTGTTACATTACATTCACTAGTAGGAGTGAGAAAAACATCAAGGGGTGGTGTGCATTGTATGGGTGTGTGTTACATTACATTCACTAGTAGGAGTGAGAAAAACATCACGGGGTGGTGCGCATTGTATGGGTGTGTGTTACATTACATTCACTACTAGGAGTGAGAAAAACATCACGGGGTGGTGCGCATTGTATGGGTGTTTGTTACATTACATTCACTAGTAGGAGTGAGAAAAACATCACGGGGTGGTGCGCATTGTATGGGTGTGTGTTACATTACATTCACTTGTAGGAGAGAGAAAAACATCACGGGGTGGTGCGCATTGTATGGGTGTGTGTTACATTACATTCACTAGTAGGAGTGAGAAAAACATCACGGGGTGGTGCGCATTGTATGGGTGTGTGTTACATTACATTCACTAGTAGGAGTGACAAAAACATCACGGGGTGGTGCGCATTGTATGGGTGTGTGTTACATTACATTCACTACTAGGAGTGAGAAAAACATCACGGGGTGGTGCGCATTGTATGGGTGTGTGTTACATTACATTCACTAGTAGGAGTGAGAAAAACATCACGGGGTTGTGCGCATTGGATGGGTGTGTGTTACATTACATTCATTAGTAGGAGTGAGAAAAACATCACGGGGTGGTGCGCATTGTATGGGTGTGTGTTACATTACATTCACTAGTAGGAGTGAGAAAAACATCACGGGGTGGTGCGCATTGTATGGGTGTGTGTTACATTACATTCACTACTAGGAGTGAGAAAAACATCACGGGGTGGTGCGCATTGTATGGGTGTGTGTTACATTACATTCACTAGTAGGAGTGAGAAAAACATCACAGGGTGGTGCCCATTGTATGGGTGTGTGTTACATTAGATTCACTAGTAGGAGTGAGAAAAATATCACGGGGTGGTGCGCATTGTATGGGTGTGTGTTACATTACATTCACCAGTAGGTGTGAGAAAAACATCACGGGGTGGTGCGCATTGAATGGCTGTGTGTTACATTACATTCACTAGTAGGAGTGAGAAAAACATCACGGGGTGGTGTGAATCGGAGGGTCTGAATTAGGATAGGCAGTGAGTGGCAATGTAGGATGGAGAAAATCACCGCAGGGTGGTCAGCATGGGGAGGTCAGGGAACATGTAGTGGCAGTGTAGGATAGGTTTTTTAAAAACATCGCGGGGTTGTGCGCATTGTATGGGTGTGTTTTACATTAGATTCACTAGTAGGAGTGAGAAAAACATCACGGGGTAGTGCGCATTGTATGGGTGTGTGTTACATTACATTCACTAGTAGGAGTGAGCAAAACATCACGGGGTTGTGCGCATTGTATGGGTGTGTGTTACATTACATTCACTAGTAGGAGGGAGAAAAACATCACGGGGTGGTGCGCATTGTATGGGTGTGTGTTACATTACATTCACTAGTAGGAGTGAGAAAAACATCACGGGGTGGTGCGCATTTTATGGGTGTGTGTTACATTACATTCACTAGTAGGAGTGAGAAAAACATCACGGGGTGGTGCGCATTCTATGGGTGTGTGTTACATTACATTCACTAGTAGGAGTGAGAAAAACATCACGGGGTGGTGCGCATTGTATGGGTGTGTGTTACATTACATTCACTACTAGGAGTGAGAAAAACATCACGGGGTGGTGCGCATTGTATGGGTGTTTGTTACATTACATTCACTAGTAGGAGTGAGAAAAACATCACGGGGTGGTGCGCATTGTATGGGTGTGTGTTACATTACATTCACTTGTAGGAGAAAGAAAAACATCACGAGGTGGTGCGCATTGTATGGGTGTGTGTTACATTACATTCACTAGTAGGAGTGAGAAAAACATCACGGGGTGGTGCGCATTGTATGGGTGCGTGTTACATTACATTCAATAGTAGGAGTGAGAAAAACATCACGGGGTGGTGTTAATCGGAGGGTCTGAATTAGGATAGGCAGTGAGTGGCAATGTAGGATGGAGAAAATCACCGCGGGGTGGTCAGCATGGGGAGTTGTGGGAACATGTAGTGGCAGTGTAGGATAGGTTTCTGAAAATCATCGCGGGGTGGTGCGCATTGTATGGGTGTGTGTTACATTAGATTCACTAGTAGGAGTGAGAAAAACATCACGGGGTTCTGCGCATTGTATGGGTGTGTGTTACATTACATTCACTAGTAGGATTGAGCAAAACATCACGGGGTGGTGCGCATTGTATGGGTGTGTGTTACATTACATTCACTAGTAGGAGTGAGAAAAACATCACGGGGTGGTGTGTATTGTATGGGTGTGTGTTACATTACATTCACTAGTAGGAGGGAGAAAAACATCACGGGGTGGTGCGCATTGTATGGGTGTGTGTTACATTACATTCACTAGTAGGAGTGAGAAAAACATCACGGGATGGTGCACATTGTATGGGTGTGTGTTACATTACATTCACTAGTAGCAGTGAGAAAAACATCACGGGGTGGTGCGCATTGTATGGGTGTGTGTTAAATTACATTCACTAGTAGGAGTGAGAAAAACATCACGGGGTGGTGCGCATTGTATGGGTTGTGTTACATTACATTCACTAGTAGGAGTGAGAAAAACATCACGGGGTGGTGCGCATTGTATGGCTGTGTGTTACATTACATTCACTAGTAGGAGTGAGAAAAACATCACGGGGTGGTGTGAATCGGAGTGTCTGAATTAGGATAGGCAGTGAGTGGCAATGTAGGATGGAGAAAAGCACTGCGGGGTGGTCAGCATGGGGAGGTCAGGGAACATGCAGTGGCAATGTAGGATAGGTTTCTGAAAAACATCGCGGGGTGGTGCGCATTGTATGGGTGCGTGTTACATTACATTCACTAGTAGGAGTGAGAAAAACATCACGGGGTGGTGTTAATCGGAGGGTCTGAATTAGGATAGGCAGTGAGTGGCAATGTAGGATGGAGAAAATCTCCGCGGGGTGGTCAGCATGGGGAGTTGTGAGAACATGTTGTGGGAGTGTAGGATAGGTTTCTGAAAATCATCGCGGGGTGGTGCGCATTGTATGGGTGTGTGTTACATTAGATTCACTACGAGGAGTGAGAAAAACATCACGGGGTGGTGCGCATTGTATGGGTGTGTGTTACATTACATTCACTAGTAGGAGTGAGCAAAACATCACGGGGTGGTGCACATTGTATGGGTGTGTGTTACATTACATTCACTAGTAGGAGTGAGAAAAACATCACGGGGTGGTGCGCATTGTATGGGTGTGTGTTACATTACATTCACTAGTAGGAGTGAGAAAATCATCACGGGGTGGTGCGCATTGTATGGGTGTGTGTTACATTACATTCACTAGTAGGAGTGAGAAAAACATCACGGGGTGGTGCGCATTGTATGGGTGTGTGTTATATTACATTCACTAGTACGAGTGAGAAAAACATCACGGTTTGGTGCGCATTTTATGGGTGTGTGTTACATTACATTCACTAGTAGGAGTGAGAAAAACATCACGGGGTGGTGCGCATTGTATGGGTGTGTGTTACATTACATTCACTAGTAGGAGTGAGAAAAACATCACGGGGTGGTGTGAATCGGAGGGTCTGTATTAGGATAGGCAGTGAGTGGCAATGTAGGATGGAGAAAAGCACCGCGGGGTGGTCAGCATGGGGAGGTCAGGGAACATGTAGTGGCAGTGTAGGATAGGTTTTTTAAAAACATCGCGGGGTTGTGCGCATTGTATGGGTGTGTGTTACATTAGATTCACTAGTAGGAGTGAGAAAAACATCACGGGGTAGTGCGCATTGTATGGGTGTGTGTTACATTACATTCACTAGTAGGAGTGAGCAAAACATCACGGGGTTGTGCGCATTGTATGGGTGTGTGTTACATTACATTCACTAGTAGGAGGGAGAAAAACATCACGGGGTGGTGCGCATTGTATGGGTGTGTGTTACATTACATTCACTAGTAGGAGTGAGAAAAACATCACGGGGTGGTGCGCATTTTATGGGTGTGTGTTACATTACATTCACTAGTAGGAGTGAGAAAAACATCACGGGGTGGTGCGCATTCTATGGGTGTGTGTTACATTACATTCACTAGTAGGAGTGAGAAAAACATCACGGGGTGGTGCGCATTGTATGGGTGTGTGTTACATTACATTCACTACTAGGAGTGAGAAAAACATCACGGGGTGGTGCGCATTGTATGGGTGTTTGTTACATTACATTCACTAGTAGGAGTGAGAAAAACATCACGGGGTGGTGCGCATTGTATGGGTGTGTGTTACATTACATTCACTTGTAGGAGAAAGAAAAACATCACGAGGTGGTGCGCATTGTATGGGTGTGTGTTACATTACATTCACTAGTAGGAGTGAGAAAAACATCACGGGGTGGTGCGCATTGTATGGGTGCGTGTTACATTACATTCAATAGTAGGAGTGAGAAAAACATCACGGGGTGGTGTTAATCGGAGGGTCTGAATTAGGATAGGCAGTGAGTGGCAATGTAGGATGGAGAAAATCACCGCGGGGTGGTCAGCATGGGGAGTTGTGGGAACATGTAGTGGCAGTGTAGGATAGGTTTCTGAAAATCATCGCGGGGTGGTGCGCATTGTATGGGTGTGTGTTACATTAGATTCACTAGTAGGAGTGAGAAAAACATCACGGGGTTCTGCGCATTGTATGGGTGTGTGTTACATTACATTCACTAGTAGGATTGAGCAAAACATCACGGGGTGGTGCGCATTGTATGGGTGTGTGTTACATTACATTCACTAGTAGGAGTGAGAAAAACATCACGGGGTGGTGTGCATTGTATGGGTGTGTGTTACATTACATTCACTAGTAGGAGGGAGAAAAACATCACGGGGTGGTGCGCATTGTATGGGTGTGTGTTACATTACATTCACTAGTAGGAGTGAGAAAAACATCACGGGATGGTGCACATTGTATGGGTGTGTGTTACATTACATTCACTAGTAGCAGTGAGAAAAACATCACGGGGTGGTGCGCATTGTATGGGTGTGTGTTAAATTACATTCACTAGTAGGAGTGAGAAAAACATCACGGGGTGGTGCGCATTGTATGGGTGTGTGTTACATTACATTCACTAGTAGGAGTGAGAAAAACATCACGGGGTGGTGCGCATTGTATGGCTGTGTGTTACATTACATTCACTAGTAGGAGTGAGAAAAACATCACGGGGTGGTGTGAATCGGAGTGTCTGAATTAGGATAGGCAGTGAGTGGCAATGTAGGATGGAGAAAAGCACTGCGGGGTGGTCAGCATGGGGAGGTCAGGGAACATGCAGTGGCAATGTAGGATAGGTTTCTGAAAAACATCGCGGGGTGGTGCGCATTGTATGGGTGCGTGTTACATTACATTCACTAGTAGGAGTGAGAAAAACATCACGGGGTGGTGTTAATCGGAGGGTCTGAATTAGGATAGGCAGTGAGTGGCAATGTAGGATGGAGAAAATCTCCGCGGGGTGGTCAGCATGGGGAGTTGTGAGAACATGTTGTGGGAGTGTAGGATAGGTTTCTGAAAATCATCGCGGGGTGGTGCGCATTGTATGGGTGTGTGTTACATTAGATTCACTACGAGGAGTGAGAAAAACATCACGGGGTGGTGCGCATTGTATGGGTGTGTTTTACATTACATTCACTAGTAGGAGTGAGCAAAACATCACGGGGTGGTGCACATTGTATGGGTGTGTGTTACATTACATTCACTAGTAGGAGTGAGAAAAACATCACGGGGTGGTGCGCATTGTATGGGTGTGTGTTACATTACATTCACTAGTAGGAGTGAGAAAAACATCACGGGGTGGTGCGCATTGTATGGGTGTGTGTTACATTACATTCACTAGTAGGAGTGAGAAAATCATCACGGGGTGGTGCGCATTGTATGGGTGTGTGTTACATTACATTCACTAGTAGGAGTGAGAAAAACATCACGGGGTGGTGCGCATTGTATGGGTGTGTGTTATATTACATTCACTAGTACGAGTGAGAAAAACATCACGGTTTGGTGCGCATTTTATGGGTGTGTGTTACATTACATTCACTAGTAGGAGTGAGAAAAACATCACGGGGTGGTGCGCATTGTATGGGTGTGTGTTACATTACATTCACTAGTAGGAGTGAGAAAAACATCACGGGGTGGTGTGAATCGGAGGGTCTGTATTAGGATAGGCAGTGAGTGGCAATGTAGGATGGAGAAAAGCACCGCGGGGTGGTCAGCATGGGGAGGTCAGGGAACATGCACTGGCAATGTAGGATAGGTTTCTGAAAAACATCGCGGGGTGGTGCGCATTGTATGGGTTTGTGTTACATTAGATTCACTAGGAGGAGTGAGAAAAACATCACGGGGTGGTGCGCATTGTATGGGTGTGTGTTACATTACATTCACTAGTAGGAGTGAGAAAAACATCACGGGGTGGTGCGCATTGTATGGGTGTGTGTTACATTACATTCACTCGTAGGAGTGAGAAAAATATCACGGGGTGGTGTGCATTGTATGGGTGTGTGTTAGATTACATTCACTAGTAGGAGTGAGAAAAACATCACGGGGTGGTGCGCATTGTATGGGTGTGTGTTACATTACATTCACTAGTAGGAGTGAGAAAAACATCACGGGGTGGTGCGCATTGTATGGGTGTGTGTTACATTACATTCACTAGTAGGAGTGAGAAAATCATCACGGCGTGGTGCGCATTGTATGGGTGTGTGTTACATTACATTCACTAGTAGGAGTGAGAAAAACATCACGGGGTGGTGCGCATTGTATGGGTGTGTGTTACATTACATTCACTAGTAGGAGTGAGAAAAACATCACGGGTTGGTGCGCATTGTATGGGTGTGTGTTACATTACATTCACTAGTAGGAGTGAGAAAAACATCACGGGGTGGTGCGCATTGTATGGGTGTGTGTTACATTACATTCACTAGTAGGTGTGAGAAAAACATCACGGGGTGGTGCGCATTGTATGGGTGTGTGTTACATTACATTCACTAGTAGGAGTGAGAAAAACATCACGGGGTGGTGTGAATCGGAGGGTCTGAATTAGGATAGGCAGTGAGTGGCAATGTAGGATGGAGAAAATCACCGCAGGGTGGTCAGCATGGGGAGGTCAGGGAACATGTAGTGGCAGTGTAGGATAGGTTTCTGAAAAACATTGCGGGTTTGTGCGCATTGTATGGGTGTGTGTTACATTAGATTCACTAGTAGGAGTGAGAAAAACATCACGGGGTGGTGCGCATTGTATGGGTGTGTGTTACATTACATTCACTAGTAGGAGTGAGCAAAACATCACGGGGTGGTGCGCATTGTATGGGTGTGTGTTACATTACATTCACTAGTAGAAGTGAGCAAAACATCACAGGGTGGTGCGCATTGTATGGGTGTGTGTTACATTACATTCACTAGTAGGAGTGAGCAAAACATCACGGGGTGGTGCGCATTGTATGGGTGTGTGTTACATTACATTCACTAGTAGGAGTGAGAAAAACATCACGGGGTGGTGCGCATTGTATGGGTGTGTGTTACATTACATTCACTAGTAGGAGTGAGAAAAACATCACGGGGTGGTGCGCATTGTATGGGTGTGTGTTACATTACATTCACTAGTAGGAGTGAGAAAAACATCACGGGGTGGTGCGCATTGAATGGGTGTGTGTGACATTACATTCACTAGTAGGAGTGAGAAAAACATCATGGGGTGGTGCCCATTGTATGGGTGTGTGTTACATTAAATTCACTAGTAGGAGTGAGAAAAACATCACGGGGTGGTGCGCATTGTATGGGTGTGTGTTACATTACATTCACTAGTAGGAGTGAGAAAAACATCACGGGGTTGTGCGCATTGTATGGGTGTGTGTTACACTACATTCACTAGTAGGAGTGAGAAAAACATCACGGGGTGGTGCGCATTGTATGGGTGTGTGTTACACTACATTCACTAGTAGGAGGGAGAAAAACATCACGGGGTGGTGCGCATTGTATGGGTGTGTGTTACATTACATTCACTAGAAGGAGTGAGAAAAACATCACGGGGTGGTGCGCATTGTATTTGTGTGTGTTACATTACATTCACTAGTAGGAGTGAGAAAAACATCACGGCGTGGTGCCCATTGTATGGGTGTGTGTTACATTAGATTCACTAGTAGGAGTGAGAAAAACATCACGGGGTGGTGCGCATTGTATGGGTGTGTGTTACATTACATTCACTAGTAGGAGTGAGAAAAACATCACGGGGTGGTGCGCATTGTATGGGTGTGTGTTACATTACATTCACTAGTAGGAGTGAGAAAAACATCACGGGGTGGTGCGCATTGTATGGGTGTGTGTTACATTACATTCACTAGTAGGAGTGAGAAAAACATCACGGGGTGGTGCGCATTGTATGGGTGTGTGTTACATTACATTCACTAGTAGGAGTGAGAAAAACATCACGGGGTGGTGCGCATTGTATGGGTGTGTGTTACATTACATTCACTAGTAGGAGTGAGAAAAACATCACGGGGTGGTGCGCATTGTATGGGTGTGTGTTACATTACATTCACTAGTAGGAGTGAGAAAAACATCACGGGGTGGTGCGCATTGTATGGGTGTGTGTTACATTACATTCACTAGTAGGAGTGAGAAAAACCTCCCGGGGTGGTGCGCATTGTATGGGTGTGTGTTACATTACATTCACTAGTAGGAGTGAGAAAAACATCACGGGGTGGTGCGCATTGTATGGGTGTGTGTTACATTACATTCACTAGTAGGAGTGAGAAAAACATCACGGAGTGGTGCGCATTGTATGGGTGTGTGTTACATTACATTCACTAGTAGGAGTGAGAAAAACATCACGGGGTGGTGCGCATTGTATGGGTGTGTGTTGCAGTAGATTCACTAGTAGGAGTGAGAAAAACATCACGGGGTGGTGCGCATTGTATGGGTGTGTGTTACATTAGATTCACTAGTAGGAGTGAGAAAAACATCACGGCGTAGTGCGCATTTAATGGGTGTGTGTTACATTAGATTCACTAGTAGGAGTCAGAAAAACATCACGGGGTGGTGCGAATTGTATGGGTGATTGTTACATTACATTCACTAGTAGGAGTGAGAAAACCATCACGGGGTGGTGCGCATTTTATGTGTGTGTGTTACATTTCATTCACAAATAGGAGTGAGAAAAACATCACGGGGTGGTGGGCATTGTATGGGTGTGTGTTACATTACATTCACTAGTAGGAGTTAGAAAAACATCACGGGGTGGTGCGCATTGTATGGGTGTGCGTTACATTACATTCACTAGTAGGAGTGAGAAAAACATCACGGGGTGGTGCGCATTGTATGGGTGTGCGTTACATTACATTCACTAGTGGGAGTGAGAAAAACATCACGGGGTGGTGCGCATTGTATGGGTGTGTGTTACATTACATTCACTAGTGGGAGTGAGAAAAACATCACGGGGTGGTGCGCATTGTATGGGTGTGTGTTACATTACATGTACTAGAAGGAGTGAGAAAAACATCACGGGGTGGTGAGCATTGTATGGGTGTGCGTTACATTACATTCACTAGTACGAGTGAGAAAAACATCACGGTTTGGTGCGCATTTTATGGGTGTGTGTTACATTACATTCACTAGTAGGAGTGAGAAAAACATCACGGGGTGGTGCGCATTGTATGGGTGTGTGTTACATTACATTCACTAGTAGGAGTGAGAAAAACATCACGGGGTGGTGTGAATCGGAGGGTCTGTATTAGGATAGGCAGTGAGTGGCAATGTAGGATGGAGAAAAGCACCGCGGGGTGGTCAGCATGGGGAGGTCAGGGAACATGCACTGGCAATGTAGGATAGGTTTCTGAAAAACATCGCGGGGTGGTGCGCATTGTATGGGTTTGTGTTACATTAGATTCACTAGGAGGAGTGAGAAAAACATCACGGGGTGGTGCGCATTGTATGGGTGTGTGTTACATTACATTCACTAGTAGGAGTGAGAAAAACATCACGGGGTGGTGCGCATTGTATGGGTGTGTGTTACATTACATTCACTCGTAGGAGTGAGAAAAATATCACGGGGTGGTGTGCATTGTATGGGTGTGTGTTAGATTACATTCACTAGTAGGAGTGAGAAAAACATCACGGGGTGGTGCGCATTGTATGGGTGTGTGTTACATTACATTCACTAGTAGGAGTGAGAAAAACATCACGGGGTGGTGCGCATTGTATGGGTGTGTGTTACATTACATTCACTAGTAGGAGTGAGAAAATCATCACGGCGTGGTGCGCATTGTATGGGTGTGTGTTACATTACATTCACTAGTAGGAGTGAGAAAAACATCACGGGGTGGTGCGCATTGTATGGGTGTGTGTTACATTACATTCACTAGTAGGAGTGAGAAAAACATCACGGGTTGGTGCGCATTGTATGGGTGTGTGTTACATTACATTCACTAGTAGGAGTGAGAAAAACATCACGGGGTGGTGCGCATTGTATGGGTGTGTGTTACATTACATTCACTAGTAGGTGTGAGAAAAACATCACGGGGTGGTGCGCATTGTATGGGTGTGTGTTACATTACATTCACTAGTAGGAGTGAGAAAAACATCACGGGGTGGTGTGAATCGGAGGGTCTGAATTAGGATAGGCAGTGAGTGGCAATGTAGGATGGAGAAAATCACCGCAGGGTGGTCAGCATGGGGAGGTCAGGGAACATGTAGTGGCAGTGTAGGATAGGTTTCTGAAAAACATTGCGGGGTTGTGCGCATTGTATGGGTGTGTGTTACATTAGATTCACTAGTAGGAGTGAGAAAAACATCACGGGGTGGTGCCCATTGTATGGGTGTGTGTTACATTACATTCACTAGTAGGAGTGAGCAAAACATCACGGGGTGGTGCGCATTGTATGGGTGTGTGTTACATTACATTCACTAGTAGAAGTGAGCAAAACATCACAGGGTGGTGCGCATTGTATGGGTGTGTGTTACATTACATTCACTAGTAGGAGTGAGCAAAACATCACGGGGTGGTGCGCATTGTATGGGTGTGTGTTACATTACATTCACTAGTAGGAGTGAGAAAAACATCACGGGGTGGTGCGCATTGTATGGGTGTGTGTTACATTACATTCACTAGTAGGAGTGAGAAAAACATCACGGGGTGGTGCGCATTGTATGGGTGTGTGTTACATTACATTCACTAGTAGGAGTGAGAAAAACATCACGGGGTGGTGCGCATTGAATGGGTGTGTGTGACATTACATTCACTAGTAGGAGTGAGAAAAACATCATGGGGTGGTGCCCATTGTATGGGTGTGTGTTACATTAAATTCACTAGTAGGAGTGAGAAAAACATCACGGGGTGGTGCGCATTGTATGGGTGTGTGTTACATTACATTCACTAGTAGGAGTGAGAAAAACATCACGGGGTTGTGCGCATTGTATGGGTGTGTGTTACACTACATTCACTAGTAGGAGTGAGAAAAACATCACGGGGTGGTGCGCATTGTATGGGTGTGTGTTACACTACATTCACTAGTAGGAGGGAGAAAAACATCACGGGGTGGTGCGCATTGTATGGGTGTGTGTTACATTACATTCACTAGAAGGAGTGAGAAAAACATCACGGGGTGGTGCGCATTGTATTTGTGTGTGTTACATTACATTCACTAGTAGGAGTGAGAAAAACATCACGGGGTGGTGCCCATTGTATGGGTGTGTGTTACATTAGATTCACTAGTAGGAGTGAGAAAAACATCACGGGGTGGTGCGCATTGTATGGGTGTGTGTTACATTACATTCACTAGTAGGAGTGAGAAAAACATCACGGGGTGGTGCGCATTGTATGGGTGTGTGTTACATTACATTCACTAGTAGGAGTGAGAAAAACATCACGGGGTGGTGCGCATTGTATGGGTGTGTGTTACATTACATTCACTAGTAGGAGTGAGAAAAACATCACGGGGTGGTGCGCATTGTATGGGTGTGTGTTACATTACATTCACTAGTAGGAGTGAGAAAAACATCACGGGGTGGTGCGCATTGTATGGGTGTGTGTTACATTACATTCACTAGTAGGAGTGAGAAAAACATCACGGGGTGGTGCGCATTGTATGGGTGTGTGTTACATTACATTCACTAGTAGGAGTGAGAAAAACATCACGGGGTGGTGCGCATTGAATGGGTGTGTGTGACATTACATTCACTAGTAGGAGTGAGAAAAACATCATGGGGTGGTGCCCATTGTATGGGTGTGTGTTACATTAAATTCACTAGTAGGAGTGAGAAAAACATCACGGGGTGGTGCGCATTGTATGGGTGTGTGTTACATTACATTCACTAGTAGGAGTGAGAAAAACATCACGGGGTTGTGCGCATTGTATGGGTGTGTGTTACACTACATTCACTAGTAGGAGTGAGAAAAACATCACGGGGTGGTGCGCATTGTATGGGTGTGTGTTACACTACATTCACTAGTAGGAGGGAGAAAAACATCACGGGGTGGTGCGCATTGTATGGGTGTGTGTTACATTACATTCACTAGAAGGAGTGAGAAAAACATCACGGGGTGGTGCGCATTGTATTTGTGTGTGTTACATTACATTCACTAGTAGGAGTGAGAAAAACATCACGGGGTGGTGCCCATTGTATGGGTGTGTGTTACATTAGATTCACTAGTAGGAGTGAGAAAAACATCACGGGGTGGTGCGCATTGTATGGGTGTGTGTTACATTACATTCACTAGTAGGAGTGAGAAAAACATCACGGGGTGGTGCGCATTGTATGGGTGTGTGTTACATTACATTCACTAGTAGGAGTGAGAAAAACATCACGGGGTGGTGCGCATTGTATGGGTGTGTGTTACATTACATTCACTAGTAGGAGTGAGAAAAACATCACGGGGTGGTGCGCATTGTATGGGTGTGTGTTACATTACATTCACTAGTAGGAGTGAGAAAAACATCACGGGGTGGTGCGCATTGTATGGGTGTGTGTTACATTACATTCACTAGTAGGAGTGAGAAAAACATCACGGGGTGGTGCGCATTGTATGGGTGTGTGTTACATTACATTCACTAGTAGGAGTGAGAAAAACATCACGGGGTGGTGCGCATTGTATGGGTGTGTGTTACATTACATTCACTAGTAGGAGTGAGAAAAACCTCCCGGGGTGGTGCGCATTGTATGGGTGTGTGTTACATTGCATTCACTAGTAGGAGTGAGAAAAACATCACGGGGTGGTGCGCATTGTATGGGTGTGTGTTACATTACATTCACTAGTAGGAGTGAGAAAAACATCACGGAGTGGTGCGCATTGTATGGGTGTGTGTTACATTACATTCACTAGTAGGAGTGAGAAAAACATCACGGGGTGGTGCGCATTGTATGGGTGTGTGTTGCAGTAGATTCACTAGTAGGAGTGAGAAAAACATCACGGGGTGGTGCGCATTGTATGGGTGTGTGTTACATTAGATTCACTAGTAGGAGTGAGAAAAACATCACGGCGTAGTGCGCATTTAATGGGTGTGTGTTACATTAGATTCACTAGTAGGAGTCAGAAAAACATCACGGGGTGGTGCGAATTGTATGGGTGATTGTTACATTACATTCACTAGTAGGAGTGAGAAAACCATCACGGGGTGGTGCGCATTTTATGTGTGTGTGTTACATTTCATTCACAAATAGGAGTGAGAAAAACATCACGGGGTGGTGGGCATTGTATGGGTGTGTGTTACATTACATTCACTAGTAGGAGTTAGAAAAACATCACGGGGTGGTGCGCATTGTATGGGTGTGCGTTACATTACATTCACTAGTAGGAGTGAGAAAAACATCACGGGGTGGTGCGCATTGTATGGGTGTGCGTTACATTACATTCACTAGTGGGAGTGAGAAAAACATCACGGGGTGGTGCGCATTGTATGGGTGTGTGTTACATTACATTCACTAGTGGGAGTGAGAAAAACATCACGGGGTGGTGCGCATTGTATGGGTGTGTGTTACATTACATGTACTAGAAGGAGTGAGAAAAACATCACGGGGTGGTGAGCATTGTATGGGTGTGTGTTACATTACATTCACTAGTAGGAGTGAGAAATATATCACGGGGTGGTGCGCATTGTATGGGTGTGTGTTACATTACATTCACTAGTAGGAGTGAGAAAAACATCACGGGGTGGTGCTCATTGTATGGGTGTGTGTTACATTACATTCACTAGTAGGAGTGAGAAAAACATCACGGGGTGGTGCGCATTGTATGGGTGTGTGTTACATTACATTCACTAGTAGGAGTGAGAAAAACATCACGGGGTGGTGCGCATTGTATGGGTGTGTGTTACATTGCATTCACTAGTAGGAGTGAGAAAAACATCACGGGGTGGTGCGCATTGTATGGGTGTGTGTTACATTACATTCCCGAGTAGGAGTGAGAAAAATATCACGGGGTGGTGCGCATTGTATGGGTGTGTGTTACATTACATTCACTAGTAGGAGTGAGAAAAACATCACGGGGTGGTGCGCATTGTATGGGTGTGTGTCACATTACATTCACTAGTAGGAGTGAGAAAAACATCACGGGGTGGTGTGAATCGGAGGGTCTGAATTAGGATAGGCAGTGAGTGGCAATGTAGGATGGAGAAAAGCACCGCGGGGTGGTCAGCTTTGGGAGGTCAGGGAACATGCAGTGGCAATGTAGGATAGGTTTCTGAAAAACATCGCGGGTTGTTGCGCATTGTATGGGTGTGTGTTACATTACATTCACTAGTAGGAGTGAGAAAAACATCACGGTGTACTGCGCATTGTATGGGTGTTTGTTACATTACATTCACTAGTAGGAGTGAGAAAAACATCACGGGGTGGTGCGCATTGTATGGGTGTGTGTTACATTACATTCCCGAGTAGGAGTGAGAAAAACATCACGGGGTGGTGCGCATTGTATGGGTGTTTGTTACATTACATTCACTAGTAGGAGTGAGAAAAACATCACGGGGTGGTGCGCATTGTATGGGTGTGTGCTACATTACATTCACTAGTAGGAGTGAGAAAAACATCACGGGGTGGTGTGAATCGGGGGGTCTGAATTAGGATAGGCAGTGCGTGGCAATGTAGGATGGAGAAAAGCACCACGGGGTGGTCAGCATGGGGAGATCAGGGAACATGCGGTGGCAATGTAGGATAGGTTTCTGAAAAACATCGCGGTGTGGTGCCCATTGTATGGGTGTGTGTTACATTACATTCACTAGTAGGAGTGAGAAAAACATCACGGGGTTTTGCGCATTGTATGGGTGTGTGTTACATTACATTCACTAGGAGGAGTGAGAAAAACATCACGGGGTGGTGTGAATCGGAGGGTCTGAATTAGGATAGGCAGTGAGTGGCAATGTAGGATGGAGAAAAGCACTGCGGTGTGGTCAGCATGGGGATGTCAGGGAACATGCAGTGGCAATGTAGGATAGGTTTCTGATAATCATCACGGGGTGGTGCGCATTGTATGGGTCTGTGTTACATTACATTCACTAGTAGGAGTGAGAAAAACATCACGGGGTGGTGCGCATTGTATGGGTGTATGTTACATTACATTCACTAGTAGGAGTGAGAAAAACATCACGGGGTGGTGCGCATTGTATGGGTGTGTGTTAGATTACATTGACTAGTAGGAGTGAGAAAAACATCACGGGGTGGTGCGCATTGTATGGGTGTGTGTTACATTACATTCACTAGGAGGAGTGAGAAAAACATCACGGGGTGGTGTGAATCGGAGTGTCTGAATTAGGATAGGCAGTGAGTGGCAATGTAGGATGGAGAAAAGCACCGCAGGGGTGGTCAGCATGGGGAGTTCAGGGAACATGCAGTGGCAATGTAGGATAGGTTTCTGAAAAACATCGCGGGGTGGTGTGCATTGTATGGGTGTGTGTTACATTACATTCACTAGTATGAGTGAGAAAAACATCACGGTGTGGTGCTCATTGTATGGGTGTGTGTTACATTACATTCACTAGGAGGAGTGAGAAAAACATCACGGGGTGGTGCGCATTGTATGGGTGTGTGTTACATTACATTCACTAGTAGGAGTGAGAAAAACATCACGGGGTCGTGCGCATTGTATGGGTGTGTGTTACATTACATTCACTAGTAGGAGTGAGAAAAACATCACGGGGTGGTGCGCATTGTATGGGTGTGTGTTACATTACATTCACTAGTAGGATTGAGAAAAACATCACGGGGTGGTGCGCATTGTATGGGTGTGTGTTACATTACATTCACTAGTAGGAGTGAGAAAAACATCACGGGGTGGTGCGCATTGTATGGGTGTGTGTTACATTAGATTCACTAGTAGGAGTGAGAAAAACATCACGGGGTGGTGCGCATTGTAAGGGTGTGTGTTACATTACATTCACTAGTAGGAGTGAGTAAAACATCACGGGGTGGTGCGCATTGTATGGGTGTGTGTTACATTACATTCACTAGTAGGAGTGAGAAAAACATCACGGGGTGGTGCGCATTGTATGGGTGTGTGTTACATTACATTCACTAGTAGGAGTGAGAAAAACATCACGGGGTGGTGCGCATTGTATGGGTGTGTGTTACACTACATTCACTAGTAGGAGTGAGAAAAACATCACGGGGTGGTGCGCATTGTATGGGTGTGTGTTACATTACATTCACTAGTAGGAGTGAGAAAAACATCACGGGGTGGTGCGCATTGTATGGGTGTGTGTTACATTACATTCACTACTAGGAGTGAGAAAAACATCACGGGGTGGTGCGCATTGTATGGGTGTGTGTTACATTACATTCACTAGTAGGAGTGAGAAAAACATCACGGGGTTGTGCGCATTGGATGGGTGTGTGTTACATTACATTCATTAGTAGGAGTGAGAAAAACATCACGGGGTGGTGCGCATTGTATGGGTGTGTGTTACATTACATTCACTAGTAGGAGTGAGAAAAACATCACGGGGTGGTGCGCATTGTATGGGTGTGTGTTACATTACATTCACTAGTAGGAGTGAGAAAAACATCACGGGGTGGTGCGCATTGTATGGGTGTGTGTTACATTACATTCACTAGTAGGAGTGAGAAAAACCTCCCGGGGTGGTGCGCATTGTATGGGTGTGTGTTACATTACATTCACTAGTAGGAGTGAGAAAAACATCACGGGGTGGTGCGCATTGTATGGGTGTGTGTTACATTACATTCACTAGTAGGAGTGAGAAAAACATCACGGAGTGGTGCGCATTGTATGGGTGTGTGTTACATTACATTCACTAGTAGGAGTGAGAAAAACATCACGGGGTGGTGCGCATTGTATGGGTGTGTGTTGCAGTAGATTCACTAGTAGGAGTGAGAAAAACATCACGGGGTGGTGCGCATTGTATGGGTGTGTGTTACATTAGATTCACTAGTAGGAGTGAGAAAAACATCACGGCGTAGTGCGCATTTAATGGGTGTGTGTTACATTAGATTCACTAGTAGGAGTCAGAAAAACATCACGGGGTGGTGCGAATTGTATGGGTGATTGTTACATTACATTCACTAGTAGGAGTGAGAAAACCATCACGGGGTGGTGCGCATTTTATGTGTGTGTGTTACATTTCATTCACAAATAGGAGTGAGAAAAACATCACGGGGTGGTGGGCATTGTATGGGTGTGTGTTACATTACATTCACTAGTAGGAGTTAGAAAAACATCACGGGGTGGTGCGCATTGTATGGGTGTGCGTTACATTACATTCACTAGTAGGAGTGAGAAAAACATCACGGGGTGGTGCGCATTGTATGGGTGTGCGTTACATTACATTCACTAGTGGGAGTGAGAAAAACATCACGGGGTGGTGCGCATTGTATGGGTGTGTGTTACATTACATTCACTAGTGGGAGTGAGAAAAACATCACAGGGTGGTGCGCATTGTATGGGTGTGTGTTACATTACATGTACTAGAAGGAGTGAGAAAAACATCACGGGGTGGTGAGCATTGTATGGGTGTGTGTTACATTACATTCACTAGTAGGAGTGAGAAATATATCACGGGGTGGTGCGCATTGTATGGGTGTGTGTTACATTACATTCACTAGTAGGAGTGAGAAAAACATCACGGGGTGGTGCTCATTGTATGGGTGTGTGTTACATTACATTCACTAGTAGGAGTGAGAAAAACATCACGGGGTGGTGCGCATTGTATGGGTGTGTGTTACATTACATTCACTAGTAGGAGTGAGAAAAACATCACGGGGTGGTGCGCATTGTATGGGTGTGTGTTACATTGCATTCACTAGTAGGAGTGAGAAAAACATCACGGGGTGGTGCGCATTGTATGGGTGTGTGTTACATTACATTCCCGAGTAGGAGTGAGAAAAATATCACGGGGTGGTGCGCATTGTATGGGTGTGTGTTACATTACATTCACTAGTAGGAGTGAGAAAAACATCACGGGGTGGTGCGCATTGTATGGGTGTGTGTCACATTACATTCACTAGTAGGAGTGAGAAAAACATCACGGGGTGGTGTGAATCGGAGGGTCTGAATTAGGATAGGCAGTGAGTGGCAATGTAGGATGGAGAAAAGCACCGCGGGGTGGTCAGCTTTGGGAGGTCAGGGAACATGCAGTGGCAATGTAGGATAGGTTTCTGAAAAACATCGCGGGTTGTTGCGCATTGTATGGGTGTGTGTTACATTACATTCACTAGTAGGAGTGAGAAAAACATCACGGTGTGCTGCGCATTGTATGGGTGTTTGTTACATTACATTCACTAGTAGGAGTGAGAAAAACATCACGGGGTGGTGCGCATTGTATGGGTGTGTGTTACATTACATTCCCGAGTAGGAGTGAGAAAAACATCACGGGGTGGTGCGCATTGTATGGGTGTTTGTTACATTACATTCACTAGTAGGAGTGAGAAAAACATCACGGGGTGGTGCGCATTGTATGGGTGTGTGCTACATTACATTCACTAGTAGGAGTGAGAAAAACATCACGGGGTGGTGTGAATCGGGGGGTCTGAATTAGGATAGGCAGTGCGTGGCAATGTAGGATGGAGAAAAGCACCACGGGGTGGTCAGCATGGGGAGATCAGGGAACATGCGGTGGCAATGTAGGATAGGTTTCTGAAAAACATCGCGGTGTGGTGCCCATTGTATGGGTGTGTGTTACATTACATTCACTAGTAGGAGTGAGAAAAACATCACGGGGTGGTGCGCATTGTATGGGTGTGTGTTACATTACATTCACTAGGAGGAGTGAGAAAAACATCACGGGGTGGTGTGAATCGGAGGGTCTGAATTAGGATAGGCAGTGAGTGGCAATGTAGGATGGAGAAAAGCACCGCGGTGTGGTCAGCATGGGGATGTCAGGGAACATGCAGTGGCAATGTAGGATAGGTTTCTGATAATCATCACGGGGTGGTGCGCATTGTATGGGTCTGTGTTACATTACATTCACTAGTAGGAGTGAGAAAAACATCACGGGGTGGTGCGCATTGTATGGGTGTATGTTACATTACATTCACTAGTAGGAGTGAGAAAAACATCACGGGGTGGTGCGCATTGTATGGGTGTGTGTTAGATTACATTGACTAGTAGGAGTGAGAAAAACATCACGGGGTGGTGCGCATTGTATGGGTGTGTGTTACATTACATTCACTAGGAGGAGTGAGAAAAACATCACGGGGTGGTGTGAATCGGAGTGTCTGAATTAGGATAGGCAGTGAGTGGCAATGTAGGATGGAGAAAAGCACCGCAGGGGTGGTCAGCATGGGGAGTTCAGGGAACATGCAGTGGCAATGTAGGATAGGTTTCTGAAAAACATCGCGGGGTGGTGCGCATTGTATGGGTGTGTGTTACATTACATTCACTAGTATGAGTGAGAAAAACATCACGGTGTGGTGCTCATTGTATGGGTGTGTGTTACATTACATTCACTAGGAGGAGTGAGAAAAACATCACGGGGTGGTGCGCATTGTATGGGTGTGTGTTACATTACATTCACTAGTAGGAGTGAGAAAAACATCACGGGGTCGTGCGCATTGTATGGGTGTGTGTTACATTACATTCACTAGTAGGAGTGAGAAAAACATCACGGGGTGGTGCGCATTGTATGGGTGTGTGTTACATTACATTCACTAGTAGGATTGAGAAAAACATCACGGGGTGGTGCGCATTGTATGGGTGTGTGTTACATTACATTCACTAGTAGGAGTGAGAAAAACATCACGGGGTGGTGCGCATTGTATGGGTGTGTGTTACATTAGATTCACTAGTAGGAGTGAGAAAAACATCACGGGGTGGTGCGCATTGTAAGGGTGTGTGTTACATTACATTCACTAGTAGGAGTGAGTAAAACATCACGGGGTGGTGCGCATTGTATGGGTGTGTGTTACATTACATTCACTAGTAGGAGTGAGAAAAACATCACGGGGTGGTGCGCATTGTATGGGTGTGTGTTACATTACATTCACTAGTAGGAGTGAGAAAAACATCACGGGGTGGTGCGCATTGTATGGGTGTGTGTTACACTACATTCACTAGTAGGAGTGAGAAAAACATCACGGGGTGGTGCGCATTGTATGGGTGTGTGTTACATTACATTCACTAGTAGGAGTGAGAAAAACATCACGGGGTGGTGCGCATTGTATGGGTGTGTGTTACATTACATTCACTACTAGGAGTGAGAAAAACATCACGGGGTGGTGCGCATTGTATGGGTGTGTGTTACATTACATTCACTAGTAGGAGTGAGAAAAACATCACGGGGTTGTGCGCATTGGATGGGTGTGTGTTACATTACATTCATTAGTAGGAGTGAGAAAAACATCACGGGGTGGTGCGCATTGTATGGGTGTGTGTTACATTACATTCACTAGTAGGAGTGAGAAAAACATCACGGGGTGGTGCGCATTGTATGGGTGTGTGTTACATTACATTCACTACTAGGAGTGAGAAAAACATCACGGGGTGGTGCGCATTGTATGGGTGTGTGTTACATTACATTCACTAGTAGGAGTGAGAAAAACATCACGGGGTGGTGCCCATTGTATGGGTGTGTGTTACATTAGATTCACTAGTAGGAGTGAGAAAAATATCACGGGGTGGTGCGCATTGTATGGGTGTGTGTTACATTACATTCACCAGTAGGTGTGAGAAAAACATCACGGGGTGGTGCGCATTGAATGGCTGTGTGTTACATTACATTCACTAGTAGGAGTGAGAAAAACATCACGGGGTGGTGTGAATCGGAGGGTCTGAATTAGGATAGGCAGTGAGTGGCAATGTAGGATGGAGAAAATCACCGCAGGGTGGTCAGCATGGGGAGGTCAGGGAACATGTAGTGGCAGTGTAGGATAGGTTTTTTAAAAACATCGCGGGGTTGTGCGCATTGTATGGGTGTGTGTTACATTAGATTCACTAGTAGGAGTGAGAAAAACATCACGGGGTAGTGCGCATTGTATGGGTGTGTGTTACATTACATTCACTAGTAGGAGTGAGCAAAACATCACGGGGTTGTGCGCATTGTATGGGTGTGTGTTACATTACATTCACTAGTAGGAGGGAGAAAAACATCACGGGGTGGTGCGCATTGTATGGGTGTGTGTTACATTACATTCACTAGTAGGGATGAGAAAAACATCACGGGGTGGTGCGCATTTTATGGGTGTGTGTTACATTACATTCACTAGTAGGAGTGAGAAAAACATCACGGGGTGGTGCGCATTCTATGGGTGTGTGTTACATTACATTCACTAGTAGGAGTGAGAAAAACATCACGGGGTGGTGCGCATTGTATGGGTGTGTGTTACATTACATTCACTACTAGGAGTGAGAAAAACATCACGGGGTGGTGCGCATTGTATGGGTGTTTGTTACATTACATTCACTAGTAGGAGTGAGAAAAACATCACGGGGTGGTGCGCATTGTATGGGTGTGTGTTACATTACATTCACTTGTAGGAGAAAGAAAAACATCACGAGGTGGTGCGCATTGTATGGGTGTGTGTTACATTACATTCACTAGTAGGAGTGAGAAAAACATCACGGGGTGGTGCGCATTGTATGGGTGCGTGTTACATTACATTCAATAGTAGGAGTGAGAAAAACATCACGGGGTGGTGTTAATCGGAGGGTCTGAATTAGGATAGGCAGTGAGTGGCAATGTAGGATGGAGAAAATCACCGCGGGGTGGTCAGCATGGGGAGTTGTGGGAACATGTAGTGGCAGTGTAGGATAGGTTTCTGAAAATCATCGCGGGGTGGTGCGCATTGTATGGGTGTGTGTTACATTAGATTCACTAGTAGGAGTGAGAAAAACATCACGGGGTTCTGCGCATTGTATGGGTGTGTGTTACATTACATTCACTAGTAGGATTGAGCAAAACATCACGGGGTGGTGCGCATTGTATGGGTGTGTGTTACATTACATTCACTAGTAGGAGTGAGAAAAACATCACGGGGTGGTGTGAATCGGAGGGTCTGAATTAGGATAGGCAGTGAGTGGCAATGTAGGATGGAGAAAAGCACTGCGGGGTGGTCAGCATGGGGAGGTCAGGGAACATGCAGTGGCAATGTAGGATAGGTTTCTGAAAAACATCGCGGGGTGGTGCACATTGTATGGGTGCGTGTTACATTACATTCACTAGTAGGAGTGAGAAAAACATCACGGGGTGGTGTTAATCGGAGGGTCTGAATTAGGATAGGCAGTGAGTGGCAATGTAGGATGGAGAAAATCTCCGCGGGGTGGTCAGCATGGGGAGTTGTGAGAACATGTTGTGGGAGTGTAGGATAGGTTTCTGAAAATCATCGCGGGGTGGTGCGCATTGTATGGGTGTGTGTTACATTAGATTCACTACGAGGAGTGAGAAAAACATCACGGGGTGGTGCGCATTGTATGGGTGTGTGTTACATTACATTCACTAGTAGGAGTGAGCAAAACATCACGGGGTGGTGCACATTGTATGGGTGTGTGTTACATTACATTCACTAGTAGGAGTGAGAAAAACATCACGGGGTGGTGCGCATTGTATGGGTGTGTGTTACATTACATTCACTAGTAGGAGTGAGAAAAACATCACGGGGTGGTGCGCATTGTATGGGTGTGTGTTACATTACATTCACTAGTAGGAGTGAGAAAATCATCACGGGGTGGTGCGCATTGTATGGGTGTGTGTTACATTACATTCACTAGTAGGAGTGAGAAAAACATCACGGGGTGGTGCGCATTGTATGGGTGTGTGTTATATTACATTCACTAGTACGAGTGAGAAAAACATCACGGTTTGGTGCGCATTTTATGGGTGTGTGTTACATTACATTCACTAGTAGGAGTGAGAAAAACATCACGGGGTGGTGCGCATTGTATGGGTGTGTGTTACATTACATTCACTAGTAGGAGTGAGAAAAACATCACGGGGAGGTGTGAATCGGAGGGTCTGTATTAGGATAGGCAGTGAGTGGCAATGTAGGATGGAGAAAAGCACCGCGGGGTGGTCAGCATGGGGAGGTCAGGGAACATGCACTGGCAATGTAGGATAGGTTTCTGAAAAACATCGCGGGGTGGTGCGCATTGTATGGGTTTGTGTTACATTAGATTCACTAGGAGGAGTGAGAAAAACATCACGGGGTGGTGCGCATTGTATGGGTATGTGTTACATTACATTCACTAGTAGGAGTGAGAAAAACATCACGGGGTGGTGCGCATTGTATGGGTGTGTGTTACATTACATTCACTCGTAGGAGTGAGAAAAATATCACGGGGTGGTGCGCATTGTATGGGTGTGTGTTAGATTACATTCACTAGTAGGAGTGAGAAAAACATCACGGGGTGGTGCGCATTGTATGGGTGTGTGTTACATTACATTCACTAGTAGGAGTGAGAAAAACATCACGGGGTGGTGCGCATTGTATGGGTGTGTGTTACATTACATTCACTAGTAGGAGTGAGAAAATCATCACGGCGTGGTGCGCATTGTATGGGTGTGTGTTACATTACATTCACTAGTAGGAGTGAGAAAAACATCACGGGGTGGTGCGCATTGTATGGGTGTGTGTTACATTACATTCACTAGTAGGAGTGAGAAAAACATCACGGGTTGGTGCGCATTGTATGGGTGTGTGTTACATTACATTCACTAGTAGGAGTGAGAAAAACATCACGGGGTGGTGCGCATTGTATGGGTGTGTGTTACATTACATTCACTAGTAGGTGTGAGAAAAACATCACGGGGTGGTGCGCATTGTATGGGTGTGTGTTACATTACATTCACTAGTAGGAGTGAGAAAAACATCACGGGGTGGTGTGAATCGGAGGGTCTGAATTAGGATAGGCAGTGAGTGGCAATGTAGGATGGAGAAAATCACCGCAGGGTGGTCAGCATGGGGAGGTCAGGGAACATGTAGTGGCAGTGTAGGATAGGTTTCTGAAAAACATTGCGGGGTTGTGCGCATTGTATGGGTGTGTGTTACATTAGATTCACTAGTAGGAGTGAGAAAAACATCACGGGGTGGTGCGCATTGTATGGGTGTGTGTTACATTACATTCACTAGTAGGAGTGAGCAAAACATCACGGGGTGGTGCGCATTGTATGGGTGTGTGTTACATTACATTCACTAGTAGAAGTGAGCAAAACATCACAGGGTGGTGCGCATTGTATGGGTGTGTGTTACATTACATTCACTAGTAGGAGTGAGCAAAACATCACGGGGTGGTGCGCATTGTATGGGTGTGTGTTACATTACATTCACTAGTAGGAGTGAGAAAAACATCACGGGGTGGTGCGCATTGTATGGGTGTGTGTTACATTACATTCACTAGTAGGAGTGAGAAAAACATCACGGGGTGGTGCGCATTGTATGGGTGTGTGTTACATTACATTCACTAGTAGGAGTGAGAAAAACATCACGGGGTGGTGCGCATTGAATGGGTGTGTGTGACATTACATTCACTAGTAGGAGTGAGAAAAACATCATGGGGTGGTGCCCATTGTATGGGTGTGTGTTACATTAAATTCACTAGTAGGAGTGAGAAAAACATCACGGGGTGGTGCGCATTGTATGGGTGTGTGTTACATTACATTCACTAGTAGGAGTGAGAAAAACATCACGGGGTTGTGCGCATTGTATGGGTGTGTGTTACACTACATTCACTAGTAGGAGTGAGAAAAACATCACGGGGTGGTGCGCATTGTATGGGTGTGTGTTACACTACATTCACTAGTAGGAGGGAGAAAAACATCACGGGGTGGTGCGCATTGTATGGGTGTGTGTTACATTACATTCACTAGAAGGAGTGAGAAAAACATCACGGGGTGGTGCGCATTGTATTTGTGTGTGTTACATTACATTCACTAGTAGGAGTGAGAAAAACATCACGGGGTGGTGCCCATTGTATGGGTGTGTGTTACATTAGATTCACTAGTAGGAGTGAGAAAAACATCACGGGGTGGTGCGCATTGTATGGGTGTGTGTTACATTACATTCACTAGTAGGAGTGAGAAAAACATCACGGGGTGGTGCGCATTGTATGGGTGTGTGTTACATTACATTCACTAGTAGGAGTGAGAAAAACATCACGGGGTGGTGCGCATTGTATGGGTGTGTGTTACATTACATTCACTAGTAGGAGTGAGAAAAACATCACGGGGTGGTGCGCATTGTATGGGTGTGTGTTACATTACATTCACTAGTAGGAGTGAGAAAAACATCACGGGGTGGTGCGCATTGTATGGGTGTGTGTTACATTACATTCACTAGTAGGAGTGAGAAAAACATCAGGGGGTGGTGCGCATTGTATGGGTGTGTGTTACATTACATTCACTAGTAGGAGTGAGAAAAACATCACGGGGTGGTGCGCATTGTATGGGTGTGTGTTACATTACATTCACTAGTAGGAGTGAGAAAAACCTCCCGGGGTGGTGCGCATTGTATGGGTGTGTGTTACGTTACATTCACTAGTAGGAGTGAGAAAAACATCACGGGGTGGTGCGCATTGTATGGGTGTGTGTTACATTACATTCACTAGTAGGAGTGAGAAAAACATCACGGAGTGGTGCGCATTGTATGGGTGTGTGTTACATTACATTCACTAGTAGGAGTGAGAAAAACATCACGGGGTGGTGCGCATTGTATGGGTGTGTGTTGCAGTAGATTCACTAGTAGGAGTGAGAAAAACATCACGGGGTGGTGCGCATTGTATGGGTGTGTGTTACATTAGATTCACTAGTAGGAGTGAGAAAAACATCACGGCGTAGTGCGCATTTAATGGGTGTGTGTTACATTAGATTCACTAGTAGGAGTCAGAAAAACATCACGGGGTGGTGCGAATTGTATGGGTGATTGTTACATTACATTCACTAGTAGGAGTGAGAAAACCATCACAGGGTGGTGCGCATTTTATGTGTGTGTGTTACATTTCATTCACAAATAGGAGTGAGAAAAACATCACGGGGTGGTGGGCATTGTATGGGTGTGTGTTACATTACATTCACTAGTAGGAGTTAGAAAAACATCACGGGGTGGTGCGCATTGTATGGGTGTGCGTTACATTACATTCACTAGTAGGAGTGAGAAAAACATCACGGGGTGGTGCGCATTGTATGGGTGTGCGTTACATTACATTCACTAGTGGGAGTGAGAAAAACATCACGGGGTGGTGCGCATTGTATGGGTGTGTGTTACATTACATTCACTAGTGGGAGTGAGAAAAACATCACGGGGTGGTGCGCATTGTATGGGTGTGTGTTACATTACATGTACTAGAAGGAGTGAGAAAAACATCACGGGGTGGTGCGCATTGTATGGGTGTGTGTTACATTACATTCACTAGTAGGAGTGAGAAATATATCACGGGGTGGTGCGCATTGTATGGGTGTGTGTTACATTACATTCACTAGTAGAGGTGAGAAAAACATCACGGGGTGGTGCTCATTGTATGGGTGTGTGTTACATTACATTCACTAGTAGGAGTGAGAAAAACATCACGGGGTGGTGCGCATTGTATGGGTGTGTGTTACATTACATTCACTAGTAGGAGTGAGAAAAACATCACGGGGTGGTGCGCATTGTATGGGTGTGTGTTACATTGCATTCACTAGTAGGAGTGAGAAAAACATCACGGGGTGGTGCGCATTGTATGGGTGTGTGTTACATTACATTCCCGAGTAGGAGTGAGAAAAATATCACGGGGTGGTGCGCATTGTATGGGTGTGTGTTACATTACATTCACTAGTAGGAGTGAGAAAAACATCACGGGGTGGTGCGCATTGTATGGGTGTGTGTCACATTACATTCACTAGTAGGAGTGAGAAAAACATCACGGGGTGGTGCGCATTGTATGGGTGTGTGTTACATTACATTCACTAGTAGGAGTGAGAAAAACATCACGGAGTGGTGCGCATTGTATGGGTGTGTGTTACATTACATTCACTAGTAGGAGTGAGAAAAACATCACGGGGTGGTGCGCATTGTATGGGTGTGTGTTGCAGTAGATTCACTAGTAGGAGTGAGAAAAACATCACGGGGTGGTGCGCATTGTATGGGTGTGTGTTACATTAGATTCACTAGTAGGAGTGAGAAAAACATCACGGCGTAGTGCGCATTTAATGGGTGTGTGTTACATTAGATTCACTAGTAGGAGTCAGAAAAACATCACGGGGTGGTGCGAATTGTATGGGTGATTGTTACATTACATTCACTAGTAGGAGTGAGAAAACCATCACGGGGTGGTGCGCATTTTATGTGTGTGTGTTACATTTCATTCACAAATAGGAGTGAGAAAAACATCACGGGGTGGTGGGCATTGTATGGGTGTGTGTTACATTACATTCACTAGTAGGAGTTAGAAAAACATCACGGGGTGGTGCGCATTGTATGGGTGTGCGTTACATTACATTCACTAGTAGGAGTGAGAAAAACATCACGGGGTGGTGCGCATTGTATGGGTGTGCGTTACATTACATTCACTAGTGGGAGTGAGAAAAACATCACGGGGTGGTGCGCATTGTATGGGTGTGTGTTACATTACATTCACCAGTGGGAGTGAGAAAAACATCACGGGGTGGTGCGCATTGTATGGGTGTGTGTTACATTACATGTACTAGAAGGAGTGAGAAAAACATCACGGGGTGGTGCGCATTGTATGGGTGTGTGTTACATTACATTCACTAGTAGGAGTGAGAAATATATCACGGGGTGGTGCGCATTGTATGGGTGTGTGTTACATTACATTCACTAGTAGAGGTGAGAAAAACATCACGGGGTGGTGCTCATTGTATGGGTGTGTGTTACATTACATTCACTAGTAGGAGTGAGAAAAACATCACGGGGTGGTGCGCATTGTATGGGTGTGTGTTACATTACATTCACTAGTAGGAGTGAGAAAAACATCACGGGGTGGTGCGCATTGTATGGGTGTGTGTTACATTGCATTCACTAGTAGGAGTGAGAAAAACATCACGGGGTGGTGCGCATTGTATGGGTGTGTGTTACATTACATTCCCGAGTAGGAGTGAGAAAAATATCACGGGGTGGTGCGCATTGTATGGGTGTGTGTTACATTACATTCACTAGTAGGAGTGAGAAAAACATCACGGGGTGGTGCGCATTGTATGGGTGTGTGTCACATTACATTCACTAGTAGGAGTGAGAAAAACATCACGGGGTGGTGAGAATCGGAGGGTCTGAATTAGGATAGGCAGTGAGTGGCAATGTAGGATGGAGAAAAGCACCGCGGGGTGGTCAGCTTTGGGAGGTCAGGGAACATGCAGTGGCAATGTAGGATAGGTTTCTGAAAAACATCGCGGGTTGTTGCGCATTGTATGGGTGTGTGTTACATTACATTCACTAGTAGGAGTGAGAAAAACATCACGGGGTGCTGCGCATTGTATGGGTGTTTGTTACATTACATTCACTAGTAGGAGTGAGAAAAACATCACGGGGTGGTGCGCATTGTATGGGTGTGTGTTACATTACATTCCCGAGTAGGAGTGAGAAAAACATCACGGGGTGGTGCGCATTGTATGGGTGTTTGTTACATTACATTCACTAGTAGGAGTGAGAAAAACATCACGGGGTGGTGCGCATTGTATGGGTGTGTGCTACATTACATTCACTAGTAGGAGTGAGAAAAACATCAAGGGGTGGTGTGAATCGGGGGGTCTGAATTAGGATAGGCAGTGCGTGGCAATGTAGGATGGAGAAAAGCACCACGGTGTGGTCAGCATGGGGAGATCAGGGAACATGCGGTGGCAATGTAGGATAGGTTTCTGAAAAACATCGCGGTGTGGTGCCCATTGTATGGGTGTGTGTTACATTACATTCACTAGTAGGAGTGAGAAAAACATCACGGGGTGGTGCGCATTGTATGGGTGTGTGTTACATTACATTCACTAGGAGGAGTGAGAAAAACATCACGGGGTGGTGTGAATCGGAGGGTCTGAATTAGGATAGGCAGTGAGTGGCAATGTAGGATGGAGAAAAGCACCGCGGTGTGGTCAGCATGGGGATGTCAGGGAACATGCAGTGGCAATGTAGGATAGGTTTCTGATAATCATCACGGGGTGGTGCGCATTGTATGGGTCTGTGTTACATTACATTCACTAGTAGGAGTGAGAAAAACATCACGGGGTGGTGCGCATTGTATGGGTGTATGTTACATTACATTCACTAGTAGGAGTGAGAAAAACATCACGGGGTGGTGCGCATTGTATGGGTGTGTGTTAGATTACATTGACTAGTAGGAGTGAGAAAAACATCACGGGGTGGTGCGCATTGTATGGGTGTGTGTTACATTACATTCACTAGGAGGAGTGAGAAAAACATCACGGGGTGGTGTGAATCGGAGTGTCTGAATTAGGATAGGCAGTGAGTGGCAATGTAGGATGGAGAAAAGAACCGCAGGGGTGGTCAGCATGGGGAGTTCAGGGAACATGCAGTGGCAATGTAGGATAGGTTTCTGAAAAACATCGCGGGGTGGTGCGCATTGTATGGGTGTGTGTTACATTACATTCACTAGTATGAGTGAGAAAAACATCACGGTGTGGTGCTCATTGTATGGGTGTGTGTTACATTACATTCACTAGTAGGAGTGAGAAAAACATCACGGGGTGGTGCGCATTGTATGGGTGTGTGTTACATTACATTCACTAGTAGGAGTGAGAAAAACATCACGGGGTCGTGCGCATTGTATGGGTGTGTGTTACATTACATTCACTAGTAGGAGTGAGAAAAACATCACGGGGTGGTGCGCATTGTATGGGTGTGTGTTACATTACATTCACTAGTAGGATTGAGAAAAACATCACGGGGTGGTGCGCATTGTATGGGTGTGTGTTACATTACATTCACTAGTAGGAGTGAGAAAAACATCACGGGGTGGTGCGCATTGTATGGGTGTGTGTTACATTAGATTCACTAGTAGGAGTGAGAAAAACATCACGGGGTGGTGCGCATTGTAAGGGTGTGTGTTACATTACATTCACTAGTAGGAGTGAGTAAAACATCACGGGGTGGTGCGCATTGTATGGGTGTGTGTTACATTACATTCACTAGTAGGAGTGAGAAAAACATCACGGGGTGGTGCGCATTGTATGGGTGTGTGTTACATTACATTCACTAGTAGGAGTGAGAAAAACATCACGGGGTGGTGCGCATTGAATGGGTGTGTGTGACATTACATTCACTAGTAGGAGTGAGAAAAACATCATGGGGTGGTGCCCATTGTATGGGTGTGTGTTACATTAAATTCACTAGTAGGAGTGAGAAAAACATCACGGGGTGGTGCGCATTGTATGGGTGTGTGTTACATTACATTCACTAGTAGGAGTGAGAAAAACATCACGGGGTTGTGCGCATTGTATGGGTGTGTGTTACACTACATTCACTAGTAGGAGTGAGAAAAACATCACGGGGTGGTGCGCATTGTATGGGTGTGTGTTACACTACATTCACTAGTAGGAGGGAGAAAAACATCACGGGGTGGTGCGCATTGTATGGGTGTGTGTTACATTACATTCACTAGAAGGAGTGAGAAAAACATCACGGGGTGGTGCGCATTGTATGGGTGTGTGTTACATTACATTCACTAGTAGGAGTGAGAAAAACATTACGGGGTGGTGCCCATTGTATGGGTGTGTGTTACATTAGATTCACTAGTAGGAGTGAGAAAAACATCACGGGGTGGTGTGAATCGGGGGGTCTGAATTAGGATAGGCAGTGCGTGGCAATGTAGGATGGAGAAAAGCACCACGGGGTGGTCAGCATGGGGAGATCAGGGATCATGCGGTGGCAATGTAGGATAGGTTTCTGAAAAACATCGCGGTGTGGTGCCCATTGTATGGGTGTGTGTTACATTACATTCACTAGTAGGAGTGAGAAAAACATCACGGGGTGGTGCGCATTGTATGGGTGTGTGTTACATTACATTCACTAGGAGGAGTGAGAAAAACATCACGGGGTGGTGTGAATCGGAGGGTCTGAATTAGGATAGGCAGTGAGTGGCAATGTAGGATGGAGAAAAGCACCGCGGTGTGGTCAGCATGCGGATGTCAGGGAACATGCAGTGGCAATGTAGGATAGGTTTCTGATAATCATCACGGGGTGGTGCGCATTGTATGGGTCTGTGTTACATTACATTCACTAGTAGGAGTGAGAAAAACATCACGGGGTGGTGCGCATTGTATGGGTGTATGTTACATTACATTCACTAGTAGGAGTGAGAAAAACATCACGGGGTGGTGCGCATTGTATGGGTGTGTGTTAGATTACATTGACTAGTAGGAGTGAGAAAAACATCACGGGGTGGTGCGCATTGTATGGGTGTGTGTTACATTACATTCACTAGGAGGAGTGAGAAAAACATCACGGGGTGGTGTGAATCGGAGTGTCTGAATTAGGATAGGCAGTGAGTGGCAATGTAGGATGGAGAAAAGCACCGCGGAGTGGTCAGCATGGGGAGTTCAGGGAACATGCAGTGGCAATGTAGGATAGGTTTCTGAAAAACATCGCGGGGTGGTGCGCATTGTATGGGTGTGTGTTACATTACATTCACTAGTATGAGTGAGAAAAACATCACGGTGTGGTGCTCATTGGATGGGTGTGTGTTACATTACATTCACTAGTAGGAGTGAGAAAAACATCACGGGGTGGTGCGCATTGTATGGGTGTGTGTTACATTACATTCACTAGTAGGAGTGAGAAAAACATCACGGGGTCGTGCGCATTGTATGGGTGTGTGTTACATTACATTCACTAGTAGGAGTGAGAAAAACATCACGGGGTGGTGCGCATTGTATGGGTGTGTGTTACATTACATTCACTAGTAGGATTGAGAAAAACATCACGGGGTGGTGCGCATTGTATGGGTGTGTGTTACATTACATTCACTAGTAGGAGTGAGAAAAACATCACGGGGTGGTGCGTATTGTATGGGTGTGTGTTACATTAGATTCACTAGTAGGAGTGAGAAAAACATCACGGGGTGGTGCGCATTGTAAGGGTGTGTGTTACATTACATTCACTAGTAGGAGTGAGAAAAACATCACGGGGTGGTGCTCATTGTATGGGTGTGTGTTACATTACATTCACTAGTAGGAGTGAGAAAAACATCACGGGGTGGTGCGCATTGTATGGGTGTGTGTTACATTACATTCGCTAGTAGGAGTGAGAAAAACATCACGGGGTGGTGCGCATTGAATGGGTGTGAGTGACATTACATTCACTAGTAGGAGTGAGAAAAACATCATGGGGTGGTGCCCATTGTATGGGTGTGTGTTACATTAAATTCACTAGTAGGAGTGAGAAAAACATCAAGGGGTGGTGCGCATTGTATGGGTGTGTGTTACATTACATTCACTAGAAGGAGTGAGAAAAACATCACGGGGTGGTGCGCATTGTATGGGTGTGTGTTACATTACATTCACTAGTAGGAGTGAGAAAAACATCACGGGGTGGTGCCCATTGTATGGGTGTGTGTTACATTAGATTCACTAGTAGGAGTGAGAAAAACATCACGGGGTGGTGCGCATTGTATGGGTGTGTTACATTACATTCACTAGTAGGAGTGAGAAAAACATCACGGGGTGGTGCGCATTGTATGGGTGTGTGTTACATTACATTCACTAGTAGGAGTGAGAAAAACATCACGGGGTGGTGCGCATTGTATGGGTGTGTGTTACATTACATTCACTAGTAGGAGTGAGAAAAACATCACGGGGTGGTGCGCATTGTATGGGTGTGTGTTACATTACATTCACTAGTAGGAGTGAGAAAAACATCGCGGGGTGGTTCGCATTGTATGGGTGTGTGTTACATTACATTCACTAGTAGGAGTGAGAAATATATCGCGGGGTGGTGCGCATTGTATGGGTGTGTGCTACATTACATTCACTAGTAGGAGTGAGAAAAACATCACGGGGTGGTGTGAATCGGGGGGTCTGAATTAGGATAGGCAGTGCGTGGCAATGTAGGATGGAGAAAAGCACAACGGGGTGGTCAGCATGGGGAGATCAGGGAACATGCGGTGGCAATGTAGGATAGGTTTCTGAAAAACATCGCGGTGTGGTGCCCATTGTATGGGTGTGTGTTACATTACATTCACTAGTAGGAGTGAGAAAAACATCACGGGGTGGTGCGCATTGTATGGGTGTGTGTTACATTACATTCACTAAGAGGAGTGAGAAAAACATCACGGGGTGGTGTGAATCAGAGGGTCTGAATTAGGATAGGCAGTGAGTGGCAATGTAGGATGGAGAAAAGCACCGCGGTGTGGTCAGCATGGGGATGTCAGGGAACATGCAGTGGCAATGTAGGATACGTTTCTGATAATCATCACGGGGTGGTGCGCATTGTATGGGTCTGTGTTACATTACATTCACTAGTAGGAGTGAGAAAAACATCACGGGGTGGTGCGCATTGTATGGGTGTATGTTACATTACATTCACTAGTAGGAGTGAGAAAAACATCACGGGGTGGTGCGCATTGTATGGGTGTGTGTTAGATTACATTGACTAGTAGGAGTGAGAAAAACATCACGGGGTGGTGCGCATTGTATGGGTGTGTGTTACATTACATTCACTAGGAGGAGTGAGAAAAACATCACGGGGTGGTGTGAATCGGAGTGTCTGAATTAGGATAGGCAGTGAGTGGCAATGTAGGATGGAGAAAAGCACCGCGGAGTGGTCAGCATGGGGAGTTCAGGGAACATGCAGTGGCAATGTAGGATAGGTTTCTGAAAAACATCGCGGGGTGGTGCGCATTGTATGGGTGTGTGTTACATTACATTCACTAGTATGAGTGAGAAAAACATCACGGTGTGGTGCTCATTGTATGGGTGTGTGTTACATTACATTCACTAGTAGGAGTGAGAAAAACATCACGGGGTGGTGCGCATTGTATGGGTGTGTGTTACATTACATTCACTAGTAGGAGTGAGAAAAACATCACGGGGTCGTGCGCATTGTATGGGTGTGTGTTACATTACATTCACTAGTAGGAGTGAGAAAAACATCACGGGGTGGTGCGCATTGTATGGGTGTGTGTTACATTACATTCACTAGTAGGATTGAGAAAAACATCACGGGGTGGTGCGCATTGTATGGGTGTGTGTTACATTACATTCACTAGTAGGAGTGAGAAAAACATCACGGGGTGGTGCGCATTGTATGGGTGTGTGTTACATTAGATTCACTAGTAGGAGTGAGAAAAACATCACGGGGTGGTGCGCATTGTAAGGGTGTGTGTTACATTACATTCACTAGTAGGAGTGAGAAAAACATCACGGGGTGGTGCGCATTGTATGGGTGTGTGTTACATTACATTCATTAATAGGAGTGAGAAATACATCAAGGGGTGGTGCGCATTGTATGGGTGTGTGTTACATTACATTCACTACTAGGAGTGAGAAAAACATCACGGGGTGGTTCGCATTGTATGGGTGTGTGTTGCATTACATTCACTAATAGGAGTGAGAAAAACATCACGGGGTGGTGCGCATTGTATGGGTGTGTGTTACATTAGATTCACTAGTAGGAGTGAGAAAAACTTCACGGGGTGGTGCGCATTGTATGGGTGTGTGTTACATTACATTCACTAGTAGGAGTGAGAAAAACATCACGGGGTGGTGCGCATTGTATGGGTGTGTGTTACATTGCATTCACTAGTAGGAGTGAGAAAAACATCACGGGGTGGTGCGCATTGTATGGGTGTGTGTTACATTACATTCCCGAGTAGGAGTGAGAAAAATATCACGGGGTGGTGCGCATTGTATGGGTGTGTGTTACATTACATTCACTAGTAGGAGTGAGAAAAACATCACGGGGTGGTGCGCATTGTATGGGTGTGTGTCACATTACATTCACTAGTAGGAGTGAGAAAAACATCACGGGGTGGTGTGAATCGGAGGGTCTGAATTAGGATAGGCAGTGAGTGGCAATGTAGGATGGAGAAAAGCACCGCGGGGTGGTCAGCTTTGGGAGGTCAGGGAACATGCAGTGGCAATGTAGGATAGGTTTCTGAAAAACATCGCGGGTTGTTGCGCATTGTATGGGTGTGTGTTACATTACATTCACTAGTAGGAGTGAGAAAAACATCACGGGGTGGTGCGCATTGTATGGGTGTTTGTTACATTACATTCACTAGTAGGAGTGAGAAAAACATCACGGGGTGGTGCGCATTGTATGGGTGTGTGTTACATTACATTCCCGAGTAGGAGTGAGAAAAACATCACGGGGTGGTGCGCATTGTATGGGTGTTTGTTACATTACATTCACTAGTAGGAGTGAGAAAAACATCACGGGGTGGTGCGCATTGTATGGGTGTGTGCTACATTACATTCACTAGTAGGAGTGAGAAAAACATCACGGGGTGGTGTGAATCGGGGGGTCTGAATTAGGATAGGCAGTGCGTGGCAATGTAGGATGGAGAAAAGCACCACGGGGTGGTCAGCATGGGGAGATCAGGGAACATGCGGTGGCAATGTAGGATAGGTTTCTGAAAAACATCGCGGTGTGGTGCCCATTGTATGGGTGTGTGTTACATTACATTCACTAGTAGGAGTGAGAAAAACATCACGGGGTGGTGCCCATTGTATGGGTGTGTGTTACATTAGATTCACTAGTAGGAGTGAGAAAAACATCACGGGGTGGTGCGCATTGTATGGGTGTGTTACATTACATTCACTAGTAGGAGTGAGAAAAACATCACGGGGTGGTGCGCATTGTATGGGTGTGTGTTACATTGGATTCACTAGTAGGAGTGAGAAAAACATCACGGGGTGGTGCGCATTGTATGGGTGTGTGTTACATTACATTCACTAGTAGGAGTGAGAAAAACATCACGGGGTGGTGCGCATTGTATGGGTGTGTGTTACATTACATTCACTAGTAGGAGTGAGAAAAACATCGCGGGGTGGTTCGCATTGTATGGGTGTGTGTTACATTACATTCACTAGTAGGAGTGAGAAATATATCGCGGGGTGGTGCGCATTGTATGGGTGTGTGCTACATTACATTCACTAGTAGGAGTGAGAAAAACATCACGGGGTGGTGTGAATCGGGGGGTCTGAATTAGGATAGGCAGTGCGTGGCAATGTAGGATGGAGAAAAGCACAACGGGGTGGTCAGCATGGGGAGATCAGGGAACATGCGGTGGCAATGTAGGATAGGTTTCTGAAAAACATCGCGGTGTGGTGCCCATTGTATGGGTGTGTGTTACATTACATTCACTAGTAGGAGTGAGAAAAACATCACGGGGTGGTGCGCATTGTATGGGTGTGTGTTACATTACATTCACTAAGAGGAGTGAGAAAAACATCACGGGGTGGTGTGAATCAGAGGGTCTGAATTAGGATAGGCAGTGAGTGGCAATGTAGGATGGAGAAAAGCACCGCGGTGTGGTCAGCATGGGGATGTCAGGGAACATGCAGTGGCAATGTAGGATACGTTTCTGATAATCATCACGGGGTGGTGCGCATTGTATGGGTCTGTGTTACATTACATTCACTAGTAGGAGTGAGAAAAACATCACGGGGTGGTGCGCATTGTATGGGTGTATGTTACATTACATTCACTAGTAGGAGTGAGAAAAACATCACGGGGTGGTGCGCATTGTATGGGTGTGTGTTAGATTACATTGACTAGTAGGAGTGAGAAAAACATCACGGGGTGGTGCGCATTGTATGGGTGTGTGTTACATTACATTCACTAGGAGGAGTGAGAAAAACATCACGGGGTGGTGTGAATCGGAGTGTCTGAATTAGGATAGGCAGTGAGTGGCAATGTAGGATGGAGAAAAGCACCGCGGAGTGGTCAGCATGGGGAGTTCAGGGAACATGCAGTGGCAATGTAGGATAGGTTTCTGAAAAACATCGCGGGGTGGTGCGCATTGTATGGGTGTGTGTTACATTACATTCACTAGTATGAGTGAGAAAAACATCACGGTGTGGTGCTCATTGTATGGGTGTGTGTTACATTACATTCACTAGTAGGAGTGAGAAAAACATCACGGGGTGGTGCGCATTGTATGGGTGTGTGTTACATTACATTCACTAGTAGGAGTGAGAAAAACATCACGGGGTCGTGCGCATTGTATGGGTGTGTGTTACATTACATTCACTAGTAGGAGTGAGAAAAACATCACGGGGTGGTGCGCATTGTATGGGTGTGTGTTACATTACATTCACTAGTAGGATTGAGAAAAACATCACGGGGTGGTGCGCATTGTATGGGTGTGTGTTACATTACATTCACTAGTAGGAGTGAGAAAAACATCACGGGGTGGTGCGCATTGTATGGGTGTGTGTTACATTAGATTCACTAGTAGGAGTGAGAAAAACATCACGGGGTGGTGCGCATTGTAAGGGTGTGTGTTACATTACATTCACTAGTAGGAGTGAGAAAAACATCACGGGGTGGTGCGCATTGTATGGGTGTGTGTTACATTACATTCATTAATAGGAGTGAGAAATACATCAAGGGGTGGTGCGCATTGTATGGGTGTGTGTTACATTACATTCACTACTAGGAGTGAGAAAAACATCACGGGGTGGTTCGCATTGTATGGGTGTGTGTTGCATTACATTCACTAATAGGAGTGAGAAAAACATCACGGGGTGGTGCGCATTGTATGGGTGTGTGTTACATTAGATTCACTAGTAGGAGTGAGAAAAACTTCACGGGGTGGTGCGCATTGTATGGGTGTGTGTTACATTACATTCACTAGTAGGAGTGAGAAAAACATCACGGGGTGGTGCGCATTGTATGGGTGTGTGTTACATTGCATTCACTAGTAGGAGTGAGAAAAACATCACGGGGTGGTGCGCATTGTATGGGTGTGTGTTACATTACATTCCCGAGTAGGAGTGAGAAAAATATCACGGGGTGGTGCGCATTGTATGGGTGTGTGTTACATTACATTCACTAGTAGGAGTGAGAAAAACATCACGGGGTGGTGCGCATTGTATGGGTGTGTGTCACATTACATTCACTAGTAGGAGTGAGAAAAACATCACGGGGTGGTGTGAATCGGAGGGTCTGAATTAGGATAGGCAGTGAGTGGCAATGTAGGATGGAGAAAAGCACCGCGGGGTGGTCAGCTTTGGGAGGTCAGGGAACATGCAGTGGCAATGTAGGATAGGTTTCTGAAAAACATCGCGGGTTGTTGCGCATTGTATGGGTGTGTGTTACATTACATTCACTAGTAGGAGTGAGAAAAACATCACGGGGTGGTGCGCATTGTATGGGTGTTTGTTACATTACATTCACTAGTAGGAGTGAGAAAAACATCACGGGGTGGTGCGCATTGTATGGGTGTGTGTTACATTACATTCCCGAGTAGGAGTGAGAAAAACATCACGGGGTGGTGCGCATTGTATGGGTGTTTGTTACATTACATTCACTAGTAGGAGTGAGAAAAACATCACGGGGTGGTGCGCATTGTATGGGTGTGTGCTACATTACATTCACTAGTAGGAGTGAGAAAAACATCACGGGGTGGTGTGAATCGGGGGGTCTGAATTAGGATAGGCAGTGCGTGGCAATGTAGGATGGAGAAAAGCACCACGGGGTGGTCAGCATGGGGAGATCAGGGAACATGCGGTGGCAATGTAGGATAGGTTTCTGAAAAACATCGCGGTGTGGTGCCCATTGTATGGGTGTGTGTTACATTACATTCACTAGTAGGAGTGAGAAAAACATCACGGGGTGGTGCGCATTGTATGGGTGTGTGTTACATTACATTCACTAGGAGGAGTGAGAAAAACATCACGGGGTGGTGTGAATCGGAGGGTCTGAATTAGGATAGGCAGTGAGTGGCAATGTAGGATGGAGAAAAGCACCGCGGTGTGGTCAGCATGGGGATGTCAGGGAACATGCAGTGGCAATGTAGGATAGGTTTCTGATAATCATCACGGGGTGGTGCGCATTGTATGGGTCTGTGTTACATTACATTCACTAGTAGGAGTGAGAAAAACATCACGGGGTGGTGCGCATTGTATGGGTGTATGTTACATTACATTCACTAGTAGGAGTGAGAAAAACATCAAGGGGTGGTGCGCATTGTATGGGTGTGTGTTAGATTACATTGACTAGTAGGAGTGAGAAAAACATCACGGAGTGGTGCGCATTGTATGGGTGTGTGTTACATTACATTCACTAGGAGGAGTGAGAAAAACATCACGGGGTGGTGTGAATCGGAGTGTCTGAATTAGGATAGGCAGTGAGTGGCAATGTAGGATGGAGAAAAGCACCGCAGGGGTGGTCAGCATGGGGAGTTCAGGGAACATGCAGTGGCAATGTAGGATAGGTTTCTGAAAAACATCGCGGGGTGGTGCGCATTGTATGGGTGTGTGTTACATTACATTCACTAGTATGAGTGAGAAAAACATCACGGTGTGGTGCTCATTGTATGGGTGTGTGTTACATTACATTCACTAGTAGGAGTGAGAAAAACATCACGGGGTGGTGCGCATTGTATGGGTGTGTGTTACATTACATTCACTAGTAGGAGTGAGAAAAACATCACGGGGTCGTGCGCATTGTATGGGTGTGTGTTACATTACATTCACTAGTAGGAGTGAGAAAAACATCACGGGGTGGTGCGCATTGTATGGGTGTGTGTTACATTACATTCACTAGTAGGATTGAGAAAAACATCACGGGGTGGTGCGCACTGTATGGGTGTGTGTTACATTACATTCACTAGTAGGAGTGAGAAAAACATCACGGGGTGGTGCGCATTGTATGGGTGTGTGTTACATTAGATTCACTAGTAGGAGTGAGAAAAACATCACGGGGTGGTGCGCATTGTAAGGGTGTGTGTTACATTACATTCACTAGTAGGAGTGAGAAAAACATCACGGGGTGGTGCGCATTGTATGGGTGTGTGTTACATTACATTCACTAGTAGGAGTGAGAAAAACATCACGGGGTGGTGCGCATTGTATGGGTGTGTGTTACATTACATTCACTAGTAGGAGTGAGAAAAACATCACGGGGTGGTGCGCATTGAATGGGTGTGTGTGACATTACATTCACTAGTAGGAGTGAGAAAAACATCATGGGGTGGTGCCCATTGTATGGGTGTGTGTTACATTAAATTCACTAGTAGGAGTGAGAAAAACATCACGGGGTGGTGCGCATTGTATGGGTGTGTGTTACATTACATTCACTAGTAGGAGTGAGAAAAACATCACGGGGTTGTGCGCATTGTATGGGTGTGTGTTACACTACATTCACTAGTAGGAGTGAGAAAAACATCACGGGGTGGTGCGCATTGTATGGGTGTGTGTTACACTACATTCACTAGTAGGAGGGAGAAAAACATCACGGGGTGGTGCGCATTGTATGGGTGTGTGTTACATTACATTCACTAGAAGGAGTGAGAAAAACATCACGGGGTGGTGCGCATTGTATGGGTGTGTGTTACATTACATTCACTAGTAGGAGTGAGAAAAACATTACGGGGTGGTGCCCATTGTATGGGTGTGTGTTACATTAGATTCACTAGTAGGAGTGAGAAAAACATCACGGGGTGGTGTGAATCGGGGGGTCTGAATTAGGATAGGCAGTGCGTGGCAATGTAGGATGGAGAAAAGCACCACGGGGTGGTCAGCATGGGGAGATCAGGGATCATGCGGTGGCAATGTAGGATAGGTTTCTGAAAAACATCGCGGTGTGGTGCCCATTGTATGGGTGTGTGTTACATTACATTCACTAGTAGGAGTGAGAAAAACATCACGGGGTGGTGCGCATTGTATGGGTGTGTGTTACATTACATTCACTAGGAGGAGTGAGAAAAACATCACGGGGTGGTGTGAATCGGAGGGTCTGAATTAGGATAGGCAGTGAGTGGCAATGTAGGATGGAGAAAAGCACCGCGGTGTGGTCAGCATGGGGATGTCAGGGAACATGCAGTGGCAATGTAGGATAGGTTTCTGATAATCATCACGGGGTGGTGCGCATTGTATGGGTCTGTGTTACATTACATTCACTAGTAGGAGTGAGAAAAACATCACGGGGTGGTGCGCATTGTATGGGTGTATGTTACATTACATTCACTAGTAGGAGTGAGAAAAACATCACGGGGTGGTGCGCATTGTATGGGTGTGTGTTAGATTACATTGACTAGTAGGAGTGAGAAAAACATCACGGGGTGGTGCGCATTGTATTGGTGTGTGTTACATTACATTCACTAGGAGGAGTGAGAAAAACATCACGGGGTGGTGTGAATCGGAGTGTCTGAATTAGGATAGGCAGTGAGTGGCAATGTAGGATGGAGAAAAGCACCGCGGAGTGGTCAGCATGGGGAGTTCAGGGAACATGCAGTGGCAATGTAGGATAGGTTTCTGAAAAACATCGCGGGGTGGTGCGCATTGTATGGGTGTGTGTTACATTACATTCACTAGTATGAGTGAGAAAAACATCACGGTGTGGTGCTCATTGGATGGGTGTGTGTTACATTACATTCACTAGTAGGAGTGAGAAAAACATCACGGGGTGGTGCGCATTGTATGGGTGTGTGTTACATTAAATTCACTAGTAGGAGTGAGAAAAACATCACGGGGTCGTGCGCATTGTATGGGTGTGTGTTACATTTCATTCACTAGTAGGAGTGAGAAAAACATCACGGGGTGGTGCGCATTGTATGGGTGTGTGTTACATTACATTCACTAGTAGGATTGAGAAAAACATCACGGGGTGGTGCGCATTGTATGGGTGTGTGTTACATTACATTCACTAGTAGGAGGGAGAAAAACATCACGGGGTGGTGCGCATTGTATGGGTGTGTGTTACTTTAGATTCACTAGTAGGAGTGAGAAAAACATCACGGGGTGGTGCGCATTGTAAGGGTGTGTGTTACATTACATTCACTAGTAGGAGTGAGAAAAACATCACGGGGTGGTGCTCATTGTATGGGTGTGTGTTACATTACATTCACTAGTAGGAGTGAGAAAAACATCACGGGGTGGTGCGCATTGTATGGGTGTGTGTAACATTACATTCACTAGTAGGAGTGAGAAAAACATCACGGGGTGGTGCGCATTGAATGGGTGTGTGTGACATTACATTCACTAGTAGGAGTGAGAAAAACATCATGGGGTGGTGCCCATTGTATGGGTGTGTGTTACATTAAATTCACTAGTAGGAGTGAGAAAAACATCAAGGGGTGGTGCGCATTGTATGGGTGTGTGTTACATTACATTCACTAGTAGGAGTGAGAAAAACATCACGGGGTGGTGCGCATTGTATGGGTGTGTGTTACATTACATTCACTAGTAGGAGTGAGAAAAACATCACGGTGTGGTGCGCATTGTATGGGAGTGTGTTACACTACATTCACTAGTAGGAGGGAGAAAAACATCACGGGGTGGTGCGCATTGTATGGGTGTGTGTTACATTACATTCACTAGAAGGAGTGAGAAAAACATCACGGGGTGGTGCGCATTGTATGGGTGTGTGTTACATTACATTCACTAGTAGGAGTGAGAAAAACATCACGGGGTGGTGCCCATTGTATGGGTGTGTGTTACATTAGATTCACTAGTAGGAGTGAGAAAAACATCACGGGGTGGTGCGCATTGTATGGGTGTGTGTTACATTACATTCACTAGTAGGAGTGAGAAAAACATCACGGGGTGGTGCGCATTGTATGGGTGTGTGTTACATTACATTCACTAGTAGGAGTGAGAAAAACATCACGGGGTGGTGCGCATTGTATGGGTGTGTGTTACATTACATTCACTAGTAGGAGTGAGAAAAACATCACGGGGTGGTGCGCATTGTATGGGTGTGTGTTACATTACATTCACTAGTAGGAGTGAGAAAAACATCACGGGGTGGTGCGCATTGTATGGGTGTGTGTTACATTACATTCACTAGTAGGAGTGAGAAAAACATCACGGGGTGGTGCGCATTGTATGGGTGTGTGTTACATTACATTCACTAGTAGGAGTGAGAAAAACATCACGGGGTGGTGCGCATTGTATGGGTGTGTGTTACATTACATTCACTAGTAGGAGTGAGAAAAACATCCCGGGGTGGTGCGCATTGTATGGGTGTGTGTTACATTACATTCACTAGTAGGAGTGAGAAAAACATCACGGGGTGGTGCGCATTGTATGGGTGTGTGTTACATCACATTCACTAGTAGGAGTGAGAAAAACATCACGGAGTGGTGCGCATTGTATGGGTGTGTGTTACATTACATTCACTAGTAGGAGTGAGAAAAACATCACGGGGTGGTGCGCATTGTATGGGTGTGTGTTGCAGTAGATTCACTAGTAGGAGTGAGAAAAACATCACGGGGTGGTGCGCATTGTATGGGTGTGTGTTACATTAGATTCACTAGTAGGAGCTAGAAAAACATCACGGCGTAGTGCGCATTTTATGGGTGTGTGTTACATTAGATTCACTAGTAGGAGTCAGAAAAACATCACGGGGTGGTGCGAATTGTATGGGTGATTGTTCCATTACATTCACTAGTAGGAGTGAGAAAACCATCACGGGGTGGTGCGCATTTTATGTGTGTGTGTTACATTTCATTCACAAATAGAAGTGAGAAAAACATCACGGGGTGGTGGGCATTGTATGGGTGTGTGTTACATTACATTCACTAGTAGGAGTTAGAAAAACATCACGGGGTGGTGCGCATTGTATGGGTGTGCGTTACATTACATTCACTAGTAGGAGTGAGAAAAACATCACGGGGTGGTGCGCATTGTATGGGTGTGCGTTACATTACATTCACTAGTGGGAGTGATAAAAATATCACGGGGTGGTGCGCATTGTATGGGTGTGTGTTACATTACATTCACTAGTGGGAGTGAGAAAAACATCATGGGGTGGTGCGCATTGTATGGGTGTGTGTTACATTACATGCACTAGTAGGAGTGAGAAAAACATCACGGGGTGGTGCGCATTGTATGGGTGTGTGTTACATTACATTCACTAGTAGGAGTGAGAAATATATCACGGGGTGGTGTGCATTGTATGGGTGTGTGTTACATTACATTCACTAGTAGGAGTGAGAAAAACATCACGGTGTGGTGCTCATTGTATGGGTGTGTGTTACATTACATTCACTAGTAGGAGTGAGAAAAACATCACCGGGTGGTGCGCATTGTATGGGTGTGTGTTACATTACATTCACTAGTAGGAGTGAGAAAAACATCGCGGGGTGGTGCGCATTGTATGGGTGTGTGTTACATTACATTCACTAGTAGGAGTGAGAAATATATCGCGGGGTAGTGCGCATTGTATGGGTGTGTGCTACATTACATTCACTAGTAGGAGTGAGAAAAACATCACGGGGTGGTGTGAATCGGGGGGTCTGAATTAGGATAGGCAGTGCGTGGCAATGTAGGATGGAGAAAAGCACCACCGGGTGGTCAGCATGGGGAGATCAGGGAACATGCGGTGGCAATGTAGGATAGGTTTCTGAAAAACATCGCGGTGTGGTGCCCATTGTATGGGTGTGTGTTACATTACATTCACTAGTAGGAGTGAGAAAAACATCACGGGGTGGTGCGCATTGTATGGGTGTGTGTTACATTACATTCACTAGGAGGAGTGAGAAAAACATCACGGGGTGGTGTGAATCGGAGGGTCTGAATTAGGATAGGCAGTGAGTGGCAATGTAGGATGGAGAAAAGCACCGCGGTGTGGTCAGCATGGGGATGTCAGGGAACATGCAGTGGCAATGTAGGATAGGTTTCTGATAATCATCACGGGGTGGTGCGCATTGTATGGGTCTGTGTTACATTACATTCACTAGTAGGAGTGAGAAAAACATCACGGGGTGGTGCGCATTGTATGGGTGTATGTTACATTACATTCACTAGTAGGAGTGAGAAAAACATCACGGGGTGGTGCGCATTGTATGGGTGTGTGTTAGATTACATTGACTAGTAGGAGTGAGAAAAACATCACGGGGTGGTGCGCATTGTATGGGTGTGTGTTACATTACATTCACTAGGAGGAGTGAGAAAAACATCACGGGGTGGTGTGAATCGGAGTGTCTGAATTAGGATAGGCAGTGAGTGGCAATGTAGGATGGAGAAAAGCACCGCGGAGTGGTCAGCATGGGGAGTTCAGGGAACATGCAGTGGCAATGTAGGATAGGTTTCTGAAAAACATCGCGGGGTGGTGCGCATTGTATGGGTGTGTGTTACATTACATTCACTAGTATGAGTGAGAAAAACATCACGGTGTGGTGCTCATTGTATGGGTGTGTGTTACATTACATTCACTAGTAGGAGTGAGAAAAACATCACGGGGTGGTGCGCATTGAATGGGTGTGTGTGACATTACATTCACTAGTAGGAGTGAGAAAAACATCATGGGGTGGTGCCCATTGTATGGGTGTGTGTTACATTAAATTCACTAGTAGGGGTGAGAAAAACATCACGGGGTGGTGCGCATTGTATGGGTGTGTGTTACATTACATTCACTAGTAGGAGTGAGAAAAACATCACGGGGTTGTGCGCATTGTATGGGTGTGTGTTACACTACATTCACTAGTAGGAGTGAGAAAAACATCACGGGGTGGTGCGCATTGTATCGGTGTGTGTTACACTACATTCACTAGTAGGAGGGAGAAAAACATCACGGGGTGGTGCGCATTGTATGGGTGTGTGTTACATTTCATTCACTAGAAGGAGTGAGAAAAACATCACGGGGTGGTGCGCATTGTATGGGTGTGTGTTACATTACATTCACTAGTAGGAGTGAGAAAAACATCACGGGGTGGTGCCCATTGTATGGGTGTGTGTTACATTAGATTCACTAGTAGGAGTGAGAAAAACATCACGGGGTGGTGCGCATTGTATGGGTGTGTGTTACATTACATTCACTAGTAGGAGTGAGAAAAACATCACGGGGTGGTGCGCATTGTATGGGTGTGTGTTACATTACATTCACTAGTAGGAGTGAGAAAAACATCACGGGGTGGTGCGCATTGTATGGGTGTGTGTTACATTACATTCACTAGTAGGAGTGAGAAAAACATCACGGGGTGGTGCGCATTGTATGGGTGTGTGTTACATTACATTCACTAGTAGGAGTGAGAAAAACATCACGGGGTGGTGCGCATTGTATGGGTGTGTGTTACATTACATTCACTAGTAGGAGTGAGAAAAACATCACGGGGTGGTGCGCATTGTATGGGTGTGTGTTACATTACATTCACTAGTAGGAGTGAGAAAAACATCACGGGGTGGTGCGCATTGTATGGGTGTGTGTTACATTACATTCACTAGTAGGAGTGAGAAAAACATCCCGGGGTGGTGCGCATTGTATGGGTGTGTGTTACATTACATTCACTAGTAGGAGTGAGAAAAACATCACGGGGTGGTGCGCATTGTATGGGTGTGTGTTACATTACATTCACTAGTAGGAGTGAGAAAAACATCACGGAGTGGTGCGCATTGTATGGGTGTGTGTTACATTACATTCACTAGTAGGAGTGAGAAAAACATCACGGGGTGGTGCGCATTGTATGGGTGTGTGTTGCAGTAGATTCACTAGTAGGAGTGAGAAAAACATCACGGGGTGGTGCGCATTGTATGGGTGTGTGTTACATTAGATTCACTAGTAGGAGTGAGAAAAACATCACGGCGTAGTGCGCATTTAATGGGTGTGTGTTACATTAGATTCACTAGTAGGAGTCAGAAAAACATCACGGGGTGGTGCGAATTGTATGGGTGATTGTTACATTACATTCACTAGTAGGAGTGAGAAAACCATCACGGGGTGGTGCGCATTTTATGTGTGTGTGTTACATTTCATTCACAAATAGGAGTGAGAAAAACATCACGGGGTGGTGGGCATTGTATGGGTGTGTGTTACATTACATTCACTAGTAGGAGTTAGAAAAACATCACGGGGTGGTGCGCATTGTATGGGTGTGCGTTACATTACATTCACTAGTAGGAGTGAGAAAAACATCACGGGGTGGTGCGCATTGTATGGGTGTGCGTTACATTACATTCACTAGTGGGAGTGAGAAAAACATCACGGGGTGGTGCGCATTGTATGGGTGTGTGTTACATTACATTCACTAGTGGGAGTGAGAAAAACATCACGGGGTGGTGCGCATTGTATGGGTGTGTGTTACATTACATGTACTAGAAGGAGTGAGAAAAACATCACGGGGTGGTGCGCATTGTATGGGTGTGTGTTACATTACATTCACTAGTAGGAGTGAGAAATATATCACGGGGTGGTGCGCATTGTATGGGTGTGTGTTACATTACATTCACTAGTAGGAGTGAGAAAAACATCACGGGGTGGTGCTCATTGTATGGGTGTGTGTTACATTACATTCACTAGTAGGAGTGAGAAAAACATCACCGGGTGGTGCGCATTGTATGGGTGTGTGTTACATTACATTCACTAGTAGGAGTGAGAAAAACATCGCGGGGTGGTGCGCATTGTATGGGTGTGTGTTACATTACATTCACTAGTAGGAGTGAGAAATATATCGCGGGGTGGTGCGCATTGTATGGGTGTGTGCTACATTTCATTCACTAGTAGGAGTGAGAAAAACATCACGGGGTGGTGTGAATCGGGGGGTCTGAATTAGGATAGGCAGTGCGTGGCAATGTAGGATGGAGAAAAGCACCACGGGGTGGTCAGCATGGGGAGATCAGGGAACATGCGGTGGCAATGTAGGATAGGTTTCTGAAAAACATCGCGGTGTGGTGCCCATTGTATGGGTGTGTGTTACATTACATTCACTAGTAGGAGTGAGAAAAACATCACGGGGTGGTGCGCATTGTATGGGTGTGTGTTACATTACATTCACTAAGAGGAGTGAGAAAAACATCACGGGGTGGTGTGAATCGGAGGGTCTGAATTAGGATAGGCAGTGAGTGGCAATGTAGGATGGAGAAAAGCACCGCGGTGTGGTCAGCATGGGGATGTCAGGGAACATGCAGTGGCAATGTAGGATAGGTTTCTGATAATCATCACGGGGTGGTGCGCATTGTATGGGTCTGTGTTACATTACATTCACTAGTAGGAGTGAGAAAAACATCACGGGGTGGTGCGCATTGTATGGGTGTATGTTACATTACATTCACTAGTAGGAGTGAGAAAAACATCATGGGGTGGTGCGCATTGTATGGGTGTGTGTTAGATTACATTGACTAGTAGGAGTGAGAAAAACATCACGGGGTGGTGCGCGTTGTATGGGTGTGTGTTACATTACATTCACTAGTAGGAGTGAGAAAAACATCACGGGGTGGTGCGCATTGTATGGGTGTGTGTTACATTACATTCACTAGTAGGAGTGAGAAAAACATCACGGGGTCGTGCGCATTGTATGGGTGTGTGTTACATTACATTCACTAGTAGGAGTGAGAAAAACATCACGGGGTGGTGCGCATTGTATGGGTGTGTGTTGCATTACATTCACTAATAGGAGTGAGAAAAACATCACGGGGTGGTGCGCATTGTATGGGTGTGTGTTACATTAGATTCACTAGTAGGAGTGAGAAAAACTTCACGGGGTGGTGCGCATTGTATGGGTGTGTGTTACATTACATTCACTAGTAGGAGTGAGAAAAACATCACGGGGTGGTGCGCATTGTATGGGTGTGTGTTACATTGCATTCACTAGTAGGAGTGAGAAAAACATCACGGGGTGGTGCGCATTGTATGGGTGTGTGTTACATTACATTCCCGAGTAGGAGTGAGAAAAATATCACGGGGTGGTGCGCATTGTATGGGTGTGTGTTACATTACATTCACTAATAGGAGTGAGAAAAACATCACGGGGTGGTGCGCATTGTATGGGTGTGTGTCACATTACATTCACTAGTAGGAGTGAGAAAAACATCACGGGGTGGTGTGAATCGGAGGGTCTGAATTAGGATAGGCAGTGAATGGCAATGTAGGATGGAGAAAAGCACCGCGGGGTGGTCAGCTTTGGGAGGTCAGGGAACATGCAGTGGCAATGTAGGATAGGTTTCTGAAAAACATCGCGGGTTGTTGCGCATTGTATGGGTGTGTGTTACATTACATTCACTAGTAGGAGTGAGAAAAACATCACGGGGTGGTGCGCATTGTATGGGTGTTTGTTACATTACATTCACTAGTAGGAGTGAGAAAAACATCACGGGGTGGTGCGCATTGTATGGGTGTGTGTTACATTACATTCCCGAGTAGGAGTGAGAAAAACATCACGGGGTGGTGCGCATTGTATGGGTGTTTGTTACATTACATTCACTAGTAGGAGTGAGAAAAACATCACGGGGTGGTGCGCATTGTATGGGTGTGTGCTACATTACATTCACTAGTAGGAGTGAGAAAAACATCACGGGGTTGTGTGAATCGGGGGGTCTGAATTAGGATAGGCAGTGCGTGGCAATGTAGGATGGAGAAAAGCACCACGGGGTGGTCAGCATGGGGAGATCAGGGAACATGCGGTGGCAATGTAGGATAGGTTTCTGAAAAACATCGCGGTGTGGTGCCCATTGTATGGGTGTGTGTTACATTACATTCACTACTAGGAGTGAGAAAAACATCACGGGGTGGTGCGCATTGTATGGGTGTGTGTTACATTACATTCACTAGGAGGAGTGAGAAAAACATCACGGGGTGGTGTGAATCGGGGGGTCTGAATTAGGATAGGCAGTGAGTGGCAATGTAGGATGGAGAAAAGCACCGCGGTGTGGTCAGCATGGGGATGTCAGGGAACATGCAGTGGCAATGTAGGATAGGTTTCTGATAATCATCACGGGGTGGTGCGCATTGTATGGGTCTGTGTTACATTACATTCACTAGTAGGAGTGAGAAAAACATCACGGGGTGGTGCGCATTGTATGGGTGTATGTTACATTACATTCACTAGTAGGAGTGAGAAAAACATCACGGGGTGGTGCGCATTGTATGGGTGTGTGTTAGATTACATTGACTAGTAGGAGTGAGAAAAACATCACGGGGTGGTGCGCATTGTATGGGTGTGTGTTACATTACATTCACTAGGAGGAGTGAGAAAAACATCACGGGGTGGTGTGAATCGGAGTGTCTGAATTAGGATAGGCAGTGAGTGGCAATGTAGGATGGAGAAAAGCACTGCAGGGGTGGTCAGCATGGGGAGTTCAGGGAACATGCAGTGGCAATGTAGGATAGGTTTCTGAAAAACATCGCGGGGTGGTGCGCATTGTATGGGTGTGTGTTACATTACATTCACTAGTATGAGTGAGAAAAACATCACGGTGTGGTGCTCATTGTATGGGTGTGTGTTACATTACATTCACTAGTAAGAGTGAGAAAAACATCACGGGGTGGTGCGCATTGTATGGGTGTGTGTTACATTACATTCACTAGTAGGAGTGAGAAAAACATCACGGGGTCGTGCGCATTGTATGGGTGTGTGTTACATTACATTCACTAGTAGGAGTGAGAAAAACATCACGGGGTGGTGCGCATTGTATGGGTGTGTGTTACATTACATTCACTAGTAGGATTGAGAAAAACATCACGGGGTGGTGCGCATTGTATGGGTGTGTGTTACATTACATTCACTAGTAGGAGTGAGAAAAACATCACGGGGTGGTGCGCATTGTATGGGTGTGTGTTACATTAGATTCACTAGTAGGAGTGAGAAAAACATCACGGGGTGGTGCGCATTGTAAGGGTGTGTGTTACATTACATTCACTAGTAGGAGTGAGAAAAACATCACGGGGTGGTGCGCATTGTATGGGTGTGTGTTACATTACATTCACTAGTAGGAGTGAGAAAAACATCACGGGGTGGTGCGCATTGTATGGGTGTGTGTTACATTACATTCACTAGTAGGAGTGAGAAAAACATCACGGGGTGGTGCGCATTGAATGGGTGTGTGTGACATTACATTCACTAGTAGGAGTGAGAAAAACATCATGGGGTGGTGCCCATTGTATGGGTGTGTGTTACATTACATTCACTAGGAGGAGTGATAAAAACATCACGGGGTGGTGCGCATTGTATGGGTGTGTGTTACATTACATTCACTAGGAGGAGTGAGAAAAACATCACGGGGTTGTGCGCATTGTATGGGTGTGTGTTACACTACATTCACTAGTAGGAGTGAGAAAAACATCACGGGGTGGTGCGCATTGTATGGGTGTGTGTTACACTACATTCACTAGTAGGAGGGAGAAAAACATCACGGGGTGGTGCGCATTGTATGGGTGTGTGTTACATTACATTCACTAGAAGGAGTGAGAAAAACATCACGGGGTGGTGCGCATTGTATGGGTGTGTGTTACATTACATTCACTAGTAGGAGTGAGAAAAACATTACGGGGTGGTGCCCATTGTATGGGTGTGTGTTACATTAGATTCACTAGTAGGAGTGAGAAAAACATCACGGGGTGGTGTGAATCGGGGGGTCTGAATTAGGATAGGCAGTGCGTGGAAATGTAGGATGGAGAAAAGCACCACGGGGTGGTCAGCATGGGGAGATCAGGGATCATGCGGTGGCAATGTAGGATAGGTTTCTGAAAAACATCGCGGTATGGTGCCCATTGTATGGGTGTGTGTTACATTACATTCACTAGTAGGAGTGAGAAAAACATCACGGGGTGGTGCGCATTGTATGGGTGTGTGTTACATTACATTCACTAGGAGGAGTGAGAAAAACATCACGGGGTGGTGTGAATCGGAGGGTCTGAATTAGGATAGGCAGTGAGTGGCAATGTAGGATGGAGAAAAGCACCGCGGTGTGGTCAGCATGGGGATGTCAGGGAACATGCAGTGGCAATGTAGGATAGGTTTCTGATAATCATCACGGGGTGGTGCGCATTGTATGGGTCTGTGTTACATTACATTCACTAGTAGGAGTGAGAAAAACATCACGGGGTGGTGCGCATTGTATGGGTGTATGTTACATTACATTCACTAGTAGGAGTGAGAAAAACATCACGGGGTGGTGCGCATTGTATGGGTGTGTGTTACATTACATTCACTAGTAGGAGTGAGAAAAACATCACGGGGTGGTGCGCATTGTATGGGTGTGTGTTACATTACATTCACTAGTAGGATTGAGAAAAACATCACGGGGTGGTGCGCATTGTATGGGTGTGTGTTACATTACATTCACTAGTAGGAGTGAGAAAAACATCACGGGGTGGTGCGCATTGTATGGGTGTGTGTTACATTAGATTCACTAGTAGGAGTGAGAAAAACATCACGGGGTGGTGCGCATTGTAAGGGTGTGTGTTACATTACATTCACTAGTAGGAGTGAGAAAAACATCACGGGGTGGTGCGCATTGTATGGGTGTGTGTTACATTACATTCATTAATAGGAGTGAGAAATACATCAAGGGGTGGTGCGCATTGTATGGGTGTGTGTTACATTACATTCACTACTAGGAGTGAGAAAAACATCACGGGGTGGTTCGCATTGTATGGGTGTGTGTTGCATTACATTCACTAATAGGAGTGAGAAAAACATCACGGGGTGGTGCGCATTGTATGGGTGTGTGTTACATTAGATTCACTAGTAGGAGTGAGAAAAACTTCACGGGGTGGTGCGCATTGTATGGGTGTGTGTTACATTACATTCACTAGTAGGAGTGAGAAAAACATCACGGGGTGGTGCGCATTGTATGGGTGTGTGTTACATTGCATTCACTAGTAGGAGTGAGAAAAACATCACGGGGTGGTGCGCATTGTATGGGTGTGTGTTACATTACATTCCCGAGTAGGAGTGAGAAAAATATCACGGGGTGGTGCGCATTGTATGGGTGTGTGTTACATTACATTCACTAATAGGAGTGAGAAAAACATCACGGGGTGGTGCGCATTGTATGGGTGTGTGTCACATTACATTCACTAGTAGGAGTGAGAAAAACATCACGGGGTGGTGTGAATCGGAGGGTCTGAATTAGGATAGGCAGTGAATGGCAATGTAGGATGGAGAAAAGCACCGCGGGGTGGTCAGCTTTGGGAGGTCAGGGAACATGCAGTGGCAATGTAGGATAGGTTTCTGAAAAACATCGCGGGTTGTTGCGCATTGTATGGGTGTGTGTTACATTACATTCACTAGTAGGAGTGAGAAAAACATCACGGGGTGGTGCGCATTGTATGGGTGTTTGTTACATTACATTCACTAGTAGGAGTGAGAAAAACATCACGGGGTGGTGCGCATTGTATGGGTGTGTGTTACATTACATTCCCGAGTAGGAGTGAGAAAAACATCACGGGGTGGTGCGCATTGTATGGGTGTTTGTTACATTACATTCACTAGTAGGAGTGAGAAAAACATCACGGGGTGGTGCGCATTGTATGGGTGTGTGCTACATTACATTCACTAGTAGGAGTGAGAAAAACATCACGGGGTGGTGTGAATCGGGGGGTCTGAATTAGGATAGGCAGTGCGTGGCAATGTAGGATGGAGAAAAGCACCACGGGTTGGTCAGCATGGGGAGATCAGGGAACATGCGGTGGCAATGTAGGATAGGTTTCTGAAAAACATCGCGGTGTGGTGCCCATTGTATGGGTGTGTGTTACATTACATTCACTACTAGGAGTGAGAAAAACATCACGGGGTGGTGCGCATTGTATGGGTGTGTGTTACATTACATTCACTAAGAGGAGTGAGAAAAACATCACGGGGTGGTGTGAATCGGGGGGTCTGAATTAGGATAGGCAGTGAGTGGCAATGTAGGATGGAGAAAAGCACCGCGGTGTGGTCAGCATGGGGATGTCAGGGAACATGCAGTGGCAATGTAGGATAGGTTTCTGATAATCATCACGGGGTGGTGCGCATTGTATGGGTCTGTGTTACATTACATTCACTAGTAGGAGTGAGAAAAACATCACGGGGTGGTGCGCATTGTATGGGTGTATGTTACATTACATTCACTAGTAGGAGTGAGAAAAACATCACGGGGTGGTGCGCATTGTATGGGTGTGTGTTAGATTACATTGACTAGTAGGAGTGAGAAAAACATCACGGGGTGGTGCGCATTGTATGGGTGTGTGTTACATTACATTCACTAGGAGGAGTGAGAAAAACATCACGGGGTGGTGTGAATCGGAGTGTCTGAATTAGGATAGGCAGTGAGTGGCAATGTAGGATGGAGAAAAGCACTGCAGGGGTGGTCAGCATGGGGAGTTCAGGGAACATGCAGTGGCAATGTAGGATAGGTTTCTGAAAAACATCGCGGGGTGGTGCGCATTGTATGGGTGTGTGTTACATTACATTCACTAGTATGAGTGAGAAAAACATCACGGTGTGGTGCTCATTGTATGGGTGTGTGTTACATTACATTCACTAGTAGGAGTGAGAAAAACATCACGGGGTGGTGCGCATTGTATGGGTGTGTGTTACATTACATTCACTAGTAGGAGTGAGAAAAACATCACGGGGTCGTGCGCATTGTATGGGTGTGTGTTACATTACATTCACTAGTAGGAGTGAGAAAAACATCACGGGGTGGTGCGCATTGTATGGGTGTGTGTTACATTACATTCACTAGTAGGATTGAGAAAAACATCACGGGGTGGTGCGCATTGTATGGGTGTGTGTTACATTACATTCACTAGTAGGAGTGAGAAAAACATCACGGGGTGGTGCGCATTGTATGGGTGTGTGTTACATTAGATTCACTAGTAGGAGTGAGAAAAACATCACGGGGTGGTGCGCATTGTAAGGGTGTGTGTTACATTACATTCACTAGTAGGAGTGAGAAAAACATCACGGGGTGGTGCGCATTGTATGGGTGTGTGTTACATTACATTCACTAGTAGGAGTGAGAAAAACATCACGGGGTGGTGCGCATTGTATGGGTGTGTGTTACATTACATTCACTAGTAGGAGTGAGAAAAACATCACGGGGTGGTGCGCATTGAATGGGTGTGTGTGACATTACATTCACTAGTAGGAGTGAGAAAAACATCATGGGGTGGTGCCCATTGTATGGGTGTGTGTTACATTACATTCACTAGGAGGAGTGAGAAAAACATCACGGGGTGGTGCGCATTGTATGGGTGTGTGTTACATTACATTCACTAGGAGGAGTGAGAAAAACATCACGGGGTTGTGCGCATTGTATGGGTGTGTGTTACACTACATTCACTAGTAGGAGTGAGAAAAACATTACGGGGTGGTGCGCATTGTATGGGTGTGTGTTACACTACATTCACTAGTAGGAGGGAGAAAAACATCACGGGGTGGTGCGCATTGTATGGGTGTGTGTTACATTACATTCACTAGAAGGAGTGAGAAAAACATCACGGGGTGGTGCGCATTGTATGGGTGTGTGTTACATTACATTCACTAGTAGGAGTGAGAAAAACATTACGGGGTGGTGCCCATTGTATGGGTGTGTGTTACATTAGATTCACTAGTAGGAGTGAGAAAAACATCACGGGGTGGTGTGAATCGGGGGGTCTGAATTAGGATAGGCAGTGCGTGGAAATGTAGGATGGAGAAAAGCACCACGGGGTGGTCAGCATGGGGAGATCAGGGATCATGCGGTGGCAATGTAGGATAGGTTTCTGAAAAACATCGCGGTATGGTGCCCATTGTATGGGTGTGTGTTACATTACATTCACTAGTAGGAGTGAGAAAAACATCACGGGGTGGTGCGCATTGTATGGGTGTGTGTTACATTACATTCACTAGGAGGAGTGAGAAAAACATCACGGGGTGGTGTGAATCGGAGGGTCTGAATTAGGATAGGCAGTGAGTGGCAATGTAGGATGGAGAAAAGCACCGCGGTGTGGTCAGCATGGGGATGTCAGGGAACATGCAGTGGCAATGTAGGATAGGTTTCTGATAATCATCACGGGGTGGTGCGCATTGTATGGGTCTGTGTTACATTACATTCACTAGTAGGAGTGAGAAAAACATCACGGGGTGGTGCGCATTGTATGGGTGTATGTTACATTACATTCACTAGTAGGAGTGAGAAAAACATCACGGGGTGGTGCGCATTGTATGGGTGTGTGTTAGATTACATTGACTAGTAGGAGTGAGAAAAACATCACGGGGTGGTGCGCATTGTATGGGTGTGTGTTACATTACATTCACTAGTAGGAGTGAGAAATATATCGCGGGGTAGTGCGCATTGTATGGGTGTGTGCTACATTACATTCACTAGTAGGAGTGAGAAAAACATCACGGGGTGGTGTGAATCGGGGGGTCTGAATTAGGATAGGCAGTGCGTGGCAATGTAGGATGGAGAAAAGCACCACCGGGTGGTCAGCATGGGGAGATCAGGGAACATGCGGTGGCAATGTAGGATAGGTTTCTGAAAAACATCGCGGTGTGGTGCCCATTGTATGGGTGTGTGTTACATTACATTCACTAGTAGGAGTGAGAAAAACATCACGGGGTGGTGCGCATTGTATGGGTGTGTGTTACATTACATTCACTAGGAGGAGTGAGAAAAACATCACGGGGTGGTGTGAATCGGAGGGTCTGAATTAGGATAGGCAGTGAGTGGCAATGTAGGATGGAGAAAAGCACCGCGGTGTGGTCAGCATGGGGATGTCAGGGAACATGCAGTGGCAATGTAGGATAGGTTTCTGATAATCATCACGGGGTGGTGCGCATTGTATGGGTCTGTGTTACATTACATTCACTAGTAGGAGTGAGAAAAACATCACGGGGTGGTGCGCATTGTATGGGTGTATGTTACATTACATTCACTAGTAGGAGTGAGAAAAACATCACGGGGTGGTGCGCATTGTATGGGTGTGTGTTAGATTACATTGACTAGTAGGAGTGAGAAAAACATCACGGGGTGGTGCGCATTGTATGGGTGTGTGTTACATTACATTCACTAGGAGGAGTGAGAAAAACATCACGGGGTGGTGTGAATCGGAGTGTCTGAATTAGGATAGGCAGTGAGTGGCAATGTAGGATGGAGAAAAGCACCGCGGAGTGGTCAGCATGGGGAGTTCAGGGAACATGCAGTGGCAATGTAGGATAGGTTTCTGAAAAACATCGCGGGGTGGTACGCATTGTATGGGTGTGTGTTACATTACATTCACTAGTATGAGTGAGAAAAACATCACGGTGTGGTGCTCATTGGATGGGTGTGTGTTACATTACATTCACTAGTAGGAGTGAGAAAAACATCACGGGGTGGTGCGCATTGTATGGGTGTGTGTTACATTACATTCACTAGTAGGAGTGAGAAAAACATCACGGGGTCGTGCGCATTGTATGGGTGTGTGTTACATTACATTCACTAGTAGGAGTGAGAAAAACATCACGGGGTGGTGCGCATTGTATGGGTGTGTGTTACATTACATTCACTAGTAGGATTGAGAAAAACATCACGGGGTGGTGCGCATTGTATGGGTGTGTGTTACATTACATTCACTAGTAGGAGTGAGAAAAACATCACGGGGTGGTGCGCATTGTATGGGTGTGTGTTACATTAGATTCACTAGTAGGAGTGAGAAAAACATCACGGGGTGGTGCGCATTGTAAGGGTGTGTGTTACATTACATTCACTAGTAGGAGTGAGAAAAACATCACAGGGTGGTGCTCATTGTATGGGTGTGTGTTACATTACATTCACTAGTAGGAGTGAGAAAAACATCACGGGGTGGTGCGCATTGTATGGGTGTGTGTTACATTACATTCACTAGTAGGAGTGAGAAAAACATCACGGGGTGGTGCGCATTGAATGGGTGTGTGTGACATTACATTCACTAGTAGGAGTGAGAAAAACATCATGGGGTGGTGCCCATTGTATGGGTGTGTGTTACATTAAATTCACTAGTAGGAGTGAGAAAAACATCAAGGGGTGGTGCGCATTGTATGGGTGTGTGTTACATTACATTCACTAGTAGGAGTGAGAAAAACATCACGGGGTTGTGCGCATTGTATGGGTGTGTGTTACATTACATTCACTAGTAGGAGTGAGAAAAACATCACGGTGTGGTGCGCATTGTATGGGTGTGTGTTACACTACATTCACTAGTAGGAGGGAGAAAAACATCACGGGGTGGTGCGCATTGTATGGGTGTGTGTTACATTACATTCACTAGAAGGAGTGAGAAAAACATCACGGGGTGGTGCGCATTGTATGGGTGTGTGTTACATTACATTCACTAGTAGGAGTGAGAAAAACATCACGGGGTGGTGCCCATTGTATGGGTGTGTGTTACATTAGATTCACTAGTAGGAGTGAGAAAAACATCACGGGGTGGTGCGCATTGTATGGGTGTGTGTTACATTACATTCACTAGTAGGAGTGAGAAAAACATCACGGGGTGGTGCGCATTGTATGGGTGTGTGTTACATTACATTCACTAGTAGGAGTGAGAAAAACATCACGGGGTGGTGCGCATTGTATGGGTGTGTGTTACATTACATTCACTAGTAGGAGTGAGAAAAACATCACGGGGTGGTGCGCATTGTATGGGTGTGTGTTACATTACATTCACTAGTAGGAGTGAGAAAAACATCACGGGGTGGTGCGCATTGTATGGGTGTGTGTTACATTACATTCACTAGTAGGAGTGAGAAAAACATCACGGGGTGGTGCGCATTGTATGGGTGTGTGTTACATTACATTCACTAGTAGGAGTGAGAAAAACATCACGGGGTGGTGCGCATTGTATGGGTGTGTGTTACATTACATTCACTAGTAGGAGTGAGAAAAACATCCCGGGGTGGTGCGCATTGTATGGGTGTGTGTTACATTACATTCACTAGTAGGAGTGAGAAAAACATCACGGGGTGGTGCGCATTGTATGGGTGTGTGTTACATCACATTCACTAGTAGGAGTGAGAAAAACATCACGGAGTGGTGCGCATTGTATGGGTGTGTGTTACATTACATTCACTAGTAGGAGTGAGAAAAACATCACGGGGTGGTTCGCATTGTATGGGTGTGTGTTGCAGTAGATTCACTAGTAGGAGTGAGAAAAACATCACGGGGTGGTGCGCATTGTATGGGTGTGTGTTACATTAGATTCACTAGTAGGAGTGAGAAAAACAACACGGGGTGGTGCGCATTGTATGGGTGTGTGTTACATTACATTCACTAGTAGGAGTGAGAAAACCATCACGGGGTGGTGCGCATTTTATGTGTGTGTGTTACATTTCATTCACAAATAGAAGTGAGAAAAACATCACGGGGTGGTGGGCATTGTATGGGTGTGTGTTACATTACATTCACTAGTAGGAGTTAGAAAAACATCACGGGGTGGTGCGCATTGTATGGGTGTGCGTTACATTACATTCACTAGTAGGAGTGAGAAAAACATCACGGGGTGGTGCGCATTGTATGGGTGTGCGTTACATTACATTCACTAGTGGGAGTGAGAAAAACATCACGGGGTGGTGCGCATTGTATGGGTGTGTGTTACATTACATTCACTAGTGGGAGTGAGAAAAACATCATGGGGTGGTGCGCATTGTATGGGTGTGTGTTACATTACATGCACTAGTAGGAGTGAGAAAAACATCACGGGGTGGTGCGCATTGTATGGGTGTGTGTTACATTACATTCACTAGTAGGAGTGAGAAATATATCACGGGGTGGTGCGCATTGTATGGGTGTGTGTTACATTACATTCACTAGTAGGAGTGAGAAAAACATCACGGTGTGGTGCTCATTGTATGGGTGTGTGTTACATTACATTCACTAGTAGGAGTGAGAAAAACATCACCGGGTGGTGCGCATTGTATGGGTGTGTGTTACATTACATTCACTAGTAGGAGTGAGAAAAACATCGCGGGGTGGTGCGCATTGTATGGGTGTGTGTTACATTACATTCACTAGTAGGAGTGAGAAATATATCGCGGGGTAGTGCGCATTGTATGGGTGTGTGCTACATTACATTCACTAGTAGGAGTGAGAAAAACATCACGGGGTGGTGTGAATCGGGGGGTCTGAATTAGGATAGGCAGTGCGTGGCAATGTAGGATGGAGAAAAGCACCACCGGGTGGTCAGCATGGGGAGATCAGGGAACATGCGGTGGCAATGTAGGATAGGTTTCTGAAAAACATCGCGGTGTGGTGCCCATTGTATGGGTGTGTGTTACATTACATTCACTAGTAGGAGTGAGAAAAACATCACGGGGTGGTGCGCATTGTATGGGTGTGTGTTACATTACATTCACTAGGAGGAGTGAGAAAAACATCACGGGGTGGTGTGAATCGGAGGGTCTGAATTAGGATAGGCAGTGAGTGGCAATGTAGGATGGAGAAAAGCACCGCGGTGTGGTCAGCATGGGGATGTCAGGGAACATGCAGTGGCAATGTAGGATAGGTTTCTGATAATCATCACGGGGTGGTGCGCATTGTATGGGTCTGTGTTACATTACATTCACTAGTAGGAGTGAGAAAAACATCACGGGGTGGTGCGCATTGTATGGGTGTATGTTACATTACATTCACTAGTAGGAGTGAGAAAAACATCACGGGGTGGTGCGCATTGTATGGGTGTGTGTTAGATTACATTGACTAGTAGGAGTGAGAAAAACATCACGGGGTGGTGCGCATTGTATGGGTGTGTGTTACATTACATTCACTAGGAGGAGTGAGAAAAACATCACGGGGTGGTGTGAATCGGAGTGTCTGAATTAGGATAGGCAGTGAGTGGCAATGTAGGATGGAGAAAAGCACCGCGGAGTGGTCAGCATGGGGAGTTCAGGGAACATGCAGTGGCAATGTAGGATAGGTTTCTGAAAAACATCGCGGGGTGGTGCGCATTGTATGGGTGTGTGTTACATTACATTCACTAGTATGAGTGAGAAAAACATCATGGTGTGGTGCTCATTGTATGGGTGTGTGTTACATTACATTCACTAGTAGGAGTGAGAAAAACATCACGGGGTGGTGCGCATTGAATGGGTGTGTGTTACATTACATTCACTAGTAGGAGTGAGAAAAACATCACGGGGTCGTGCGCATTGTATGGGTGTGTGTTACATTACATTCACTAGTAGGAGTGAGAAAAACATCACGGGGTGGTGCGCATTGTATGGGTGTGTGTTACAATACATTCACTAGTAGGATTGAGAAAAACATCACGGGGTGGTGCGCATTGTATGGGTGTGTGTTACATTACATTTACTAGTAGGAGTGAGAAAAACATCACGGGGTGGTGCGCATTGTATGGGTGTGTGTTACATTAGATTCACTAGTAGGAGTGAGAAAAACATCACGGGGTGGTGCGCATTGTAAGGGTGTGTGTTACATTACATTCACTAGTAGGAGTGAGAAAAACATCACGGGGTGGTGCGCATTGTATGGGTGTGTGTTACATTACATTCACTAGTAGGAGTGAGAAAAACATCACGGGGTGGTGCGCATTGTATGGGTGTGTGTTACATTACATTCATTAATAGGAGTGAGAAATACATCAAGGGGTGGTGCGCATTGTATGGGTGTGTGTTACATTACATTCACTACTAGGAGTGAGAAAAACATCACGGGGTGGTTCGCATTGTATGGGTGTGTGTTGCATTACATTCACTAATAGGAGTGAGAAAAACATCACGGGGTGGTGCGCATTGTATGGGTGTGTGTTACATTACATTCACTAGTAGGAGTGAGAAAAACATCACGGGGTGGTGCGCATTCTATGGGTGTGTGTTACATTACATTCCCGAGTAGGAGTGAGAAAAACATCACGGGGTGGTGCGCATTGTATGGGTGTGTGTTACATTACATTCACTAGTAGGAGTGACAAAAACATCACGGGGTGGTGCGCATTGTATGGGTGTGTGTCACATTACATTCACTAGTAGGAGTGAGAAAAACATCACGGGGTGGTGTGAATCGGAGGGTCTGAATTAGGATAGGCAGTGAGTGGCAATGTAGGATGGAGAAAAGCACCGCGGGGTGGTCAGCTTTGGGAGGTCAGGGAACATACAGTGGCAATGTAGGATAGGTTTCTGAAAAACATCGCGGGTTGTTGCGCATTGTATGGGTGTGTGTTACATTACATTCACTAGTAGGAGTGAGAAAAACATCACGGGGTGGTGCGCATTGTATGGGTGTGTGTTACATTACATTCACTAGTAGGAGTGAGAAAAACATCACGGGGTTGTGCGCATTGTATGGGTGTGTGTTACACTACATTCACTAGTAGGAGTGAGAAAAACATCACGGGGTGGTGCGCATTGTATGGGTGTGTGTTACACTACATTCACTAGTAGGAGTGAGAAAAACATCACGGGGTGGTGCGCATTGTATGGGTGTGTGTTACATTACATTCACTAGTAGGAGTGAGAAAAACATCACGGGGTGGTGTGCATTGTATGGGTGTGTGTTACATTACATTCACTAGTAGGAGTGAGAAAAACATCACGGGGTGGTGCGCATTGTATGGGTGTGTGTTACATTACATTCACTAGTAGGAGTGAGAAAAACATCCCGGGGTGGTGCGCATTGTATGGGTGTGTGTTACATTACATTCACTAGTAGGAGTGAGAAAAACATCACGGGGTGGTGCGCATTGTATGGGTGTGTGTTACATTACATTCACTAGTAGGAGTGAGAAAAACATCACGGAGTGGTGCGCATTGTATGGGTGTGTGTTACATTACATTCACTAGTAGGAGTGAGAAAAACATCACGGGGTGGTGCGCATTTTATGGGTGTGTGTTACATTAGATTCACTAGTAGGAGTCAGAAAAACATCACGGGGTGGTGCGAATTGTATGGGTGATTGTTACATTACATTCACTAGTAGGAGTGAGAAAACCATCACGGGGTGGTGCGCATTTTATGTGTGTGTGTTACATTTCATTCACAAATAGAAGTGAGAAAAACATCACGGGGTGGTGGGCATTGTATGGGTGTGTGTTACATTACATTCACTAGTAGGAGTTAGAAAAACATCACGGGGTGGTGCACATTGTATGGGTGTGCGTTACATTACATTCACTAGTAGGAGTGAGAAAAACATCACGGGGTGGTGCGCATTGTATGGGTGTGCGTTACATTACATTCACTAGTGGGAGTGAGAAAAACATCACGGGGTGGTGCGCATTGTATGGGTGTGTGTTACATTACATTCACTAGTGGGAGTGAGAAAAACATCACGGGGTGGTGTGCATTGTATGGGTGTGTGTTACATTACATGCACTAGTAGGAGTGAGAAAAACATCACGGGGTGGTGCGCATTGTATGGGTGTGTGTTACATTACATTCACTAGTAGGAGTGAGAAATATATCACGGGGTGGTGCGCATTGTATGGGTGTGTGTTACATTACATTCACTAGTAGGAGTGAGAAAAACATCACGGTGTGGTGCTCATTGTATGGGTGTGTGTTACATTACATTCACTAGTAGGAGTGAGAAAAACATCACCGGGTGGTGCGCATTGTATGGGTGTGTGTTACATTACATTCACTAGTAGGAGTGAGAAAAACATCGCGGGGTGGTGCGCATTGTATGGGTGTGTGTTACATTACATTCACTAGTAGGAGTGAGAAATATATCGCGGGGTGGTGCGCATTGTATGGGTGTGTGCTACATTACATTCACTAGTAGGAGTGAGAAAAACATCACGGGGTGGTGTGAATCGGGGGGTCTGAATTAGGATAAGCAGTGCGTGGCAATGTAGGATGGAGAAAAGCACCACAGGGTGGTCAGCATGGGGAGATCAGGGAACATGCGGTGGCAATGTAGGATAGGTTTCTGAAAAACATCGCGGTGTGGTGCCCATTGTATGGGTGTGTGTTACATTACATTCACTAGTAGGAGTGAGAAAAACATCACGGGGTGGTGCGCATTGTATGGGTTTGTGTTACATTACATTCACTAGGAGGAGTGAGAAAAACATCACGGGGTGGTGTGAATCGGAGGGTCTGAATTAGGATAGGCAGTGAGTGGCAATGTAGGATGGAGAAAAGCACCACGGTGTGGTCAGCATGGGGATGTCAGGGAACATGCAGTGGCAATGTAGGATAGGTTTCTGATAATCATCACGGGGTGGTGCGCATTGTATGGGTCTGTGTTACATTACATTCACTAGTAGGAGTGAGAAAAACATCACGGAGTGGTGCGCATTGTATGGGTGTATGTTACATTACATTCACTAGTAGGAGTGAGAAAAACATCACGGGGTGGTGCGCATTGTATGGGTGTGTGTTAGATTACATTGACTAGTAGGAGTGAGAAAAACATCACGGGGTGGTGCGCATTGTATGGGTGTGTGTTACATTACATTCACTAGGAGGAGTGAGAAAAACATCACGGGGTGGTGTGAATCGGAGTGTCTGAATTAGGATAGGCAGTGAGTGGCAATGTAGGATGGAGAAAAGCACCGCGGAGTGGTCAGCATGGGGAGTTCAGGGAACATGCAGTGGCAATGTAGGATAGGTTTCTGAAAAACATCGCGGGGTGGTGCGCATTGTATGGGTGTGTGTTACATTACATTCACTAGTATGAGTGAGAAAAACATCACGGTGTGGTGCTCATTGTATGGGTGTGTGTTACATTACATTCACTAGTAGGAGTGAGAAAAACATCACGGGGTTGTGCGCATTGTATGGGTGTGTGTTACACTACATTCACTAGTAGGAGTGACAAAAACATCACGGGGTGGTGCGCATTGTATGGGTGTGTGTCACATTACATTCACTAGTAGGAGTGAGAAAAACATCACGGGGTGGTGTGAATCGGAGGGTCTGAATTAGGATAGGCAGTGAGTGGCAATGTAGGATGGAGAAAAGCACCGCGGGGTGGTCAGCTTTGGGAGGTCAGGGAACATGCAGTGGCAATGTAGGATAGGTTTCTGAAAAACATCGCGGGTTGTTGCGCATTGTATGGGTGTGTGTTACATTACATTCACTAGTAGGAGTGAGAAAAACATCACGGGGTGGTGCGCATTGTATGGGTGTGTGTTACATTACATTCACTAGTAGGAGTGAGAAAAACATCACGGGGTTGTGCGCATTGTATGGGTGTGTGTTACACTACATTCACTAGTAGGAGTGAGAAAAACATCACGGGGTGGTGCGCATTGTATGGGTGTGTGTTACATTACATTCACTAGTAGGAGTGAGAAAAACATCACGGGGTGGTGCGCATTGTATGGGTGTGTGTTACATTACATTCACTAGTAGGAGTGAGAAAAACATCACGGGGTGGTGCGCATTGTATGGGTGTGTGTTACATTACATTCACTAGTAGGAGTGAGAAAAACATCCCGGGGTGGTGCGCATTGTATGGGTGTGTGTTACATTACATTCACTAGTAGGAGTGAGAAAAACATCACGGGGTGGTGCGCATTGTATGGGTGTGTGTTACATTACATTCACTAGTAGGAGTGAGAAAAACATCACGGAGTGGTGCGCATTGTATGGGTGTGTGTTACATTACATTCACTAGTAGGAGTGAGAAAAACATCACGGGGTGGTGCGCATTTTATGGGTGTGTGTTACATTAGATTCACTAGTAGGAGTCAGAAAAACATCACGGGGTGGTGCGAATTGTATGGGTGATTGTTACATTACATTCACTAGTAGGAGTGGGAAAACCATCACGGGGTGGTGCGCATTTTATGTGTGTGTGTTACATTTCATTCACAAATAGAAGTGAGAAAAACATCACGGGGTGGTGGGCATTGTATGGGTGTGTGTTACATTACATTCACTAGTAGGAGTTAGAAAAACATCACGGGGTGGTGCACATTGTATGGGTGTGCGTTACATTACATTCACTAGTAGGAGTGAGAAAAACATCACGGGGTGGTGCGCATTGTATGGGTGTGCGTTACATTACATTCACTAGTGGGAGTGAGAAAAACATCACGGGGTGGTGCGCATTGTATGGGTGTGTGTTACATTACATTCACTAGTGGGAGTGAGAAAAACATCACGGGGTGTTTTGCATTGTATGGGTGTGTGTTACATTACATGCACTAGTAGGAGTGAGAAAAACATCACGGGGTGGTGCGCATTGTATGGGTGTGTGTTACATTACATTCACTAGTAGGAGTGAGAAATATATCACGGGGTGGTGCGCATTGTATGGGTGTGTGTTACATTACATTCACTAGTAGGAGTGAGAAAAACATCACGGTGTGGTGCTCATTGTATGGGTGTGTGTTACATTACATTCACTAGTAGGAGTGAGAAAAACATCACCGGGTGGTGCGCATTGTATGGGTGTGTGTTACATTACATTCACTAGTAGGAGTGAGAAAAACATCGCGGGGTGGTGCGCATTGTATGGGTGTGTGTTACATTACATTCACTAGTAGGAGTGAGAAATATATCGCGGGGTGGTGCGCATTGTATGGGTGTGTGCTACATTACATTCACTAGTAGGAGTGAGAAAAACATCACGGGGTGGTGTGAATCGGGGGGTCTGAATTAGGATAAGCAGTGCGTGGCAATGTAGGATGGAGAAAAGCACCACAGGGTGGTCAGCATGGGGAGATCAGGGAACATGCGGTGGCAATGTAGGATAGGTTTCTGAAAAACATCGCGGTGTGGTGCCCATTGTATGGGTGTGTGTTACATTACATTCACTAGTAGGAGTGAGAAAAACATCACGGGGTGGTGCGCATTGTATGGGTTTGTGTTACATTACATTCACTAGGAGGAGTGAGAAAAACATCACGGGGTGGTGTGAATCGGAGGGTCTGAATTAGGATAGGCAGTGAGTGGCAATGTAGGATGGAGAAAAGCACCGCGGTGTGGTCAGCATGGGGATGTCAGGGAACATGCAGTGGCAATGTAGGATAGGTTTCTGATAATCATCACGGGGTGGTGCGCATTGTATGGGTCTGTGTTACATTACATTCACTAGTAGGAGTGAGAAAAACATCACGGAGTGGTGCGCATTGTATGGGTGTATGTTACATTACATTCACTAGTAGGAGTGAGAAAAACATCACGGGGTGGTGCGCATTGTATGGGTGTGTGTTAGATTACATTGACTAGTAGGAGTGAGAAAAACATCACGGGGTGGTGCGCATTGTATGGGTGTGTGTTACATTACATTCACTAGGAGGAGTGAGAAAAACATCACGGGGTGGTGTGAATCGGAGTGTCTGAATTAGGATAGGCAGTGAGTGGCAATGTAGGATGGAGAAAAGCACCGCGGAGTGGTCAGCATGGGGAGTTCAGGGAACATGCAGTGGCAATGTAGGATAGGTTTCTGAAAAACATCGCGGGGTGGTGCGCATTGTATGGGTGTGTGTTACATTACATTCACTAGTATGAGTGAGAAAAACATCACGGTGTGGTGCTCATTGTATGGGTGTGTGTTACATTACATTCACTAGTAGGAGTGAGAAAAACATCACGGGGTGGTGCGCATTGAATGGGTGTGTGTTACATTACATTCACTAGTAGGAGTGAGAAAAACATCACGGGGTCTTGCGCATTGTATGGGTGTGTGTTACATTACATTCACTAGTAGGAGTGAGAAAAACATCACGGGGTGGTGCGCATTGTATGGGTGTGTGTTACATTACATTCACTAGTAGGATTGAGAAAAACATCACGGGGTGGTGCGCATTGTATGGGTGTGTGTTACATTACATTCACTAGTAGGAGTGAGAAAAACATCACGGGGTGGTGCGCATTGTATGGGTGTGTGTTACATTAGATACACTAGTAGGAGTGAGAAAAACATCACGGGGTGGTGCGCATTGTAAGGGTGTGTGTTACATTACATTCACTAGTAGGAGTGAGAAAAACATCACGGGGTGGTGCGCATTGTATGGGTGTGTGTTACATTACATTCACTAGTAGGAGTGAGAAAAACATCACGGGGTGGTGCGCATTGTATGGGTGTGTGTTACCTTACATTCATTAATAGGAGTGAGAAATACATCAAGGGGTGGTGCGCATTGTATGGGTGTGTGTTACATTACATTCACTACTAGGAGTGAGAAAAACATCACGGGGTGGTTCGCATTGTATGGGTGTGTGTTGCATTACATTCACTAATAGGAGTGAGAAAAACATCACGGGGTGGTGCGCATTGTATGGGTGTGTGTTACATTAGATTCACTAGTAGGAGTGAGAAAAACTTCACGGGGTGGTGCGCATTGTATGGGTGTGTGTTACATTTCATTCACTAGTAGGAGTGAGAAAAACATCACGGGGTGGTGCGCATTGTATGGGTGTGTGTTACATTACATTCACTAGTAGGAGTGAGAAAAACATCACGGGGTGGTGCGCATTGTATGGGTGTGTGTTACATTTCATTCACTAGTAGGAGTGAGAAAAACATCACGGGGTGGTGCGCATTGTATGGGTGTGTGTTACATTACATTCACTAGTAGGAGTGAGAAAAACATCACGGGGTGGTGCGCATTCTATGGGTGTGTGTTACATTACATTCCCGAGTAGGAGTGAGAAAAACATCACGGGGTGGTGCGCATTGTATGGGTGTGTGTTACATTACATTCACTAGTAGGAGTGAGAAAAACATCACGGGGTGGTGCGCATTGTATGGGTGTGTGTCACATTACATTCACTAGTAGGAGTGAGAAAAACATCACGGGGTGTTGTGAATCGGAGGGTCTGAATTAGGATAGGCAGTGAGTGGCAATGTAGGATGGAGAAAAGCACCGCGGGGTGGTCAGCTTTGGGAGGTCAGGGAACATGCAGTGGCAATGTAGGATAGGTTTCTGAAAAACATCGCGGGTTGTTGCGCATTGTATGGGTGTGTGTTACATTACATTCACTATTAGGAGTGAGAAAAACATCACGGGGTGGTGCGCATTGTATGGGTGTGTGTTACATTACATTCACTAGTAGGAGTGAGAAAAACATCACGGGGTGGTGTGAATCGGAGGGTCTGAATTAGGATAGGCAGTGAGTGGCTATGTAGGATGGAGAAAAGCACCGCGGTGTGGTCAGCATGGGGATGTCAGGGAACATGCAGTGGCAATGTAGGATAGGTTTCTGATAATCATCACGGGGTGGTGCGCATTGTATGGGTCTGTGTTACATTACATTCACTACTAGGAGTGAGAAAAACATCACGGGGTGGTGCGCATTGTATGGGTGTGTGTTAGATTACATTGACTAGTAGGAGTGAGAAAAACATCACGGGGTGGTGCGCATTGTATGGGTGTGTGTTACATTACATTCACTAGGAGGAGTGAGAAAAACATCACGGGGTGGTGTGAATCGGAGTGTCTGAATTAGGATAGGCAGTGAGTGGCAATGTAGGATGGAGAAAAGCACCGCGGAGTGGTCAGCATGGGGAGTTCAGGGAACATGCAGTGGCAATGTAGGATAGGTTTCTGAAAAACAACGCGGGGTGGTGCGCATTGTATGGGTGTGTGTTACATTACATTCACTAGTATGAGTGAGAAAAACATCACGGTGTAGTGCTCATTGTATGGGTGTGTGTTACATTACATTCACTAGTAGGAGTGAGAAAAACATCACGTGGTGGTGCGCATTGTATGGGTGTGTGTTACATTACATTCACTAGTAGGAGTGAGAAAAACATCACGGGGTCGTGCGCATTGTATGGGTGTGTGTTACATTACATTCACTAGTAGGAGTGAAAAAAACATCACGGGGTGGTGCGCATTGTATGGGTGTGTGTTACATTACATTCACTAGTACGATTGAGAAAAACATCACAGGGTGGTGCGCATTGTATGGGTGTGTGTTACATTACATTCACTAGTAGGAGTGAGAAAAACATCACGGGGTGGTGCGCATTGTATGGGTGTGTGTTACATTAGATTCACTAGTAGGAGTGAGAAAAACATCACGGGGTGGTGCGCATTGTAAGGGTGTGTGTTACATTACATTCACTAGTAGGAGTGAGAAAAACATCACGGGGTGGTGCGCATTGTATGGGTGTGTGTTACATTACATTCACTAGTAGGAGTGAGAAAAACATCACGGGGTGGTGCGCATTGTATGGGTGTGTGTTACATTACATTCATTAATAGGAGTGAGAAATACATCAAGGGGTGGTGCGCATTGTATGGGTGTGTGTTACATTACATTCACTACTAGGAGTGAGAAAAACATCATGGGGTGGTTCGCATTGTATGGGTGTGTGTTGCATTACATTCACTAATAGGAGTGAGAAAAACATCACGGGGTGGTGCGCATTGTATGGGTGTGTGTTACATTAGATTCACTAGTAGGAGTGAGAAAAACTTCACGGGGTGGTGCGCATTGTATGGGTGTGTGTTACATTACATTCACTAGTAGGAGTGAGAAAAACATCACGGGGTGGTGCGCATTGTATGGGTGTGTGTTACATTACATTCACTAGTAGGAGTGAGAAAAACATCACGGGGTGGTGCGCATTGTATGGGTGTGTGTTACATGACATTCCCGAGTAGGAGTGAGAAAAACATCACGGGGTGGTGCGCATTGTATGGGTGTGTGTTACATTACATTCACTAGTAGGAGTGAGAAAAACATCACGGGGTGGTGCGCATTGTATGGGTGTGTGTTACATTACATTCATTAATAGGAGTGAGAAATACATCAAGGGGTGGTGCGCATTGTATGGGTGGGTGTTACATTACATTCACTAGTAGGAGTGAGAAAAACATCACGGGGTGGTGCGCATTGTATGGGTGTGTGTTACATTACATTCACTACTAGGAGTGAGAAAAACGTCACGGGGTGGTGCGCATTGTATGGGTGTGTGATACATTACATTCACTAGTAGGAGTGAGAAAAACATCACGGGGTGGTGCGCATTGTATGGGTGTGTGTTACATTACATTCACTAGTAGGAGTGAGAAAAACATCACGGGGTGGTGTGAATCGGAGGGTCTGAATTAGGGTAGGCAGTGAGTGGCAATGTAGGATGGAGAAAAGCACCGCGGGGTGGTCAGCTTTGGGAGGTCAGGGAACATGCAGTGGCAATGTAGGATAGGTTTCTGAAAAACATCGCGGGTTGGTGCGCATTGTATGGCTGGATGTTACATTACATTCACTAGTAGGAGTGAGAAAAACATCACGGGGTGGTGCGCATTGTATGGGTGTGTGTTACATTACATTCACTAGCAGGAGTGAGAAAAACATCACGGGGTGGTGTGCATTGTATGGGTGTGTGTTACATTACATTCACTAGTAGCTGTGAGAAAAACATCACGGGGTGGTGCGCATTGTATGGGTGTGTGTTATATTACATTCACTAGTAGGAGTGAGAAAAACATCACGGGGTGGTGTGCATTGTATGGGTGTGTGTTACATTACATTCACTAGTAGGAGTGAGAAAAACATCACGGGGTGGTGCGCATTGTATGGGTGTGTGTTACATTACATTCACTAGTAGGAGTGAGAAATACATCACGGGGTGGTGCGCATTGTATGGGTGTGTGTTACATTACATTCACTAGTAGGAGTGAGAAAAACATCACGGGGTGGTGCGCATTGTATGGGTGTGTGTTACATTACATTCACTAGTAGGAGTGAGAAAAACATCACGGGGTGGTGCGCATTGTATGGGTGTGTGTTACATTACATTCACTAGTAGGAGTGAGAAAAACATCACGGGGTGGTGCGCATTGTATGGGTGTGTGTTACATTAGATTCACTAGTAGGAGTGAGAAAAACATCACGGGGTGGTGCGCATTGTATGGGTGTGTGTTACATTACATTCACTAGTAGGAGTGAGAAAAACATCACGGGGTGGTGCGCATTGTATGGGTGTGTGTTACATTACATTCACTAGTAGGAGTGAGAAATACATCACGGGGTGGTGCGCATTGTATGGGTGTGTGTTACATTACATTCACTAGTAGGAGTGAGAAAAACATCACGGGGTGGTGCGCATTGTATGGGTGTGTGTTACATTACATTCACTAGTAGGAGTGAGAAAAACATCACCGGGTGGTGCGCATTGTATGGGTGTGTGTTACATTACATTCACTAGTAGGAGTGAGAAAAACATCACGGGGTGGTGCGCATTGTATGGGTGTGTGTTACATTACATTCACTAGTAGGAGTGAGAAAAATATCACTGGGTGGTTCGCATTGTATGGGTGGGTATTACATTAGATTAACTAGTAGGAGTAAGAAAAACATCACGGGGTGGTGCGCTTTTTATGGGTGTGTGTTACATTACATTCACTAGTAGGAGTGAGAAAAACATCACGGGGTGGTGCGCATTGTATGGGTGTGTGTTACATTACATTCACTAGTAGCAGTGAGAAAAACATCACGGGGTGGTGTGCATTGTATGGGTGTGTGTTACATTACATTCACTAGTAGGAGTGAGAAAAACATCACGGGGTGGTGTGAATCGGAGGGTCTGAATTAGGATAGGCAGTGAGTGGCAATGTAGGATGGAGAAAAGCACTGCGGGGTGGTCAGCTTTGGGAGGTCAGGGAACATGCAGTGGCAATGTAGGATAGGTTTCTGAAAAACATCGCGGGTTGTTGCGCATTGTATGGGTGTGTGTTACATTACATTCACTAGTAGGAGTGAGAAAAATATCACGGGGTGGTGCGCATTGTATGGGTGTGTGTTACATTACATTCACTACTAGGAGTGAGAAAAACGTCACGGGGTGGTGCGCATTGTATGGGTGTGTGATACATTACATTCACTAGTAGGTTTGAGAAAAACATCACGGGGTGGTGCGCATTGTATGGGTTTGTGTTACATTACATTCACTAGTAGGAGTGAGAAAAACATCACGGGGTGGTGTGAATCGGAGGGTCTGAATTAGGATAGGCTGTGAGTGGCAATGTAGGATGGAGAAAAGCACCGCGGGGTGGTCAGCTTTGGGAGGTCAGGGAACATGCAGTGGCAATGTAGGATAGGTTTCTGAAAAACATCGCGGGTTGGTGCGCATTGTATGGGTGTGTGTTACATTACATTCACTAGTAGGAGTGAGAAAAACATCACGGGGTGGTGCGCATTGTATGGGTGTGTGTTACATTACATTCACTAGTAGGAGTGAGAAAAACATCACGGGGTGGTGCGCATTGTATGGGTGTGTGTTACATTACCTTCACTAGTAGGAGTGAGAAAAACATCACGGGGTGGTGCACATTGTATGGGTGTGTGTTACATTACATTCACTAGTAGGAGTGAGAAAAACATTACGGGGTGGTGCGCATTGTATGGGTGTGTGTTACATTACATTCACTAGCAGGAGTGAGAAAAACATCACGGGGTGGTGCGCATTGTATGGGTGTGTGTTACATTACATTCACTAGTAGGAGTGAGAAAAACATCACGGGGTGGTGCGCATTGTATGGGTGTGTGTTACATTACATTCACTAGTAGGAGTGAGAAAAACATCACGGGGTGGTGTGCATTGTATGGGTGTGTTTTACATTACATTCACTAGTAGGAGTGAGAAAAACATCACGGGGTGGTGCGCATTGTATGGGTGTGTGTTACATTACATTCACTAGTAGGAGTGAGAAATACATCACGGGGTGGTGCGCATTGTATGGGTGTGTGTTACATTACATTCACTAGTAGGAGTGAGAAGAACATCACGGGGTGGTGCGCATTGTATGGGTGTGTGTTACATTACATTCACTAGTAGGAGTGAGAAAAACATCACGGGGTGGTGTGCATTGTATGGGTGTGTGTTACATTACATTCACTAGTAGGAGTTAGAAAAACATCACGGGGTGTTGCGCATTGTATGGGTGTGTGTTACATTACATTCACTAGTAGGAGTGAGAAAAACATCACGGGGTGGTGCGCATTGTATGGGTGTGTGTTACATTAGATTCACTAGTAGGAGTGACAAAAACATCACGGGGTGGTGCGCATTGTATGGGTGTGTGTTACATTACATTCACTAGTAGGAGTGAGAAAAACATCACGGGGTGGTGCGCATTGTATGGGTGTGTGTTACATTACATTCACTAATAGGAGTGAGTAATACATCACGGGGTGGTGCGCATTGTATGGGTGTGTGTTACATTACATTCACTAGTAGGAGTGAGAAAAACATCACGGGGTGGTGCGCATTGTATGGGTGTGTGTTACATTAGATTCACTAGTAGGAGTGAGAAAAACATCACGGGGTGGTGCGCATTGTATGGGTGTGTGTTACATTACATTCACTAGTAGGAGTGAGAAAAACATCACGGGGTGGTGCGCATTGTATGGGTGTGTGTTACATTACATTCACTAATAGGAGTGAGTAATACATCACGGGGTGGTGCGCATTGTATGGGTGTGTGTTACATTACATTCACTAGTAGGAGTGAGAAAAACATCACCGTGTGGTGCGCATTGTATGGGTGTGTGTTACATTACATTCACTAGTAGGAGTGAGAAAAACATCACGGGGTGGTGCGCATTGTATGGGTGTGTGTTACATTACATTCACTAGTAGGAGTGAGAAAAATATCACGGGGTGGTGCGCATTGTATGGGTGGGTATTACATTAGATTAACTAGTAGGAGTAAGAAAAACATCACGGGGTGGTGCGCATTTTATGGGTGTGTGTTACATTACATTCACTAGTAGGAGTGAGAAAAACATCACGGGGTGGTGCGCATTGTATGGGTGTGTGTTACATTACATTCACTAGTAGCAGTGAGAAAAACATCACGGGGTGGTGCGCATTGTATGGGTGTGTGTTACATTACATTCACTGGTAGGAGTGAGAAAAACATCACGGGGTGGTGCGCATTGTATGGGTGTGTGTTACATTACATTCACTAGTAGGAGTGAGAAAAACATCACGGGGTGGTGCGCATTATATGGGTGTGTGTTACATTACATTCACTAGTAGGAGTGAGAAAAACATCACGGGGTGGTGCGCATTGTATGGGTGTGTGTTACATTAGATTCACTAGTAGGAGTGAGAAAAACATCACGGGGTGGTGCGCATTGTATGGGTGTGTGTTACATTACATTCACTAGTAGGAGTGAAAAAAACATCACGGGGTGGTGCGCATTGTATGGGTGTGTGTTACATTACATTCACTAGTAGCAGTGAGAAAAACATCACGGGGTGGTGCGCATTGTATGGGTGTGTGTTACATTACATTCACTAGTAGGAGTGAGAAAAACATCACGGGGTGGTGCGCATTGTATGGGTGTGTGTTACATTACATTCACTACTAGGAGTGAGAAAAACATCACGGGGTGGTGCGCATTGTATGGGTGTGTGTTACATTACATTCACTAGTAGGAGTGAGAAAAACATCACGGGGTGGTGCGCATTGTATGGGTGTGTGTTACATTAGATTCACTAGTAGGAGTGAGAAAAACATCACGGGGTGGTGCGCATTGTATGGGTGTGTGTTACATTACATTCACTATTAGGAGTGAGAAAAACATCACGGGGTGGTGCGCATTGAATGGGTGTGTGTTACATTACATTCACTAGTAGGAGTGAGAAAAACATCACGGGGTGGTGCGCATTGTATGGGTGTGTGTTACATTACATTCACTAGTAGGAGTGAGAAAAACATCACGGCGTGGTGCGCATTGTATGGGTGTGTGTTACATTACATTCACTAGTAGGAGTGAGAAAAACATCACGGGCTGGTGCGCATTGTATGGGTGTGTGTTACATTACATTCACTAGTAGGAGTGAGAAAAACATCACGGGGTGGTGCGCATTGTATGGGTGTGTGTTACATTACATTCACTAGTAGGAGTGAGAAAAACATCACGGGGTGGTGCGCATTGTATGGGTGTGTGTTACATTACATTCACTAGTAGGAGTGAGAAAAACATCACGGGGTGGTGCGCATTGTATGGGTGTGTGTTACATTACATTCACAAGTAGGAGTGAGAAAAACATCACGGGGTGGTGCGCATTGTATGGGTGTGTGTTACATTACATTCACTAGTAGGAGTGAGAAAAACATCACGGGGTGGTGCGCATTGTATGGGTGTGTGTTACATTACATTCACTAGTAGGAGTGAGAAAAACATCACGGGGAGGTGCGCATTGTATGGGTGTGTGTTACATTACATTCACTAGTAGAAGTGAGAAAAACATCACGGGGTGGTGCGCATTGTATGGGTGTGTGTTACATTACATTTACTAGTAGGAGTGAGAAGAACATAACGGGGTGGTGCGCATTGTATGGGTGTGTGTTACATTACATTCACTAGTAGGAGTGAGAAAAACATCACGGGGTGGTGCGCATTGTATGGGTGTGTGTTACATTACATTCACTAGGAGGAGTGAGAAAAACATCATGGAGTGGTGTGAATCGGAGTGTCTGAATTAGGATAGGCAGTGAGTGGCAATGTAGGATGGAGAAAAGCACCGCTTAGTGGTCAGCATGGGGAGGTCAGGGAACATGCAGTGGCAATGTAGGATAGGTTTCTGAAAAACATCGCGGTGTGGTGCGCATTGTATGGGTGTGTGTTACATTACATTCACTAGTAGGAGTGAGAAAAACATCACGGGGTGGTGCGCATTGTATGGGTGTGTGTTACATTACATTCACTAGTAGCAGTGAGAAAAATATCACGGCGTGGTGCGCATTGTATGGGTGTGTGTTACATTACATTCACTAGTAGGAGTGAGAAAAACATCACGGGCTGGTGCGCATTGTATGGGTGTGTGTTACATTACATTCACTAGTAGGAGTGAGAAAAACATCACGGGGTGGTGCGCATTGTATGGGTGTGTGTTACATTACATTCACTAGTAGGAGTGAGAAAAATATCACGGGGTGGTGCGCATTGTATGGGTGTGTGTTACATTACATTCACTAGTAGGAGTGAGAAAAACATCACGGGGTGGTGCGCATTGTATGGGTGTGTGTTACATTACATTCACTAGTAGGAGTGAGAAAAATATCACGGGGTGGTGCGCATTGTATGGGTGTGTGTTACATTACATTCACTAGTAGGAGTGAGAAAAACATCACGGGGTGGTGCGCATTGTATGGGTGTGTGTTACATTACATTCACTAGTAGGAGTGAGAAAAACATCACGGGGTGGTGCGCATTGTATGGGTGTGTGTTACATTACATTCACTAGTAGGAGTGAGAAAAACATCACGGGGTGGTGCGCATTGTATGGGTGTGTGTTACATTACATTCACAAGTAGGAGTGAGAAAAACATCACGGGGTGGTGCGCATTGTATGGGTGTGTGTTACATTACATTCACTAGTAGGAGTGAGAAAAACATCACGGGGTGGTGCGCATTGTATGGGTGTGTGTTACATTACATTCACTAGTAGGAGTGAGAAAAACATCACGGGGTGGTGCGCATTGTATGGGTGTGTGTTACATTACATTCACTAGTAGAAGTGAGAAAAACATCACGGGGTGGTGCGCATTGTATGGGTGTGTGTTACATTACATTTACTAGTAGGAGTGAGAAGAACATAACGGGGTGGTGCGCATTGTATGGGTGTGTGTTACATTACATTCACTAGTAGGAGTGAGAAAAACATCACGGGGTGGTGCGCATTGTATGGGTGTGTGTTACATTACATTCACTAGGAGGAGTGAGAAAAACATCATGGAGTGGTGTGAATCGGAGTGTCTGAATTAGGATAGGCAGTGAGTGGCAATGTAGGATGGAGAAAAGCACCGCTTAGTGGTCAGCATGGGGAGGTCAGGGAACATGCAGTGGCAATGTAGGATAGGTTTCTGAAAAACATCGCGGTGTGGTGCGCATTGTATGGGTGTGTGTTACATTACATTCACTAGTAGGAGTGAGAAAAACATCACGGGGTGGTGCGCATTGTATGGGTGTGTGTTACATTACATTCACTAGTAGCAGTGAGAAAAATATCACGGCGTGGTGCGCATTGTATGGGTGTGTGTTACATTACATTCACTAGTAGGAGTGAGAAAAACATCACGGGCTGGTGCGCATTGTATGGGTGTGTGTTACATTACATTCACTAGTAGGAGTGAGAAAAACATCACGGGGTGGTGCGCATTGTATGGGTGTGTGTTACATTACATTCACTAGTAGGAGTGAGAAAAATATCACGGGGTGGTGCGCATTGTATGGGTGTGTGTTACATTACATTCACTAGTAGGAGTGAGAAAAACATCACGGGGTGGTGCGCATTGTATGGGTGTGTGTTACATTACATTCACAAGTAGGAGTGAGAAAAACATCACGGGGTGGTGCGCATTGTATGGGTGTGTGTTACATTACATTCACTAGTAGGAGTGAGAAAAACATCACGGGGTGGTGCGCATTGTATGGGTGTGTGTTACATTACATTCACTAGTAGGAGTGAGAAAAACATCACGGGGTGGTGCGCATTGTATGGGTGTGTGTTACATTACATTCACTAGTAGAACTGAGAAAAACATCACGGGGTGGTGCGCATTGTATGGGTGTGTGTTACATTACATTCACTAGTAGGAGTGAGAAAAACATCACGGGGTGGTGCGCATTGTATGGGTGTGTGTTACATTACATTCACTAGTAGGAGTGAGAAAAACATCACGGGGTGGTGCGCATTGTATGGGTGTGTGTTACATTACATTCACTAGTAGGAGTGAGAAAAACATCACGGGGTGGTGTGAATCGGAGGGTCTGAATGAGGATAGGCAGTGAGTGGCAATGTAGGATGGAGAAAAGCACCGCGGGGTGGTCAGCTTTGGGAGGTCAGGGAACATGCAGTGGCAATGTAGGATAGGTTTCTGAAAAACATCGTGGGGTGGTGCTCATTGTATGGGTGTGTGTTACATTAGATTCACTAGTAGGAATGAGAAAAACATCACGGGGTGGTGCGCATTGTATGGGTGTGTGTTACATTACATTCACTGGTAGGAGTGAGAAAAACATCACGGGCAGGTGCGCATTGTATGGGTGTGTGTTACATTACATTCACTAGTAGGAGTGAGAAAAACATCACGGGATGGTGCCCATTTATGGGTGTGTGTTACGTTACATTCACTACTAGGAGTGAGAAAAACATCACGGGGTGGTGCGCATTGTATGGGTGTGTGTTACATTACATTCACTAGTAGGAGTGAAAAAAAATCACGGTGTGGTGTGCATTGTATGGGTGTGTGTTACATTACATTCACTAGTAGGAGTGAGAAAAACATCACGGGGTGGTGTGCATTGTATGGGTGTGTGTTACATTACATTCACTAGTAGCAGTGAGAAAAACATCACGGGGTGGTGCGCATTGTATGGGTGTGTGTTACATTACATTCACTAGTAGGAGTGAGAAAAACATCACGGGGTGGTGTGCATTGTATGGGTGTGTGTTACACTACATTCACTATTAGGAGTGAGAAAAACATCACGGGGTGGTGTGCATTGTATGGGTGTGTGTTACATTACATTCACTAGTAGCAGTGAGAAAAACATCACGGGGTGGTGCGCATTGTATGGGTGTGTGTTACATTACATTCACTAGTAGGAGTGAGAAAAACATCCCGGGGTGGTGCGCATTGTATGATTGTGTGTTACATTAGATTCACTAGTAGGAGTGAGAAAAACATCACGGGGTGGTGCGCATTGTATGGGTGTGTGTTACATTACATTCACTAGTAGGAGTGAGAAAAACATCACGGGGTGGTGCGCATTGTATGGGTGTGTGTTACATGACATTCCCGAGTAGGAGTGAGAAAAACATCACGGGGTGGTGCGCATTGTATGGGTGTGTGTTACATTACATTCACTAGTAGGAGTGAGAAAAACATCACGGGGTGGTGCGCATTGTATGGGTGTGTGTTACATTACATTCATTAATAGGAGTGAGAAATACATCAAGGGGTGGTGCGCATTGTATGGGTGGGTGTTACATTACATTCACTAGTAGGAGTGAGAAAAACATCACGGGGTGGTGCGCATTGTATGGGTGTGTGTTACATTACATTCACTACTAGGAGTGAGAAAAACGTCACGGGGTGGTGCGCATTGTATGGGTGTGTGATACATTACATTCACTAGTAGGAGTGAGAAAAACATCACGGGGTGGTGCGCATTGTATGGGTGTGTGTTACATTACATTCACTAGTAGGAGTGAGAAAAACATCACGGGGTGGTGTGAATCGGAGGGTCTGAATTAGGGTAGGCAGTGAGTGGCAATGTAGGATGGAGAAAAGCACCGCGGGGTGGTCAGCTTTGGGAGGTCAGGGAACATGCAGTGGCAATGTAGGATAGGTTTCTGAAAAACATCGCGGGTTGGTGCGCATTGTATGGCTGGATGTTACATTACATTCACTAGTAGGAGTGAGAAAAACATCACGGGGTGGTGCGCATTGTATGGGTGTGTGTTACATTACATTCACTAGCAGGAGTGAGAAAAACATCACGGGGTGGTGTGCATTGTATGGGTGTGTGTTACATTACATTCACTAGTAGCTGTGAGAAAAACATCACGGGGTGGTGCGCATTGTATGGGTGTGTGTTATATTACATTCACTAGTAGGAGTGAGAAAAACATCACGGGGTGGTGTGCATTGTATGGGTGTGTGTTACATTACATTCACTAGTAGGAGTGAGAAAAACATCACGGGGTGGTGCGCATTGTATGGGTGTGTGTTACATTACATTCACTAGTAGGAGTGAGAAATACATCACGGGGTGGTGCGCATTGTATGGGTGTGTGTTACATTACATTCACTAGTAGGAGTGAGAAAAACATCACGGGGTGGTGCGCATTGTATGGGTGTGTGTTACATTACATTCACTAGTAGGAGTGAGAAAAACATCACGGGGTGGTGCGCATTGTATGGGTGTGTGTTACATTACATTCACTAGTAGGAGTGAGAAAAACATCACGGGGTGGTGCGCATTGTATGGGTGTGTGTTACATTAGATTCACTAGTAGGAGTGAGAAAAACATCACGGGGTGGTGCGCATTGTATGGGTGTGTGTTACATTACATTCACTAGTAGGAGTGAGAAAAACATCACGGGGTGGTGCGCATTGTATGGGTGTGTGTTACATTACATTCACTAGTAGGAGTGAGAAATACATCACGGGGTGGTGCGCATTGTATGGGTGTGTGTTACATTACATTCACTAGTAGGAGTGAGAAAAACATCACGGGGTGGTGCGCATTGTATGGGTGTGTGTTACATTACATTCACTAGTAGGAGTGAGAAAAACATCACCGGGTGGTGCGCATTGTATGGGTGTGTGTTACATTACATTCACTAGTAGGAGTGAGAAAAACATCACGGGGTGGTGCGCATTGTATGGGTGTGTGTTACATTACATTCACTAGTAGGAGTGAGAAAAATATCACTGGGTGGTTCGCATTGTATGGGTGGGTATTACATTAGATTAACTAGTAGGAGTAAGAAAAACATCACGGGGTGGTGCGCTTTTTATGGGTGTGTGTTACATTACATTCACTAGTAGGAGTGAGAAAAACATCACGGGGTGGTGCGCATTGTATGGGTGTGTGTTACATTACATTCACTAGTAGCAGTGAGAAAAACATCACGGGGTGGTGTGCATTGTATGGGTGTGTGTTACATTACATTCACTAGTAGGAGTGAGAAAAACATCACGGGGTGGTGTGAATCGGAGGGTCTGAATTAGGATAGGCAGTGAGTGGCAATGTAGGATGGAGAAAAGCACCGCGGGGTGGTCAGCTTTGGGAGGTCAGGGAACATGCAGTGGCAATGTAGGATAGGTTTCTGAAAAACATCGCGGGTTGTTGCGCATTGTATGGGTGTGTGTTACATTACATTCACTAGTAGGAGTGAGAAAAATATCACGGGGTGGTGCGCATTGTATGGGTGTGTGTTACATTACATTCACTACTAGGAGTGAGAAAAACGTCACGGGGTGGTGCGCATTGTATGGGTGTGTGATACATTACATTCACTAGTAGGTTTGAGAAAAACATCACGGGGTGGTGCGCATTGTATGGGTTTGTGTTACATTACATTCACTAGTAGGAGTGAGAAAAACATCACGGGGTGGTGTGAATCGGAGGGTCTGAATTAGGATAGGCTGTGAGTGGCAATGTAGGATGGAGAAAAGCACCGCGGGGTGGTCAGCTTTGGGAGGTCAGGGAACATGCAGTGGCAATGTAGGATAGGTTTCTGAAAAACATCGCGGGTTGGTGCGCATTGTATGGGTGTGTGTTACATTACATTCACTAGTAGGAGTGAGAAAAACATCACGGGGTGGTGCGCATTGTATGGGTGTGTGTTACATTACATTCACTAGTAGGAGTGAGAAAAACATCACGGGGTGGTGCGCATTGTATGGGTGTGTGTTACATTACCTTCACTAGTAGGAGTGAGAAAAACATCACGGGGTGGTGCACATTGTATGGGTGTGTGTTACATTACATTCACTAGTAGGAGTGAGAAAAACATTACGGGGTGGTGCGCATTGTATGGGTGTGTGTTACATTACATTCACTAGCAGGAGTGAGAAAAACATCACGGGGTGGTGCGCATTGTATGGGTGTGTGTTACATTACATTCACTAGTAGGAGTGAGAAAAACATCACGGGGTGGTGCGCATTGTATGGGTGTGTGTTACATTACATTCACTAGTAGGAGTGAGAAAAACATCACGGGGTGGTGTGCATTGTATGGGTGTGTTTTACATTACATTCACTAGTAGGAGTGAGAAAAACATCACGGGGTGGTGCGCATTGTATGGGTGTGTGTTACATTACATTCACTAGTAGGAGTGAGAAATACATCACGGGGTGGTGCGCATTGTATGGGTGTGTGTTACATTACATTCACTAGTAGGAGTGAGAAGAACATCACGGGGTGGTGCGCATTGTATGGGTGTGTGTTACATTACATTCACTAGTAGGAGTGAGAAAAACATCACGGGGTGGTGTGCATTGTATGGGTGTGTGTTACATTACATTCACTAGTAGGAGTTAGAAAAACATCACGGGGTGTTGCGCATTGTATGGGTGTGTGTTACATTACATTCACTAGTAGGAGTGAGAAAAACATCACGGGGTGGTGCGCATTGTATGGGTGTGTGTTACATTAGATTCACTAGTAGGAGTGAGAAAAACATCACGGGGTGGTGCGCATTGTATGGGTGTGTGTTACATTACATTCACTAGTAGGAGTGAGAAAAACATCACGGGGTGGTGCGCATTGTATGGGTGTGTGTTACATTACATTCACTAATAGGAGTGAGTAATTCATCACGGGGTGGTGCGCATTGTATGGGTGTGTGTTACATTACATTCACTAGTAGGAGTGAGAAAAACATCACGGGGTGGTGCGCATTGTATGGGTGTGTGTTACATTACATTCACTAGTAGGAGTGAGAAAAACATCACCGTGTGGTGCGCATTGTATGGGTGTGTGTTACATTACATTCACTAGTAGGAGTGAGAAAAACATCACGGGGTGGTGCGCATTGTATGGGTGTGTGTTACATTACATTCACTAGTAGGAGTGAGAAAAATATCACGGGGTGGTGCGCATTGTATGGGTGGGTATTACATTAGATTAACTAGTAGGAGTAAGAAAAACATCACGGGGTGGTGCGCATTTTATGGGTGTGTGTTACATTACATTCACTAGTAGGAGTGAGAAAAACATCACGGGGTCTTGCGCATTGTATGGGTGTGTGTTACATTACATTCACTAGTAGCAGTGAGAAAAACATCACGGGGTGGTGCGCATTGTATGGGTGTGTGTTACATTACATTCACTGGTAGGAGTGAGAAAAACATCACGGGGTGGTGCGCATTGTATGGGTGTGTGTTACATTACATTCACTAGTAGGAGTGAGAAAAACATCACGGGGTGGTGCGCATTATATGGGTGTGTGTTACATTACATTCACTAGTAGGAGTGAGAAAAACATCACGGGGTGGTGCGCATTGTATGGGTGTGTGTTACATTAGATTCACTAGTAGGAGTGAGAAAAACATCACGGGGTGGTGCGCATTGTATGGGTGTGTGTTACATTACATTCACTAGTAGGAGTGAAAAAAACATCACGGGGTGGTGCGCATTGTATGGGTGTGTGTTACATTACATTCACTAGTAGCAGTGAGAAAAACATCACGGGGTGGTGCGCATTGTATGGGTGTGTGTTACATTACATTCACTAGTAGGAGTGAGAAAAACATCACGGGGTGGTGCGCATTGTATGGGTGTGTGTTACATTACATTCACTACTAGGAGTGAGAAAAACATCACGGGGTGGTGCGCATTGTATGGGTGTGTGTTACATTACATTCACTAGTAGGAGTGAGAAAAACATCACGGGGTGGTGCGCATTGTATGGGTGTGTGTTACATTAGATTCACTAGTAGGAGTGAGAAAAACATCACGGGGTGGTGCGCATTGTATGGGTGTGTGTTACATTACATTCACTATTAGGAGTGAGAAAAACATCACGGGGTGGTGCGCATTGAATGGGTGTGTGTTACATTACATTCACTAGTAGGAGTGAGAAAAACATCACGGGGTGGTGCGCATTGTATGGGTGTGTGTTACATTACATTCACTAGTAGGAGTGAGAAAAACATCACGGCGTGGTGCGCATTGTATGGGTGTGTGTTACATTACATTCACTAGTAGGAGTGAGAAAAACATCACGGGCTGGTGCGCATTGTATGGGTGTGTGTTACATTACATTCACTAGTAGGAGTGAGAAAAACATCACGGGGTGGTGCGCATTGTATGGGTGTGTGTTACATTACATTCACTAGTAGGAGTGAGAAAAACATCACGGGGTGGTGCGCATTGTATGGGTGTGTGTTACATTACATTCACTAGTAGGAGTGAGAAAAACATCACGGGGTGGTGCGCATTGTATGGGTGTGTGTTACATTACATTCACAAGTAGGAGTGAGAAAAACATCACGGGGTGGTGCGCATTGTATGGGTGTGTGTTACATTACATTCACTAGTAGGAGTGAGAAAAACATCACGGGGTGGTGCGCATTGTATGGGTGTGTGTTACATTACATTCACTAGTAGGAGTGAGAAAAACATCACGGGGAGGTGCGCATTGTATGGGTGTGTGTTACATTACATTCACTAGTAGAAGTGAGAAAAACATCACGGGGTGGTGCGCATTGTATGGGTGTGTGTTACATTACATTTACTAGTAGGAGTGAGAAGAACATAACGGGGTGGTGCGCATTGTATGGGTGTGTGTTACATTACATTCACTAGTAGGAGTGAGAAAAACATCACGGGGTGGTGCGCATTGTATGGGTGTGTGTTACATTACATTCACTAGGAGGAGTGAGAAAAACATCATGGAGTGGTGTGAATCGGAGTGTCTGAATTAGGATAGGCAGTGAGTGGCAATGTAGGATGGAGAAAAGCACCGCTTAGTGGTCAGCATGGGGAGGTCAGGGAACATGCAGTGGCAATGTAGGATAGGTTTCTGAAAAACATCGCGGTGTGGTGCGCATTGTATGGGTGTGTGTTACATTACATTCACTAGTAGGAGTGAGAAAAACATCACGGGGTGGTGCGCATTGTATGGGTGTGTGTTACATTACATTCACTAGTAGCAGTGAGAAAAATATCACGGCGTGGTGCGCATTGTATGGGTGTGTGTTACATTACATTCACTAGTAGGAGTGAGAAAAACATCACGGGCTGGTGCGCATTGTATGGGTGTGTGTTACATTACATTCACTAGTAGGAGTGAGAAAAACATCACGGGGTGGTGCGCATTGTATGGGTGTGTGTTACATTACATTCACTAGTAGGAGTGAGAAAAATATCACGGGGTGGTGCGCATTGTATGGGTGTGTGTTACATTACATTCACTAGTAGGAGTGAGAAAAACATCACGGGGTGGTGCGCATTGTATGGGTGTGTGTTACATTACATTCACTAGTAGGAGTGAGAAAAATATCACGGGGTGGTGCGCATTGTATGGGTGTGTGTTACATTACATTCACTAGTAGGAGTGAGAAAAACATCACGGGGTGGTGCGCATTGTATGGGTGTGTGTTACATTACATTCACTAGTAGGAGTGAGAAAAACATCACGGGGTGGTGCGCATTGTATGGGTGTGTGTTACATTACATTCACTAGTAGGAGTGAGAAAAACATCACGGGGTGGTGCGCATTGTATGGGTGTGTGTTACATTACATTCACAAGTAGGAGTGAGAAAAACATCACGGGGTGGTGCGCATTGTATGGGTGTGTGTTACATTACATTCACTAGTAGGAGTGAGAAAAACATCACGGGGTGGTGCGCATTGTATGGGTGTGTGTTACATTACATTCACTAGTAGGAGTGAGAAAAACATCACGGGGTGGTGCGCATTGTATGGGTGTGTGTTACATTACATTCACTAGTAGAAGTGAGAAAAACATCACGGGGTGGTGCGCATTGTATGGGTGTGTGTTACATTACATTTACTAGTAGGAGTGAGAAGAACATAACGGGGAGGTGCGCATTGTATGGGTGTGTGTTACATTACATTCACTAGTAGGAGTGAGAAAAACATCACGGGGTGGTGCGCATTGTATGGGTGTGTGTTACATTACATTCACTAGGAGGAGTGAGAAAAACATCATGGAGTGGTGTGAATCGGAGTGTCTGAATTAGGATAGGCAGTGAGTGGCAATGTAGGATGGAGAAAAGCACCGCTTAGTGGTCAGCATGGGGAGGTCAGGGAACATGCAGTGGCAATGTAGGATAGGTTTCTGAAAAACATCGCGGTGTGGTGCGCATTGTATGGGTGTGTGTTACATTACATTCACTAGTAGGAGTGAGAAAAACATCACGGGGTGGTGCGCATTGTATGGGTGTGTGTTACATTACATTCACTAGTAGCAGTGAGAAAAATATCACGGCGTGGTGCGCATTGTATGGGTGTGTGTTACATTACATTCACTAGTAGGAGTGAGAAAAACATCACGGGCTGGTGCGCATTGTATGGGTGTGTGTTACATTACATTCACTAGTAGGAGTGAGAAAAACATCACGGGGTGGTGCGCATTGTATGGGTGTGTGTTACATTACATTCACTAGTAGGAGTGAGAAAAATATCACGGGGTGGTGCGCATTGTATGGGTGTGTGTTACATTACATTCACTAGTAGGAGTGAGAAAAACATCACGGGGTGGTGCGCATTGTATGGGTGTGTGTTACATTACATTCACAAGTAGGAGTGAGAAAAACATCACGGGGTGGTGCGCATTGTATGGGTGTGTGTTACATTACATTCACTAGTAGGAGTGAGAAAAACATCACGGGGTGGTGCGCATTGTATGGGTGTGTGTTACATTACATTCACTAGTAGGAGTGAGAAAAACATCACGGGGTGGTGCGCATTGTATGGGTGTGTGTTACATTACATTCACTAGTAGAACTGAGAAAAACATCACGGGGTGGTGCGCATTGTATGGGTGTGTGTTACATTACATTCACTAGTAGGAGTGAGAAAAACATCACGGGGTGGTGCGCATTGTATGGGTGTGTGTTACATTACATTCACTAGTAGGAGTGAGAAAAACATCACGGGGTGGTGCGCATTGTATGGGTGTGTGTTACATTACATTCACTAGTAGGAGTGAGAAAAACATCACGGGGTGGTGTGAATCGGAGGGTCTGAATGAGGATAGGCAGTGAGTGGCAATGTAGGATGGAGAAAAGCACCGCGGGGTGGTCAGCTTTGGGAGGTCAGGGAACATGCAGTGGCAATGTAGGATAGGTTTCTGAAAAACATCGTGGGGTGGTGCTCATTGTATGGGTGTGTGTTACATTAGATTCACTAGTAGGAGTGAGAAAAACATCACGGGGTGGTGCGCATTGTATGGGTGTGTGTTACATTACATTCACTGGTAGGAGTGAGAAAAACATCACGGGCAGGTGCGCATTGTATGGGTGTGTGTTACATTACATTCACTAGTAGGAGTGAGAAAAACATCACGGGATGGTGCCCATTTATGGGTGTGTGTTACGTTACATTCACTACTAGGAGTGAGAAAAACATCACGGGGTGGTGCGCATTGTATGGGTGTGTGTTACATTACATTCACTAGTAGGAGTGAAAAAAAATCACGGTGTGGTGTGCATTGTATGGGTGTGTGTTACATTACATTCACTAGTAGGAGTGAGAAAAACATCACGGGGTGGTGTGCATTGTATGGGTGTGTGTTACATTACATTCACTAGTAGCAGTGAGAAAAACATCACGGGGTGGTGCGCATTGTATGGGTGTGTGTTACATTACATTCACTAGTAGGAGTGAGAAAAACATCACGGGGTGGTGTGCATTGTATGGGTGTGTGTTACACTACATTCACTATTAGGAGTGAGAAAAACATCACGGGGTGGTGTGCATTGTATGGGTGTGTGTTACATTACATTCACTAGTAGCAGTGAGAAAAACATCACGGGGTGGTGCGCATTGTATGGGTGTGTGTTACATTACATTCACTAGTAGGAGTGAGAAAAACATCCCGGGGTGGTGCGCATTGTATGATTGTGTGTTACATTAGATTCACTAGTAGGAGTGAGAAAAACATCACGGGGTGGTGCGCATTGTATGGGTGTGTGTTACATTACATTCACTAGTAGGAGTGAGAAAAACATCACGGGGTGGTGCGCATTGTATGGGTGTGTGTTACATGACATTCCCGAGTAGGAGTGAGAAAAACATCACGGGGTGGTGCGCATTGTATGGGTGTGTGTTACATTACATTCACTAGTAGGAGTGAGAAAAACATCACGGGGTGGTGCGCATTGTATGGGTGTGTGTTACATTACATTCATTAATAGGAGTGAGAAATACATCAAGGGGTGGTGCGCATTGTATGGGTGGGTGTTACATTACATTCACTAGTAGGAGTGAGAAAAACATCACGGGGTGGTGCGCATTGTATGGGTGTGTGTTACATTACATTCACTACTAGGAGTGAGAAAAACGTCACGGGGTGGTGCGCATTGTATGGGTGTGTGATACATTACATTCACTAGTAGGAGTGAGAAAAACATCACGGGGTGGTGCGCATTGTATGGGTGTGTGTTACATTACATTCACTAGTAGGAGTGAGAAAAACATCACGGGGTGGTGTGAATCGGAGGGTCTGAATTAGGGTAGGCAGTGAGTGGCAATGTAGGATGGAGAAAAGCACCGCGGGGTGGTCAGCTTTGGGAGGTCAGGGAACATGCAGTGGCAATGTAGGATAGGTTTCTGAAAAACATCGCGGGTTGGTGCGCATTGTATGGCTGGATGTTACATTACATTCACTAGTAGGAGTGAGAAAAACATCACGGGGTGGTGCGCATTGTATGGGTGTGTGTTACATTACATTCACTAGCAGGAGTGAGAAAAACATCACGGGGTGGTGTGCATTGTATGGGTGTGTGTTACATTACATTCACTAGTAGCTGTGAGAAAAACATCACGGGGTGGTGCGCATTGTATGGGTGTGTGTTATATTACATTCACTAGTAGGAGTGAGAAAAACATCACGGGGTGGTGTGCATTGTATGGGTGTGTGTTACATTACATTCACTAGTAGGAGTGAGAAAAACATCACGGGGTGGTGCGCATTGTATGGGTGTGTGTTACATTACATTCACTAGTAGGAGTGAGAAATACATCACGGGGTGGTGCGCATTGTATGGGTGTGTGTTACATTACATTCACTAGTAGGAGTGAGAAAAACATCACGGGGTGGTGCGCATTGTATGGGTGTGTGTTACATTACATTCACTAGTAGGAGTGAGAAAAACATCACGGGGTGGTGCGCATTGTATGGGTGTGTGTTACATTACATTCACTAGTAGGAGTGAGAAAAACATCACGGGGTGGTGCGCATTGTATGGGTGTGTGTTACATTAGATTCACTAGTAGGAGTGAGAAAAACATCACGGGGTGGTGCGCATTGTATGGGTGTGTGTTACATTACATTCACTAGTAGGAGTGAGAAAAACATCACGGGGTGGTGCGCATTGTATGGGTGTGTGTTACATTACATTCACTAGTAGGAGTGAGAAATACATCACGGGGTGGTGCGCATTGTATGGGTGTGTGTTACATTACATTCACTAGTAGGAGTGAGAAAAACATCACGGGGTGGTGCGCATTGTATGGGTGTGTGTTACATTACATTCACTAGTAGGAGTGAGAAAAACATCACCGGGTGGTGCGCATTGTATGGGTGTGTGTTACATTACATTCACTAGTAGGAGTGAGAAAAACATCACGGGGTGGTGCGCATTGTATGGGTGTGTGTTACATTACATTCACTAGTAGGAGTGAGAAAAATATCACTGGGTGGTTCGCATTGTATGGGTGGGTATTACATTAGATTAACTAGTAGGAGTAAGAAAAACATCACGGGGTGGTGCGCTTTTTATGGGTGTGTGTTACATTACATTCACTAGTAGGAGTGAGAAAAACATCACGGGGTGGTGCGCATTGTATGGGTGTGTGTTACATTACATTCACTAGTAGCAGTGAGAAAAACATCACGGGGTGGTGTGCATTGTATGGGTGTGTGTTACATTACATTCACTAGTAGGAGTGAGAAAAACATCACGGGGTGGTGTGAATCGGAGGGTCTGAATTAGGATAGGCAGTGAGTGGCAATGTAGGATGGAGAAAAGCACCGCGGGGTGGTCAGCTTTGGGAGGTCAGGGAACATGCAGTGGCAATGTAGGATAGGTTTCTGAAAAACATCGCGGGTTGTTGCGCATTGTATGGGTGTGTGTTACATTACATTCACTAGTAGGAGTGAGAAAAATATCACGGGGTGGTGCGCATTGTATGGGTGTGTGTTACATTACATTCACTACTAGGAGTGAGAAAAACGTCACGGGGTGGTGCGCATTGTATGGGTGTGTGATACATTACATTCACTAGTAGGTTTGAGAAAAACATCACGGGGTGGTGCGCATTGTATGGGTTTGTGTTACATTACATTCACTAGTAGGAGTGAGAAAAACATCACGGGGTGGTGTGAATCGGAGGGTCTGAATTAGGATAGGCTGTGAGTGGCAATGTAGGATGGAGAAAAGCACCGCGGGGTGGTCAGCTTTGGGAGGTCAGGGAACATGCAGTGGCAATGTAGGATAGGTTTCTGAAAAACATCGCGGGTTGGTGCGCATTGTATGGGTGTGTGTTACATTACATTCACTAGTAGGAGTGAGAAAAACATCACGGGGTGGTGCGCATTGTATGGGTGTGTGTTACATTACATTCACTAGTAGGAGTGAGAAAAACATCACGGGGTGGTGCGCATTGTATGGGTGTGTGTTACATTACCTTCACTAGTAGGAGTGAGAAAAACATCACGGGGTGGTGCACATTGTATGGGTGTGTGTTACATTACATTCACTAGTAGGAGTGAGAAAAACATTACGGGGTGGTGCGCATTGTATGGGTGTGTGTTACATTACATTCACTAGCAGGAGTGAGAAAAATATCACGGGGTGGTGCGCATTGTATGGGTGTGTGTTACATTACATTCACTAGTAGGAGTGAGAAAAACATCACGGGGTGGTGCGCATTGTATGGGTGTGTGTTACATTACATTCACTAGTAGGAGTGAGAAAAACATCACGGGGTGGTGTGCATTGTATGGGTGTGTTTTACATTACATTCACTAGTAGGAGTGAGAAAAACATCACGGGGTGGTGCGCATTGTATGGGTGTGTGTTACATTACATTCACTAGTAGGAGTGAGAAATACATCACGGGGTGGTGCGCATTGTATGGGTGTGTGTTACATTACATTCACTAGTAGGATTGAGAAGAACATCACGGGGTGGTGCGCATTGTATGGGTGTGTGTTACATTACATTCACTAGTAGGAGTGAGAAAAACATCACGGGGTGGTGTGCATTGTATGGGTGTGTGTTACATTACATTCACTAGTAGGAGTTAGAAAAACATCACGGGGTGTTGCGCATTGTATGGGTGTGTGTTACATTACATTCACTAGTAGGAGTGAGAAAAACATCACGGGGTGGTGCGCATTGTATGGGTGTGTGTTACATTAGATTCACTAGTAGGAGTGAGAAAAACATCACGGGGTGGTGCGCATTGTATGGGTGTGTGTTACATTACATTCACTAGTAGGAGTGAGAAAAACATCACGGGGTGGTGCGCATTGTATGGGTGTGTGTTACATTACATTCACTAATAGGAGTGAGTAATACATCACGGGGTGGTGCGCATTGTATGGGTGTGTGTTACATTACATTCACTAGTAGGAGTGAGAAAAACATCACGGGGTGGTGCGCATTGTATGGGTGTGTGTTACATTACATTCACTAGTAGGAGTGAGAAAAACATCACCGTGTGGTGCGCATTGTATGGGTGTGTGTTACATTACATTCACTAGTAGGAGTGAGAAAAACATCACGGGGTGGTGCGCATTGTATGGGTGTGTGTTACATTACATTCACTAGTAGGAGTGAGAAAAATATCACGGGGTGGTGCGCATTGTATGGGTGGGTATTACATTAGATTAACTAGTAGGAGTAAGAAAAACATCACGTGGTGGTGCGCATTTTATGGGTGTGTGTTACATTACATTCACTAGTAGGAGTGAGAAAAACATCACGGGGTGGTGCGCATTGTATGGGTGTGTGTTACATTACATTCACTAGTAGCAGTGAGAAAAACATCACGGGGTGGTGCGCATTGTATGGGTGTGTGTTACATTACATTCACTGGTAGGAGTGAGAAAAACATCACGGGGTGGTGCGCATTGTATGGGTGTGTGTTACATTACATTCACTAGTAGGAGTGAGAAAAACATCACGGGGTGGTGCGCATTATATGGGTGTGTGTTACATTACATTCACTAGTAGGAGTGAGAAAAACATCACGGGGTGGTGCGCATTGTATGGGTGTGTGTTACATTAGATTCACTAGTAGGAGTGAGAAAAACATCACGGGGTGGTGCGCATTGTATGGGTGTGTGTTACATTACATTCACTAGTAGGAGTGAAAAAAACATCACGGGGTGGTGCGCATTGTATGGGTGTGTGTTACATTACATTCACTAGTAGCAGTGAGAAAAACATCACGGGGTGGTGCGCATTGTATGGGTGTGTGTTACATTACATTCACTAGTAGGAGTGAGAAAAACATCACGGGGTGGTGCGCATTGTATGGGTGTGTGTTACATTACATTCACTACTAGGAGTGAGAAAAACATCACGGGGTGGTGCGCATTGTATGGGTGTGTGTTACATTACATTCACTAGTAGGAGTGAGAAAAACATCACGTGGTGGTGCGCATTGTATGGGTGTGTGTTACATTAGATTCACTAGTAGGAGTGAGAAAAACATCACGGGGTGGTGCGCATTGTATGGGTGTGTGTTACATTACATTCACTATTAGGAGTGAGAAAAACATCACGGGGTGGTGCGCATTGAATGGGTGTGTGTTACATTACATTCACTAGTAGGAGTGAGAAAAACATCACGGGGTGGTGCGCATTGTATGGGTGTGTGTTACATTACATTCACTAGTAGGAGTGAGAAAAACATCACGGCGTGGTGCGCATTGTATGGGTGTGTGTTACATTACATTCACTAGTAGGAGTGAGAAAAACATCACGGGCTGGTGCGCATTGTATGGGTGTGTGTTACATTACATTCACTAGTAGGAGTGAGAAAAACATCACGGGGTGGTGCGCATTGTATGGGTGTGTGTTACATTACATTCACTAGTAGGAGTGAGAAAAACATCACGGGGTGGTGCGCATTGTATGGGTGTGTGTTACATTACATTTACTAGTAGGAGTGAGAAGAACATAACGGGGTGGTGCGCATTGTATGGGTGTGTGTTACATTACATTCACTAGTAGGAGTGAGAAAAACATCACGGGGTGGTGCGCATTGTATGGGTGTGTGTTACATTACATTCACTAGGAGGAGTGAGAAAAACATCATGGAGTGGTGTGAATCGGAGTGTCTGAATTAGGATAGGCAGTGAGTGGCAATGTAGGATGGAGAAAAGCACCGCTTAGTGGTCAGCATGGGGAGGTCAGGGAACATGCAGTGGCAATGTAGGATAGGTTTCTGAAAAACATCGCGGTGTGGTGCGCATTGTATGGGTGTGTGTTACATTACATTCACTAGTAGGAGTGAGAAAAACATCACGGGGTGGTGCGCATTGTATGGGTGTGTGTTACATTACATTCACTAGTAGCAGTGAGAAAAATATCACGGCGTGGTGCGCATTGTATGGGTGTGTGTTACATTACATTCACTAGTAGGAGTGAGAAAAACATCACGGGCTGGTGCGCATTGTATGGGTGTGTGTTACATTACATTCACTAGTAGGAGTGAGAAAAACATCACGGGGTGGTGCGCATTGTATGGGTGTGTGTTACATTACATTCACTAGTAGGAGTGAGAAAAATATCACGGGGTGGTGCGCATTGTATGGGTGTGTGTTACATTACATTCACTAGTAGGAGTGAGAAAAACATCACGGGGTGGTGCGCATTGTATGGGTGTGTGTTACATTACATTCACTAGTAGGAGTGAGAAAAATATCACGGGGTGGTGCGCATTGTATGGGTGTGTGTTACATTACATTCACTAGTAGGAGTGAGAAAAACATCACGGGGTGGTGCGCATTGTATGGGTGTGTGTTACATTACATTCACTAGTAGGAGTGAGAAAAACATCACGGGGTGGTGCGCATTGTATGGGTGTGTGTTACATTACATTCACTAGTAGGAGTGAGAAAAACATCACGGGGTGGTGCGCATTGTATGGGTGTGTGTTACATTACATTCACAAGTAGGAGTGAGAAAAACATCACGGGGTGGTGCGCATTGTATGGGTGTGTGTTACATTACATTCACTAGTAGGAGTGAGAAAAACATCACGGGGTGGTGCGCATTGTATGGGTGTGTGTTACATTACATTCACTAGTAGGAGTGAGAAAAACATCACGGGGTGGTGCGCATTGTATGGGTGTGTGTTACATTACATTCACTAGTAGAAGTGAGAAAAACATCACGGGGTGGTGCGCATTGTATGGGTGTGTGTTACATTACATTTACTAGTAGGAGTGAGAAGAACATAACGGGGTGGTGCGCATTGTATGGGTGTGTGTTACATTACATTCACTAGTAGGAGTGAGAAAAACATCACGGGGTGGTGCGCATTGTATGGGTGTGTGTTACATTACATTCACTAGGAGGAGTGAGAAAAACATCATGGAGTGGTGTGAATCGGAGTGTCTGAATTAGGATAGGCAGTGAGTGGCAATGTAGGATGGAGAAAAGCACCGCTTAGTGGTCAGCATGGGGAGGTCAGGGAACATGCAGTGGCAATGTAGGATAGGTTTCTGAAAAACATCGCGGTGTGGTGCGCATTGTATGGGTGTGTGTTACATTACATACACTAGTAGGAGTGAGAAAAACATCACGGGGTGGTGCGCATTGTATGGGTGTGTGTTACATTACATTCACTAGTAGCAGTGAGAAAAATATCACGGCGTGGTGCGCATTGTATGGGTGTGTGTTACATTACATTCACTAGTAGGAGTGAGAAAAACATCACGGGCTGGTGCGCATTGTATGGGTGTGTGTTACATTACATTCACTAGTAGGAGTGAGAAAAACATCACGTGGTGGTGCGCATTGTATGGGTGTGTGTTACATTACATTCACTAGTAGGAGTGAGAAAAATATCACGGGGTGGTGCGCATTGTATGGGTGTGTGTTACATTACATTCACTAGTAGGAGTGAGAAAAACATCACGGGGTGGTGCGCATTGTATGGGTGTGTGTTACATTACATTCACAAGTAGGAGTGAGAAAAACATCACGGGGTGGTGCGCATTGTATGGGTGTGTGTTACATTACATTCACTAGTAGGAGTGAGAAAAACATCACGGGGTGGTGCGCATTGTATGGGTGTGTGTTACATTACATTCACTAGTAGGAGTGAGAAAAACATCACGGGGTGGTGCGCATTGTATGGGTGTGTGTTACATTACATTCACTAGTAGAACTGAGAAAAACATCACGGGGTGGTGCGCATTGTATGGGTGTGTGTTACATTACATTCACTAGTAGGAGTGAGAAAAACATCACGGGGTGGTGCGCATTGTATGGGTGTGTGTTACATTACATTCACTAGTAGGAGTGAGAAAAACATCACGGGGTGGTGCGCATTGTATGGGTGTGTGTTACATTACATTCACTAGTAGGAGTGAGAAAAACATCACGGGGTGGTGCGCATTGTATGGGTGTCTGTTACATTGCATTCACTAGTAGGAGTGAGAAAAACATCACGGGGTGGTGCGCATTGTATGGGTGTGTGTTACATTACATTCACTAGTAGGAGTGAGAAAAACATCACCGGGTGGTGCGCATTGTATGGGTGTGTATTACATTAGATTCACTAGTAGGAGTAAGAAAAACATCACGGGGTGGTGCGCATTGTATGGGTGTGTGTTACATTACATTCACTAGTAGGAGTGAGAAAAACATCACGTGGTGGTGCGCATTGTATGGGTGTGTGTTACATTACATTCACTAGTAGCAGTGAGAAAAACATCACGGGGTGGTGCGCATTGTATGGGTGTGTGTTACATTACATTCACTAGTAGGAGTGAGAAAAACATCACGGGGTGGTGCGCATTGTATGGGTGTGTGTTACATTACATTCACTACTAGGAGTGAGAAAAACATCACGGGGTGGTGCGCATTGTATGGGTGTGTGTTACATTACATTCACTAGTAGGAGTGAGAAAAACATCGCGGGGTGGTGCGCATTGTATGGGTGTGTGTTACATTAGATTCACTAGTAGGAGTGAGAAAAACATCACGGGATGGTGCGCATTGTATGGGTGTGTGTTACATTACATTCACTAGTAGGAGTGAGAAAAACATCACGGGGTGGTGCGCATTGTATGGGTGTGTGTTACATTACATTCACTAGTAGCAGTGAGAAAAACATCACGGGGTGGTGCGCATTGTATGGGTGTGTGTTACATTACATTCACTAGCAGGAGTGAGAAAAACATCACGCGGTGGTGCGCATTGTATGGGTGTGTGTTACATTACATTCACTAGTAGGAGTGAGAAAAACATCACGGGGTGGTGCGCATTGTATGGGTGTGTGTTACATTACATTCACTAGTAGGAGTGAGAAAAACATCACGGGGTGGTGCGCATTGTATGGGTGTGTGTTACATTACATTCACTAGTAGGAGTGAGAAAAACATCACGGGGTGGTGCGCATTGTATGGGTGTGTGTTACATTACATTCACTACTAGGAGTGAGAAAAACATCACGGGGTGGTGCGCATTGTATGGGTGTGTGTTACATTACATTCACTAGTATGAGTGAGAAAAACATCACGGGGTGGTGCGCATTGTACGGGTGTGTGTTACATTACATTCACTAGTAGGAGTGAGAAAAACATCACGGGGTGGTGCGCATTGTATGGGTTTGTGTTACATTACATTCACTAGTAGGAGTGAGAAAAACATCACGGGGTGGTGCGCATTGTATGGGTGTGTGTTACATTACATTCACTAATAGCAGTGAGAAAAAGATCACGGGGTCGTCCGCATTGTATGGGTGTGTGTTACATTACATTCACTAGTAGGAGTGAGAAAAACATCACGCCGTGGTGCGCATTGTATGGGTGTGTGTTACATTACATTCACTACTAGGAGTGAGAAAAACATCACGGGGTGGTGGGCATTGTATGGGTGTGTGTTACATTACATTCACTAGTAGGAGTGAGAAAAACATCACGGGGTGGTGCGCATTGTATGGGTGTGTGTTACATTAGATTCACTAGTAGTAGTGAGAAAAACATCACAGGGTGGTGCGCATTGTATGGGTGTGTGTTACATTACATTCACTAGTAGGAGAAAAACATCACGGGGTGGTGCGCATTGTATGCGTGTGTGTTACATTACATTCACTAGTAGCAGTGAGAAAACATCACGGGGTGGTGCGCATTGTATGGGTGTGTGTTACATTACATTCACTAGTAGGAGTGAGAAAAACATCAAGGCGTGGTGCGCATTGTATGGGTGTGTGTTACATTACATTCACTAGCAGGAGTGAGAAAAACATCACGGGGTGGTGCGCATTGTATGGGTGTGTGTTACATTACATTCACTAGTAGGAGTGAGAAAAACATCACGGGGTGGTGCGCATTGTATGTGTGTGTGTTACATTACATTCAATTGTAGGAGTGAGAAAAACATCACGGGGTGGTGTGCATTGTATGGGTGTGTGTTACATTACATTCACTAGTAGGAGTGAGAAAAATATCACGGGGTGGTGCGCATTGTATGGGTGTGTGTTACATTACATTCACTAGTAGGAGTGAGAAATACATCACGGGGTGGTGCGCATTGTATGGGTGTGTGTTACATTACATTCACTAGTAGGAGTGAGAAGGACATCACGGGGTGGTGCGCATTGTATGGGTGTGTGTTACATTACATTCACTAGTAGGAGTGAGAAAAACATCACGGGGTGGTGTGCATTGTATGGGTGTGTGTTACATTACATTCACTAGTAGGAGTTAGAAAAACATCACGGGGTGGTGCGCATTGTATGGGTGTGTGTTACATTACATTCACTAGTAGGAGTGAGAAAAACATCACGGGGTGGTGCGCATTGTATGGGTGTGTGTTACATTACATTCACTAGTAGGAGTGAGAAAAACATCACGGGGTGGTGCGCATTGTATGGGTGTGTGTTACATTACATTCACTAGTAGGAGTGAGAAATACATCACGGGGTGGTGCGCATTGTATTGGTGTGTGTTACATTACATTCACTAGTAGGAGTGAGAAAAACAACACGGGGTGGTGCGCATTGTATGGGTGTGTGTTACATTACATTCACTAGTAGGAGTGAGAAAAACATCACGGGGTGGTGCGCATTGGATGGGTGTGTGTTACATTACATTCACTACTAGGAGTGAGAAAAACATCACGGGGTGGTGCGCATTGTATGGGTGGGTATTACATTAGATTAACTAGTAGGAGTAAGAAAAACATCACGGGGTGGTGCGCATTGTATCGGTGTGTGTTACATTACATTCACTAGTAGGAGTGAGAAAAACATCACGGGGTGGTGCGCATTGTATGGGTGTGTGTTACATTACATTCACTAGTAGCAGTGAGAAAAACATCACGGGGTGGTGCGCATTGTATGGGTGTGTGTGACATTACATTCACTACTAGGAGTGAGAAAAAGATCACGGGGTGGTGCGCATTGTATGGGTGTGTGTTACATTACATTCACTAGTAGGAGTGAGAAAAACATCACGGGGTGGTGCGCATTGTATGGGTGTGTGATACATTAGATTCACTAGTAAGAGTGAGAAAAACATCATGGGGTGGTGCGCATTGTATGGGTGTGTGTTACATTACATTCACTAGTAGGAGTGAGAAAAACATCACGGGGTGGTGCGCATTGTATGGGTGTGTGTTACATTACATTCACTACTAGGAGTGAGAAAAACATCACGGGGTGGTGCGCATTGTATGGGTGTGTGTTACATTACATTCACTAGTAGGAGTGAGAAAAACATCGCGGGGTGGTGCGCATTGTATGGGTGTGTGTTACATTAGATTCACTAGTAGGAGTGAGAAAAACATCACGGGATGGTGCGCATTGTATGGGTGTGTGTTACATTACATTCACTAGTAGGAGTGAGAAAAACATCACGGGGTGGTGCGCATTGTATGGGTGTGTGTTACATTACATTCACTAGTAGCAGTGAGAAAAACATCACGGGGTGGTGCGCATTGTATGGGTGTGTGTTACATTACATTCACTAGCAGGAGTGAGAAAAACATCACGCGGTGGTGCGCATTGTATGGGTGTGTGTTACATTACATTCACTAGTAGGAGTGAGAAAAACATCACGGGGTGGTGCGCATTGTATGGGTGTGTGTTACATTACATTCACTAGTAGGAGTGAGAAAAACATCACGGGGTGGTGCGCATTGTATGGGTGTGTGTTACATTACATTCACTACTAGGAGTGAGAAAAACATCACGGGGTGGTGCGCATTGTATGGGTGTGTGTTACATTACATTCACTAGTATGAGTGAGAAAAACATCACGGGGTGGTGCGCATTGTACGGGTGTGTGTTACATTACATTCACTAGTAGGAGTGAGAAAAACATCACGGGGTGGTGCGCATTGTATGGGTTTGTGTTACATTACATTCACTAGTAGGAGTGAGAAAAACATCACGGGGTGGTGCGCATTGTATGGGTGTGTGTTACATTACATTCACTAATAGCAGTGAGAAAAAGATCACGGGGTCGTCCGCATTGTATGGGTGTGTGTTACATTACATTCACTAGTAGGAGTGAGAAAAACATCACGGGGTGGTGCGCATTGTATGGGTGTGTGTTACATTACATTCACTACTAGGAGTGAGAAAAACATCACGGGGTGGTGCGCATTGTATGGGTGTGTGTTACATTACATTCACTAGTAGGAGTGAGAAAAACATCACGGGGTGGTGCGCATTGTATGGGTGTGTGTTACATTAGATTCACTAGTAGTAGTGAGAAAAACATCACAGGGTGGTGCGCATTGTATGGGTGTGTGTTACATTACATTCACTAGTAGGAGAAAAACATCACGGGGTGGTGCGCATTGTATGCGTGTGTGTTACATTACATTCACTAGTAGCAGTGAGAAAACATCACGGGGTTGTGCGCATTGTATGGGTGTGTGTTACATTACATTCACTAGTAGGAGTGAGAAAAACATCAAGGCGTGGTGCGCATTGTATGGGTGTGTGTTACATTACATTCACTAGCAGGAGTGAGAAAAACATCACGGGGTGGTGCGCATTGTATGGGTGTGTGTTACATTACATTCACTAGTATGAGTGAGAAAAACATCACGGGGTGGTGCGCATTGTATGTGTGTGTGTTACATTACATTCAATTGTAGGAGTGAGAAAAACATCACGGGGTGGTGTGCATTGTATGGGTGTGTGTTACATTACATTCACTAGTAGGAGTGAGAAAAACATCACGGGGTGGTGCGCATTGTATGGGTGTGTGTTACATTACATTCACTAGTAGGAGTGAGAAATACATCACGGGGTGGTGCGCATTGTATGGGTGTGTGTTACATTACATTCACTAGTAGGAGTGAGAAGGACATCACGGGGTGGTGCGCATTGTATGGGTGTGTGTTACATTACATTCACTAGTAGGAGTGAGAAAAACATCACGGGGTGGTGTGCATTGTATGGGTGTGTGTTACATTACATTCACTAGTAGGAGTTAGAAAAACATCACGGGGTGGTGCGCATTGTATGGGTGTGTGTTACATTACATTCACTAGTAGGAGTGAGAAAAACATCACGGGGTGGTGCGCATTGTATGGGTGTGTGTTACATTACATTCACTCGTAGGAGTGAGAAAAACATCACGGGGTGGTGCGCATTGTATGGGTGTGTGTTACATTACATTCACTAGTAGGAGTGAGAAATACATCACGGGGTGGTGCGCATTGTATGGGTGTGTGTTACATTACATTCACTAGTAGGAGTGAGAAAAACAACACGGGGTGGTGCGCATTGTATGGGTGTGTGTTACATTACATTCACTAGTAGGAGTGAGAAAAACATCACGGGGTGGTGCGCATTGGATGGGTGTGTGTTACATTACATTCACTACTAGGAGTGAGAAAAACATCACGGGTGGTGCGCATTGTATGGGTGGGTATTACATTAGATTAACTAGTAGGAGTAAGAAAAACATCACGGGGTGGTGCGCATTGTATCGGTGTGTGTTACATTACATTCACTAGTAGGAGTGAGAAAAACATCACGGGGTGGTGCGCATTGTATGGGTGTGTGTTACATTACATTCACTAGTAGCAGTGAGAAAAACATCACGGGGTGGTGCGCATTGTATGGGTGTGTGTGACATTACATTCACTACTAGGAGTGAGAAAAAGATCACGGGGTGGTGCGCATTGTATGGGTGTGTGTTACATTACATTCACTAGTAGGAGTGAGAAAAACATCACGGGGTGGTGCGCATTGTATGGGTGTGTGATACATTAGATTCACTAGCAAGAGTGAGAAAAACATCACGGGGTGGTGCGCATTGTATGGGTGTGTGTTACATTACATTCACTAGTAGGAGTGAGAAAAACATCACGGGGTGGTGCGCATTGTATGGGTGTGTGTTACATTACATTCACTAGTAGCAGTGAGAAAAACATCACGGGGTGGTGCGCATTGTATGGGTGTGTTTTACATTACATTCACTAGTAGGAGTGAGAAAAACATCACGGCGTGGTGCGCATTGTATGGGTGTGTGTTACATTACATTCACTAGTAGGAGTGAGAAAAACATCACGGGGTGGTGCGCAATGTATGGGTGTGTGTTACATTCCATTCACTAGTAGGAGTGAGAAAAACATCACGGGGTGGTGCTCATTGTATGGGTGTGTGTTACATTACATTCCCTAGTAGGAGTGACAAAAACATCACAGGGTGGTGTGCATTGTATGGGTGTGTGTTACATTACATTTACTAGTAGGAGTGAGAAAAACATCACGGGGTGGTGCGCATTGTATGGGTGTGTGTTACATTACATTCACTAGTAGGAGTGAGAAAAACATCACGGTGTGGTGCGCATTGTATGGGTGTGTGTTACATTACATTCCCTAGGAGGAGTGAGAAAAACATCATGGAGTGGTGTGAATCGGAGTGTCTGAATTAGGATAGGCAGTGAGTGGCAATGTAGGATGGAGAAAAGCACCGCTTAGTGGTGAGCATGGGGAGGTCAGGGAACATGCAGTGGCAATGTAGGATAAGTTTCTGAAAAACATCGCGGTGTGGTGCGCATTGTATGGGTGTGTGTTACATTACATTCACTAGTAGGAGTGAGAAAAACATCACGGGGTGGTGCGCATTGTATGGGTGTGTGTTACATTACATTCACTAGTAGGAGTGAGAAAAACATCACGGGGTGGTGTGCATTGTATGGGTGTGTGTTACATTACATTCACTAGTAGGAGTGAGAAAAACATCACGGGGTGGTGCGCATTGTATGGGTGTGTGTTACATTATATTCACTAGTAGGAGTGAGAAAAACATCACGGGGTGGTGCGCATTGTATGGGTGTGTGTTACATTACATTCCCTAGTAGGAGTGAGAAAAACATCACGGGGTGGTGTGCATTGTATGGGTGTGTGTTACATTACATTTACTAGTAGGAGTGAGAAGAACATAACGGGGTGGTGCGCATTGTATGGGTGTGTGTTACATTACATTCCCTAGTAGGAGTGAGAAAAACATCACGGGGTGGTGTGCATTGTATGGGTGTGTGTTACATTACATTTACTAGTAGGAGTGAGAAGAACATAACGGGGTGGTGCGCATTGTATGGGTGTGTGTTACATTACATTCACTAGTAGGAGTGAGAAAAACATCACGGGTTGGTGCGCATTGTATGGGTGTGTGTTACATTACATTCACTAGGAGGAGTGAGAAAAACATCATGGAGTGGTGTGAATCGGAGTGTCTGAATTAGGATAGGCAGTGAGTGGCAATGTAGGATGGAGAAAAGCACCGCTTAGTGGTCAGCATGGGGAGGTCAGGGAACATGCAGTGGCAATGTAGGATAGGTTTCTGAAAAACATCGCGGTGTGGTGCGCATTGTATGGGTGTGTGTTACATTACATTCACTAGTAGGAGTGAGAAAAACATCACGGGGTGGTGCGCATTGTATGGGTGTGTGTTACATTACATTCAGTAGTAGGAGTGAGAAAAACATCACGGCGTGGTGCGCATTGTATGGGTGTGTGTTACATTACATTCACTAGTAGGAGTGAGAAAAACATCACGGGCTGGTGCGCATTGTATGGGTGTGTGTTACATTACATTCACTAGTAGGAGTGAGAAAAACATCACGGGGTGGTGCGCATTGTATGGGTGTGTGTTACATTACATTCACTAGTAGGAGTGAGAAAAACATCACAGGGTGGTGCGCATTGTATGGGTGTGTGTTACATTACATTCACTAGTAGGAGTGAGAAAAACATCACGGGGTGGTGCGCATTGTATGGGTGTGTGTTACATTACATTCACAAGTAGGAGTGAGAAAAACATCACGGGGTGGTGCGCATTGTATGGGTGTGTGTTACATTACATTCACTAGTACGAGTGAGAAAAACATCACGGGGTGGTGCGCATTGTATGGGTGTGTGTTACATTACATTCACTAGTAGGAGTGAGAAAAACATCACGGGGTGGTGCGCATTGTATGGGTGTGTGTTACATTACATTCACTAGTAGAAGTGAGAAAAACATCACGGGGTGGTGCGCATTGTATGGGTGTGTGTTACATTACATTCACTAGTAGGAGTGAGAAAAACATCACGGGGTGGTGCGCATTGTATGGGTGTGTGTTACATTACATTCACTAGTAGGAGTGAGAAAAACATCACGGGGTGGTGTGAATCGGAGGGTCTGAATTAGGATAGGCAGTGAGTGGCAATGTAGGTTGGAGAAAAGCACCGCGGGGTGGTCAGCTTTGGGAGGTCAGGGAACATGCAGTGGCAATGTAGGATAGGTTTCTGAAAAACATCGTGGGGTGGTGCTCATTGTATGGGTGTGTGTTACATTAGATTCACTAGTAGGAGTGAGAAAAACATCACGGGGTGGTGCGCATTGTATGGGTGTGTGTTACATTACATTCACTGGTAGGAGTGAGAAAAACATCACGGGCAGGTGCGCATTGTATGGGTGTGTGTTACATTACATTCACTAGTAGGAGTGAGAAAAACATCACGGGATGGTGCCCATTTATGGGTGTGTGTTACGTTACATTCACTACTAGGAGTGAGAAAAACATCACGGGGTGGTGCGCATTGTATGGGTGTGTGTTACATTACATTCACTAGTAGGAGTGAAAAAAAATCACGGGGTGGTGTGCATTGTATGGGTGTGTGTTACATTACATTCACTAGTAGGAGTGAGAAAAACATCACGGGGTGGTGTGCATTGTATGGGTGTGTGTTACATTACATTCACTAGTAGCAGTGAGAAAAACATCACGGGGTGGTGCGCATTGTATGGGTGTGTGTTACATTACATTCACTAGTAGGAGTGAGAAAAATATCACGGGGTGGTGTGCATTGTATGGGTGTGTGTTACACTACATTCACTATTAGGAGTGAGAAAAACATCACGGGGTGGTGTGCATTGTATGGGTGTGTGTTACATTACATTCACTAGTAGCAGTGAGAAAAACATCACGGGGTGGTGCGCATTGTATGGGTGTGTGTTACATTACATTCACTAGTAGGAGTGAGAAAAACATCACGGCGTGGTGCGCATTGTATGGGTGTGTGTTACATTACATTCACTAGTAGGAGTGAGAAAAACATCAGGGGCTGGTGCGCATTGTATGGGTGTGTGTTACATTACATTCACTAGTAGGAGTGAGAAAAACATCACGGGGTGGTGCGCATTGTATGGGTGTGTGTTACATTACATTCACTAGTAGGAGTGAGAAAAACATCACGGGGTGGTGCGCATTGTATGGGTGTGTGTTACATTACATTCACTAGTAGGAGTGAGAAAAACATCACGGGGTGGTGCGCATTGTATGGGTGTGTGTTACATTACATTCACAAGTAGGAGTGAGAAAAACATCACGGGGTGGTGCGCATTGTATGGGTGTGTGTTACATTACATTCACTAGTAGGAGTGAGAAAAACATCACGGGGTGGTGCGCATTGTATGGGTGTGTGTTACATTACATTCACTAGTAGGAGTGAGAAAAACATCACGGGGTGGTGCGCATTGTATGGGTGTGTGTTACATTACATTCACTAGTAGAAGTGAGAAAAACATCACGGGGTGGTGCGCATTGTATGGGTGTGTGTTACATTACATTTACTAGTAGGAGTGAGAAGAACATAACGGGGTGGTGCGCATTGTATGGGTGTGTGTTACATTACATTCACTAGTAGGAGTGAGAAAAACATCACGGGGTGGTGCGCATTGTATGGGTGTGTGTTACATTACATTCACTAGGAGGAGTGAGAAAAACATCATGGAGTGGTGTGAATCGGAGTGTCTGAATTAGGATAGGCAGTGAGTGGCAATGTAGGATGGAGAAAAGCACCGCTTAGTGGTCAGCATGGGGAGGTCAGGGAACATGCAGTGGCAATGTAGGATAGGTTTCTGAAAAACATCGCGCTGTGGTGCGCATTGTATGGGTGTGTGTTACATTACATTCACTAGTAGGAGTGAGAAAAACATCACGGGGTGGTGCGCATTGTATGGGTGTGTGTTACATTACATTCACTAGTAGCAGTGAGAAAAATATCACGGCGTGTTGCGCATTGTATGGGTGTGTGTTACATTACATTCACTAGTAGGAGTGAGAAAAACATCACGGGCTGGTGCGCATTGTATGGGTGTGTGTTACATTACATTCACTAGTAGGAGTGAGAAAAATATCACGGGGTGGTGCGCATTGTATGGGTGTGTGTTACATTACATTCACTAGTAGGAGTGAGAAAAACATCACGGGGTGGTGCGCATTGTATGGGTGTGTGTTACATTACATTCACAAGTAGGAGTGAGAAAAACATCACGGGGTGGTGCGCATTGTATGGGTGTGTGTTACATTACATTCACTAGTAGGAGTGAGAAAAACATCACGGGGTGGTGCGCATTGTATGGGTGTGTGTTACATTACATTCACTAGTAGGAGTGAGAAAAACATCACGGGGTGGTGCGCATTGTATGGGTGTGTGTTACATTACATTCACTAGTAGAACTGAGAAAAACATCACGGGGTGGTGCGCATTGTATGGGTGTGTGTTACATTACATTCACTAGTAGGAGTGAGAAAAACATCACGGGGTGGTGCGCATTGTATGGGTGTGTGTTACATTACATTCACTAGTAGGAGTGAGAAAAACATCACGGGGTGGTGCGCATTGTATGGGTGTGTGTTACATTACATTCACTAGTAGGAGTGAGAAAAACATCACGGGGTGGTGTGAATCGGAGGGTCTGAATGAGGATAGGCAGTGAGTGGCAATGTAGGATGGAGAAAAGCACCGCGGGGTGGTCAGCTTTGGGAGGTCAGGGAACATGCAGTGGCAATGTAGGATAGGTTTCTGAAAAACATCGTGGGGTGGTGCTCATTGTATGGGTGTGTGTTACATTAGATTCACTAGTAGGAGTGAGAAAAACATCACGGGGTGGTGCGCATTGTATGGGTGTGTGTTACATTACATTCACTGGTAGGAGTGAGAAAAACATCACGGGCAGGTGCGCATTGTATGGGTGTGTGTTACATTACATTCACTAGTAGGAGTGAGAAAAACATCACGGGATGGTGCCCATTTATGGGTGTGTGTTACGTTACATTCACTACTAGGAGTGACAAAAACATCACGGGGTGGTGCGCATTGTATGGGTGTGTGTTACATTACATTCACTAGTAGGAGTGAAAAAAAATCACGGTGTGGTGTGCATTGTATGGGTGTGTGTTACATTACATTCACTAGTAGGAGTGAGAAAAACATCACGGGGTGGTGTGCATTGTATGGGTGTGTGTTACATTACATTCACTAGTAGCAGTGAGAAAAACATCACGGGGTGGTGCGCATTGTATGGGTGTGTGTTACATTACATTCACTAGTAGGAGTGAGAAAAACATCACGGGGTGGTGTGCATTGTATGGGTGTGTGTTACACTACATTCACTATTAAGAGTGAGAAAAACATCACGGGGTGGTGTGCATTGTATGGGTGTGTGTTACATTACATTCACTAGTAGCAGTGAGAAAAACATCACGGGGTGGTGCGCATTGTATGGGTGTGTGTTACATTACATTCACTAGTAGGAGTGAGAAAAACATCCCGGGGTGGTGCGCATTGTATGATTGTGTGTTACATTAGATTCACTAGTAGGAGTGAGAAAAACATCACGGGGTGGTGCGCATTGTATGGGTGTGTGTTACATTACATTCACTAGTAGGAGTGAGAAAAACATTACGGGGTGGTGCGCAGTGTATGGGTGTGTGTTACATTACATTCACTAGTAGGAGTGAGAAATACATCACGGGGTGGTGCGCATTGTATGGGTGTGTGTTACATTACATTCACTAGTAGGAGTGAGAAAAACATCACGGGGTGGTGCGCATTGTATGGGTGTGTGTTACATTACATTCACTAGTAGGAGTGAGAAAAACATCACGGGGTGGTGCGCATTGTATGGGTGTCTGTTACATTGCATTCACTAGTAGGAGTGAGAAAAACATCACGGGGTGGTGCGCATTGTATGGGTGTGTGTTACATTACATTCACTAGTAGGAGTGAGAAAAACATCACTGGGTGGTGCGCATTGTATGGGTGTGTATTACATTAGATTCACTAGTAGGAGTAAGAAAAACATCACGGGGTGGTGCGCATTGTATGGGTGTGTGTTACATTACATTCACTAGTAGGAGTGAGAAAAACATCACGTGGTGGTGCGCATTGTATGGGTGTGTGTTACATTACATTCACTAGTAGCAGTGAGAAAAACATCACGGGGTGGTGCGCATTGTATGGGTGTGTGTTACATTACATTCACTAGTAGGAGTGAGAAAAACATCACGGGGTGGTGCGCATTGTATGGGTGTGTGTTACATTACATTCACTACTAGGAGTGAGAAAAACATCACGGGGTGGTGCGCATTGTATGGGTGTGTGTTACATTACATTCACTAGTAGGAGTGAGAAAAACATCGCGGGGTGGTGCGCATTGTATGGGTGTGTGTTACATTAGATTCACTAGTAGGAGTGAGAAAAATATCACGGGATGGTGCGCATTGTATGGGTGTGTGTTACATTACATTCACTAGTAGGAGTGAGAAAAACATCACGGGGTGGTGCGCATTGTATGGGTGTGTGTTACATTACATTCACTAGTAGCAGTGAGAAAAACATCACGGGGTGGTGCGCATTGTATGGGTGTGTGTTACATTACATTCACTAGCAGGAGTGAGAAAAACATCACGGGGTGGTGCGCATTGTATGGGTGTGTGTTACATTACATTCACTAGTAGGAGTGAGAAAAACATCACGGGGTGGTGCGCATTGTATGGGTGTGTGTTACATTACATTCACTAGTAGGAGTGAGAAAAACATCACGGGGTGGTGCGCATTGTATGGGTGTGTGTTACATTACATTCACTAGTAGGAGTGAGAAAAACATCACGGGGTGGTGCGCATTGTATGGGTGTGTGTTACATTACATTCACTACTAGGAGTGAGAAAAACATCACGGGGTGGTGCGCATTGTATGGGTGTGTGTTACATTACATTCACTAGTATGAGTGAGAAAAACATCACGGGGTGGTGCGCATTGTACGGGTGTGTGTTACATTACATTCACTAGTAGGAGTGAGAAAAACATCACGGGGTGGTGCGCATTGTATGGGTTTGTGTTACATTACATTCACTAGTAGGAGTGAGAAAAACATCACGGGGTGGTGCGCATTGTATGGGTGTGTGTTACATTACATTCACTAATAGCAGTGAGAAAAAGATCACGGGGTCGTCCGCATTGTATGGGTGTGTGTTACATTACATTCACTAGTAGGAGTGAGAAAAACATCACGCCGTGGTGCGCATTGTATGGGTGTGTGTTACATTACATTCACTACTAGGAGTGAGAAAAACATCACGGGGTGGTGGGCATTGTATGGGTGTGTGTTACATTACATTCACTAGTAGGAGTGAGAAAAACATCACGGGGTGGTGCGCATTGTATGGGTGTGTGTTACATTAGATTCACTAGTAGTAGTGAGAAAAACATCACAGGGTGGTGCGCATTGTATGGGTGTGTGTTACATTACATTCACTAGTAGGAGAAAAACATCACGGGGTGGTGCGCATTGTATGCGTGTGTGTTACATTACATTCACTAGTAGCAGTGAGAAAACATCACGGGGTGGTGCGCATTGTATGGGTGTGTGTTACATTACATTCACTAGTAGGAGTGAGAAAAACATCAAGGCGTGGTGCGCATTGTATGGGTGTGTGTTACATTACATTCACTAGCAGGAGTGAGAAAAACATCACGGGGTGGTGCGCATTGTATGGGTGTGTGTTACATTACATTCACTAGTAGGAGTGAGAAAAACATCACGGGGTGGTGCGCATTGTATGTGTGTGTGTTACATTACATTCAATTGTAGGAGTGAGAAAAACATCACGGGGTGGTGTGCATTGTATGGGTGTGTGTTACATTACATTCACTAGTAGGAGTGAGAAAAACATCACGGGGTGGTGCGCATTGTATGGGTGTGTGTTACATTACATTCACTAGTAGGAGTGAGAAATACATCACGGGGTGGTGCGCATTGTATGGGTGTGTGTTACATTACATTCACTAGTAGGAGTGAGAAGGACATCACGGGGTGGTGCGCATTGTATGGGTGTGTGTTACATTACATTCACTAGTAGGAGTGAGAAAAACATCACGGGGTGGTGTGCATTGTATGGGTGTGTGTTACATTACATTCACTAGTAGGAGTTAGAAAAACATCACGGGGTGGTGCACATTGTATGGGTGTGTGTTACATTACATTCACTAGTAGGAGTGAGAAAAACATCACGGGGTGGTGCGCATTGTATGGGTGTGTGTTACATTACATTCACTAGTAGGAGTGAGAAAAACATCACGGGGTGGTGCGCATTGTATGGGTGTGTGTTACATTACATTCACTAGTAGGAGTGAGAAATACATCACGGGGTGGTGCGCATTGTATGGGTGTGTGTTACATTACATTCACTAGTAGGAGGGAGAAAAACAACACGGGGTGGTGCGCATTGTATGGGTGTGTGTTACATTACATTCACTAGTAGGAGTGAGAAAAACATCACGGGGTGGTGCGCATTGGATGGGTGTGTGTTACATTACATTCACTACTAGGAGTGAGAAAAACATCACGGGGTGGTGCGCATTGTATGGGTGGGTATTACATTAGATTAACTAGTAGGAGTAAGAAAAACATCACGGGGTGGTGCGCATTGTATCGGTGTGTGTTACATTACATTCACTAGTAGGAGTGAGAAAAACATCACGGGGTGGTGCGCATTGTATGGGTGTGTGTTACATTACATTCACTAGTAGCAGTGAGAAAAACATCACGGGGTGGTGCGCATTGTATGGGTGTGTGTGACATTACATTCACTACTAGCAGTGAGAAAAAGATCACGGGGTGGTGCGCATTGTATGGGTGTGTGTTACATTACATTCACTAGTAGGAGTGAGAAAAACATCACGGGGTGGTGCGCATTGTATGGGTGTGTGATACATTAGATTCACTAGTAAGAGTGAGAAAAACATCACGGGGTGGTGCGCATTGTATGGGTGTGTGTTACATTACATTCACTAGTAGGAGTGAGAAAAACATCACGGGGTGGTGCGCATTGTATGGGTGTGTGTTACATTACATTCACTACTAGGAGTGAGAAAAACATCACGGGGTGGTGCGCATTGTATGGGTGTGTGTTACATTACATTCACTAGTAGGAGTGAGAAAAACATCGCGGGGTGGTGCGCATTGTATGGGTGTGTGTTACATTAGATTCACTAGTAGGAGTGAGAAAAACATCACGGGATGGTGCGCATTGTATGGGTGTGTGTTACATTACATTCACTAGTAGGAGTGAGAAAAACATCACGGGGTGGTGCGCATTGTATGGGTGTGTGTTACATTACATTCACTAGTAGCAGTGAGAAAAACATCACGGGGTGGTGCGCATTGTATGGGTGTGTGTTACATTACATTCACTAGCAGGAGTGAGAAAAACATCACGCGGTGGTGCGCATTGTATGGGTGTGTGTTACATTACATTCACTAGTAGGAGTGAGAAAAACATCACGGGGTGGTGCGCATTGTATGGGTGTGTGTTACATTACATTCACTAGTAGGAGTGAGAAAAACATCACGGGGTGGTGCGCATTGTATGGGTGTGTGTTACATTACATTCACTAGTAGGAGTGAGAAAAACATCACGGGGTGGTGCGCATTGTATGGGTGTGTGTTACATTACATTCACTACTAGGAGTGAGAAAAACATCACGGGGTGGTGCGCATTGTATGGGTGTGTGTTACATTACATTCACTAGTATGAGTGAGAAAAACATCACGGGGTGGTGCGCATTGTACGGGTGTGTGTTACATTACATTCACTAGTAGGAGTGAGAAAAACATCACGGGGTGGTGCGCATTGTATGGGTTTGTGTTACATTACATTCACTAGTAGGAGTGAGAAAAACATCACGGGGTGGTGCGCATTGTATGGGTGTGTGTTACATTACATTCACTAATAGCAGTGAGAAAAAGATCACGGGGTCGTCCGCATTGTATGGGTGTGTGTTACATTACATTCACTAGTAGGAGTGAGAAAAACATCACGCGGTGGTGCGCATTGTATGGGTGTGTGTTACATTACATTCACTACTAGGAGTGAGAAAAACATCACGGGGTGGTGCGCATTGTATGGGTGTGTGTTACATTACATTCACTAGTAGGAGTGAGAAAAACATCACGGGGTGGTGCGCATTGTATGGGTGTGTGTTACATTAGATTCACTAGTAGTAGTGAGAAAAACATCACAGGGTGGTGCGCATTGTATGGGTGTGTGTTACATTACATTCACTAGTAGGAGAAAAACATCACGGGGTGGTGCGCATTGTATGCGTGTGTGTTACATTACATTCACTAGTAGCAGTGAGAAAACATCACGGGGTGGTGCGCATTGTATGGGTGTGTGTTACATTACATTCACTAGTAGGAGTGAGAAAAACATCAAGGCGTGGTGCGCATTGTATGGGTGTGTGTTACATTACATTCACTAGCAGGAGTGAGAAAAACATCACGGGGTGGTGCGCATTGTATGGGTGTGTGTTACATTACATTCACTAGTAGGAGTGAGAAAAACATCACGGGGTGGTGCGCATTGTATGTGTGTGTGTTACATTACATTCAATTGTAGGAGTGAGAAAAACATCACGGGGTGGTGTGCATTGTATGGGTGTGTGTTACATTACATTCACTAGTAGGAGTGAGAAAAACATCACGGGGTGGTGCGCATTGTATGGGTGTGTGTTACATTACATTCACTAGTAGGAGTGAGAAATACATCACGGGGTGGTGCGCATTGTATGGGTGTGTGTTACATTACATTCACTAGTAGGAGTGAGAAGGACATCACGGGGTGGTGCGCATTGTATGGGTGTGTGTTACATTACATTCACTAGTAGGAGTGAGAAAAACATCACGGGGTGGTGTGCATTGTATGGGTGTGTGTTACATTACATTCACTAGTAGGAGTTTGAAAAACATCACGGGGTGGTGCGCATTGTATGGGTGTGTGTTACATTACATTCACTAGTAGGAGTGAGAAAAACATCACGGGGTGGTGCGCATTGTATGGGTGTGTGTTACATTACATTCACTAGTAGGAGTGAGAAAAACATCACGGGGTGGTGCGCATTGTATGGGTGTGTGTTACATTACATTCACTAGTAGGAGTGAGAAATACATCACGGGGTGGTGCGCATTGTATGGGTGTGTGTTACATTACATTCACTAGTAGGAGTGAGAAAAACAACACGGGGTGGTGCGCATTGTATGGGTGTGTGTTACATTACATTCACTAGTAGGAGTGAGAAAAACATCACGGGGTGGTGCGCATTGGATGGGTGTGTGTTACATTACATTCACTACTAGGAGTGAGAAAAACATCACGGGGTGGTGCGCATTGTATGGGTGGGTATTACATTAGATTAACTAGTAGGAGTAAGAAAAACATCACGGGGTGGTGCGCATTGTATCGGTGTGTGTTACATTACATTCACTAGTAGGAGTGAGAAAAACATCACGGGGTGGTGCGCATTGTATGGGTGTGTGTTACATTACATTCACTAGTAGCAGTGAGAAAAACATCACGGGGTGGTGCGCATTGCATGGGTGTGTGTGACATTACATTCACTACTAGGAGTGAGAAAAAGATCACGGGGTGGTGCGCATTGTATGGGTGTGTGTTACATTACATTCACTAGTAGGAGTGAGAAAAACATCACGGGGTGGTGCGCATTGTATGGGTGTGTGATACATTAGATTCACTAGTAAGAGTGAGAAAAACATCACGGGGTGGTGCGCATTGTATGGGTGTGTGTTACATTACATTCACTAGTAGGAGTGAGAAAAACATCACGGGGTGGTGCGCATTGTATGGGTGTGTGTTACATTACATTCACTAGTAGCAGTGAGAAAAGCATCACGGGGTGGTGCGCATTGTATGGGTGTGTGTTACATTACATTCACTAGTAGGAGTGAGAAAAACATCACGGCGTGGTGCGCATTGTATGGGTGTGTGTTACATTACATTCACTAGTAGGAGTGAGAAAAACATCACGGGGTGGTGCGCAATGTATGGGTGTGTGTTACATTCCATTCACTAGTAGGAGTGAGAAAAACATCACGGGGTGGTGCTCATTGTATGGGTGTGTGTTACATTACATTCCCTAGTAGGAGTGACAAAAACATCACAGGGTGGTGTGCATTGTATGGGTGTGTGTTACATTACATTTACTAGTAGGAGTGAGAAAAACATCACGGGGTGGTGCGCATTGTATGGGTGTGTGTTACATTACATTCACTAGTAGGAGTGAGAAAAACATCACGGTGTGGTGCGCATTGTATGGGTGTGTGTTACATTACATTCCCTAGGAGGAGTGAGAAAAACATCATGGAGTGGTGTGAATCGGAGTGTCTGAATTAGGATAGGCAGTGAGTGGCAATGTAGGATGGAGAAAAGCACCGCTTAGTGGTGAGCATGGGGAGGTCAGGGAACATGCAGTGGCAATGTAGGATAGGTTTCTGAAAAACATCGCGGTGTGGTGCGCATTGTATGGGTGTGTGTTACATTACATTCACTAGTAGGAGTGAGAAAAACATCACGGGGTGGTGCGCATTGTATGGGTGTGTGTTACATTACATTCACTAGTAGGAGTGAGAAAAACATCACGGGGTGGTGTGCATTGTATGGGTGTGTGTTACATTACATTCACTAGTAGGAGTGAGAAAAACATCACGGGGTGGTGCGCATTGTATGGGTGTGTGTTACATTATATTCACTAGTAGGAGTGAGAAAAACATCACGGGGTGGTGCGCATTGTATGGGTGTGTGTTACATTACATTCCCTAGTAGGAGTGAGAAAAACATCACGGGGTGGTGTGCATTGTATGGGTGTGTGTTACATTACATTTACTAGTAGGAGTGAGAAGAACATAACGGGGTGGTGCGCATTGTATGGGTGTGTGTTACATTACATTCACTAGTAGGAGGGAGAAAAACAACACGGGGTGGTGCGCATTGTATGGGTGTGTGTTACATTACATTCACTAGTAGGAGTGAGAAAAACATCACGGGGTGGTGCGCATTGTATGGGTGTGTGTTACATTACATTCACTAGCAGGAGTGAGAAATACATCACGGGGTGGTGCGCATTGTATGGGTGTGTGTTACATTACATTCACTAGTAGGAGGGAGAAAAACAACACGGGGTGGTGCGCATTGTATGGGTGTGTGTTACATTACATTCACTAGTAGGAGTGAGAAAAACATCACGGGGTGGTGCGCATTGGATGGGTGTGTGTTACATTACATTCACTACTAGGAGTGAGAAAAACATCACGGGGTGGTGCGCATTGTATGGGTGGGTATTACATTAGATTAACTAGTAGGAGTAAGAAAAACATCACGGGGTGGTGCGCATTGTATCGGTGTGTGTTACATTACATTCACTAGTAGGAGTGAGAAAAACATCACGGGGTGGTGCGCATTGTATGGGTGTGTGTTACATTACATTCACTAGTAGCAGTGAGAAAAACATCACGGGGTGGTGCGCATTGTATGGGTGTGTGATACATTAGATTCACTAGTAAGAGTGAGAAAAACATCACGGGGTGGTGCGCATTGTATGGGTGTGTGTTACATTACATTCACTAGTAGGAGTGAGAAAAACATCACGGGGTGGTGCGCATTGTATGGGTGTGTGTTACATTACATTCACTACTAGGAGTGAGAAAAACATCACGGGGTGGTGCGCATTGTATGGGTGTGTGTTACATTACATTCACTAGTAGGAGTGAGAAAAACATCGCGGGGTGGTGCGCATTGTATGGGTGTGTGTTACATTAGATTCACTAGTAGGAGTGAGAAAAACATCACGGGATGGTGCGCATTGTATGGGTGTGTGTTACATTACATTCACTAGTAGGAGTGAGAAAAACATCACGGGGTGGTGCGCATTGTATGGGTGTGTGTTACATTACATTCACTAGTAGCAGTGAGAAAAACATCACGGGGTGGTGCGCATTGTATGGGTGTGTGTTACATTACATTCACTAGCAGGAGTGAGAAAAACATCACGCGGTGGTGCGCATTGTATGGGTGTGTGTTACATTACATTCACTAGTAGGAGTGAGAAAAACATCACGGGGTGGTGCGCATTGTATGGGTGTGTGTTACATTACATTCACTAGTAGGAGTGAGAAAAACATCACGGGGTGGTGCGCATTGTATGGGTGTGTGTTACATTACATTCACTAGTAGGAGTGAGAAAAACATCACGGGGTGGTGCGCATTGTATGGGTGTGTGTTACATTACATTCACTACTAGGAGTGAGAAAAACATCACGGGGTGGTGCGCATTGTATGGGTGTGTGTTACATTACATTCACTAGTATGAGTGAGAAAAACATCACGGGGTGGTGCGCATTGTACGGGTGTGTGTTACATTACATTCACTAGTAGGAGTGAGAAAAACATCACGGGGTGGTGCGCATTGTATGGGTTTGTGTTACATTACATTCACTAGTAGGAGTGAGAAAAACATCACGGGGTGGTGCGCATTGTATGGGTGTGTGTTACATTACATTCACTAATAGCAGTGAGAAAAAGATCACGGGGTCGTCCGCATTGTATGGGTGTGTGTTACATTACATTCACTAGTAGGAGTGAGAAAAACATCACGCGGTGGTGCGCATTGTATGGGTGTGTGTTACATTACATTCACTACTAGGAGTGAGAAAAACATCACGGGGTGGTGCGCATTGTATGGGTGTGTGTTACATTACATTCACTAGTAGGAGTTAGAAAAACATCACGGGGTGGTGCGCATTGTATGGGTGTGTGTTACATTAGATTCACTAGTAGTAGTGAGAAAAACATCACAGGGTGGTGCGCATTGTATGGGTGTGTGTTACATTACATTCACTAGTAGGAGAAAAACATCACGGGGTGGTGCGCATTGTATGCGTGTGTGTTACATTACATTCACTAGTAGCAGTGAGAAAACATCACGGGGTGGTGCGCATTGTATGGGTGTGTGTTACATTACATTCACTAGTAGGAGTGAGAAAAACATCAAGGCGTGGTGCGCATTGTATGGGTGTGTGTTACATTACATTCACTAGCAGGAGTGAGAAAAACATCACGGGGTGGTGCGCATTGTATGGGTGTGTGTTACATTACATTCACTAGTAGGAGTGAGAAAAACATCACGGGGTGGTGCGCATTGTATGTGTGTGTGTTACATTACATTCAATTGTAGGAGTGAGAAAAACATCACGGGGTGGTGTGCATTGTATGGGTGTGTGTTACATTACATTCACTAGTAGGAGTGAGAAAAACATCACGGGGTGGTGCGCATTGTATGGGTGTGTGTTACATTACATTCACTAGTAGGAGTGAGAAATACATCACGGGGTGGTGCGCATTGTATGGGTGTGTGTTACATTACATTCACTAGTAGGAGTGAGAAGGACATCACGGGGTGGTGCGCATTGTATGGGTGTGTGTTACATTACATTCACTAGTAGGAGTGAGAAAAACATCACGGGGTGGTGTGCATTGTATGGGTGTGTGTTACATTACATTCACTAGTAGGAGTTAGAAAAACATCACGGGGTTGTGCGCATTGTATGGGTGTGTGTTACATTACATTCACTAGTAGGAGTGAGAAAAACATCACGGGGTGGTGCGCATTGTATGGGTGTGTGTTACATTACATTCACTAGTAGGAGTGAGAAAAACATCACGGGGTGGTGCGCATTGTATGGGTGTGTGTTACATTACATTCACTAGTAGGAGTGAGAAATACATCACGGGGTGGTGCGCATTGTATGGGTGTGTGTTACATTACATTCACTAGTAGGAGTGAGAAAAACAACACGGGGTGGTGCGCATTGTATGGGTGTGTGTTACATTACATTCACTAGTAGGAGTGAGAAAAACATCACGGGGTAGTGCGCATTGGATGGGTGTGTGTTACATTACATTCACTACTAGGAGTGAGAAAAACATCACGGGGTGGTGCGCATTGTATGGGTGGGTATTACATTAGATTAACTAGTAGGAGTAAGAAAAACATCACGGGGTGGTGCGCATTGTATCGGTGTGTGTTACATTACATTCACTAGTAGGAGTGAGAAAAACATCACGGGGTGGTGCGCATTGTATGGGTGTGTGTTACATTACATTCACTAGTAGCAGTGAGAAAAACATCACGGGGTGGTGCGCATTGCATGGGTGTGTGTGACATTACATTCACTACTAGGAGTGAGAAAAAGATCACGGGGTGGTGCGCATTTTATGGGTGTGTGTTACATTACATTCACTAGTAGGAGTGAGAAAAACATCACGGGGTGGTGCGCATTGTATGGGTGTGTGATACATTAGATTCACTAGTAAGAGTGAGAAAAACATCACGGGGTGGTGCGCATTGTATGGGTGTGTGTTACATTACATTCACTAGTAGGAGTGAGAAAAACATCACGGGGTGGTGCGCATTGTATGGGTGTGTGTTACATTACATTCACTAGTAGCAGTGAGAAAAACATCACGGGGTGGTGCGCATTGTATGGGTGTGTGTTACATTACATTCACTAGTAGGAGTGAGAAAAACATCACGGCGTGGTGCGCATTGTATGGGTGTGTGTTACATTACATTCACTAGTAGGAGTGAGAAAAACATCACGGGGTGGTGCGCAATGTATGGGTGTGTGTTACATTCCATTCACTAGTAGGAGTGAGAAAAACATCACGGGGTGGTGCTCATTGTATGGGTGTGTGTTACATTACATTCCCTAGTAGGAGTGACAAAAACATCACAGGGTGGTGTGCATTGTATGGGTGTGTGTTACATTACATTTACTAGTAGGAGTGAGAAAAACATCACGGGGTGGTGCGCATTGTATGGGTGTGTGTTACATTACATTCACTAGTAGGAGTGAGAAAAACATCACGGTGTGGTGCGCATTGTATGGGTGTGTGTTACATTACATTCCCTAGGAGGAGTGAGAAAAACATCATGGAGTGGTGTGAATCGGAGTGTCTGAATTAGGATAGGCAGTGAGTGGCAATGTAGGATGGAGAAAAGCACCGCTTAGTGGTGAGCATGGGGAGGTCAGGGAACATGCAGTGGCAATGTAGGATAGGTTTCTGAAAAACATCGCGGTGTGGTGCGCATTGTATGGGTGTGTGTTACATTACATTCACTAGTAGGAGTGAGAAAAACATCACGGGGTGGTGCGCATTGTATGGGTGTGTGTTACATTACATTCACTAGTAGGAGTGAGAAAAACATCACGGGGTGGTGTGCATTGTATGGGTGTGTGTTACATTACATTCACTAGTAGGAGTGAGAAAAACATCACGGGGTGGTGCGCATTGTATGGGTGTGTGTTACATTATATTCACTAGTAGGAGTGAGAAAAACATCACGGGGTGGTGCGCATTGTATGGGTGTGTGTTACATTACATTCCCTAGTAGGAGTGAGAAAAACATCACGGGGTGGTGTGCATTGTATGGGTGTGTGTTACATTACATTTACTAGTAGGAGTGAGAAGAACATAACGGGGTGGTGCGCATTGTATGGGTGTGTGTTACATTACATTCCCTAGTAGGAGTGAGAAAAACATCACGGGGTGGTGTGCATTGTATGGGTGTGTGTTACATTACATTTACTAGTAGGAGTGAGAAGAACATAACGGGGTGGTGCGCATTGTATGGGTGTGTGTTACATTACATTCACTAGTAGGAGTGAGAAAAACATCACGGGGTGGTGCGCATTGTATGGGTGTGTGTTACATTACATTCACTAGGAGGAGTGAGAAAAACATCATGGAGTGGTGTGAATCGGAGTGTCTGAATTAGGATAGGCAGTGAGTGGCAATGTAGGATGGAGAAAAGCACCGCTTAGTGGTCAGCATGGGGAGGTCAGGGAACATGCAGTGGCAATGTAGGATAGGTTTCTGAAAAACATCGCGGTGTGGTGCGCATTGTATGGGTGTGTGTTACATTACATTCACTAGTAGGAGTGAGAAAAACATCACGGGGTGGTGCGCATTGTATGGGTGTGTGTTACATTACATTCACTAGTAGGAGTGAGAAAAACATCACAGGGTGGTGCGCATTGTATGGGTGTGTGTTACATTACATTCACTAGTAGGAGTGAGAAAAACATCACGGGGTGGTGCGCATTGTATGGGTGTGTGTTACATTACATTCACAAGTAGGAGTGAGAAAAACATCACGGGGTGGTGCGCATTGTATGGGTGTGTGTTACATTACATTCACTAGTACGAGTGAGAAAAACATCACGGGGTGGTGCGCATTGTATGGGTGTGTGTTACATTACATTCACTAGTAGGAGTGAGAAAAACATCACGGGGTGGTGCGCATTGTATGGGTGTGTGTTACATTACATTCACTAGTAGGAGTGAGAAAAACATCACGGGGTGGTGCGCATTGTATGGGTGTGTGTTACATTACATTCACAAGTAGGAGTGAGAAAAACATCACGGGGTGGTGCGCATTGTATGGGTGTGTGTTACATTACATTCACTAGTACGAGTGAGAAAAACATCACGGGGTGGTGCGCATTGTATGGGTGTGTGTTACATTACATTCACTAGTAGGAGTGAGAAAAACATCACGGGGTGGTGCGCATTGTATGGGTGTGTGTTACATTACATTCACTAGTAGAAGTGAGAAAAACATCACGGGGTGGTGCGCATTGTATGGGTGTGTGTTACATTACATTCACTAGTAGGAGTGAGAAAAACATCACGGGGTGGTGCGCATTGTATGGGTGTGTGTTACATTACATTCACTAGTAGGAGTGAGAAAAACATCACGGGGTGGTGCGCATTGTATGGGTGTGTGTTACATTACATTCACTAGTAGGAGTGAGAAAAACATCACGGGGTGGTGTGAATCGGAGGGTCTGAATTAGGATAGGCAGTGAGTGGCAATGTAGGTTGGAGAAAAGCACCGCGGGGTGGTCAGCTTTGGGAGGTCAGGGAACATGCAGTGGCAATGTAGGATAGGTTTCTGAAAAACATCGTGGGGTGGTGCTCATTGTATGGGTGTGTGTTACATTAGATTCACTAGTAGGAGTGAGAAAAACATCACGGGGTGGTGCGCATTGTATGGGTGTGTGTTACATTACATTCACTGGTAGGAGTGAGAAAAACATCACCGGCAGGTGCGCATTGTATGGGTGTGTGTTACATTACATTCACTAGTAGGAGTGAGAAAAACATCACGGGATGGTGCCCATTTATGGGTGTGTGTTACGTTACATTCACTACTAGGAGTGAGAAAAACATCACGGGGTGGTGCGCATTGTATGGGTGTGTGTTACATTACATTCACTAGTAGGAGTGAAAAAAAATCACGGGGTGGTGTGCATTGTATGGGTGTGTGTTACATTACATTCACTAGTAGGAGTGAGAAAAACATCACGGGGTGGTGTGCATTGTATGGGTGTGTGTTACATTACATTCACTAGTAGCAGTGAGAAAAACATCACGGGGTGGTGCGCATTGTATGGGTGTGTGTTACATTACATTTACTAGTAGGAGTGAGAAAAATATCACGCGGTGGTGTGCATTGTATGGGTGTGTGTTACACTACATTCACTATTAGGAGTGAGAAAAACATCACGGGGTGGTGTGCATTGTATGGGTGTGTGTTACATTACATTCACTAGTAGCAGTGAGAAAAACATCACGGGGTGGTGCGCATTGTATGGGTGTGTGTTACATTACATTCACTAGTAGGAGTGAGAAAAACATCACGGTGTGGTGCGCATTGTATGGGTGTGTGTTACATTACATTCCCTAGGAGGAGTGAGAAAAACATCATGGAGTGGTGTGAATCGGAGTGTCTGAATTAGGATAGGCAGTGAGTGGCAATGTAGGATGGAGAAAAGCACCGCTTAGTGGTGAGCATGGGGAGGTCAGGGAACATGCAGTGGCAATGTAGGATAGGTTTCTGAAAAACATCGCGGTGTGGTGCGCATTGTATGGGTGTGTGTTACATTACATTCACTAGTAGGAGTGAGAAAAACATCACGGGGTGGTGCGCATTGTATGGGTGTGTGTTACATTACATTCACTAGTAGGAGTGAGAAAAACATCACGGGGTGGTGTGCATTGTATGGGTGTGTGTTACATTACATTCACTAGTAGGAGTGAGAAAAACATCACGGGGTGGTGCGCATTGTATGGGTGTGTGTTACATTATATTCACTAGTAGGAGTGAGAAAAACATCACGGCGTGGTGCGCATTGTATGGGTGTGTGTTACATTACATTCCCTAGTAGGAGTGAGAAAAACATCACGGGGTGGTGTGCATTGTATGGGTGTGTGTTACATTACATTTACTAGTAGGAGTGAGAAGAACATAACGGGGTGGTGCGCATTGTATGGGTGTGTGTTACATTACATTCCCTAGGAGGAGTGAGAAAAACATCACGGGGTGGTGTGCATTGTATGGGTGTGTGTTACATTACATTTACTAGTAGGAGTGAGAAGAACATAACGGGGTGGTGCGCATTGTATGAGTGTGTGTTACATTACATTCACTAGTAGGAGTGAGAAAAACATCACGGGGTGGTGCGCATTGTATGGGTGTGTGTTACATTACATTCACTAGGAGGAGTGAGAAAAACATCATGGAGTGGTGTGAATCGGAGTGTCTGAATTAGGATAGGCAGTGAGTGGCAATGTAGGATGGAGAAAAGCACCGCTTAGTGGTCAGCATGGGGAGGTCAGGGAACATGCAGTGGCAATGTAGGATAGGTTTCTGAAAAACATCGCGGTGTGGTGCGCATTGTATGGGTGTGTGTTACATTACATTCACTAGTAGGAGTGAGAAAAACATCACGGTGTGGTGCGCATTGTATGGGTGTGTGTTACATTACATTCAGTAGTAGGAGTGAGAAAAACATCACGGCGTGGTGCGCATTGTATGGGTGTGTGTTACATTACATTCACTAGTAGGAGTGAGAAAAACATCACGGGCTGGTGCGCATTGTATGGGTGTGTGTTACATTACATTCACTAGTAGGAGTGAGAAAAACATCACGGGGTGGTGCGCATTGTATGGGTGTGTGTTACATTACATTCACTAGTAGGAGTGAGAAAAACATCACAGGGTGGTGCGCATTGTATGGGTGTGTGTTACATTACATTCACTAGTAGGAGTGAGAAAAACATCACGGGGTGGTGCGCATTGTATGGGTGTGTGTTACATTACATTCACAAGTAGGAGTGAGAAAAACATCACGGGGTGGTGCGCATTGTATGAGTGTGTGTTACATTACATTCACTAGTACGAGTGAGAAAAACATCACGGGGTGGTGCGCATTGTATGGGTGTGTGTTACATTACATTCACTAGTAGGAGTGAGAAAAACATCACGGGGTGGTGCGCATTGTATGGGTGTGTGTTACATTACATTCACTAGTAGGAGTGAGAAAAACATCACGGGGTGGTGCGCATTGTATGGGTGTGTGTTACATTACATTCACTAGTAGAAGTGAGAAAAACATCACGGGGTGGTGCGCATTGTATGGGTGTGTGTTACATTACATTCACTAGTAGGAGTGAGAAAAACATCACGGGGTGGTGCGCATTGTATGGGTGTGTGTTACATTACATTCACTAGTAGGAGTGAGAAAAACATCACGGGGTGGTGCGCATTGTATGGGTGTGTGTTACATTACATTCACTAGTAGGAGTGAGAAAAACATCACGGGGTGGTGTGAATCGGAGGGTCTGAATTAGGATAGGCAGTGAGTGGCAATGTAGGTTGGAGAAAAGCACCGCGGGGTGGTCAGCTTTGGGAGGTCAGGGAACATGCAGTGGCAATGTAGGATAGGTTTCTGAAAAACATCGTGGGGTGGTGCTCATTGTATGGGTGTGTGTTACATTAGATTCACTAGTAGGAGTGAGAAAAACATCACGGGGTGGTGCGCATTGTATGGGTGTGTGTTACATTACATTCACTGGTAGGAGTGAGAAAAACATCACCGGCAGGTGCGCATTGTATGGGTGTGTGTTACATTACATTCACTAGTAGGAGTGAGAAAAACATCACGGGATGGTGCCCATTTATGGGTGTGTGTTACGTTACATTCACTACTAGGAGTGAGAAAAACATCACGGGGTGGTGCGCATTGTATGGGTGTGTGTTACATTACATTCACTAGTAGGAGTGAAAAAAAATCACGGGGTGGTGTGCATTGTATGGGTGTGTGTTACATTACATTCACTAGTAGGAGTGAGAAAAACATCACGGGGTGGTGTGCATTGTATGGGTGTGTGTTACATTACATTCACTAGTAGCAGTGAGAAAAACATCACGGGGTGGTGCGCATTGTATGGGTGTGTGTTACATTACATTTACTAGTAGGAGTGAGAAAAATATCACGGGGTGGTGTGCATTGTATGGGTGTGTGTTACACTACATTCACTATTAGGAGTGAGAAAAACATCACGGGGTGGTGTGCATTGTATGGGTGTGTGTTACATTACATTCACTAGTAGCAGTGAGAAAAACATCACGGGGTGGTGCGCATTGTATGGGTGTGTGTTACATTACATTCACTAGTAGGAGTGAGAAAAACATCACGGTGTGGTGCGCATTGTATGGGTGTGTGTTACATTACATTCCCTAGGAGGAGTGAGAAAAACATCATGGAGTGGTGTGAATCGGAGTGTCTGAATTAGGATAGGCAGTGAGTGGCAATGTAGGATGGAGAAAAGCACCGCTTAGTGGTGAGCATGGGGAGGTCAGGGAACATGCAGTGGCAATGTAGGATAGGTTTCTGAAAAACATCGCGGTGTGGTGCGCATTGTATGGGTGTGTGTTACATTACATTCACTAGTAGGAGTGAGAAAAACATCACGGGGTGGTGCGCATTGTATGGGTGTGTGTTACATTACATTCACTAGTAGGAGTGAGAAAAACATCACGGGGTGGTGTGCATTGTATGGGTGTGTGTTACATTACATTCACTAGTAGGAGTGAGAAAAACATCACGGGGTGGTGCGCATTGTATGGGTGTGTGTTACATTATATTCACTAGTAGGAGTGAGAAAAACATCACGGCGTGGTGCGCATTGTATGGGTGTGTGTTACATTACATTCCCTAGTAGGAGTGAGAAAAACATCACGGGGTGGTGTGCATTGTATGGGTGTGTGTTACATTACATTTACTAGTAGGAGTGAGAAGAACATAACGGGGTGGTGCGCATTGTATGGGTGTGTGTTACATTACATTCCCTAGGAGGAGTGAGAAAAACATCACGGGGTGGTGTGCATTGTATGGGTGTGTGTTACATTACATTTACTAGTAGGAGTGAGAAGAACATAACGGGGTGGTGCGCATTGTATGAGTGTGTGTTACATTACATTCACTAGTAGGAGTGAGAAAAACATCACGGGGTGGTGCGCATTGTATGGGTGTGTGTTACATTACATTCACTAGGAGGAGTGAGAAAAACATCATGGAGTGGTGTGAATCGGAGTGTCTGAATTAGGATAGGCAGTGAGTGGCAATGTAGGATGGAGAAAAGCACCGCTTAGTGGTCAGCATGGGGAGGTCAGGGAACATGCAGTGGCAATGTAGGATAGGTTTCTGAAAAACATCGCGGTGTGGTGCGCATTGTATGGGTGTGTGTTACATTACATTCACTAGTAGGAGTGAGAAAAACATCACGGTGTGGTGCGCATTGTATGGGTGTGTGTTACATTACATTCAGTAGTAGGAGTGAGAAAAACATCACGGCGTGGTGCGCATTGTATGGGTGTGTGTTACATTACATTCACTAGTAGGAGTGAGAAAAACATCACGGGCTGGTGCGCATTGTATGGGTGTGTGTTACATTACATTCACTAGTAGGAGTGAGAAAAACATCACGGGGTGGTGCGCATTGTATGGGTGTGTGTTACATTACATTCACTAGTAGGAGTGAGAAAAACATCACAGGGTGGTGCGCATTGTATGGGTGTGTGTTACATTACATTCACTAGTAGGAGTGAGAAAAACATCACGGGGTGGTGCGCATTGTATGGGTGTGTGTTACATTACATTCACAAGTAGGAGTGAGAAAAACATCACGGGGTGGTGCGCATTGTATGAGTGTGTGTTACATTACATTCACTAGTACGAGTGAGAAAAACATCACGGGGTGGTGCGCATTGTATGGGTGTGTGTTACATTACATTCACTAGTAGGAGTGAGAAAAACATCACGGGGTGGTGCGCATTGTATGGGTGTGTGTTACATTACATTCACTAGTAGAAGTGAGAAAAACATCACGGGGTGGTGCGCATTGTATGGGTGTGTGTTACATTACATTCACTAGTAGGAGTGAGAAAAACATCACGGGGTGGTGCGCATTGTATGGGTGTGTGTTACATTACATTCACTAGTAGGAGTGAGAAAAACATCACGGGGTGGTGCGCATTGTATGGGTGTGTGTTACATTACATTCACTAGTAGGAGTGAGAAAAACATCACGGGGTGGTGTGAATCGGAGGGTCTGAATTAGGATAGGCAGTGAGTGGCAATGTAGGTTGGAGAAAAGCACCGCGGGGTGGTCAGCTTTGGGAGGTCAGGGAACATGCAGTGGCAATGTAGGATAGGTTTCTGAAAAACATCGTGGGGTGGTGCTCATTGTATGGGTGTGTGTTACATTAGATTCACTAGTAGGAGTGAGAAAAACATCACGGGGTGGTGCGCATTGTATGGGTGTGTGTTACATTACATTCACTGGTAGGAGTGAGAAAAACATCACGGGCAGGTGCGCATTGTATGGGTGTGTGTTACATTACATTCACTAGTAGGAGTGAGAAAAACATCACGGGATGGTGCCCATTTATGGGTGTGTGTTACGTTACATTCACTACTAGGAGTGAGAAAAACATCACGGGGTGGTGCGCATTGTATGGGTGTGTCTTACATTACATTCACTAGTAGGAGTGAAAAAAAATCACGGGGTGGTGTGCATTGTATGGGTGTGTGTTACATTACATTCACTAGTAGGAGTGAGAAAAACATCACGGGGTGGTGTGCATTGTATGGGTGTGTGTTACATTACATTCACTAGTAGCAGTGAGAAAAACATCACGGGGTGGTGCGCATTGTATGGGTGTGTGTTACATTACATTCACTAGTAGGAGTGAGAAAAATATCACGGGGTGGTGTGCATTGTATGGGTGTGTGTTACACTACATTCACTATTAGGAGTGAGAAAAACATCACGGGGTGGTGTGCATTGTATGGGTGTGTGTTACATTACATTCACTAGTAGCAGTGAGAAAAACATCACGGGGTGGTGCGCATTGTATGGGTGTGTGTTACATTACATTCACTAGTAGGAGTGAGAAAAACATCACGGTGTGGTGCGCATTGTATGGGTGTGTGTTACATTACATTCCCTAGGAGGAGTGAGAAAAACATCATGGAGTGGTGTGAATCGGAGTGTCTGAATTAGGATAGGCAGTGAGTGGCAATGTAGGATGGAGAAAAGCACCGCTTAGTGGTGAGCATGGGGAGGTCAGGGAACATGCAGTGGCAATGTAGGATAGGTTTCTGAAAAACATCGCGGTGTGGTGCGCATTGTATGGGTGTGTGTTACATTACATTCACTAGTAGGAGTGAGAAAAACATCACGGGGTGGTGCGCATTGTATGGGTGTGTGTTACATTACATTCACTAGTAGGAGTGAGAAAAACATCACGGGGTGGTGTGCATTGTATGGGTGTGTGTTACATTACATTCACTAGTAGGAGTGAGAAAAACATCACGGGGTGGTGCGCATTGTATGGGTGTGTGTTACATTATATTCACTAGTAGGAGTGAGAAAAACATCACGGCGTGGTGCGCATTGTATGGGTGTGTGTTACATTACATTCCCTAGTAGGAGTGAGAAAAACATCACGGGGTGGTGTGCATTGTATGGGTGTGTGTTACATTACATTTACTAGTAGGAGTGAGAAGAACATAACGGGGTGGTGCGCATTGTATGGGTGTGTGTTACATTACATTCCCTAGTAGGAGTGAGAAAAACATCACGGGGTGGTGTGCATTGTATGGGTGTGTGTTACATTACATTTACTAGTAGGAGTGAGAAGAACATAACGGGGTGGTGCGCATTGTATGGGTGTGTGTTACATTACATTCACTAGTAGGAGTGAGAAAAACATCACGGGGTGGTGCGCATTGTATGGGTGTGTGTTACATTACATTCACTAGGAGGAGTGAGAAAAACATCATGGAGTGGTGTGAATCGGAGTGTCTGAATTAGGATAGGCAGTGAGTGGCAATGTAGGATGGAGAAAAGCACCGCTTAGTGGTCAGCATGGGGAGGTCAGGGAACATGCAGTGGCAATGTAGGATAGGTTTCTGAAAAACATCGCGGTGTGGTGCGCATTGTATGGGTGTGTGTTACATTACATTCACTAGTAGGAGTGAGAAAAACATCACGGGGTGGTGCGCATTGTATGGGTGTGTGTTATATTACATTCAGTAGTAGGAGTGAGAAAAACATCACGGCGTGGTGCGCATTGTATGGGTGTGTGTTACATTACATTCACTAGTAGGAGTGAGAAAAACATCACGGGCTGGTGCGCATTGTATGGGTGTGTGTTACATTACATTCACTAGTAGGAGTGAGAAAAACATCACGGGGTGGTGCGCATTGTATGGGTGTGTGTTACATTACATTCACTAGTAGGAGTGAGAAAAACATCACAGGGTGGTGCGCATTGTATGGGTGTGTGTTACATTACATTCACTAGTAGGAGTGAGAAAAACATCACGGGGTGGTGCGCATTGTATGGGTGTGTGTTACATTACATTCACAAGTAGGAGTGAGAAAAACATCACGGGGTGGTGCGCATTGTATGGGTGTGTGTTACATTACATTCACTAGTACGAGGGAGAAAAACATCACGGGGTGGTGCGCATTGTATGGGTGTGTGTTACATTACATTCTCTAGTAGGAGTGAGAAAAACATCACGGGGTGGTGCGCATTGTATGGGTGTGTGTTACATTACATTCACTAGTAGAAGTGAGAAAAACATCACGGGGTGGTGCGCATTGTATGGGTGTGTGTTACATTACATTCACTAGTAGGAGTGAGAAAAACATCACGGGGTGGTGCGCATTGTATGGGTGTGTGTTACATTACATTCACTAGTAGGAGTGAGAAAAACATCACGGGGTGGTGCGCATTGTATGGGTGTGTGTTACATTACATTCACTCGTAGGAGTGAGAAAAACATCACGGGGTGGTGTGAATCGGAGGGTCTGAATTAGGATAGGCAGTGAGTGGCAATGTAGGTTGGAGAAAAGCACCGCGGGGTGGTCAGCTTTGGGAGGTCAGGGAACATGCAGTGGCATGTAGGATAGGTTTCTGAAAAACATCGTGGGGTGGTGCTCATTGTATGGGTGTGTGTTACATTAGATTCACTAGTAGGAGTGAGAAAAACATCACGGGGTGGTGCGCATTGTATGGGTGTGTGTTACATTACATTCACTGGTAGGAGTGAGAAAAACATCACGGGCAGGTGCGCATTGTATGGGTGTGTGTTACATTACATTCACTAGTAGGAGTGAGAAAAACATCACGGGATGGTGCCCATTTATGGGTGTGTGTTACGTTACATTCACTACTAGGAGTGAGAAAAACATCACGGGGTGGTGCGCATTGTATGGGTGTGTGTTACATTACATTCACTAGTAGGAGTGAAAAAAAATCACGGGGTGGTGTGCATTGTATGGGTGTGTGTTACATTACATTCACTAGTAGGAGTGAGAAAAACATCACGGGGTGGTGTGCATTGTATGGGTGTGTGTTACATTACATTCACTAGTAGCAGTGAGAAAAACATCACGGGGTGGTGCGCATTGTATGGGTGTGTGTTACATTACATTCACTAGTAGGAGTGAGAAAAATATCACGGGGTGGTGTGCATTGTATGGGTGTGTGTTACACTACATTCACTATTAGGAGTGAGAAAAACAGCACGGGGTGGTGTGCATTGTATGGGTGTGTGTTACATTACATTCACTAGTAGCAGTGAGAAAAACATCACGGGGTGGTGCGCATTGTATAGGTGTGTGTTACATTACATTCACTAGTAGGAGTGAGAAAAACATCACGGGGTGGTGCGCATTGTATGATTGTGTGTTACATTAGATTCACTAGTAGGAGTGAGAAAAACATCACGGGGTGGTGCGCATTGTATGGGTGTGTGTTACATTACATTCACTAGTAGGAGTGAGAAAAACATTACGGGGTGGTGCGCATTGTATGGGTGTGTGTTACATTACATTCACTAGTAGGAGTGAGAAATACATCACGGGGTGGTGCGCATTGTATGCGTGTGTGTTACATTACATTCACTAGTAGGAGTGAGAAAAACATCACGGGGTGGTGCGCATTGTATGGGTGTGTGTTACATTACATTCACTAGTAGGAGTGAGAAAAACATCACGGGGTGGTGCGCATTGTATGGGTGTCTGTTACATTGCATTCACTAGTAGGAGTGAGAAAAACATCACGGGGTGGTGCGCATTGTATGGGTGTGTGTTACATTACATTCACTAGTAGGAGTGAGAAAAACATCACCGGGTGGTGCGCATTGTATGGGTGTGTATTACATTAGATTCACTAGTAGGAGTAAGAAAAACATCACGGGGTGGTGCGCATTGTATGGGTGTGTGTTACATTACATTCACTAGTAGGAGTGAGAAAAACATCACGTGGTGGTGCGCATTGTATGGGTGTGTGTTACATTACATTCACTAGTAGCAGTGAGAAAAACATCACGGGGTGGTGCGCATTGTATGGGTGTGTGTTACATTACATTCACTAGTAGGAGTGAGAAAAACATCACGGGGTGGTGCGCATTGTATGGGTGTGTGTTACATTACATTCACTACTAGGAGTGAGAAATACATCACGGGGTGGTGCGCATTGTATGGGTGTGTGTTACATTACATTCACTAGTAGGAGTGAGAAAAACATCGCGGGGTGGTGCGCATTGTATGGGTGTGTGTTACATTAGATTCACTAGTAGGAGTAAGAAAAACATCACGGGATGGTGCGCATTGTATGGGTGTGTGTTACATTACATTCACTAGTAGGAGTGAGAAAAACATCACGGGGTGGTGCGCATTGTATGGGTGTGTGTTACATTACATTCACTAGTAGCAGTGAGAAAAACATCACGGGGTGGTGCGCATTGTATGGGTGTGTGTTACATTACATTCACTAGCAGGAGTGAGAAAAACATCACGCGGTGGTGCGCATTGTATGGGTGTGTGTTACATTACATTCACTAGTAGGAGTGAGAAAAACATCACGGGGTGGTGCGCATTGTATGGGTGTGTGTTACATTACATTCACTAGTAGGAGTGAGAAAAACATCACGGGGTGGTGCGCATTGTATGGGTGTGTGTCACATTACATTCACTAGTAGGAGTGAGAAAAACATCACGGGGTGGTGCGCATTGTATGGGTGTGTGTTACATTACATTCACTACTAGGAGTGAGAAAAACATCACGGGGTGGTGCGCATTGTATGGGTGTGTGTTACATTACATTCACTAGTATGAGTGAGAAAAACATCACGGGGTGGTGCGCATTGTACGGGTGTGTGTTACATTACATTCACTAGTAGGAGTGAGAAAAACATCACGGGGTGGTGCGCATTGTATGGGTTTGTGTTACATTACATTCACTAGTAGGAGTGAGAAAAACATCACGGGGTGGTGCGCATTGTATGGGTGTGTGTTACATTACATTCACTAATAGCAGTGAGAAAAAGATCACGGGGTCGTCCGCATTGTATGGGTGTGTGTTACATTACATTCACTAGTAGGAGTGAGAAAAACATCACGCGGTGGTGCGCATTGTATGGGTGTGTGTTACATTACATTCACTACTAGGAGTGAGAAAAACATCACGGGGTGGTGCGCATTGTATGGGTGTGTGTTACATTACATTCACTAGTAGGAGTGAGAAAAACATCACGGGGTGGTGCGCATTGTATGGGTGTGTGTTACATTAGATTCACTAGTAGTAGTGAGAAAAACATCACAGGGTGGTGCGCATTGTATGGGTGTGTGTTACATTACATTCACTAGTAGGAGAAAAACATCACGGGGTGGTGCGCATTGTATGCGTGTGTGTTACATTACATTCACTAGTAGCAGTGAGAAAACATCACGGGGTGGTGCGCATTGTATGGGTGTGTGTTACATTACATTCACTAGTAGGAGTGAGAAAAACATCAAGGCGTGGTGCGCATTGTATGGGTGTGTGTTACATTACATTCACTAGCAGGAGTGAAAAAAACATCACGGGGTGGTGCGCATTGTATGGGTGTGTGTTACATTACATTCACTAGTAGGAGTGAGAAAAACATCACGGGGTGGTGCGCATTGTATGGGTGTGTGTTACATTAGATTCACTAGTAGTAGTGAGAAAAACATCACAGGGTGGTGCGCATTGTATGGGTGTGTGTTACATTACATTCACTAGTAGGAGTGAGAAAAACATCACGGGGTGGTGCGCATTGTATGCGTGTGTGTTACATTACATTCACTAGTAGCAGTGAGAAAACATCACGGGGTGGTGCGCATTTTATGGGTGTGTGTTACATTACATTCACTAGTAGGAGTGAGAAAAACATCAAGGCGTGGTGCGCATTGTATGGGTGTGTGTTACATTACATTCACTAGCAGGAGTGAGAAAAACATCACGGGGTGGTGCGCATTGTATGGATGTGTGTTACATTACATTCACTAGTAGGAGTGAGAAAAACATCACGGGGTGGTGCGCATTGTATGGGTGTGTGTTACATTACATTCAATAGTAGGAGTGAGAAAAACATCACGGGGTGGTGTGCATTGTATGGGTGTGTGTTACATTACATTCACTAGTAGGAGTGAGAAAAACATCACGGGGTGGTGCGCATTGTATGGGTGTGTGTTACATTACATTCACTAGTAGGAGTGAGAAATACATCACGGGGTGGTGCGCATTGTATGGGTGTGTGTTACATTACATTCACTAGTAGGAGTGAGAAGGACATCACGGGGTGGTGCGCATTGTATGGGTGTGTGTTACATTACATTCACTAGTAGGAGTGAGAAAAACATCACGGGGTGGTGTGCATTGTATGGGTGTGTGTTACATTACATTCACTAGTAGGAGTTAGAAAAACATCACGGCGTGGTGCGCATTGTATGGGTGTGTGTTACATTACATTCACTAGTAGGAGTGAGAAAAACATCACGGGGTGGTGCGCATTGTATGGGTGTGTGTTACATTACATTCACTAGTAGGAGTGAGAAAAACATCACGGGGTGGTGCTCATTGTATGGGTGTGTGTTACATTACATTCACTAGTAGGAGTGAGAAATACATCACGGGGTGGTGCGCATTGTATGGGTGTGTGTTACATTACATTCACTAGTAGGAGTGAGAAAAACAACACGGGGTGGTGCGCATTGTATGGGTGTGTGTTACATTACATTCACTAGTAGGAGTGAGAAAAACATCACGGGGTGGTGCGCATTGTATGGGTGTGTGTTACATTACATTCACTACTAGGAGTGAGAAAAACATCACGGGGTGGTGCGCATTGTATGGGTGGGTATTACATTAGATTAACTAGTAGGAGTAAGAAAAACATCACGGGGTGGTGCGCATTGTATCGGTGTGTGTTACATTACATTCACTAGTAGGAGTGAGAAAAACATCACGGGGTGGTGCGCATTGTATGGGTGTGTGTTACATTACATTCACTAGTAGCAGTGAGAAAAACATCACGGGGTGGTGCGCATTCTATGGGTGTGTGTTACATTACATTCACTACTAGGAGTGAGAAAAAGATCACGGGGTGGTGCGCATTGTATGGGTGTGTGTTACATTACATTCACTAGTAGCAGTGAGAAAAACATCACGGGGTGGTGCGCATTGTATGGGTGTGTGTTATATTACATTCACTAGTAGGAGTGAGAAAAACATCACGGCGTGGTGCGCATTGTATGGGTGTGTGTTACATTACATTCACTAGTAGGAGTGAGAAAAACATCACGGGGTGGTGCGCAATGTATGGGTGTGTGTTACATTCCATTCACTAGTAGGAGTGAGAAAAACATCACGGGGTGGTGCTCATTGTATGGGTGTGTGTTACATTACATTCCCTAGTAGGAGTGACAAAAACATCACAGGGTGGTGTGCATTGTATGGGTGTGTGTTACATTACATTTACTAGTAGGAGTGAGAAAAACATCACGGGGTGGTGCGCATTGTATGGGTGTGTGTTACATTACATTCACTAGTAGGAGTGAGAAAAACATCACGGTGTGGTGCGCATTGTATGGGTGTGTGTTACATTACATTCCCTAGGAGGAGTGAGAAAAACATCATGGAGTGGTGTGAATCGGAGTGTCTGAATTAGGATAGGCAGTGAGTGGCAATGTAGGATGGAGAAAAGCACCGCTTAGTGGTGAGCATGGGGAGGTCAGGGAACATGCAGTGGCAATGTAGGATAGGTTTCTGAAAAACATCGCGGTGTGGTGCGCATTGTATGGGTGTGTGTTACATTACATTCACTAGTAGGAGTGAGAAAAACATCACGGGGTGGTGCGCATTGTATGGGTGTGTGTTACATTACATTCACTAGTAGGAGTGAGAAAAACATCACGGGGTGGTGTGCATTGTATGGGTGTGTGTTACATTACATTCACTAGTAGCAGTGAGAAAAACATCACGGGGTGGTGCGCATTGTATGGGTGTGTGTTACATTACATTCACTAGTAGGAGTGAGAAAAATATCACGGGGTGGTGTGCATTGTATGGGTGTGTGTTACACTACATTCACTATTAGGAGTGAGAAAAACATCACGGGGTGGTGTGCATTGTATAGGTGTGTGTTACATTACATTCACTAGTAGCAGTGAGAAAAACATCACGGGGTGGTGCGCATTGTATGGGTGTGTGTTACATTACATTCACTAGTAGGAGTGAGAAAAACATCACGGGGTGGTGCGCATTGTATGATTGTGTGTTACATTAGATTCACTAGTAGGAGTGAGAAAAACATCACGGGGTGGTGCGCATTGTATGGGTGTGTGTTACATTACATTCACTAGTAGGAGTGAGAAAAACATTACGGGGTGGTGCGCATTGTATGGGTGTGTGTTACATTACATTCACTAGTAGGATTGAGAAATACATCACGGGGTGGTGCGCATTGTATGGGTGTGTGTTACATTACATTCACTAGTAGGAGTGAGAAATACATCACGGGGTGGTGCGCATTGTATGGGTGTGTGTTACATTACATTCACTAGTAGGAGTGAGAAATACATCACGGGGTGGTGCGCATTGTATGGGTGTGTGTTACATTACATTCACTAGTAGGAGTGAGAAAAACATCACGGGGTGGTGCGCATTGTATGGGTGTGTGTTACATTACATTCACTAGTAGGAGTGAGAAAAACATCACGGGGTGGTGCGCATTGTATGGGTGTGTGTTACATTACATTCACTAGTAGGAGTGAGAAAAACATCACGGGGTGGTGCGCATTGTATGGGTGTGTGTTACATTACATTCACTAGTAGGAGTGAGAAATACATCACGGGGTGGTGCGCATTGTATGGGTGTGTGTTACATTACATTCACTAGTAGGAGTGAGAAAAACATCACGGGGTGGTGCGCATTGTATGGGTGTGTGTTACATTACATTCACTAGTAGGAGTGAGAAAAACATCACGGGATGGTGCGCATTGTATGGGTGTGTGTTACATTACATTCACTAGTAGGAGTGAGAAAAACATCACGGGGTGGTGCGCATTGTATGGGTGTGTGTTACATTACATTCACTAGTAGCAGTGAGAAAAACATCACGGGGTGGTGCGCATTGTATGGGTGTGTGTTACATTACATTCACTAGTAGCAGTGAGAAAAACATCACGGGGTGGTGCGCATTGTATGGGTGTGTGTTACATTACATTCACTAGCAGGAGTGAGAAAAACATCACGCGGTGGTGCGCATTGTATGGGTGTGTGTTACATTACATTCACTAGTAGTAGTGAGAAAAACATCACGGGGTGGTGCGCATTGTATGGGTGTGTGTTACATTACATTCACTAGTAGGAGTGAGAAAAACATCACGGGGTGGTGCGCATTGTATGGGTGTGTGTTACATTACATTCACTAGTAGGAGTGAGAAAAACATCACGGGGTGGTGCGCATTGTATGGGTGTGTGTTACATTACATTCACTACTAGGAGTGAGAAAAACATCACGGGGTGGTGCGCATTGTATGGGTGTGTGTTACATTACATTCACTAGTATGAGTGAGAAAAACATCACGGGGTGGTGCGCATTGTACGGGTGTGTGTTACATTACATTCAGCAGTAGGAGTGAGAAAAACATCACGGGGTGGTGCGCATTGTATGGGTTTGTGTTACATTACATTCACTAGTAGGAGTGAGAAAAACATCACGGGGTGGTGCGCATTGTATGGGTGTGTGTTACATTACATTCACTAATAGCAGTGAGAAAAAGATCACGGGGTCGTCCGCATTGTATGGGTGTGTGTTACATTACATTCACTAGTAGGAGTGAGAAAAACATCACGCTGTGGTGCGCATTGTATGGGTGTGTGTTACATTACATTCACTACTAGGAGTGAGAAAAACATCACGGGGTGGTGCGCATTGTATGGGTGTGTGTTACATTACATTCACTAGTAGGAGTGAGAAAAACATCACGTGGTGGTGCGCAATTTATGGGTGTGTGTTACATTAGATTCACTAGTAGTAGTGAGAAAAACATCACAGGGTGGTGCGCATTGTATGGGTGTGTGTTACATTACATTCACTAGTAGGAGTGAGAAAAACATCACGGGGTGGTGCGCATTGTATGCGTGTGTGTTACATTACATTCACTAGTAGCAGTGAGAAAACATCACGGGGTGGTGCGCATTGTATGGGTGTGTGTTACATTACATTCACTAGTAGGAGTGAGAAAAACATCAAGGCGTGGTGCGCATTGTATGGGTGTGTGTTACATTACATTCACTAGCAGGAGTGAGAAAAACATCACGGGGTGGTGCGCATTGTATGGGTGTGTGTTACATTACATTCACTAGTAGGAGTGAGAAAAACATCACGGGGTGGTGCGCATTGTATGGGTGTGTGTTACATTACATTCAATAGTAGGAGTGAGAAAAACATCACGGGGTGGTGTGCATTGTATGGGTGTGTGTTACATTACATTCACTAGTAGGAGTGAGAAAAACATCACGGGGTGGTGCGCATTGTATGGGTGTGTGTTACATTACATTCACTAGTAGGAGTGAGAAATACATCACGGGGTGGTGCGCATTGTATGGGTGTGTGTTACATTACATTCACTAGTAGGAGTGAGAAGGACATCACGGGGTGGTGCGCATTGTATGGGTGTGTGTTACATTACATTCACTAGTAGGAGTGAGAAAAACAGCACGGGGTGGTGTGCATTGTATGGGTGTGTGTTACATTACATTCACTAGTAGGAGTTAGAAAAACATCACGGGGTGGTGCGCATTGTATGGGTGTGTGTTACATTACATTCACTAGTAGGAGTGAGAAAAACATCACGGGGTGGTGCGCATTGTATGGGTGTGTGTTACATTACATTCACTAGTAGGAGTGAGAAAAACATCACGGGGTGGTGCTCATTGTATGGGTGTGTGTTACATTACATTCACTAGTAGGAGTGAGAAATACATCACGGAGTGGTGCACATTGTATGGGTGTGTCTTACATTACATTCACTAGTAGGAGTGAGAAAAACAACACGGGGTGGTGCGCATTGTATGGGTGTGTGTTACATTACATTCACTAGTAGGAGTGAGAAAAACATCACGGGGTGGTGCGCATTGGATGGGTGTGTGTTACATTACATTCACTACTAGGAGGGAGAAAAACATCACGGGGTGGTGCGCATTATATGGGTGGGTATTACATTAGATTAACTAGTAGGAGTAAGAAAAACATCACGGGGTGGTGCGCATTGTATCGGTGTGTGTTACATTACATTCACTAGTAGGAGTGAGAAAAACATCACGGGGTGGTGCGCATTGTATGGGTGTGTGTTACATTACATTCACTAGTAGCAGTGAGAAAAACATCACGGGGTGGTGCGCATTGTATGGGTGTGTGTTACATTACATTCACTACTAGGAGTGAGAAAAAGATCACGGGGTGGTGCGCATTGTATGGGTGTGTGTTACATTACATTCACTAGTAGGAGTGAGAAAAACATCACGGGGTGGTGCGCATTGTATGGGTGTGTGATACATTAGATTCACTAGTAAGAGTGAGAAAAACATCACGGGGTGGTGCGCATTGTATGGGTGTGTGTTACATTACATTCACTAGTAGGAGTGAGAAAAACATCACGGGGTGGTGCGCATTGTATGGGTGTGTGTTACATTACATTCACTAGTAGCAGTGAGAAAAACATCACGGGGTGGTGCGCATTGTATGGGTGTGTGTTACATTACATTCACTAGTAGGAGTGAGAAAAACATCACGGCGTGGTGCGCATTGTATGGGTGTGTGTTACATTACATTCACTAGTAGGAGTGAGAAAAACATCACGGGGTGGTGCGCAATGTATGGGTGTGTGTTACATTCCATTCACTAGTAGGAGTGAGAAAAACATCACGGGGTGGTGCTCATTGTATGGGTGTGTGTTACATTACATTCCCTAGTAGGAGTGACAAAAACATCACAGGGTGGTGTGCATTGTATGGGTGTGTGTTACATTACATTTACTAGTAGGAGTGAGAAAAACATCACGGGGTGGTGCGCATTGTATGGGTGTGTGTTACATTACATTCACTAGTAGGAGTGAGAAAAACATCACGGTGTGGTTCCCATTGTATGGGTGTGTGTTACATTACATTCCCTAGGAGGAGTGAGAAAAACATCATGGAGTGGTGTGAATCGGAGTGTCTGAATTAGGATAGGCAGTGAGTGGCAATGTAGGATGAAGAAAAGCACCGCTTAGTGGTGAGCATGGGGAGGTCAGGGAACATGCAGTGGCAATGTAGGATAGGTTTCTGAAAAACATCGCGGTGTGGTGCGCATTGTATGGGTGTGTGTTACATTACATTCACTAGTAGGAGTGAGAAAAACATCACGGGGTGGTGCGCATTGTATGGGTGTGTGTTACATTACATTCAGTAGTAGGAGTGAGAAAAACATCACGGCGTGGTGCGCATTGTATGGGTGTGTGTAACATTACATTCACTAGTAGGAGTGAGAAAAACAAAACGGGGTGGTGTGCATTGTATGGGTGTGTGTTACATTACATTCACTAGTAGGAGTGAGAAAAACATCACGGGGTGGTGCGCATTGTATGGGTGTGTGTTACATTACATTCACTAGTAGGAGTGAGAAAAATATCACGGGGTGGTGTGCATTGTATGGGTGTGTGTTACATTACATTCACTAGTAGGAGTGAGAAAAACATCACGGGGTGGTGCGCATTGTATGGGTGTGTGTTACATTATATTCACTAGTAGGAGTGAGAAAAACATCACGCGGTGGTGCGCATTGTATGGGTGTGTGTTACATTACATTCACTAGTAGGAGTGAGAAAAACATCACGGGGTGGTGCGCATTGTATGGGTGTGTGTTACATTACATTCACTAGTAGGAGTGAGAAAAACATCATGGGGTGGTGTGAATCGGAGTGTCTGAATTAGGATAGGCAGTGAGTGGCAATGTAGGATGGAGAAAATCACCGCGGGGTGGTCAGCTTTGGGAGGTCAGGGAACATGCAGTGGCAATGTAGGATAGGTTTCTGAAAAACATCGTGGGGTGGTGCTCATTGTATGGGTGTGTGTTACATTAGATTCACTAGTAGGAGTGAGAAAAACATCACGGGGTGGTGCGCATTGTATGGGTGTGTGTTACATTACATTCACTAGTAGGAGTGAGAAAAACATCACGGGGTGGTGCGCATTGTATGGGTGTGTGTTACATTACATTCACTAGTAGGAGTGAGAAAAACATCACGGGGTGGTGCGCATTGTATGGGTTTGTGTTACATTACATTCACTAGCAGGAGTGAGAAAAACATCACGGGGTGGTGCGCATTGTATGGGTGTGTGTTACATTACATTCACTAGTAGGAGTGAGAAAAACATCACGGGGTGGTGTGCATTGTATGGGTGTGTGTTACATTACATTCACTAGTAGCAGTGAGAAAAACATCACGGGGTGGTGCGCATTGTATGGGTGTGTGTTACATTACATTCACTAGTAGGAGTGAGAAAAACATCACGGGGTGGTGCGCATTGTATGATTGTGTGTTACATTAGATTCACTAGTAGGAGTGAGAAAAACATCACGGGGTGGTGCGCATTGTATGGGTGTGTGTTACATTACATTCACTAGTAGGAGTGAGAAAAACATTACGGGGTGGTGCGCATTGTATGGGTGTGTGTTACATTACATTCACTAGTAGGAGTGAGAAATACATCACGGGGTGGTGCGCATTGTATGGGTGTGTGTTACATTACATTCACTAGTAGGAGTGAGAAAAACATCACGGGGTGGTGAGCATTGTATGGGTGTGTGTTACATTACATTCACTAGTAGGAGTGAGAAAAACATCACGGGGTGGTGCGCATTGTATGGGTGTCTGTTACATTGCATTCACTAGTAGGAGTGAGAAAAACATCACGGGGTGGTGCGCATTGTATGGGTGTGTGTTACATTACATTCACTAGTAGGAGTGAGAAAAACATCACCGGGTGGTGCGCATTGTATGGGTGTGTATTACATTAGATTCACTAGTAGGAGTAAGAAAAACATCACGGGGTGGTGCGCATTGTATGGGTGTGTGTTACATTACATTCACTAGTCGGAGTGAGAAAAACATCACGTGGTGGTGCGCATTGTATGGGTGTGTGTTACATTACATTCACTAGTAGCAGTGAGAAAAACATCACGGGGTGGTGCGCATTGTATGGGTGTGTGTTACATTACATTCACTAGTAGGAGTGAGAAAAACATCACGGGGTGGTGCGCATTGTATGGGTGTGTGTTACATTACATTCACTACTAGGAGTGAGAAAAATATCACGGGGTGGTGCGCATTGTATGGGTGTGTGTTACATTACATTCACTAGTAGGAGTGAGAAAAACATCGCGGGGTGGTGCGCATTGTATGGGTGTGTGTTACATTAGATTCACTAGTAGGAGTGAGAAAAACATCACGGGGTGGTGCGCATTGTATGGGTGTGTGTTACATTACATTCACTAGTAGGAGTGAGAAAAACATCACGGGGTGGTGCGCATTGTATGGGTGTGTGTTACATTACATTCACTAGTAGGAGTGAGAAAAACATCACGGGGTGGTGCGCATTGTATGGGTGTGTGTTACATTACATTCACTAGTAGCAGTGAGAAAAACATCACGGGGTGGTGCGCATTGTATGGGTGTGTGTTACATTACATTCACTAGCAGGAGTGAGAAAAACATCACGCGGTGGTGCGCATTGTATGGGTGTGTGTTACATTACATTCACTAGTAGGAGTGAGAAAAACATCACGGGGTGGTGCGCATTGTATGGGTGTGTGTTACATTACATTCACTACTAGGAGTGAGAAAAACATCACGGGGTGGTGCGCATTGTATGGGTGTGTGTTACATTACATTCACTAGTATGAGTGAGAAAAACATCACGGGGTGGTGCGCATTGTACGGGTGTGTGTTACATTACATTCACTAGTAGGAGTGAGAAAAACATCACGGGGTGGTGCGCATTGTATGGGTTTCTGTTACATTACATTCACTAGTAGGAGTGAGAAAAACATAACGGGGTGGTGCGCATTGTATGGGTGTGTGTTACATTACATTCACTAATAGCAGTGAGAAAAAGATCACAGGGTCGTCCGCATTGTATGGGTGTGTGTTACATTACATTCACTAGTAGGAGTGAGAAAAACATCACGCGGTGGTGCGCATTGTATGGGTGTGTGTTACATTACATTCACTACTAGGAGTGAGAAAAACATCACGGGGTGGTGCGCATTGTATGGGTGTGTGTTACATTACATTCACTAGTAGGAGTGAGAAAAACATCACGGGGTGGTGCGCATTGTATGGGTGTGTGTTACATTAGATTCACTAGTAGTAGTGAGAAAAACATCACAGGGTGGTGCGCATTGTATGGGTGTGTGTTACATTACATTCACTAGTAGGAGTGAGAAAAACATCACGGGGTGGTGCGCATTGTATGCGTGTGTGTTACATTACATTCACTAGTAGCAGTGAGAAAACATCACGGGGTGGTGCGCATTGTATGGGTGTGTGTTACATTACATTCACTAGTAGGAGTGAGAAAAACATCAAGGCGTGGTGCGCATTGTATGGGTGTGTGTTACATTACATTCACTAGCAGGAGTGAAAAAAACATCACGGGGTGGTGCGCATTGTATGGGTGTGTGTTACATTACATTCACTAGTAGGAGTGAGAAAAACATCACGGGGTGGTGCGCATTGTATGGGTGTGTGTTACATTACATTCAATTGTAGGAGTGAGAAAAACATCACGGGGTGGTGTGCATTGTATGGGTGTGTGTTACATTACATTCACTAGTAGGAGTGAGAAAAACATCATGGGGTGGTGCGCATTGTATGGGTGTGTGTTACATTACATTCACTAGTAGGAGTGAGAAATACATCACGGGGTGGTGCGCATTGTATGGTTGTGTGTTACATTACATTCACTAGTAGGAGTGAGAAGGACATCACGGGGTGGTGCGCATTGTATGGGTGTGTGTTACATTACATTCACTAGTAGGAGTGAGAAAAACATCACGGGGTGGTGCGCATTGTATGGGTGTGTGTTACATTACATTCACTAGTAGGAGTGAGAAAAACATCACGGGGTGGTGCTCATTGTATGGGTGTGTGTTACATTACATTCACTAGTAGGAGTGAGAAATACATCACGGGGTGGTGCGCATTGTATGGGTGTGTGTTACATTACATTCACTAGTAGGAGTGAGAAAAACAACACGGGGTGGTGCGCATTGTATGGGTGTGTGTTACATTACATTCACTAGTAGGAGTGAGAAAAACATCACGGGGTGGTGCGCATTGTATGGGTGTGTGTTACATTACATTCACTACTAGGAGTGAGAAAAACATCACGGGGTGGTGCGCATTGTATGGGTGGGTATTACATTAGATTAACTAGTAGGAGTAAGAAAAACATCACGGGGTGGTGCGCATTGTATCGGTGTGTGTTACATTACATTCACTAGTAGGAGTGAGAAAAACATCACGGGGTGGTGCGCATTGTATGGGTGTGTGTTACATTACATTCACTAGTAGCAGTGAGAAAAACATCACGGGGTGGTGCGCATTCTATGGGTGTGTGTTACATTACATTCACTACTAGGAGTGAGAAAAACATCACGGGGTGGTGCGCATTGTATGGGTGGGTATTACATTAGATTAACTAGTAGGAGTAAGAAAAACATCACGGGGTGGTGCGCATTGTATCGGTGTGTGTTACATTACATTCACTAGTAGGAGTGAGAAAAACATCACGGGGTGGTGCGCATTGTATGGGTGTGTGTTACATTACATTCACTAGTAGCAGTGAGAAAAACATCACGGGGTGGTGCGCATTGTATGGGTGTGTGTTACATTACATTCACTACTAGGAGTGAGAAAAAGATCACGGGGTGTTGCGCATTGTATGGGTGTGTGTTACATTACATTCACTAGTAGGAGTGAGAAAAACATCACGGGTTGGTGCGCATTGTATGGGTGTGTGATACATTAGATTCACTAGTAAGAGTGAGAAAAACATCACGGGGTGGTGCGCATTGTATGGGTGTGTGTTACATTACATTCACTAGTAGGAGTGAGAAAAACATCACGGGGTGGTGCGCATTGTATGGGTGTGTGTTACATTACATTCACTAGTAGCAGTGAGAAAAACATCACGGGGTGGTGCGCATTGTATGGGTGTGTGTTACATTACATTCACTAGTAGGAGTGAGAAAAACATCACGGCGTGGTGCGCATTGTATGGGTGTGTGTTACATTACATTCACTAGTAGGAGTGAGAAAAACATCACGGGGTGGTGCGCAATGTATGGGTGTGTGTTACATTCCATTCACTAGTAGGAGTGAGAAAAACATCACGGGGTGGTGCTCATTGTATGGGTGTGTGTTACATTACATTCCCTAGTAGGAGTGACAAAAACATCCCAGGGTGGTGTGCATTGTATGGGTGTGTGTTACATTACATTTACTAGTAGGAGTGAGAAAAACATCACGGGGTGGTGCGCATTGTATGGGTGTGTGTTACATTACATTCACTAGTAGGAGTGAGAAAAACATCACGGTGTGGTGCCCATTGTATGGGTGTGTGTTACATTACATTCCCTAGGAGGAGTGAGAAAAACATCATGGAGTGGTGTGAATCGGAGTGTCTGAATTAGGATAGGCAGTGAGTGGCAATGTAGGATGGAGAAAAGCACCGCTTAGTGGTGAGCATGGGGAGGTCAGGGAACATGCAGTGGCAATGTAGGATAGGTTTCTGAAAAACATCGCGGTGTGCTGCGCATTGTATGGGTGTGTGTTACATTACATTCACTAGTAGGAGTGAGAAAAACATCACGGGGTGGTGCGCATTGTATGGGTGTGTGTTACATTACATTCAGTAGTAGGAGTGAGAAAAACATCACGGCGTGGTGCGCATTGTATGGGTGTGTGTAACATTACATTCACTAGTAGGAGTGAGAAAAACAAAACGGGGTGGTGTGCATTGTATGGGTGTGTGTTACATTACATTCACTAGTAGGAGTGAGAAAAACATCACGGGGTGGTGCGCATTGTATGGGTGTGTGTTACATTACATTCACTAGTAGGAGTGAGAAAAATATCACGGGGTGGTGTGCATTGTATGGGTGTGTGTTACATTACATTCACTAGTAGGAGTGAGAAAAACATCACGGGGTGGTGCGCATTGTATGGGTGTGTGTTACATTACATTCACTAGTAGGAGTGAGAAAAACATCACGCGGTGGTGCGCATTGTATGGGTGTGTGTTACATTACATTCACTAGTAGGAGTGAGAAAAACATCACGGGGTGGTGCGCATTGTATGGGTGTGTGTTACATTACATTCACTAGTAGGAGTGAGAAAAACATCATGGGGTGGTGTGAATCGGAGTGTCTGAATTAGGATAGGCAGTGAGTGGCAATGTAGGATGGAGAAAATCACCGCGGGGTGGTCAGCTTTGGGAGGTCAGGGAACATGCAGTGGCAATGTAGGATAGGTTTCTGAAAAACATCGTGGGGTGGTGCTCATTGTATGGGTGTGTGTTACCTTAGATTCACTAGTAGGAGTGAGAAAAACATCACGGGGTGGTGCGCATTGTATGGGTGTGTGTTACATTACATTCACTAGTAGGAGTGAGAAAAACATCACGGGGTGGTGCGCATTGTATGGGTGTGTGTTACATTACATTCACTAGTAGGAGTGAGAAAAACATCACGGGGTGGTGCGCATTGTATGGGTGTGTGTTACATTACATTCACTAGCAGGAGTGAGAAAAACATCACGGGGTGGTGCGCATTGTATGGGTGTGTGTTACATTACATTCACTAGTAGGAGTGAGAAAAACATCACGGGGTGGTGTGCATTGTATGGGTGTGTGTTACATTACATTCACTAGTAGCAGTGAGAAAAACATCACGGGGTGGTGCGCATTGTATGGGTGTGTGTTACATTACATTCACTAGTAGGAGTGAGAAAAACATCACGGGGTGGTGCGCATTGTATGATTGTGTGTTACATTAGATTCACTAGTAGGAGTGAGAAAAACATCACGGGGTGGTGCGCATTGTATGGGTGTGTGTTACATTACATTCACTAGTAGGAGTGAGAAAAACATTACGGGGTGGTGCGCATTGTATGGGTGTGTGTTACATTACATTCACTAGTAGGAGTGAGAAATACATCACGGGGTGGTGCGCATTGTATGGGTGTGTGTTACATTACATTCACTAGTAGGAGTGAGAAAAACATCACGGGGTGGTGCGCATTGTATGGGTGTGTGTTACATTACATTCACTAGTAGGAGTGAGAAAAACATCACGGGGTGGTGCGCATTGTATGGGTGTCTGTTACATTGCATTCACTAGTAGGAGTGAGAAAAACATCACGGGGTGGTGCTCATTGTATGGGTGTGTGTTACATTACATTCACTAGTAGGAGTGAGAAAAACATCACCGGGTGGTGCGCATTGTATGGGTGTGTATTACATTAGATTCACTAGTAGGAGTCAGAAAAACATCACGGGGTGGTGCGCATTGTATGGGTGTGTGTTACATTACATTCACTAGTAGGAGTGAGAAAAACATCACGTGGTGGTGCGCATTGTATGGGTGTGTGTTACATTACATTCACTAGTAGCAGTGAGAAAAACATCACGGGGTGGTGCGCATTGTATGGGTTTGTGTTACATTACATTCACTAGTAGGAGTGAGAAAAACATCACGGGGTGGTGCGCATTGTATGGGTGTGTGTTACATTACATTCACTACTAGGAGTGAGAAAAACATCACGGGGTGGTGCGCATTGTATGGGTGTGTGTTACCTTACATTCACTAGTAGGAGTGAGAAAAACATCACGGGGCGGTGCGCATTGTATGGGTGTGTGTCACATTAAATTCACTAGTAGGAGTGAGAAAAACATCACGGGGTGTTGTGAATCGGAGGGTCTGAATTAGGATAGGCAGTGAGTGGCAATGTAGGATGGAGAAAAGCACAGCGGGGTGGTCAGCATGGGCAGGTCAGGCAACATGCAGTGGCAATGTAGGATAGGTTTCTGAAAAACATCGCGGTGTGGTGCGCATTGTATGGGTGTGTGTTACATTACATTCACTAGTAGGAGTGAGAAAAACATCACGGGGTGGTGCGCATTGCATGGGTGTGATTACATTACATTCACTAGTAGGAGTGAGAAAAACATCATGTGGTGGTGCGCATTGTATGGGTGTGTGTTACATTACATTCACTAGTAGGAGTGAGAAAAACATCACGGGGAGGTGCGCATTGTATGGGTGTGTGTTACATTACATTCACTAGTAGGAGTGAGAAAAACATCACGGGGTGGTGCGCATTGTATGGGTGTGTGTTACATTACATTCGCTACTAGGAGTGAGAAAAACATGACGGGGTGGTGTGAATCGTAGGGTCTGAATTAGGATAGGCAGTGAGTGGCAATGTAGGATTGAGAAAAGCACCGCGGGGTGGTCAGCATGGGGATGTCGGGGAACATGCAGTGGCAATGTAGGATAGGTGTCTGAAAAACATCGCGGTGTGGTGCGCATTGTATGGGTGTGTGTTACATTAGATTCACTAGTAGGAGTGAGAAAAACATCACGGGGTTGTGCGCATTGTATGGGTGTGTGTTACATTACATTCACTAGTAGGAGTGAGAAAAACATCACGGGGTGGTGCGCATTGTATGGGTGTGTGTTACATTACATTCACTAGTAGGAGTGAGAAAAACATCACGGGGTGGTGCGCATTGTATGGGTGTGTGTTACATTACATTCACTAGTAGGAGTGAGAAAAACATCACGGGGTGGTGCGCATTGTATGGGTGTGTGTTACATTACATTCACTAGTAGGAGTGAGAAAAACATCACGGGGTGGTGTGCATTATATGGGTGTGTGTTACATTACATTCACTAGTAGGAGTGAGAAAAACATCACGGGGTGGTGCGCATTGTATGGGTGTGTGTTACATTACATTCACTAGTAGGAGTGAGAAAAACATCACGGGGTGGTGCGCATTGTATGGGTGTGTGTTACATTACATTCACTAGTAGCAGTGAGAAAAACATCACGGGGTGGTGCGCATTGTATGGGTGTGTGTTACATTAGATTCAATAGTAGGAGTGAGAAAAACATCACGGGGTGGTGCGCACTGTATGGGTGTGTGTTACATTACATTCACTAGTAGGAGTGAGAAAAACATCACGGGGTGGTGCGCATTGTATGGGTGTGTGTTACATTACATTCACTAGTAGCAGTGAGAAAAACATCACGGGGTGGTGCGCAATGTATGGGTGTGTGTTACATTAGATTCACTAGTAGGAGTGAGAAAAACATCACGGGGTGGTGCGCACTGTATGGGTGTGTGTTACATTACATTCACTAGTAGGAGTGAGAAAAACATCACGGGGTGGTGCGCATTGTATGGGTGTGTGTTACATTACATTCACTAGTAGGAGTGAGAAAAACATCACGGGGTGGTGCGCATTGTATGGGTGTGTGTTACATTACATTCACTAGTAGGAGTGAGAAAAACATCACGGGGTGGTGCGCATTGTATGGGTGTGTGTTACATTACATTCACTATGAGGAGTGAGAAAAACATCACGGGGTGTTGTGAATCGGAGGGTCTGAATTAGGATAGGCAGTGAGTGGCAATGTAGGATGGAGAAAAGCACAGCGGGGTGGTCAGCATGGGGAGGTCAGGCAACATGCTGTGGCAATGTAGGATAGGTTTCTGAAAAACATCGCGGGGTGGTGCGAATTGTATGGTTGTGTGTTACATTACATTCACTAGTAGGAGTGAGAAAAACATCACCTGGTGGTGCACATTGTATGGGTGTGTGTTACATTACATTCACTAGTAAGGGTGAGAAAAACGTCACGGGGTGGTGCGCATTGTACTGGTGTGTGTTACATTACATTCACTAGTAGGGGTGAGAAAAACATAACGGGGTGGTGCGCATTGTATGGGTGTGTGTTACATTACATTCACTAGTAGGAGTGAGAAAAACATCACGTGGCGGTGTGAATCGGAGGTTCTGAATTAGGATAGGCAGTGAGTGGCAATGTAGGATGGAGAAAAGCACCGCGGGGTGGTCAGCATGGGGAGGTCAGGGAACATGCAGTGGCAATGTAGGATAGGTTTCTGAAAAACATCGCGGGGTGGTGCGCATTGTATGGGTGTGTGTTACATTACACTCACTAGTAGGAGTGAGAAAAACATCACGTGGTGGTGCGCATTCTATGGGTGTGTGTTACATTACATTCACTAATAAGGGTGAGAAAAACATCACGGGGTGGTGCGCATTGTACTGGTGTGTGTTACATTACATTCACTAGTAGGGGTGAGAAAAACATAACGGGGTGGTGCGCATTGTATGGGTGTGTGTTACCTTACATTCACTAGTAGGAGTGAGAAAAACATCATGGGGCGGTGCGCATTGTATGGGTGTGTGTCACATTAAATTCACTAGTAGGAGTGAGAAAAACATCACGGGGTGTTGTGAATCGGAGGGTCTGAATTAGGATAGGCAGTGAGTGGCAATGTAGGATGGAGAAAAGCACAGCGGGGTGGTCAGCATGGGGAGGTCAGGCAACATGCAGTGGCAATGTAGGATAGGTTTCTGAAAAACATCGCGGGGTGGTGCACATTGTATGGGTGTGTGTTACATTACACTCACTAGTAGGAGTGAGAAAAACATCGCGGGGTGGTGCGCATTGTGTGGGTGTGTGTTACATTACATTCACTAGTAGGAGTGAGAAAAATATCGCGGGGTGGTGCGCATTGTATGGGTGTGTGTTACATTACACTCACAAGTAGGAGTGAGAAAAACATCACGTGATGGTGCGCATTGTATGGGTGTGTGTTACATTATATTCACTAGTAGGAGTGAGAAAAACATCACGGGGCGGTGTGAATCGGAGGTTCTGAATTAGGATAGGCAGTGAGTGGCAATGTAGGATGGAGAAAAGCACCGCGGGGTGGTCAGCATGGGGAGGTCAGGGAACATGCAATGGCAATGTAGGATAGGTTTCTGAAAAACATCGCGGGGTGGTGCGCATTGTATGGGTGTGTGTTACATTACATTCACTAGTAGGAGTGAGAAAAACATCACGGGGTGGTGCGCATTGTATGGGTGTGTGTTACATTACATTCACTAGTAAGAGTGAGAAAAACATCACGGGGTGGTGTAAATCGGAGTGTCTGAATTAGGATCGGCAGTGAGTGGCAATGTAGGATGGAGAAAAGCACCGCGGGGTGGTCAGCATGGGGAGGTCAGGGAACATGCAATGGCAATGTAGGATAGGTTTCTGATAAACATCGCGGGGTGGTGCGCATTGTATGGGTGTGTGTTACATTACACTCACTAGTAGGAGTGAGAAAAACATCGCGGGGTGGTGCGCATTGTGTGGGTGTGTGTTACATTACATTCACTAGTAGGAGTAAGAAAAACATCGCGGGGTGGTGCGCATTGTATGGGTGTGTGTTACATTACACTCACTAGTAGGAGTGAGAAAAACATCACGTGGTGGTGCGCATTGTATGGGTGAGTGTTACATTACATTCACTAGTAAGGGTGAGGAAAACATCACGGGGTGGTGCGCATTGTACTGGTGTGTGTTACATTACATTCACTAGTAGGGGTGAGAAAAACATAACGGGGTGGTGCGCATTGTATGGGTGTGTGTTACATTACATTCACTAGTAGGAGTGAGAAAAACATCACGGGGCGGTGTGAATCGGAGGGTCTGAATTAGGATAGGCAGTGAGTGGCAATGTAGGATGGAGAAAAGCACCGCGGGGTGGTCAGCATGGGGAGGTCAGGGAACATGCAATGGCAATGTAGGATAGGTTTCTGAAAAACATCCCGGGGTGGTGCGCATTGTATGGGTGTGTGTTACATTACATTCACTAGTAGGAGTGAGAAAAACATCACGGGGTGGTGCGCATTGTATGGGTGTGTGTTACATTACATTCACGAGTAGGAGTGAGAAAAACATCACGTGGTGGTGTGAATCGGAGGGTCTGAATTAGGATAGGCAGTGAGTGGCAATGTAGGATGGAGAAAAGCACCGCGGGGTGGTCAGCATGGGGAGGTCAGGGAACATGCAGTGGCAATGTAGGATAGGTTTCTGAAAAACATCGCGGTGTGGTGCGCATTGTATGGGTGTGTGTTACATTACATTCACTAGTAGGAGTGAGAAAAACATCACGGGGTGGTGCGCATTGCATGGGTGTGATTACATTACATTCACTAGTAGGAGTGAGAAAAACATCATGTGGTGGTGCGCATTGTATGGGTGTGTGTTACATTACATTCACTAGTAGGAGTGAGAAAAACATCACGGGGAGGTGCGCATTGTATGGGTGTGTGTTACATTACATTCACTAGTAGGAGTGAGAAAAACATCACGGGGTTGTGCGCATTGTATGGGTGTGTGTTACATTACATTCACTAGTAGCAGTGAGAAAAACATCACGTGGTGGTGTGAATCGGAGGGTCTGAATTAGGATAGGCAGTGAGTGGCAATATAGGATGGAGAAAAGCACCGCGGGGTGGTCAGCATGGGGAGGTCAGGGAACATGCAGTGGCAATGTAGGATAGGTTTCTGAAAAACATCGCGGTGTGGTGCGCATTGTATGGGTGTGTGTTACATTACATTCACTAGTAGGAGTGAGAAAAACATCACGGGGTGGTGCGCATTGCATGGGTGTGTGTTACATTACATTCACTAGTAGGAGTGAGAAAAACATCACGGGGCGGTGTGAATCGGAGGGTCTGAATTAGGATAGGCAGTGAGTGGCAATGTAGGATGGAGAAAAGCACCGCGGGGTGGTCAGCATGGGGAGGTCAGGGAACATGCAATGGCAACGTAGGATAGTTTTCTGAAAAACATCCCGGGGTGGTGCGCATTGTATGGGTGTGTGTTACATTACATTCACTAGTAGGAGTGAGAAAAACATCACGGGTTGGTGCGCATTGTATGGGTGTGTGTTACATTACATTCACGAGTAGGAGTGAGAAAAACATCACGTGGTGGTGTGAATCGGAGGGTCTGAATTAGGATAGGCAGTGAGTGGCAATGTAGGATGGAGAAAAGCACCGCGGGGTGGTCAGCATGGGGAGGTCAGGGAACATGCAATGGCAATGTAGGATAGGTTTCTGAAAAACATCGCGGGGTGGTGCGCATTGTATGGGTGTGTGTTACATTACATTCACTAGTAGGAGTGAGAAAAACATCACGGGGTGGTTCGCATTGTATGGGTGTGTGTTACATTACATTCACTAGTAGGAGTGAGAAAAACTTCACGTGGTGGTGTGAATCGGAGGGTCTGAATTAGGATAGGCAGTGAGTGGCAATATAGGATGGAGAAAAGCACCGCGGGGTGGTCAGCATGGGGAGGTCAGGGAACATGCAGTGGCAATGTAGGATAGGTTTCTGAAAAACATCGCGGTGTGGTGCGCATTGTATGGGTGTGTGTTACATTACATTCACTAGTAGGAGTGAGAAAAACATCACGGGGTGGTGCGCATTGCATGGGTGTGTGTTACATTACATTCACTAGTAGGAGTGAGAAAAACATCACGGGGTGGTGCGCATTGTATGGGTGTGTGTTACATTACATTCACTAGTAGGAGTGAGAAAAACATCACGGGGTGTTGTGAATCGGAGGGTCTGAATTAGGATAGGCAGTGAGTGGCAATGTAGGATGGAGAAAAGCACAGCGGGGTGGTCAGCATGTGGAGGTCAGGCAACATGCAGTGGCAATGTAGGATAGGTTTCTGAAAAACATCGCGGGGTGGTGCACATTGTATGGGTGTGTGTTACATTACACTCACTAGTAGGAGTGAGAAAAACATCGCGGGGTGGTGCGCATTGTATGGGTGTGTGTTACATTACATTCACTAGTAGGAGTGAGAAAAACATCACGGGGTGGTGCGCATTGTATGTGTGTGTGTTACATTACATTCACTAGTAGGAGTGAGAAAAACATCACGTGGTGGTGTGAATCGGAGGGTCTGAATTAGGATAGGCAGTGAGTTGCAATATAGGATGGAGAAAAGCACCGCGGGGTGGTCAGCATGGGGAGGTCAGGGAACATGCAGTGGCAATGTAGGATAGGTTTCTGAAAAACATCGCGGTGTGGTGCGCATTGTATGGGTGTGTGTTACATTACATTCACTAGTAGGAGTGAGAAAAACATCACGGGGTGGTGCGCATTGCATGGGTGTGTGTTACATTACATTCACTAGTAGGAGTGAGAAAAACATCACGGGGAGGTGCGCATTGTATGGGTGTGTGTTACATTACATTCACTAGTAGGAGTGAGAAAAACATCACGGGGTGGTGCGCATTGTATGGGTGTGTGTTACATTACATTCATTAGTAAGAGTGAGAAAAACATCACGGGGTGGTGTAAATCGGAGTGTCTGAATTAGGATAGGCAGTGAGTGGCAATGTAGGATGGAGAAAAGCACCGCGGGGTGGTCAGCATGGGGAGGTCAGGGAACATGCAGTGGCAATGTAGGATAGGTTTCTGAAAAACATCGCGGGGTGGTGCGCATTGTATGGGTGTTTGTTACATTACACTCACTAGTAGGAGTGAGAAAAACATCGCGGGGTGGTGCGCATTGTGTGGGTGTGTGTTACATTACATTCACTAGCAGGAGTGAGAAAAACATCGCGGGGTGGTGCGCATTGTATGGGTGTGTGTTACATTATACTCACTAGTAGGAGTGAGAAAAACATCACGTGGTGGTGTGCATTGTATGGGTGAGTGTTACATTACATTCACTAGTAAGGGTGAGAAAAACATCACGGGGTGGTGCGCATTGTACTGGTGTGTGTTACATTACATTCACTAGTAGGGGTGAGAAAAACATAACGGGGTGGTGCGCATTGTATGGGTGTGTGTTACATTACATTCACTAGTAGGAGTGAGAAAAACATCACGGGGTGGTGCGCATTGTATGGGTGTGTGTTACATTACATTCACTAGTAGGAGTGAGAAAAACATCACGTGGTGGTGTGAATCGGAGGGTCTGAATTAGGATAGGCAGTGAGTGGCAATATAGGATGGAGAAAAGCACCGCGGGGTGGTCAGCATGGGGAGGTCACGGAACATGCAGTGGCAATGTAGGATAGGTTTCTGAAAAACATCGCGGTGTGGTGCGCATTGTATGGGTGTGTGTTACATTACATTCACTAGTAGGAGTGAGAAAAACATCACGGGGTGGTGCGCATTGCATGGGTGTGTGTTACATTACATTCATTAGTAGGAGTGAGAAAAACATCACGGGGAGGTGCGCATTGTATGGGTGTGTGTTACATTACATTCACTAGTAGGAGTGAGAAAAACATCACGGGGTGGTGCGCATTGTATGGGTGTGTGTTACATTACATTCACTAGTAAGAGTGAGAAAAACATCACGGGGTGGTGTAAATCGGAGTGTCTGAATTAGGATAGGCAGTGAGTGGCAATGTAGGATGGAGAAAAGCACCGCGGGGTGGTCAGCATGGGGAGGTCAGGGAACATGCAGTGGCAATGTAGGATAGGTTTCTGAAAAACATCGCGGGGTGGTGCGCATTGTATGGGTGTGTGTTACATTACACTCACTAGTAGGAGTGAGAAAAACATCGCGGGGTGGTGCGCATTATGTGGGTGTGTGTTACATTACATTCACTAGTAGGAGTGAGAAAAACATCGCGGGGTGGTGCGCATTGTATGGGTGTGTGTTACATTATACTCACTAGTAGGAGTGAGAAAAACATCACGTGGTGGTGCGCATTGTATGGGTGAGTGTTACATTACATTCACTAGTAAGGGTGAGAAAAACATCACGGGGTGGTGCCCATTGTACTGGTGTGTGTTACATTACATTCATTAGTAGGGGTGAGAAAAACATAACGGTGTGGTGCGCATTGTATGGGTGTGTGTTACATTACATTCACTAGTAGGAGTGAGAAAAACATCACGGGGCGGTGTGAATCGGAGGGTCTGAATTAGGATAGGCAGTGAGTGGCAATGTAGGATGGAGAAAAGCACCGCGGGGTGGTCAGCATGGGGAGGTCAGGGAACATGCAATGGCAATGTAGGATAGTTTTCTGAAAAACATCCCGGGGTGGTGCGCATTGTATGGGTGTGTGTTACATTACATTCACTAGTAGGAGTGAGAAAAACATCACGGGGTGGTGCGCATTGTATGGGTGTGTGTTACATTACATTCACGAGTAGGAGTGAGAAAAACATCACGAGGTGGTGTGAATCGGAGGGTCTGAATTAGGATAGGCAGTGAGTGGCAATGTAGGATGGAGAAAAGCACCGCGGGGTGGTCAGCATGGGGAGGTCAGGGAACATGCAATGGCAATGTAGGATAGGTTTCTGAAAAACATCGCGGCGTGGTGCGCATTGTATGGGTGTGTGTTACATGACATTCACTAGTAGGAGTGAGAAAAACATCACGGGGTGGTGCGCATTGTATGGGTGTGTGTTAAATTACATTCACTAGTAGGAGTGAGAAAAACATCACGTGGTGGTGTGAATCGGAGGGTCTGAATTAGGATAGGCAGTGAGTGGCAATATAGGATGGAGAAAAGCACCGCGGGGTGGTCAGCATGGGGAGGTCAGGGAACATGCAGTGGCAATGTAGGATAGGTTTCTGAAAAACATCGCGGTGTGGTGCGCATTGTATGGGTGTGTGTTACATTACATTCACTAGTAGGAGTGAGAAAAACATCACGGGGTGGTGCGCATTGCATGGGTGTGTGTTACATTACATTCACTAGTAGGAGTGAGAAAAACATCACGGGGAGGTGCGCATTGTATGGGTGTGTGCTACATTACATTCACTAGTAGGAGTGAGAAAAACATCACGGGGTGGTGCGCATTGTATGGGTGTGTGTTACATTACATTCACTAGTAAGAGTGAGAAAAACATCACGGGGTGGTTTAAATCGGAGTGTCTGAATTAGGATAGGCAGTGAGTGGCAATGTAGGATGGAGAAAAGCACCGCGGGGTGGTCAGCATGGGGAGGTCAGGGAACATGCAGTGGCAATGTAGGATAGGTTTCTGAAAAAACATCGCGGGGTGGTGCACATTGTATGGGTGTGTGTTACATTACACTCACTAGTAGGAGTGAGAAAAACATCGCGGGGTGGTGCGCATTGTGTGGGTGTGTGTTACATTACATTCACTAGTAGGAGTGAGAAAAACATCGCGGGGTGGTGCGCATTGTATGGGTGTGTGTTACATTATACTCACTAGTAGGAGTGAGAAAAACATCACGTGGTGGTGCGCATTGTATGGGTGAGTGTTACATTACATTCACTAGTAAGGGTGAGAAAAACATCACGGGGTGGTGCGCATTGTACTGGTGTGTGTTACATTACATTCACTAGTAGGGGTGAGAAAAACATAACGGGGTGGTGTGCATTGTATGGGTGTGTGTTACATTACATTCACTAGTAGGAGTGAGAAAAACATCACGGGGCGGTGTGAATCGGAGGGTCTGAATTAGGATAGGCAGTGAGTGGCAATGTAGGATGGAGAAAAGCACCGCGGGGTGGTCAGCATGGGGAGGTCAGGGAACATGCAATGGCAATGTAGGATAGTTTTCTGAAAAACATCGCGGGGTGGTGCGCATTGTATGGGTGTGTGTTACATTACATTCACGAGTAGGAGTGAGAAAAACATCACGTGGTGGTGTGAATCGGAGGGTCTGAATTAGGATAGGCAGTGAGTGGCAATGTAGGATGGAGAAAAGCACCGCGGGGTGGTCAGCATGGGGAGGTCAGGGAACATGCTGTGGCAATGTAGGATAGGTTTCTGAAAAACATCGCGGTGTGGTGCGCATTGTATGGGTGTGTGTTACATTACATTCACTAGTAGGAGTGAGAAAAACATCACGGGGTGGTGCGCATTGCATGGGTGTGATTACATTACATTCACTAGTAGGAGTGAGAAAAACATCATGTGGTGGTGCGCATTGTATGGGTGTGTGTTACATTACATTCACTAGTAGAAGTGAGAAAAACATCACGGGGAGGTGCGCATTGTATGGGTGTGTGTTACATTACATTCACAAGTAGGAGTGAGAAAAACATCACGGGGTGGTGCGCATTGTATGGGTGTGTGTTACATTACATTCACTAGTAAGAGTGAGAAAAACATCACGGGGTGGAGTAAATCGGAGTGTCTGAATTAGGATAGGCAGTGAGTGGCAATGTAGGATGGAGAAAAGCACCGCGGGGTGGTCAGCATGGGGAGGTCAGGGAACATGCAGTGGTAATGTAGGATAGGTTTCTGAAAAACATCGCGGTGTGGTGCGCATTGTATGGGTGTGTTTTACATTACATTCACTAGTAGGAGTGAGAAAAACATCATGGGGTGGTGCGCATTGTATGGGTGTGTGTTACATTACATTCACTAGCAGGTGTGAGAAAAACATCACGGGGTGGTGTGAATCGGAGGGTCTGAATTAGGATAGGTAGTGAGTGGCAAGGTAGGATGGAGAAAAGCACCGCGGGATGGTCAGCATGGGGAGGTCA